>NC_143485.1:15615462-16278720 GCF_027475165.1 Benincasa hispida
TCCTCCATGGATTCTACAGAGGTCTTCCATGAATCCATCATGGTACTACAAATACTAGGTCCCCATGAGTCCTCTGAGCTTCTCTGTGGGTCTTTTAAGCTCTACAATGGGTATTGACCAATCCACTCAGATCTGGTGGGACATGGGATCCATTAGCCTCGGGTCATCCATTTCAAGCTTCCATCAATGTCTTTAACCCTCCTATCTCTAGACTCTCAATCTTGACACATCTCGATAATCTAGCCCATAACATTTTTACTCTCTTATTTTAGTTTTAAATTATATTTTATGATTTAAATTAAGAGTATAATGTAGTGAAATGGTAAAACTATTGAGATACTAACATTCTTAATATGTTTGTCAATTGAAATAATAATAGTTAAAAATTAAAATTAATGATTATATAAATAAGAATAAAATATTTAATATTCTAAATTGTTAAATGCTATTTTATGATTTAAATTGAATATTTAAAATTTATATTAAATGATATGCTTTGTAAATTTAGGACTTGACAAAGAGAAAACAGTTCAAAACTGATTCTTTCCTTAACCCGTTATTAAGATATAATAAGATGAGATAAGGACAAAAAGTTGATTTTTTTTTTTTTTTTCCAAAATTTAGAAGAGAATAAAAAAATGTTGGGGGAGAAGATAATAGATATTGTATTGTTTGTAGCATGTGAAAGGGATTAGAAAACACCCCCACATATTCAATTCCAAATCTGGTTACGACAAGTCGGTGGGTGGACAAACCCCCATTCACCAATCATCTTTTGCCAAATGTCACCTTTTCTTTTTCTATATATATTTTTTATTTCTTTTAGGAAATCTCTTCCCTATTTACTCCGTGACATCTAGAAAATTTTATAGAATTATGGTGATATATACCCATTCTATTTATTTGGCATGTCATTTACGGGTTGTTTAGACACAAATGATATATGATGTGGGGAGTTTTGATATTTGAGGAGTTCTATGAACGATCGAGTTTGATCGAATATGTTCAAATATTGAGATGATATACGATACGTGGAAGAAAAATGACGGTGAGATACCACGTTCTGAAAATTGGCCCACAAAAAATTAAAATCGGTGAGATTGGATATTGGGTCTCCAAATACTGACATGATATAGGATGTATGGATATATCATCTCATGTTGTGCCCCCAAACAGCCCCTTGATGATGTATATAAGAGTGTTCTTATGTTGCGTTGGATTGGGTCGAGATACTTTTTATACCCATGTCAATTATATTCTTCAAATCGATTTGTAATAAAAAAAAAAATACCTAAATAATGAACTTAACTCAATACAAGTATGAACATTTGGATTGAGTTGATTTGAATTCTGTGAAGAATTTATTGAACTTTTTGTTTTAAGAAATAGTAATTTATGTTTCTAATTATTTATAAATAATGAACTAAGATTAATAATTCCGTAAAAAATACATTTTAAAATCAGTAATAAATTTGGATTTATTCTAAGGTAATTTTAGATAAATCTATGAACAAATACAACTAAATTTTTTTTTAAAGATTAATCTATAATCCAATCCAAATTGTAGAAATTGATTTGATTCAATTCTTCAAAATCATCACTTCTTTTAGTGCCCCTAACTATAGTGTAATGTAACTATAAACTTTTCCGTGTCCTTCACGTAGGCGATCTTCTCATTCTATTTTTACCGAAATAACCCCGTGTGAACGTGGGTTAAAATAGTCATTTCCGCTCTCTCCCCAAAAGTTGACTTTTGGCCTTCAACTTCTCCGCCAAGCAATCTCACACCACTCCATCCCTACCCTCCACCGCTTTCTTTGACTCGTTCAAACTTCCATGCTGATGTCATCAATGACGTCATCACCTCTCTCTCTTCTGTAGGACCCACAACAAACCCATACACATATCTAATTATGTGTGTGCCTCTCCTCACTCGAATTAGTTAATTTAAAAATAAAAAAAAAAAATCGAACATTTATTTCACGAATTTATTTTATATATTCAAATTCAAAAGAAAACATTAATAACTAAAAATAATAATAATGAAGGTATAATTCTTATATATGACTTCACTATAACATACAGGTGTATTATAAATACTACAGAAAAGGAAAGAAAAAAAAAATAATAACCCAACGAGCCCCTATGAAAAAATATACAAGCAAAAAAAGAATTAAATGAACCTTATTTGATGTGTTTTTGTGCCTGTTTTTCTCTCTTTTTTGGATTTGAAGAAACCCCAAAAGAGGAAAAAATTTAGGAAAAACTCCTTTGTTTGGAACCCAACTCTCTCTAACATAGGAGAGATTGGATGAACATGTCATGATCTCTTGGCTCTTCTTTAGCTCTGATTAACAAATTGTCATTAGGCTGTGTTTGGTTGATGTAGGATCCTACTCCCATTCCCATTGAGTTTCCAAATTCTGGGAATGAAAATCCATTCCCATTTTGCACCATTTCCACTGTGAATGCTGTTTGGGACTCTGAAGATTGCTGCAGCCTTAGACCTTGCAAATGCCCCCCGTTGTTTGACTGATGGGTCACTGCCGATGGGCGGATCGCCGTGGCCGGAGGGTCGTTGCTGGGGAATGGACGGCTGAGGGAATGGCTTCCACTGCCACGTGCTGGTGGAACATCATGGTTGTGCTTCCCTTCATAAGTTGTGATCACTGCTCTTAGATCATGTGAAGCTCTCTCCACGTGCTTTCTTACTGGACATCCTGGATTTGTGCATTTGTAGTAACTCCTGCAAATATCCCCTCAACTTTTTTTAGATATTTTTATACTATATCAACTCAAAATCTTTAGATGAGATGATTATGGTGCAACAGTTAAAACGAGTATAATTCAACTAGTATAATCATCTATTCATGTTAGACCAATAAATAACCTATTTATAATCTCTTAGACTAAAGTTAGAGTTTGTGTTTAAACTTGTTCAAAACAATGCAAGATTTACTTATTTGATACGATAATATAGTAGAATTTCAAACATATATGACTCTCATGTATTTAATCATTGTTGGATTGAAAGTTGGGATTTGCGTAGGAAATGATATGAGAGATTGTTTTCACCTTGGATTTGGGTTTCCCTTCACAACTTTCTGGCCGTACTTCCTCCACCGGTAACCATCGTCCAGAATGTCGATGTCGCTGGTGGTTTGGACGACGACTCTCGGCTCTCTCACCGTCCGGCTACCGACCGCCGAAATACCTTCATTGTTGTCACCTTCCCTTCGCCTGAAAAACAATTCACAAATCCTTAGTTTACAAAACACAGAAACGTAACAGAGTCAATTTTCAAAAACCGAGCTCTCACCATCTCTTAGCCTCTGGTTCGTCCTCATCAAAATCGTCCCCTCCGGATTTGCTCTTTTGAGAGCTTCGATCGAAGTCGTCGTCGCCGATTGAAATTGAGGAATTCTCCGGCGTTGCAACGCCGTCGAATTGGCCGCTGCCTTGGGTTGTAAATGATTGGTCCGCCATCTCATTAGTAGCCGGAATCAAAGCCACCAGGGCGTGGGAAGAACCGGCTGACGACAGTGACGACCTCCTCGTGGATTGGGGCTTGGCATGGTTATGGCTGCCTTTGTAAACAATCTCCGTGATCTGTCCATCTAAGGATCTTTCAACCTTTTTCTTAGTTGGGCAATTGGGGAAAGTGCACTTATAATAGCTTCTCGGATTTTCACTTCCTTTAACCTGTTTTTGGCCGTATTTTCTCCAGTTGTAGCCGTCGTCCGACCTTCGATTCAACGTCTGAGATTGTTGAGGGTAATTATTGCCGTAGTCAGACTGCAACTCCCCGCTGCCGTTGTTTTGGCTCTGGTTTTGAACAACCCCATATTCCGGTGAGAAGCTCCGCATCGATCCGAACTCCGGCTTCACCATATTCTTCTCCGACGAGAAACCGTCCTCTTTCTTCCGCTGTTCTTGAAAACTCCATCCCTGAGTCTGAATTATAACGAAATGAACCAGAGATATAATGAAATGAATAAAAGGAAGAAAAAAAAAACAGAGTCAATTGTTTCGATCTAACGTACCGTAGGAGCTGTGGTGGATGAAGGCTGAAAAGACGTCGGCGGAAACTTTGACGATTGAGTTTGAAATGAGAAATTGGACAAATATTTGTTTTCTTCCTTAATGCTCTGCTGATTACACCCAGAATTGCTCTTCCAATTCAACGACTGAGACGGGAAACTCCCGGTAGTCGGCGACGGCAGAACCTGAACCCAAAAACAAAAAACCCATTAAACCATCATCAATTTAATGAAAATAAAACGAACCCATTGAGATTAAAATGGAAAAAAGCGTACATGAGAAGCACTGAGAAGAACAGGGGAATCAAGAAGCTCAGCGGGACTCAAGCCAGGAGGAATAGCGAAAAAGGAAGAAGGAGACATGGGAGGAGGAGAGAGAGGGAGAGAAGGAGGAGGGAGGGATTTGAATTTAGGAACCCCAGTACCGGAACCGCGGAGAGAAGCGTGGGGTGCGGCGGAGGAAGGAGGATCGTTGTTGGAGGAAGCGAGAAGGTCAGAGTAAGAAGTCATAAAAGGATGAGTAGAGAAAGTGAAAGAAGGATGAGAATTAGCAGAGGTGTCTACGCTCCCGGAAGAGGAGGCCATGGGAGAAGAAGAAGAAGAGAGAGAGAAAGAGAGAGATTTGTGAAGAGAAATGGTGAAAAGAGAAAGTTAAAGAAGGAAAGGAAAATGGGTATTGAAGAAGAAGAGGAGGATGGTTCCAGGAAAGGGAGTCTCTTGGGAGATTGTTGACTGTGTTTTGGTCAAAACTCGTGGGTTTGACTGGATGGCGGCTGACTTGTTTTTCTTTTTTTTTTCTTTTTTTTTAAATTCTAAACTTACTTATTATTATTATTACGCTGTTTTCCATTTCTTTCTTTCTTGGTTACTGTTATTAAGAAGAGAGATAGAGTTTGGTTGTTTCTTTTTTTCTTTTTTCTTTTTTTCTTTTTTCTTTTTTCTTTTTTTTTTTTGTCTTTTTATTACCTCTTTTTCTCTTTCTCATGCTTTTAAGCCACTCGTGTGTCGTGTTCTATCCGGCAGTTATCTTTGAATTCCATTTTTTTCCTCCATCCTTTTTTTTCCCCTCATTTAGTATCTCCCCCCAAAGTGGACACAGAAATTATCATAGTATTAAATCATTATTTCATTAAAAGTTCGATTTATCAACTATTTTTTAGATCATATCACTTCAATTGTTTAGTTAAATTATAAATTTAGTTCTCGAAACTGATTGCAAATTTGAAAATGATTCGAGAATAATTAAAATTATTTGTGTGGTTTTTAAAATTATTCAAAAAAAATGTTGTTAACTATTTAAAATCAATTTTAATAATATAAAAGATGTATGGAAGGTGTAAATTAAATATTCGGATTTTGAGTAACTAAAAATGTATTTTAGAGTAATTTTAAATACAACAAAAGTGATTTTAACCATTTCAAAACCGTTATCAAACATGTTTTAAGCTTTTTAAGTTTGATTGTAAAATTTTTAAGAAGTTGTTTGTGGCACTTGAGTTAAGATAGGATATTTGGAGTTCATATGTCTGAATTCATAAGTTGGTTTGTGTTTAGGATGCAGAGTTATTTGGTCTAAGTTTATATGTCTATATTTAGGTGCAGAATTAAGTTCATATGTGATATATGCTGCAATTTTTTTAATATTAAATAATATGTTTTTATGATTATTATTTTTGTTTTGAAACTTTTTTATTCAATAATTCTACCAATTTTCGTTTGAATAAAATATGGATTGCAATTTTTTCTTTTAATTTTCAAAACTTTTCTTTGTTTCTTTCTTTCTTTTTTGGGCAATGAACAACATTTAATCCATTATATTTCTTGTAGAAATATGGTTAAATAAAATGAAAAAACTAAAGCGAAATCAAACTTTTGATTCTAGCTAATTTTTCTCCATGAATTTTATTATCGTCTTCTTTTTCTTCTTTTTCTTATTATTGCTCTATATTTTTCCTATGTCATAAATTTTTTTTAATTAAATCGCCCCATCATTGTAATAGCCAATGGAATGTCATCACAATTCTTCAACAGTTTCATTTTCATTTCCTCTAAATTTGGAGAATCATCAGAGAATAAATCTCTATTTTTCACTAATTCTTGTTGGCAAATGTTCCAAGAACAAGATTTTTTATTTTATGATTTTTTTTTTTGTTATATGCTACATACTTTTCGTCTAATTATTCTTAACACTCATTTGATATGTGAATTCATTACGTATAAATAATACACTTAATGTAGACAAAATAAATTTTTTTATAAAATCAACAACCCTACAACATATTTTAACAGTCATCAGTCTTATAATAGTAAGAAGTAGTTGTCGAAGTCGATTATCGAAGATGATTTTTCTTGGAGTGTGTAGTCAAAGGTGGTTTTCGGAGCCTAAAGTTTGTCACATGAAGGTGTATTGGAATTGGTTGTCGAAGTTTGTCATCGGAGGTGGTTTTCGAATCTCGGAGTTGGTTGGACGAAAGTGGTCGTCGAAGTTGATCATCAAAGATGATTTTTGTTGGAGATTGTAGTCAGAGGTGACTGTCGAAGCCCGAAGTTAGTTGCATGAAGGTGGTATTAGAGTTGGTTGTTGAAGTTTGTTGTCGAAGGTGGTTATTGAAGCCTCGAGTTGGCCGTCAGAGTTGCTCTCTCAAAGGTGATTTTCATGGAGTTTGTAGTCGAAGGTGGTTGTCAGAGCCTACAAAGGTGGTTGTCAGAGCCTACAAAGGTGGTTGTCAGAGTTGGTCAATTGAATTTGTTGTCGAAGCCAATTGGTCGTCAGAGTTGGTAGCACGAAGGTGGTCGTCGGAGTTGGGTCACCGAAGGTGGTTGTCGGAGGCTAGAATTAGTCATCGGAGTTGGTTGCGCAAAGGTTGTTGGAGCTCGGAGTTAGCTATCGGAGTTATCATCGAAGGTGGTTGTTGGAGTCCAGATTTCGTCGCGCGGAATTTATCATTGGAGGTAGGTAGTTGTTGGAGCTCGAAGTTGTTTGCTGGAGTTGTCATCAGAGGTGGTTGTCAGAGCCTAGAGTTAGCTCTTGGGGTGTGACAATGGGCAATGGGTGGAGTTATTGAAAACATAGAAGGAAGAGTTGGGGTGAGTTGGGTCAGTTGGTAAAATATATCAACTTAATTCTACCAACATTTAAAGTTGGTAAGCCAAACAATGACTTGATATATATACCAACTTAACTTATGTTGATGAGTCAAACACCTCCTAAAAGTTTTCAATAGATTCCTAAACTTTCAGTTTTGAGTTTAATAAAAGTATTTTAAACTTTTAATTTTGCATTTTATAAGTTCTTGGTATATTCAATTTTCTTTCTTTTTTTTCTTAAAAGGTAATTGATAGTTAATATGTTAGCTATAGAATTCAATTTTATATCTAATTGACCTCTAAAATTTTCATTTCATATTTAGTAAATACGTAAATTTTTAAAAGTATATTGAATAATTTTAAGATCTATTATATACAAATTTGAAAATTATAGAAATATGTTGAACACACAAAATTGCAAGTTTAGAATGTACTAAAAATTATTTAAACTTTAAAAACTTAATGAACATAAAACTCACAGTTTAAAAGTCTATTAGGTAATTTTTTAAAATTCAAATACATATTTGACACAAAATTCAGAAGTTATGTGTCTAGTTCATCGTTTTGAATATTTTAGACTACACTAATAATTTGATAAAAATTTAATAGGTTTTTTAATCTTTCAATTTTGCCTCTAATTCTTTTTGTATTCATGATTGAATTAACTTGGACCCCGTTTGATAATCATTTGGATTTTTTTTTTTTTTTTTTTACGAATTAGGCCTATTTTTCCACATTTCTTGTAACGGGATGTATCATTCCTAATACAATTGTTGAATTCTTAACCAAATTCTAAAAACAAAAACTATTTTTTGAAAACTATTTGAAGATATAAATAGCGTCCCTAAATTTTAAAAACAAAAACCAAAAACAAATTTGTAGACATAACCTTAATATTTGATGTGGTGGATTGCATGACTATTTGATTTTAGATGGTTTTGAAACTTTTTATGAAGGAAACGAACAAAAATAGAATCAATAACAAATTTTTATTAGATAAAATAATTGAAAGCACAATAGCTTACGAGGAATATTTCTACAATAAATAAAGATAACAGTAACATACACAGGCTTAGTAAAATGATTATTCAATATACAAGAATGAATAAGTGAATAGAGACAAAAACTTATAATTTAGTCAAAATTAGAAATATGGCGTATCATTATTGAAGGATTTATTTATTTGGATTTACATATTTGCCTTGACATTGTTTCTACTCGTTGATTAAATTGAATTTTCTATCTTCAAATGCAAGGGGTCAAAATCATAGAATTAAATTTCCATCGACATATCAATATTTCCATATTTTCATAGATTCGATATCGATAGGAGGTGTCAATCGATATTTCTATTATATTGTAGACAAATTTACGAAATATTAAAAAATAAGCAACAAAATATCATCAATGTAAATATTATATAAATAATATACATATTAATTTATTACCCATCGCAGATTATATTAATGTAAATTTATTTTTGTAATTTTTCTAAAAGTATCCATCGACATTGACATTTTATCGATACTTCTATAAAAATAAGATTTCAATATTTTTGTCGACAATCAACATTTTAGTCCGTCCAAATCCAAGGGAGGTTCTTCAAATGAATACTTTGGGGTATAACCCATCCTTAAGAAAGAAGAAAAGAATATATAATCAATTTTACTTTGACATGATATGAATTGTATCAATAGAGAGTAAATTATTCGCTGGTATTATTAACTATCATCCTAAAAGTTATAATTCAATTATTCACCACTGTCCACGTTGAATTAAAAAAAATGAAAATGAAATCTTCTAATTCCAATGTGGTGGAATCCAATTATATTTGATTAAACTACGTTTCCATGGGAGACAAAAAGTTTACACAAACTTCATGCTCATAATCCACTGTCATCCATAATTAGATGAATAATATAAATATTAATGATAAAAAATTATCTTAAAGTTGTGAAATACATATTTATTAACACAAATACATTGTACAAGTTATTGATTTCAATAATTTATGAATAGACCTGTTGACAATAATATTATATGGTCTTTTAAGAATTAGAAGATAAATATTTTTTTGCATCAATTTTAACATATAAATAATTCCATAAATAATAAATTCTGAAATCGACATAAAATTGATAAATTGCAAGACACATATTGCGTATTTGGGAAGAAAATGTGAGGACGGGATTTATGACGACATGCTTTCTAGAACCCAACGTCAACGAGAGAGAGATATTATGAGAAAAAGGGAAAGCAGCCTAACTTCCACGTGGCAAGGCAAAAAAAAGGTTTAGATTTCTTTTTTTTCTTTAATTTTTTAAAAAAGAAAGTTTAGATTTCTTTTGATTATTAATTTTTGTTATAAAAAATAATATTAAATGTGTCATGTATATTGGGTCCTACAGGTACATCCATCTTCATTATTCTATGAAATCCTTAAAATAATGACATCTCATTTACGAACATTTTGATGATGATCATTCCAAGCAAACAAAAGATTGGACCGGTTGAATTTTGCAACATTATCCTTATTTGCCCTTCTTTTACACGACATATTTATTATATATATATACATATTATTGAAAAAAATCCTAACATGATAGCGACCTTATCAGGTAGGTTTGTTCATAAAGTCGAGATTATATCTGGCATGAGAATTGAATTAACCAAGCCAAGGGTGTAAATTCATAGAGTAAGCTAAATTAGATTAATTGTTCGATTAAGCTAAATTAGATGAATTGTTCGATTGCACCCTATAGATATTGGGAGAGAACAGAATTGGCTATCAAAAAAAAAAAAAAAAGGTTTGAGACAGCTCAATTCATTAAAATCGATCCTCTTACCATTCAAACCTAAAAACATAGTCAAACATATTTTTTTAAAGTCATAGACCACATAAACTCATCCATAAGTCAAAGATTCCCCAAGATCTAATCCCATTTTCACAATTTTCAAAAAAAAAAGTGTTAAAAATATTCTTAAAAGTTAAAATGAGTAGAGATAAAAGCTGGAGAAGCATTTCCAACCCCCAAAGTTTAGAGACAATTATTCTGGTTTATCCATTCATATTCCCATTTGCCTGGTAAGAACATCTTTACTTTTGTCATTATAGAATCCCTTCAATTAAAAAGAGAGAGAGAGAGAGAGAGAGAGAGAGAGAGAGAAAGAACCCATTGCAACAGAAAGAAAAACACAAGACAATACAGTTGGAAACCAACATAATTTTGATTATTGTGATGGGCTTGCAACAAAATAATAAGACACAAGAAAACAAACATAATTTTTTCACCTAATTAATATTTATATTCATATCATAGATATCTTTCAAAATTTCATGGAAACAAAAGTAGGAAGAAGAAGAAGACGACAAGGGAACTTACAGGCGACGTGGTCGATGTAGCTGAATGGAGATGCCCAAATAGAGACGCAATGTCAGTTTTAGCACTGAAGTTCTGTAAAGGTCAGCAGTCAGCACTTGATGGATTCACTGATCCCTATGAAATGAAACATCAAGACTGCCCAACATTTAATAATAATAAAAAGAACAAGCAATAGCTAGGCAGTTGATCCAGTAAAAGACACAATTTTCAAACTAAATTTGGGTCAAATCTTGCTCATAATCGACCAATGGAAGAAAATACACGCACCAAGCAGCATTATCCCCGAGACTGACAGAAATGATTATCAACACTTCATTGTCGAGGACGAAATATTGATGCAAAAGTCTAATCAACATTGTCTCCTAAATTTCAGCTCCCCATTCTCTTTTCAAAAGCAAAGTTTCCACTACTACAAGTACATGAACACATTTAAAGAAAAAAAGGTCTTTGATTAGTTCTTTCTTTTTCCTTTTTGACGACCTAACATAAAACTATTTTCTTGCTACCCTGGAAACTGGAATTAGCACAGCCGGGAAAACTCATCGAGTCCCTTGGTTTGATCACCTCTTCTGAACCAGTGGGCTACCTCCCAATGTTTCCTTTCATTCCTTTTCTTTAATCGCGTTGGAAGGAGGGGAAGGATATTTGAACTTTACAT
Source organism: Benincasa hispida (assembly GCF_027475165.1). Classification (NCBI taxonomy): domain Eukaryota; kingdom Viridiplantae; phylum Streptophyta; class Magnoliopsida; order Cucurbitales; family Cucurbitaceae; genus Benincasa; species Benincasa hispida. The sequence continues at coordinate 15,626,631 of NC_143485.1, forward strand.
AAAACTCACAACTCATATTTATGTGCGGTGACGTTTAACATAAACCTGCTGCACATTCCAAAAATATAACAGTAGGACAAAGGTTGAGTTACTTCTTTGCAAAAGAGATAGCCATGGGATGTTGGGGGTCAATTTTAAAGCCTTGAAGAGCCTGCATCGCCATAGAGGATTGAACATCATCTTCAAACTCAACAAAAGCAATACCCGGCTTTGCTTCAATCATCCGGACTTCCCTGAATCCAGGATATTGTTGGAAGAGGACTTGCAACATCATACTAGAGGTTTCATGTGGCAAATTCTCAATAAATAGTATGTTGTTTGGAGTAGCTTCTGCAGCATTTGGATTTGCATGACGGAATGTGGCCTGCACAAATGGCACACAACAAAGAGGCTTTCTTAGCAAAAATAATTATGGAAAAATGTTGGTTAACATTGCCTGATCTAAGGGGCACTGAGGTGAAATCATATTGGAATAGACATCAAGAAAAAAACAAACAACCAGAAAACCACGCCATCCAAAGACTCATACAATTTATGCTTGGGACCACTCCTGGTGAAAACAATTAATACGATACAGCTCATATGAAGAAGAAACATAAACATCTTACATCACAAAAAATCAGATAAGAGTGAAAAGAAACTTACATTTGAACCTCCATTCCCAGTCGTTCCATTGGGCATTGCAGATTGGTGTGCTTCTTCAGCACGTCGCTTTTTTTCAGCTGGATAAGCAAAGTAATAGATAATCAGGAACATAAACCAGTTTAAAACCCTGAGATCTTTCAAAAGCAATGTAATAAGAAAACGAGAGGTTCTGTCAACCAATTCAAAAACCATAGTGAAAATATATTGTCCTTCTGCTAACATAAAGATAATGTGCACCAAAGAAGTACAAACCAAAGAGGTTTTGTTCAAACCAAAGAGTACGAAAAACAAAATGTTTAAAATGAGTACATATACAATTACAATCACCTTTTTCCTCTTGCTTCTTTTTCTTCTCCCTTGGTACAAAGCTTCCGTCAGCTTTAGCAACACAATCTGATTTCGTTTTGGCATATTGAATTCGCTGCAAAAGAAGCAACAAAATCCATCTTTATATTCTTGAGATGGTCAACAAAAAGTCATCTTTATATTAAACATCGGAATAAGTTGTATGAATGAAGATGGTACACAAATTTCCGAGATGAAACAAGAAAATAACTGAAATTTGGAAAGAAAAACATGTGTTTCTTCCCAACAGAATCATGGATACATCTTCAGTCATGATTGCCTTTTTTTCCTTTTCTGATATGTATTTCGATCAACTTGTGTGCATCTCGACTTAATCTCACAGGATAACCCATCTGATCCTACAACATTAGGGTGTAAAAAAAACTCGTAGAATATTATCCCAAATAGGTGCACCACCATAGATTGAACTCATTCCCTCTAAACCCTTTATTATAACCCACATATTAGAACATGGAGAAATGAACTCACTCAGTCCAAGTTACAATAGAGATCGAAGATCCAGTGGCAACAACACTCCAAGTGGTACATAAACTTTGTAATTCATGACAGATGGCATTCATTGTAGAAAGATAACAATATATAGAAGTTACAAAGAAAGATCTCAAAATGCCCATAACATGCACATAGCCAATATACAAACCCACATATCCAAAAGAATTAAGACGCTATTTTGGGCATGCAAAGCAACTAAACTGGCACAATATTGAGCATGATTGTGTACGGATATTCACTTGAAGCTCTCCACATGACACTCATTGAAGCACAATTAGCATCCAATCCCGTGGACAAGCAAACTATCCGCAGTTACCCTTAAAAATTTGAAGTGCACTAGAACAGTCCATAGATGAAAGGCCACGAAAAAATTATGAAAAGCAAGTTCAGAAAATGTGATAGCTAAAGACTAACCATAGGTTTTTCATAGAATGGGAAATTTTGCATCTGCCGCACAGCATTGCTAGCTGCAGTCACTTCACTAAATGCAACCCATGCTTGCCCTCGTAGCCTTGGTGTCTTCAAGGCAACAACATCAAGGATCCTTCCATATTGAGAAAACAAAGCATAAAGGGATCTCTTCAATTCTGTCCAAGGGGGGAAATTTTAGTATACCATCAAAATCTGAGCACTAAGAGGACGTAGATCAAATCGCCCCCTCCAAATGTGATATAATATTGTTTAAAACTGAATACTAAGGCCCGTTTGGTAATTATTTTGTTTTTTGTCTTTGTTTTAGAAAATTAAGCCCACGAGCACTACTTTCATCTCCAAATTTATTCATTTTTATCTACTTTTCACCAACGGTTTAAAAAACCAAACCAAATTTCGAGAACTAAAAAGGTAGCTTACAACTGAATTTGACTAAGAATTCAACTATTGTATTTAAGAAAGATGCAAATCATTATAAGAAATGTGAATGAAATAAACTTAATTCTAGAAAAAACAAAAACAAAACACCGAATCATTACCAAATGGGGCATAAGCAACCAAAATAGTAAACAAAATCCCAAATGGTAGGGGAATGGGCAAAGCAAGTAGCCGTGTCTAAACCCAAACTAAAATTTCAAGCTATCAGCTCCTTGACACCAAAAACCAAATTTCAACTATAATAGTTGAACATTCTCGAGTCATTACTGTGCGGCATCATCAGAAATATCAAATAATGTAATAAAAACAAGCTGACCTTCGCCAAAAATACCCCCCGCGACAGTAGCATGAATTTTGAGAGCCGAAAGCGAAATGATAAAGATAAAATGTGCCGCAGAACACTTCAATTATACTAAGTAGTCTACTAAACGAGCAGAAGAAAACACGTTTACGGAAGGGATAGAGTAAGGTTAAGCGAAAAGCTAAGAGTGAGTCACCTTCTTTCTTGACCTTCTCATTGAGATTCTTGATGTATATGGTCTGGTTAGGCGGTATATCCCCCGATAACATGGTGGTTAGGGTTTAGGACCTTCAGCTTACAGAGAATGACGGAAAAACGGACAGAAATCTGGTTTTTCGAATGTGCAGGAGGAAGAAGACTTGGAGCCCTAGCAAGCAAAAGGCACCAGATCGGCAAGATCGTACTCCAGGTTTTGGAGTCCAGGACCTTGTTAATGGGCCTTCTCCTAACATTGAACCCAAGCCCAAACTAGTTATGGTATCGTAAGCCTTGTTAATGGGTCATCCCAGACTAGCCCAACACTAAATATCCCATTTACTTTTAGCCCTTTTCCTTTGTAAGAATAAAAAATAAATCTCAACTACATAATTGTCCAAATTTCCCTATGTTTTTACATAAATAACGTAATAGACTATTATTTTACACAAAAATTAGGCTAAGTTTATTATTTTAGTCCTATTTTTTATATTTTATTTTATTGGTTTTAAAATTTGATTACTATCTATAAAAAATCTACATATTATCTATATCTAAACTCTATATAAAATCTTAAATCTTAAATAAAAAAAATAATGTCTCATTTTCTCAACTAAATTAAACTCCTCATTTTCCATTAGGTAACTTCTGTCCATTTTCTTTCTTCTTTTTCTTCTGTTCTCTAATTCTCTTTTGCTGGAATTTTTTTCAACAATAAATTATTTAAATTTGATTTTAAGATTTTGAGTTTTATTGTTTTTAAAAAATGGTTAAAAAAAATCAAAGAGATTTAATGCAATTTCTTTTTTATTAAATGTTTTTACAAACAGATTAATGTGATCCCCACATATCGAAGATGATGGAGAAATGTGATCGGGTGGAGTAGCACATCATTGCTCTCGAGGTTTAAACAATTTAATGGTTTTATAAGGGTTTTCTTTTTCCACTTTCCAATCTTGTAAATATTAATATGAGTTTAGTTAAGTGATTGTGTTCCTTTTTTGGTTTTTTTCATTGTAAATACACCTAGTTGTTTCATATATTTAAGAAAAATAATAACATTTTAGGGCTTACAAATTACTTCCAAATTTTCCAAGGTATGTTTATTTTTTTCTTTTTTTCCTCTAATTTTTTTTATTAATGTTAATATTTTTTTTCTTTTTGTAGTCGAAATATGTCCAATTTTATTTTTCTTTCATTTTTTTTCCTGTTTCTTCTCCTTTATATTTTTAGGTTTTTGTTCCAACTTCGGATGTGTCATCTCATCTCTACCAGGTTTTTAAATTTGTTTCAAGAATTTAAATCTAAATTGTCCCATAAACCAAAATAAATCCCCAATTCTCTATTGGTTTAAAAAAAAAAAAAAATAATCAATTTCATCAAGTAGTTTTTCATAGGCTCTCTTCAAAGTTTTTGTTTTATATATATAAAAGATTGTTTTTTCAACAAATTTTATTTTATAGGTATTTTCTTTTACATTCATTTTTTCATATTGTTTATTCAATTGCACTAAGCACTTTTCATAAGCTCTATTCAGTGCTATTTTTATAGTTGTTTTTTTTTTTTTTTTCTTTTGACGTGGATAGAAATTGTTAGAGATAAATTTTGGTTTTTATGTTTTTTTTACGCGAGTACCTAAAATTGGGAGATTTTTATTTAATGATTCATAGTGATAATAGAGTTTTTTCCTTTTAGATTCAGGACAAAAATGGGGTATATGGGAAAGTATTTTTAAAAATAAATGGGAAGAGAAAGTATCGACAAAAGTAGGGTAGAGAAATCGTGTACGATTAGCATTTAGAAGAATCATGTACGGGATACACGATTCGTACACGATTAGCGTTTAATCCATTAGCACCACATCGGCTGACTTGATTTGTAACGTTCCGAAATCTAGGTAAGATTTAAATTAATTCGTCGTTTCTTTTATTTAAAGGACAAAGTTTAGGAATTTAAATATTTTATTAGTGGTTTGAGTTTTTTGGAAAAAGGATTTGGGGTGGTTATATTTATCTATTTATTTTGTTTATATTTATTTACTTTTGTTTGTTTTACCTTTTCCTAAAAAGAAGTAGGGTTAAGGGTTTGTTATTTTTAAATAGGGTGACTCGAGAAGCATAGTAGAGAAAAAAAAAATCTTCTTCTTCTTTCCTTCTCCCACCAACGGCGCCTTCTCCAAGCTTCTTGCCGTTTTTTTTTCTTCTTCCAGTCGCGAAGAGCCCGCCGCTAGTTGTTCGTCGTCGATCCGAGTTTGCATTCGTCCAGCCCCGCCAATGCCACGCCGTCCTCCCCTTTTTGCTTCCGTTCGCGCCGCTGTCAATCTCGACCACCGGCGACTCGCAGTTGCGTCTCCCTACCGTCCAACGTTTGCCACACGTCAGATCTCACCCTCTCCCCCCCCCCCCATCAGTTTCGTACGTTCCACCGCAGACCTCAGTCGCGCGCCTAGCCGCCCATCCGAGCAGTTCTGATGCGGATAGTTCCGGTTGTCACCGGATCATAGTTGGTTCCATCTTATTCTTCTGCTTGGGGTAAGTTTTGAGGTCTTCTAGTAGGCTCCTCGTCATGGGTTATTTTTTTTGGGCCAAAGTTATTCTTACCCATGAAATTTTGTGGTTGAATTCAGGAACGGTGGTGGTGAAGGAAGTTTCCAAGCAGAGTGAAGGTTCGTTTTGGGTAGTTTGGCATCCTTAGGTAAGTGGATGCAGTGTCAATGTTTTTATAGGTGGGTTATGTGATGCTTGATTTTATGAAGTGAATTATGGATGATATGCGATGGTGAAATTGCATTGTGCACTCAAGTTTCCTCGGCAGAATCCAAGTGTAAATTGGTTTTTTGGTAAGTCCAGGGTCGAACTCAGGGGCTTGTGAAAACAGGCTGCATTGGTAATTTTTAGGAAAACTTTGCGGTAACCAAATAAATAAAGAGTTGTTGTTTTGTTGTTGATTGCGTTAATGAAAATAAACAAATGCGGCGGATTTAAGAAAAATTAGTTGTGTGATAGATGCGCTGAGTATGCGGATGAACGGTTTGAGAGGGTCTTTAGCTAGCGTTACTTGGGAATGCGTCGAACTATGCGATCATGCTACAACCATGCACAACAAGTCATTTTCCAATGCAAATGCGATTCTCCTAAGTCTAGGACGCATGTGTTGAATGCAAAAGTGTCTATAGAGCTTATTCCTAAGTCTCTACTCTTGTCTTATGCGACGATGCAAGATGCATAAAGGCAACCACACACAATCATATCCTATCTCTAGGATGCATGCGATGCGTTAATAGCAAACAATGCTTATTCCTAAGCTCCTATCTCTTGATTATACGTTCTAATCTGACTCTCCCGAGCCTAGATTCTAACCTGACCTTCCCAAGCCTAGATCTTGTCCTTAGACTACCCTTCCGAGTATCTCTAATGGACGAATGAAGCATACATAATACAAGATAATCGCATAAAATGAAGATTCCCTAGTTGTGCTAGCTAAATGCTTCTCAACTCATTCAACTGATTTAGATACTTATGCGTAAATAATAGAGAGTGAACAAATATAGAGAAGTATATTCCATTTCGATAAATGAGTAGAGTACAAAATAACAATGGAAGTTAAAGGTAGAGAGCCTGGTAGCAATTCCTTGCTGACTGAGGCTTTTACACTATAAATCTCTATTCGGTTCCAAAAATGTTCCCGCTTCCGCAGGCGTCGGCCCTCTCTCTATCCTTGAAGCTTCCAGCACTCTCCCAAGCTTATCGAAACGTCTACACAACCTCCTCTCTTGCGTTCGCCTTAAAACGAAAGAAATCTATGAACAAGGACGTGCGAACTGATTAACTGATCAATCGCTTTTCTGAAGGATGCCCTTGGTATTTATAGAGCATCCAGGGTGAAAGTCAGCTTCTCTCTCATGATTGTACAAATGGGACGACTTTAATTCCTGACTGATGCGCCGAATATTTGTCACTGAAAAGCTGAATGTACTTGTGATCATTATCAGCTGTCAACTTAATTCGGATTCGACTGTCATCAGCTTTTCTGTCCCATCGTGATTAATTATGTCTTTCACCCAGATGCGCCCACCAAGTTGCGGCAATCCTTCTTTAACAAATGTTTGCGAACACGATTATCGCAAAGCCTTGTGATGATGTTGCGCCCAACCAATGAATTCCTATTATCACAATTTTTGTCTTGCATCATCGCATATTCTACACAAAAATACACAAATCAACTGTTCTAATGCGATGAACACATGCGACTGCAATATTATGAAATTGATGCTTAATGGACGCAATTTAACATTTTTATCAACGTAAGCCAACATTGTTTAAAAACGTAACACTATGATAACATGCATTTCTGCCCGTTATCACACCCCCAAATTTAAACAATGTTTGTCCTTAAGAATAAGCTAAAGATTTCCTTTAGCAAGTCAACCGCAATGTTCTTTTCCTAGATTTCTCAAGGATACTTCGTTCAAATCCTATGTACCAAAGTTTCCTTAAGTCTTATTCAAGTCTCTTCTTAAAATATTTCTAAGACCTAGGGACCGCAAGCTTAACCTTCAAAAAGACTTTACTAACTTCTGGGACATCGCATGATTTATTTCAAAAAGAAAAATTTTCACTGGGGTGTCAAATGATTTTATCCTTGCATATTTCTTAACATTGTTATTTTTTTCTGACCTTGCGCTGATCCAAGTGTCTTGTCTTTGTTTTGGCTTGCCCCCACGTGTATCATGCAGACATCCAACTACAAGCAATGCGCTCTTTCTCAGACTAAACTCATACCTACTTGGCAGAGTTACAGTCATTTATTTATACGTTGATCTTGGTGACTTACTTTCGTTTTGGCTTGCCCCCACGTGTGTCATACGGACATCCAACTACGGGTAAGTGCCTTTCACAACTTAACTCTTATCAACATAGGTTTCCCATTGCGTTGACAGTAGAGTTGTTATTCTCAAAATTTTTTCCTCTTTTTTTTTTTGTAGAAAAATAGTTTTTTTTTTTTAGAAAAATAGCAAGGTTGAAAATAAATACCTCACCCCCAAATTTAAAATTCAGCAATGTCCTCATTGCCAAAAGATTGAGATAAGTCATGCGATGTTCATAGAAAGCTTCGTAAAGAGAGTTTGAAAGAAAACTAGCAAACCCCTAACTTCTAGAAATATTTCATGAGGTGACTATCTTAAAGTTAAGTTGACTCTAGTATATATGAAAGACATAGAAGCATATTTTTCATCATCGAAATCATACTTGGCAAAGATAACAGCATGCGGTAACTTACTAATTTTATCTATGTCAAATGATTGCGGTGATAAAACTTTTAAAACTATTATGCTATGCGATAACACAAAATTTGAAATAAATATAAGGAAGAATACACCCTCAAATTTGCGCTGTCGCCTGCATTATGTATTGACGCATCTATCTTTGTGGCGATCTCTCTTCTTTGGATTGCAGTGACGGAGTGAGATAATTTGCTGTTTCATGTAACATCTCCACAATCCTGTGCCTTAATCGTTATAAACAAACAAAGAAAGGGTCAAATTATTTTAAACAACACAAAATATATATCCTTTTTTTTTTAGAGAAGTAAGAACGATGCTGGTAGCAAAAAGGTAATTGTGATAATAAATAACGAGATGATAAAAGTTTATAAAGTAATTGATGCAGGAAAAGGATATTCAAAAGGATTGTGTCCCTGATGAGGTTGAATCATATAATAACTCAGGAACCACTTATTCTAGGCTGGGTTGTTCACATCCATGGTGGATTTTCTCTCTTTCCTTTGTCCTCTGGGATCTTTATTACCTTAATCCGGAGTTTTTTCCCATGAATGTTCATTACAATTTCCCCCTTGCACACATCAATTTGAGCGTAGTCGGTTGAAAGGAATGGTCATCCCAATATGATGGGCGCATCTTCGTCCACTTTATAATCCAAAATGAGGAAGTCTGCCGACAAGATGAATTTATCGATTGAAATTGCGGCATTTTTCAACTCTTCTTCAGGGTGTAATCGGGATCTGTTAGCGAGCAGGAGAATTTCCTTTGTGGGCGTAAGTGTACCAGCATTCAATTGTTTGAAGATCAATAATGGAATTATGTTTATACTTGCCTCAATATCGTATAGTGCTTGGCCACTGTACGTCCCTCCGATATAGCATGGTATCGTGAAGATTCCTGGGTCGCCCATTTTAGGTGGGATCATAGCATTTTGCGCTGCAGCCACTATTACGATCTTTTCTTCCTCATTTTGTTCCTCTTTCAATCTTTGCGGAGTTACTGGTTGTTGAATTTCTTCTGTCTCAAGATCTAGAGGCTTAAGGGTGGACACAACTTCAGGGTCTATTTTCTTGGGCTTCTTCAAACTATAGGTCAACGGGTCCTCGGTTGTCACCACATTCAAGTTGGTCGTAATGGGCTTCTCCCCTACTTCCACAGTCATGTTGTCGTTTAGCAAAGAGACTACTAAGCATTGTTCCTTCCCGTTACCCCCAGCATTGCGAAGGAGCTCAGTTGAGCTCGACAACGCTCCTTGCGGTCTATTTTTTCAGCTTGCCCGCAATTTGTCCTATTTGAATTTTGAGATTTCTAATGGATGTAGCTTGATTCTGAAGTACTGATTCGTTTTTCTCAATGTATTGCTTCAACAAGCTCTCTAAGGATGAAGATTGCGGTGTTTGTGAGCTGCTAGCTTGGCTATGCGCTGGACCGTTGTTTTGCGGAAAAAAACCCAGGTGACCCTCCTTTTTGTGCCACAGGTTGAAAGCTTTGTTGTTGATTTTTTCACGCAAAATTTGGGTGGTTTCGCCATCCGGGGTTATATGTATCAGAATAAAGATTATTTCACATGAAGTATACCGACTGCAGGTTTGTTGGGCATTCTTCCATCGGGTGAGCATCTCCGCAAATGACACAACTTGCAGTCGTTTGAGTAATTGTGCCGACCTGCCTTTTCTTCGCTCCCATATTATTAATTGCGATGTCTTGTATCAAACTCATCATCGCAGTCATTTGATTTTGCAGGGAGGCGATGGCCCCATTGTTTGCATCATTATCTTTAATTCTTAATCTCTGATTGCTTTCCCTCCAATCATCGTGATTTTTGGAAATGCAATCAAGTATACTCTTTACCTCCTCATATGTTTTGTCGAGCAGACCACCGGCGGCTGCCACATTGATAGCGGTCTACGGAGAGGGATTCAGTCCTCGGTAGAAAATTTCCATTTGCAGGCAGTCTGGTAAGCTATTATGTGGACAGTCTCTTACCAACCGCTTGAACTTCGCCCAGGCATCACTGAGCGATTCGTCATCTTCCTGTTCAAAATTTGTTATTAATTTCCTTCTCCTAGCATTCTCAATTGGTGGGAAATACTTCTTCATAAACTTTTCTACCACCTGTTCCCACGAAGTTATCTCTCCCGGTTCGAGAGAATATGCCCATTTTCTCATCTAATCACACAAAGAAAATGGAAACAAAGTTAGTCGAACTTCTTCGGTGGAGATATTCGAGAACACAAAAGTGTTGTAGATTTCTATGAAGCTCCAGAGGTGGGCGTGCAGGTCTTCGCCACGCCTTCCTCTAAACTGCCCAGCGGCCTGGATCATCTGCAATATTACCGGCTTCATTTCAAACCTCGATCCATTTAACATCGACCTCATGATTCCTGGAGAGAAATCATAGAGGTTAGGTGACGCAGAGTCCCGGATAGGTCTATTGTGATCATTCGCTAGAATGATGCGGTTGGCCATTATATTATTCGCGTTAGCGACCCTTGCGTCCGGTTGCTCTGCCATTCTTGGTCTTTTAATATTTTTATAAATGTCCTCTCAATCTCTGAATCGTAATTCGCTAGAGATTGAGAGTCTTCAAAGAAATCAGAAAAATTATCGTTAGCACACTATTTTGCCGAAGTCCCCGACAATGGCACCAAAAACTTAATGCTTGATTTTATAAAGTGAATTATGGACGATATGCGATGGTGAAATTACGTTGTGCACTCAAGTTTCCTCAGCAGAATCCAAGTGTAAATTCCACTGAGTTTTCTAGTAAGTCCAGGGACGAACTCAGGGAATTGTGAAAACAGGTTGCGTTGGTAGTTTTTAGGAAAACTTTGCAGTAACCATATAAATAAAGAGTTTTTGTTTTGTTGTTGATTGCATTAATGAAAATAAAAAAAAAATGCGGCATATTTGAGAAAAGTTAGTTGTGTGATAAATGCACTGAGTATGCGGATGAACGGGTTGAGAGGGTCTTTAGCTAGCGTTACTTGGGAATGTGTTGAACTATATGATCATGCTACAACCATGCACAGCAAGTCATTTTCTAATGCAAATTCGATGCTCCTAAGTCTAGGATGCATGCATTGAATGCAAAAGTGTCCATAGAGCTTATTTCTAAGTCTCTACTCTTGTCCTATACGATGATGCAAGATGCATAAAGGCAAGGTGACCGCACACAATCATATCCTATCTCTAGGATACATGTGATGTGTTAATAGCAAACAATGCTTATTCCTAAGCTCCTATCTCTTGATTATGTGTTCTAATCTGACTCTCCCGAGTTTAGACTCTAACCTGACCTTCTCAAGCCTAGATCCTGTCCTTAGACTACCCTATCGAGTATCTTTAATGGACGAATGAAGCATACATAATACAAGATAATCGCATAGAATGAAGATTCCCTAGTTGTGCTAGTTAAATGCTTCTCAACCCATTCAACTAATTTAACTACGCATGCGTAAATAATAGAGAGTGAACAGATATAGAGAAGTAGATTCCATTTTGATAAATGAGTGGAGTACAAAATAACAATGAAAGTTAAAGGTAGAGAGTCTGGTAGTAATTCCTTGCTAACCTAGGCTTTTACATTGTAAATCTCTATTCGGTTCCAAAGATGTTCCCGCTTCCACAGGCATCGGCGCCCTCTCTATCCTTGAAGCTTCCAGCGCTCTCCCAAACTTATCGGAACGATCTATCGGCACAACCTCCTTTCTCGTGTCCGCCTTAAAATGAAAGAAATCTATGAACAAGGATGTGCGAACTGATTAACTGATCAACCGCTTTTCTGAAGGATGCCCTTGGTATTTATAAAGCATCCAGGGTGAAAGTGGCTTCTCTCTCATGATTGTACAGATGGGACGGCTTTAATTCTTGATTGATGCGCCGAATATTTGTCACTGAAAAGCTGAATGTACTTGTGATTGTTATCAGCTGTCAACTTAATTCGGATTCGACTGTCATCAGCTTTCTGTCCCATTGTGATTAATTATGCCTTTCACCCAGATGTGCCCACCAAGTTGCGTTGACCAAGTTGCGGCAATCCTTCTTTAGCAAATGTTTGTGAACACGATCACCGCAAAGCCTTGCGGTGATGCTGCGCTCGACCAATGATTTCCTATGATCGCAATTTTCGCCCTGCGTCATCACATATTCTCCATAAAAATACACAAATCAACTATTCTGATGCAATGAATGCATGCGACCGCAATATTATGAAATTGATGCATAATGGACGCAATTTAACATGTTTTATCAACGCAAGCCAACATTGTTTAAAAACTTAGCACTATAATAATGTGCATTTTTGCCCTTATCATTATCCTGCTGTGTTTTGTGTCAAACTGTTGTTATAATTGTGTGGCCAGGTTGGACGGTTCTTTTGGAGTGTTGGTAGATCGTTCGAGTGTGTGGGTTTCGTTGCTTTGGTGCTTGTATTGAATTTGCTCGTTGGGTCAAACTTAGGTAAGGGACTTACTAACGGTTGCCCTCGAACTTAAGCATGCATACCACTCGTTCTGTTTGGAATGAAATATCTTGATATGTCTGTATATGGATGAATTGTGAATGGCTATGAAGTCTTCGCATGCTTTATGATATTGGATGAATGCTTACGTTTGTATTATGTCTGTATGAGATAACAGTGACTGTTAGTGTTGCCATTGGACTATGCATACCGTATACCGTGATCCTTCAGGCTCACACCCTATGCTTATGTACGGTGTCCTTTTTGGACCACCACTTATGTTTATGTTTGTGACCACTGGGGTCACTACTTATGAAAGCGTGTCTTCGGATTCGCCCCTTATGTCTATGCCTACGCCTATGATGCCTTTGTGTACTTCTGTTCCAATGGAAAGACTAACAGATCACTGAGTGGGCCTAGTAATGGGTCGCTTACTGAGTATACTTTTATACCCATCCTTTTCTTTTCATGTTTTTCAGGTAAGGGTAAAGATAGACCGGCGCATGACAAGAGAGATCCGTGACCTGGCCATTTGGACGAATTACTGCTTTCGCCCTTAGGTTTCATGTACTAGAGTCCGGTTTAGAAGTCAGACATTTTAAAAATCTTATGAAAAAATTCTTGATTTATTTAATTATTGTTTATTTTAAAGTTGGGTTAGAAGTACCCCAAATAGTATTTTTCAGTTTTTCTCTTCTTTGTGTATTTGAGCATTATTTAATTAAATAAAAATCCTATCTCTTTTATTTAATTATTCTTTGAGAAAATGTATTGCCAAGTCTATGCATGCATAAAGTAGCGTCCTAGAAACACACTAGAAATTTGGGTCGTTACAGTTGGTATCAGAGCCTAAGTTTTAGGTTCTGTAGACTACCTTACATCGTGAGTCCAAGCTGTTCCTTATAGCCATAAATGGATCTCTCGTCATCATCAGGTGTGTCGTTTAAAGTTCTTTAGGAAAATATGTATGAAATCTTACCTATTGTGCAGTCGTTTAATGGTTTACCCTGCTAGCGTTTATTAAAGCGTTACGTGTGGTTATCAGATATGGCACCACGAATTAGAGGAATGGGCAGTCGAGGTAAGAAAGTAGTTAGGGAGCAGAACCCTTACATACAAGACTCTGAGGTGCAGAGCCAAGAAGCGCATGACTCGCCACTTTAAGACCCTACTGGGTCAACCTGACAGAGGGTTAGACTAAGAAGCGGGCCTCGAACTTCGATTGTGCCTCCGCCAGGACCGTCATCCTCAGAAATTCCAATAGAGTATACGGCCATGGCTGCGGCTATTGGGAATGTCGTCACACAGGCCGTAGTAGGACAGCTAAGGGATCTGGTGGCTGAGTAGATAGCTCAGCACGCACAATCGTAGCAGGCGCCATCCTCGTCGGTCACGTTACCACAAGTTCAGAATCAAGATAGAGCCACGAATCGGACTATGGCAGATCTTTCCTTGGAGGCCGGCTATCTACGAGACTTCAAGAAGTATGATTCCTCGATGTTTAACGGGTCCCTAAAAGACCCCACAAAGGCAGAGTTGTGGTTGTCCCCTGTGGAGAGGATTTTTCAGTACATAAGATGTCTAAAGGAGCAAAAGTTGCAGTGTGCCGCTTTTATTCTCATCGATAATGCCAAGCGCTGGTGGCACTCAGCTGAAAGAATGATAGAAGCCAGTAGGGGCCAAGCCACGTGGGACCAGTTCAAGGAGCGGTTTTACGAGAATTACTTCTCTGCTCACATGAGGTACAACAAGCAAGTTGAGTTCATGAATCTGAAGCAGGAGACCATGACAGTAAAGGAGTATGAGGAGGAGTTTGACAGGTTGTCTTGATTCGCCTTTGATCTGGTGCAAAAAGAGTGAAAAGATTTGTGCAAGAACTCCGGGACGGGGTGCGAGGTATTGTGCAAGCTCTGGAGTCTCCCACTTACGTCGTAGCTTTCCGAGCGACAACACGCGTGGGTTGTTTTTCAAGGATAGAGTTTCTGAAGTTCTTAATTGAGGAACCTGCCCCAGGCCAGAAGAGGAAAGCTAAGTAAAAAGTTTCGGGACCTCCACAGAAGGTTCATAGTACAAACAGGTCGTTAGGGCACACCTAACAACAAGCTACTGCTTCAGGAGGAGTTTGGAGGGAAAAACTGGTGTGCAAATCTTGTAAGAAACGTCATTGGGGACGCTATCTGATTGGCATGGGGACTTGTTTCAGATGTAAGAGGTCTATGCCAATACCCTAGTAGTGGCTCCAAAAGTGCAAGGGGTCAGCCCCCGGGTTCGCATTAGGGTAGTTCAAACCAACAGCAGCAGCAGGGTTAGGTCTATGCCACCAGTCGTTGGGAAGCTGAGCATTCGGGAACAGTAGTGATAGGTACGCTCCCAATCTTGGGGCACTATGCCTTGGCATTATTTGACTCTGGCTCATCTCACTCTTTCATTTCATCGTTGTTCGTAAAGCATGCTATGTTAGTTTTAGAACCCTTGGGTTATGTTTTATCAGTATCTACACCGTCAGGAGAAATCATAATAGTAAGTGAAAAGATAAAAGTGTGTCAGTTAGAAATAGCGAATCGTACCCTTGATGTAACTCTAATAGTATTATACATGCACGACTTTGATGTAATTCTGGGCATAGATTGGTTGGTTGCCAACCATGCTAGTATAGACTGTTCTTGTAAAAATGTGATTTTTAACCCCCCTAGGGAGGCTAGTTTTAAGTTCAAGGGGGCTGGGATGGTAGTTTTGCCCAAGGTGATTTCATCGGTAAAGACCAAGAGGTTGATTAACCAAGGTATCTGAATTATCTTAGCTAGCGTAGTTGACATAAGAGAAATCGAGATTGCTCTAATCTCTGAGCTAGTGTGAGAGATTATCTCGATGTGTTTCCAGAAGAAGTTCTAGGGTTGCCTCCACCAAGAGAGATTGATTTTGCGATCGAACTGGAGCCCAACACTATTCCATATCCAAAGCTCCATACAGAATGGCTCCGGCCGAATTGAAAGAACTAAAGGTCCAGTTGCAGGAACTGCTTGATAAAGGGTTCATACGACCTAGTGTTTCTCCATGGGGTGCACCAATGTTGTTCGTGAAGAAAAAAGATGGCTCGTTACGTTTATGCATAAACTACAGGGAGTTGAATAAGGTGACCATCAAGAACAAGTACCCACTTCCTAGGATTGATGAGCCGTTTGACCAGCTATAGGGTGCTACTGTATTTTCTAAGATTGACCTATGGTCAGGTTACCATCAGCTGAGGATCAGGGACAGTGATATCCCAAAGACCGCATTCCAATCCAGATACGGGCATTACGAATTCATTGTAATGTCTTTTGATTTGACCAATGCTCCAGCGATATTCATGGATTTGATGAACATGGTGTCCAGGGATTTCCTGGACGCCTTTGTAATTGTTTTCATTGATGACATCTTAGTCTATTCCAAGACAGAGGCGGAACACGAGGAACATCTTCGGAAAGTCCTAGGAACACTAAGGGAAAACAAACTATATGCAAAGTTTTCTAAGTGCGAGTTCTGGCTACGAAAGGTGTCCTTTCATGGGCATGTGGTGTCGAAGGACGAGGTTTCAGTGGATCCAGCTAAGATTGAGGCTGTTACAAATTGGCCCCACTCTACAACAGTCAACGAGTGCATAGTTTCTTGAGGTTGGCTGGGTACTATTGTAAGTTTGTAGATAATTTCTCTAGTATGGCCATACCGTTGACTCAGCTAACCAGGAAGGGAGCTTTGTTTGTTTGGAGCAAAGCATGTGAGGATAGTTTTCAGGACCCCAAGCAAAGGTTGGTTTCATTACCGGTTCTCACGGGACCAGATGGCTCAGGGAATTTCGTGATCTACAGTGATGCTTCTAAGAAGGGTTTAGGTTGTGTGCTTATGCAACATGGAAGAGTGGTCCCCTATGCCTCCCATCAGTTAAAAAACCATGAGCGAAACTATTCTACTCACGACTTGGAACTGACGGCGGTGATGTTTGCCCTGAAGATCTAGAGGCACTACTTGTATGGGGAAAGGATCCAGGTTCATTGACCACAAGAGTCTGAAATACTTCTTCACCCAGAAAGAGTTAAATATGAAGCAGCACAGTTAACTCGAGTTAGTAAAGGATTACAACTGCGAGATCCTCTACCACCCAGGTAAGGCGAATGTGGTGGTTGATGCCCTCAGTCGGAAGACCACTCATTCGGCCACCTTAAACACTAAGCAGGTTCAGTTATGTAAGGATCTGGAGTGAGCAAAGATTGCAGTGGCAGTGGGGGACGCCACTTCGCAACTAGCTCAGTTGACAGTACAACCAACCTTAAGGCAGAGGATTATTGTTGCACAGCAGGGTGATCCAGACCTGGTTCAGAAATGTCATCAGTTAGGGTTAGGCTAAGCCAGTGAATTTTTTATTTCGGTAGACTAGGGCCTCTTGTATCAGGGACGGTTATGCGTACCTGCAGATGATGGCATGAAGGGAGAATTGTTGACAGAAGCTCACAACTCCCCATTCTCTATGCATCCAGGCAGTACTAAAATGTATCAAGATTTGAAGTGGTATTACTGGTGGCCCAATATGAAAAGGGAGATAACTGACTATGTTAGCAGATGTTTAGTCTGTCAACAGGTGAATACCCCAAGGCAGAAGATAATAGGCTTGCTACAACCATTGGATGTGCCAGAATGGAAGTGGGAGAGCGTGTCCATGGATTTCATTACGGGTTTGCCCAGGACAGCGATTGGCTTCTCAGTGATTTGGGTTGTGATAAACAGACTCACCAAGGTGGCGCATTTTATTCCAGGGAAGCCCACGTACACGTGAGTAAGTGGGCTCAGCTATATATGAAGGAGATAGTAAAATTGCATGGTGTGTCAGTGTCAATTGTGTCCGACAGGGACCCTCATTTCACCTCCAGTCTTTGGAAGAGCCTCCAGGTAGCCTTAAAGACGCGGTTAAACTTCAGTACAACCTTCTACCCCCAAACGGATGGGCAAACAGAATGTTTGAATCAGACGTTAGAGGACATGTTGCGCGCTTATGCGTTGAAGTTCTCAGGGAGTTAGGACTCCCATTTGCATTTGGCAGAGTTTTTTTATAATAATAGCTATCAAGCCATCATTAGCATGTCGTCATTTGAAGTTCTTTATGGTAATGGTTGCAGGTCTTCTGTTTTCTGGGGTGAGATTGGGGAGAAGAAACTGATGGGAACTGAGTTAGTGGAGTTGACGAATGAAGCCATACAAAAGATCAGGGCTCGAATGCTAGCAGCGTAGAGTAGATAGAAAAGTTACGCTGATGTTAGGCGTAAAGATCTTGAGTTCGAAGCTAGTGCCAAAGTGTTTCTGAAGGTGGAATCAATGAAGGGTGTCCTGAGATTCGGGAAGAAGGGTAAGTTGAGTCCGCGTTTTGTAGGGCCATTTGAAATCTTAGAGCGAGTCGGCCCTATGGCTTACTGTCTGGCTTTATCACCATCTCTCTCCACAGTCCATTATGTTTTTCATGTCTCCATGTTGAGGAAGTATTTAAAGGACCCATCTCATGTGGTGGACTTTGAGCCCTTGCAGCTGAATGAAAACTTAAGTTACGAAGAGAAGCCTACGCAAATTATGGCCAAGGAGGTGAAAGTTTTGCGCAACAGAGAGGTGCCACTAGTGAAGGTGCTATGGCAGAACCATCAGTTTGAGGAAGCAACTTAGGAGCGAGAGGACGAGATGAGAACACTGCATTCAGAGCTCTACCAGGACTAGAACTTTCGAGGACGAAAGTTTCTTAAGGAGGGAAGGTTGTAACGTCCCGAAATCTAGGTAAAATTTAAATTAATTCATGCAATTAATCATTTCTTTTATTTAAAGGCCAAAGTTTAGGATTTTAAATTTTTTTATTAGTGGTTTTAGTTTTTTAGGAAAAGAAGTTGGGGGTTATTATATTTATCTATTTATTTTATTTATATATATTTACATTTTTTTGTTTTACTTTTTCCTAAAAAGAAGTAGGGTTAAGGGTTTGGTTATTTTTAAATAGGAAGACATCAGGAAGCATGCAATAGAGAAAAAAGAAAGAAATCTTCTTCTTCTTCTCCTTCTTCCACCGACAGCGACTTCTCCAAGCTCTCTGCCGTTTTTTTCTTCTTCCAGCCACGAAGAGCCCGCCGCTAACCGTTTGCCATCGACCCGAGTTTGCATTCATCCAGCTCCGCCAACGCCACATCGTCATCCCCTTTCCGCTTCCATTCGAGCCACTGTGAAGCTCGACCACCAGCGACTCGCAGCTGCATCTCCCTATCGTTTGACGTACGTCGCGCGTTAGATCTCACCCCCCACCTCAATTCCGTGCGTTCCACCGCAAACCTCGGTCGCGCGCCTAACCACCCATCTGGGCAAGGTAGCGTTGCTCGACTCCACCTCCGCTTACTGCGTCTTGCCGAGTTCGCCAGTCGCTGGCCTAACCCAAGCATCATTCACCAGTTCTAACGCGGACAGTTCCGATTGTCACCGGATTGTGGTTGGTTCCGTCTGATTCTTCTATTTGGGGGTAAGTTTCGGGGTCTTTTGGTAGGCTCCTCGTCATGGGTTATTTTTTTAGGCCAAAGCTATTCTTACCTATGGAATTTTGTGGTTGGATTTAGGAACGGTGGTGGTGAAGGAAGTTTCCAAGCAGAGTGAAAGTTCGTTTTGGGGCAGTTCGGTATCCTTAAGTAAGTGGATACAGTGTCAATGCTTTTGTAGGTGGGTTATGCTATTGTGTTTTGTGTCAAACTATTGTTATAATTGTGTGGCCAGGTTGGACGATTCTTTTGGAGTGTTGGGAGATCGTTCGAGTGTGTGAGTTTTGTTGCTTTCGTGCTTGTATTGAATTTGCTCGTTGGGTCAAACTTAAGTAAGGGACTTACTAACGGCTTCCCTCGAACTTAAGCATGCATACCACTCGTTCTGTTTGGAATGAAATATCTTGAGATGTCTGTATATGGATGGATGAATTGTGAATGGCTATGTAGTCTTCGCATGCTTTATGATGTTGGATGAATGCTTATGTCTGTATTATGTCTGTATGAGATAATAGTATATGAGATTACAGTGACTGTTAGTATTACCATTGGGCTATGCACACCGCATGTCGTGAGTCTTCGGGCCCACAACCTATGCTTATGTATGGTGTCCTTTTTGGACCACTACTTATGTTTATGTTTGTGACCTCTGGGGTCACTACTTATGAAAACGTGTCTTCAAGTTCGCCCCTTATGCCTATGCCTACGATGCTCTTGTACACTTCTGTCCCAATGGAAAGACTAATAGATCACTGAGTGGGCCCAGTAGTAAGTCGCTTACTGAGTATACTTTTATACCCATCCTTTTCTTTTCATGTTTTTCAGGTAAGGGTAAAGATAGACCGGCGCATGACAAGAGAGATCCGTGACCTGGCCATTTGGACGAATTACTGCTTTCGCCCTTAGGTTTCATGTACTAGAGTCCAGTTTAGAAGTCAGACATTTTAAAAATCTTATGAAAAATTCCTTGATTTTATTTATTGATTTATTTAATTCTTGTTTATTTTAAATTTGGGTTAGGAGTACCCGAACAGTATTTTTCAGATTTTCTCTTCTTTGCATATTTGAGCATTACTTAATTAAATAAAAATCCCATCTCTTTTATTTCATTATTCTTTGAGAAAATGTATTGCTAAGCCTATGTATGCATAAAGTATCGTCTTAGAAACACACTAGAAATTTGGGTCGTTACATGGTTGACCGGTCGCATGGAGACTCGTGGACCATGTCCACGATTACCATAATCTAGAGGAAACTATTTGTCCCATAATAAAAAAAAAATGTTATTATTTGGAAGGTAGACATACCTCGGCTAACTTGGTTGACCGATCTCAATAGTGAAGGAACTAAAATGAAGAAACCAAAAGGAAGGAGAAAGGAAGGACACGCGAACTAAAAGGATTTACGATTGAAGAAGGCTAATCTTCTTCCTAATTTTTAAAAAGTTATATACTGACTAATATTATAAACAAAATCGATGTGATTAAATGGTTTAACCATATTTAATGGCATTTCAATAAATAAGATTTGATCCAATAATATGTTATTATATATATATATATATATACACGATTTTTTAGCAACTGCAATATTTGAAAAAGATTTTTTGCAACAATTCTTTCAAATATTCCTCATCATTTTTATTGATTGTTATGGATCAATTTTTTTCTACACGTTGTTACATTTTTTTAATTTTATGATGCAGAATGTTAAACCAACATTTGTAATAAATAGGATACACGGATTGGATTGGCAACTTAAATGGCCTAACATAAGGTCTCCAACCTAATTCAATCTTAATCTAACAAAAATCGAAAAAGTTTAACACAATTCAAGGATAAAACTAATCTATCCCACCCTTATATTTTTGTTTGGGTAGTCTGAATTGTTCGAGTTATTTAAACAACTCTAATAATAAGCTAATGATATAATCATTGAATGATGCCGAATATATTTCTTGCAATATGATTTATAAAGTTTAAATAGTAAAAACATTCAAAATAAAAGAATATTCCAATAAGATATCTGAAAGTGTAAAGAAATACAAAATAAACAAAATATAATTAGTATCTAATTGTTGATATAGTAGCAATTACACACTAAGATATCTAAAGATTACGAATGTTGCTTAGTTGTCTTAAAAAATTTGATGCATCTCGTTGTTGTATTATCTTCATGTTTTCATAATTTTCCTCATTTTTCTTGCCAAGAGAAATTTATGGTTGGATGGATAATTGTGGCCCCATATCTGATGCAAAAGCAACTCTTTACCAAACAAATGGGCAGCCAGAAAGGTCACCATAATTCATTCTTCGTCCAACATGGAACTTATGTTTTTACCCATTTTTGTTAGGAAAAAAAGATAGATACTACACGAAGTCGATTAATAGGTCTACGTGTGACAAAGCAAATAGAGAATATTATGAGAATATATCATACCTCTACTTGGGTATAAAAAAATTCATACATGCCTACCACTCAATAAAACCTTTAAAATTAACTACTATTTAATTGAAATTAGTCAAAAGAAGCCAACCTGCCTTTTCAAGTACTTTCTATATTCGAGAAGCATCCAATTGAATCCCAACTAGGAAAATAAGGGAGTAAATGGATAGTACATATGACTAATACCTTTTAAATTTATTTATACATAAATAGATATCAATACCACTTAATTAAAAGGAGATAAAAGAATAAGCAAGTCATTATAAACAACATTAATAATTTTATTCACGATTAAGATGTTGAGTATAAAAGTTTTATACCTCAATGATGGTTCCCTTGATTATGATATTGGAAGTATACATATGACCATTTAGATCTTTCTTCACCCCATTAATCTCAAGATTGAAGTATAGATAAGGATGTTACATGTATTGCTTTTGTAAATAAGGGATGAACTGCTCATATTTAGAAGGCTTTCCTTGTAAGACTTGTCCCAATAAATGTGGTTAATTTGGTCGCAATTATCGTGCATTGTAAAGTAGAACAACAAAAAAAATTCTCCGACGATAAGTACAAATAGACGCTAAGTGTATCATCAATAAATTAATATATCATATAAAAATATCTACTTTTCCTTTTACTCGTTCTTATCACTTTAAACCTTTTATCTTCAGTAATAAGTTTGACCTAAAAAATGAAACAAGAACAATCATCAATCTACAGGAATATAAATAATGGAAGTACCACAAAACATCCCATCAAAAGGATAGGTTGGTAGAAATGTCGACACCGAGGAAGGTAGACGAGGAATATCGGCATCAGTTACAAAAGTTATTATGAGACATGAACCAAAAAATTGAGTAAGACGACATGTCCCTAAATAGGATTGGATACTATTTTTATTGATGTTGTGGGATTTTAGATAGATTCTTTTGAATATTATTTTTTATTTTATAATATATATGAGTTACACTTTTAGTCATTTGTTATATTAGGAATAACAATGGAACATAATTTTAAGATGTCATGATGAAGTATTGAGGAAAAAAATGGTGGTCCACTAGGGACATATATTTTCCTTTTTAATAAGGTAGCTTTGGTACTTTATTAGTAAAGATAAATAAAGAAAGGATGTTATAGTTTTTTCTACAATATATCTATATTATATTTAATAAATAAATGAATCATCTTTATTATTTTAGTCTATAATAATTAAATATAAACGACCAAAAGTAGATAGGAAGCTTCCTGCGGGTTGCACTTGAGCTTTTTCTTTTATAAAAGCAAATAAATACACTATAAATCAATATACTTTAAATTTTTAAAACTTTTGTCCCTAAGTAAAATCTTTGCCATAAATGAGGGAGAAGGTTTTTTAACCTGCCACTCTTAATGGAAATGTTAGTCAATATTTTAAATCTAGTGACAATTAGGAGTGTGTAGTTGATGCGTTTTTATAGATGCGAGGGAATGATTTTGTGCTTAGTCTTTTTAATCGTGGAAACGTATTGTTTTGTCTAATCAAATCCAAGTATAAGATTAGAGTTTTGGTGAGTCCATGGTCGAATTCAAGGATTTCTTTCTAAAGAGACGATGAAATGCTTGTTTTTTTTTTTTTTTTTTTAATCTTAATGCAACTTTGTATCAATAATGTGAATGATTGGTTCTATTCTACCACTATTACTAAAATGCGTGAAAAGGGATGCGATGAATACTACCGTTCAAGTGAAGCAAGATGTAGAGAGAAATGTAAGATTCCAATAAATGAAATAAAGTTGAGAAAAATATCTAACTAACTCTTCCTAAGCAATGCATATACCGTGCGTTCAAGCAACTTACTCATAATCACAAATTACACTTCTCAGTGCGTTCAGCCACAATATCATATTTTTAGGACGCATGTAATGGGTATTTAATGCAAAAGATGTATCTTTATGTCTAAAGGTATTTTTCTCCTTGTTTAATGAGATCGAAAATTCCTTGCTTTTTCAAACAATGGTTAGTTCTATTTAGAGCAATATGTCGATTTGATCGAAATAGTTTATGAAGCATGCATTAAACAAGTTGATTGTCGGTATATGATTTACTTAGTACATGTTAGTTTCATTTTACTCAACCCATTATGAAATTAATTGCTCATACTTGGTAAAAAGAAGATGGATAAACAAGAAAATGTGATGTTATTCATATTGGCTATTTATAGGCGTCGATGAAGAGTTTTCGCGTCTCTCACTAATGATTGTGCTAACACTAGGCATTAGTTTTCATACTTTATCACGCCGTTTTCCTCGCGCCAGTAGTTCATTGGCTCTGTCATACCAACTTTGATTTGACCTCCACCGCCCATGCTTCAATTGTATTTAATGTCCTATCTTCTCTTATCGCAGTGAACTTATGCGATTTCATTTTGGGCATTAGGATTTTCCATGCGCTCTAGTGGTCAACAGTTGCTTCATTGCTTTTAAGTAGATTTTTGCATTCAAGAAGCTCAAATTTTATAATTTTACAAGGATTATGAATTTTTGCATGCTAGTGATCGCATAATGTAATTAATTGCATGATTTCCTTATTAAGCTAATGCATTTTCTATGATTTTTCCTAATTGTTTTAGATAAAAGAAGTAAAATAACTTGTATTTCTGCAAGTTATTAGTACTATTCGATCAAAATCGATTTTTTGGCCAAGCCACTGTCGAATCGACTTTGGTCAATTTAGTAAAGGTCAAATCGACTTCGATCGTCGAGTATTATAAATCGGTTGTTGTTCGGTCGATTTTGGTTGGTTTTATTCTTTAAAAAAACTTTTTGAAAAATGTTAATTTAGATTTTCTTTTCCAAGCCGATGATCGAGCCCCTCCTTGCGATTCGGTCGATTTTGATTGGTCGACTGGATTTTTCGACCTATCATGTTCACCTCTAGTGATAATATATACATACAAGAAAGTAATTTTTTAGCTAACTATTTAGTTTTTAATTTTAAAATTTAGTATACAGACAGTATTTTAGTATGTAAGTTTCTTGTTTTATAATCTACTTTCTAATAAAAATTTTATAATCCTGGTGTAAAAATTTATGTCAAGAGTATCTTCCCATTAAAATAAAAGTTTAAATTTCTCACTCCAATTCAGCTTTATTATTAATAAAAGTTGAGGCATTATGGGTGGTTTATATATCCTTAAACTGTTTGGGGCCAATATGAGATGATATATCCCCACATCTTATATCATCTCAGTGTTTGGAGGCCTATTATTTTATCTCACCGATTTTAATTGTTTGTGGGCCCATTTTCGGAACGTGTTTCTTATTATTTTCCTTCCGTGTATCATATATTATCTCAGTGCTTGAACATACTCGATCATTCATACTCGATCAGAACTCTCCAAACATCAAAACTTCCCACATCTTATATCATCTCAGCACCCCAAACAACCCCTAACTTGTATCACATAATTTCTAGACTTCATATTTTGTTTCTCACCCATTATTGCTTTTAAAACGCTACAAATGGATTGTACAACTAAAGTATAAGCCACAAAAAATAAAATTAAGTTATAAAGGAGCTGAGGAGCTCACTAGTTAGTAGAGATGACTTGTTCCTCTCGAGCATTCTAAGTTTCGTTGAGTTATAAGAATCATGTTACGTGCATCCTAACTAAATAACCTAATTTTATAATACTTGGATATTGCCATAATGTAAATAAATTAATGTCAATAACCTATAACCACCAAAGGATTTGACTCATTTATCTTATTAATTTAGGTTTTAATGAGTGAATTTCAATAAGAAAATAAGTTAGATAGTAGTAGTACTAAGTTATTTCCTCAACTCTTAAGATTGTATATAATAAAATTCTTAAACTTATTTAGTCGAGAGATTTCAAAAATAGAAAAATAAGAAAAATTATTTACATAAAATAACAAAATTTTAATCTTCTTTGATAAAGGTTAATAGAAGTCCATTGGTGTTTTTTTACTATTTCTGTAGATAGTTTGACATTTTTCTATCTGTAAAAATTTTCCTATTTATTTACTTTTTATATGTATAATAAAAAATACTTAATTAGATCTCGAACTATATCTATATTTGTACATCCCATCAAATTGTTTAATTATAATTTAACACATGATAAATTCTTCTTAATTACTTTTTAAAATATTTTAATCCATTATTTATGTGTATGATAGATACACAAAAATGAGAATAATATCTAATACACCCAAATATTGCAGTATATATAATAGGTCCTGAAAGTTTAAAAAATCTTTAAACTTTTAATTCGGTATCAAACGAGCATATATAATGATCTTCAATCATATCTTTTTCAATATAAGAGGATGACATTTCAATTTTAAGCATATGAAATCAGAAAATTTTGGAAAAAGAAAAACAGAGTTAATACAACAAAGATGATCAAATATCTATTAATATACACATAATTTTTCTTTTTTCAAAAACAGAGAGGATTTAGTGGATTTTTTTTTTCTTTTTTTAAATTACAAATCAAAGGTGGGCAGTACAGAAGCAGGACTAATTGTTCACAAAAAAACGCACAGCACACACACATATTATATATATATATATGTATGTATTAATTAATTATTTTAAAGGGCCAAAACAAGAGCAGGCACCACCGATTTTCCCCACACCTTGCTCTGCCACACACTCTGGCAGTTAGGCGGCGGCGATGTGGACGGCGAGTCCCCGTCCCCGTCGACGGCGGAGGCGAAGCGCTTGACAGTAACAGAGGTGTTGAGATATTCCTTCACGTGGGTGATGACCCCATCAGTAACGGTCCATGCGTGGACCCATGAAACGGCGCGTTTTGTGTTGTAGCCTTCCGCCAGCACCACGGTGGCCCCAAATGGCACGACGGAGATTGGTGCGAACACGAAGGAAGAGGAGGCGCCGGTGAGGAGGCGCATCAAGTATTGGTGCGACGGAGGACCATGGAACCACCACTCCAGGTCCGGCGCCAGAAGGCGGTGCACCGTCTCCACGTCCTTGGAACCTAACGCCTCGTAAAGAGCCTTCACTCTCCCAACGCTCTCCCTCTGCTCCGACGACCACTCTGAGTTTGCCAGTTTCGTAATTCCGACGAACGGCTGCCGGAGGGGCGGTTAGTTCTATAATTTCCGCTGGGAAATAATATTGATGGAGTTAAGAATGTGTTGAGGTTTTGTAGGTCTATGGGTGATCCTTTATATATACCGTTGGAGTGCATATCTATTTCGTGTCCAAGAATTTCGGATATTTATTAAACAACAATACTTTATGCATCCCAACATCCCACTCTCGTGCATATATATATATAAACAAATTAATTTTTTTTTTTTAAAAGAAAATTTACATCGTATGCACCCATCTTTATGCATCAGAGCTAGATAATTTTTCATACTACATCATCTTATTATGTGTCACGTTAACACTCCATATTGCATCATCTTATTATGTGTCACGTTAACGCACTTTTAAAAATAGGGTGGGACCTATTGACATTAATATAGGATCCATAAATATTTATGAAGGTAAATTTATAGTGTAAACAATGAGAGTATGGTATTCTCAAAGGAAAAGTCTCATACATCCTTCCCTCATCATTCACACCAAAAAATAATTAAAATATTTCAAAAAAGAAATTAAAAAATTTGCTACATGACAAATTATTATTGGACAACTTGATAAGATGATGCATAAAGAGAGAAGTTGCTCATGATGTACTAAGTATTTTTCCATTATAATTAGACAATTTGGTAGAAATTTTAACTTTTAAATATTTTATTTTGTAAAATAATAAATAAACTTTTAAGCCATGTTTTTTTGGTATACCATGTCATCTAAAAATTACAAATTCTAAGTTTTTAAACTGTAGATATATATTAAAAATGAATTGAGAATTTATGCTATTACATATTTTAAAATATAGAATATTGTTAAAATTTGAATCTTTTTACAGTAATACGTTTATAATTTTGAGTTTAACAACGTCCAGTATTGTTTGGGTAATTCCAAAATGCATCTATTTAGTTTATGCATTTCTTCTCATTACACAAAAGAAGAATTAAAATATTTTTTTTAAAAAAATAAAAATTTGTCACATGACAAATTATGATTGAATAATTTGGAAGGATATACAAACATAAATAATAATTGGAATCCACCCAAGTATTTTTACAATGACAATATTACTTTATATATTTCAAAAAAGGAGTATGTATACTTAACGGTAAATTATGATTGGACATTTAAGGATATTTGGGACGAGGACTATTCTAAAACTATGATAATCATCTATTGTTATCCTAAATACTATTTCAAAACACTCATTTGCTACCGTATTTACTCTTTAATACACAATTTTTATTATTTTACATTCATCATTTTTATTTTTTGTTAGGGTATTTACTATTTTTTTTCTCAAAATAAAATAGTTTACCTCTAAAATACATATTATTACAATTTAGATTAAAATAATCTATATCTTAAATATAAAATATTATTAATAGAATTATAATAACGTAGAATTATAATAATTAATTCGTTCTCCTAGGAAAGACGGGCATAAGTATTTTTCAATTTATTAAATTGGTCGGTTAAGTTGGTGTTAGAAAAAGTTATCGACCAATTGGCTGAGGCTGCCCTTTGAAAGAGATTAATGGACGGTTAGATTAGAGCCAGAGGGGCGGATCTCTCTCTACTATACTCATTTGACCTTGTTCTTTTTCTCTCTTTTTTGGGACATTAAACTATTTGAAGAAACGTTCTTAAAATAATTTTTAAAATGACGATTATATACCACGTGTAACGTATCTTTCTAAATAAATTTGTTTGCTTTGCTATGTATTTACAGTATTTCTAGTATTTCTATTAATAATGACTATTAAATAATATGAATTAATAATCTCAAATTTTTATTAAGAATACTTTCAACGCCTGAATATTTTATTTTTAGCATGACCGATCGAGTTGGTCATTTGAAATGATCGATGTAGTTTGATCATCGGATGTGGTATTTGCTAGAGTTGATAGTCAAAAGTGGTTGTCGTAGTTGATCGTCGAAGATGACTATTGGAGTTGATCATTGGAGTTCACCACTATAGGTGGTCAATTGTCAGAGGTGGTTACCAATGTTGGACGTCAAAGGTTGGTCATTGCACAGAGGTGATTGCCAGAGCTTGTCATGGGTGTTGCGTACCGAAGTTGGTCATCAAATTAGTTGCCTGAGTTGATCACGAGTAGTGTGGTTGTCAAGTGAGTTGGTCGCCAAATAGCAGGTATGGTGGAAAACTGTTGGGAAAAACTTCTCAATACTATCGCATGAATAAACAAAAAAAAAAAAAATAAAGAAATTAAAAGAAAATAATAAAATTGAGAATACAAGAACTAACAAGAAAAAACTCCAAATTGGAGAAAAAACCACGGACCAGGAAAAATTCAACGTGTGAAAAATGATTACAATCACACAATGACCTTCCATGATGTCAATTATAAGAGCACTTCCTCAAAGTTTTTTTTACTACCCACACTCTTTAATCTTACTCTCAAACGAGAGAATATAAAGTGAATTTAACTAAAGTTAGCACACTTAAGGTTAAAGTATTTCTAATTGTAACGCTATGAAATTAAAGGTATAGGTTGTTTAGAGCCCAAGACTTCCTTTAAATATTCAAATGTGGGACAACTACACTTCTAATACTTTTTCAAAACTCAATAGAATCGAGAAAGTGAATTAATGAGGATATTTTGGTAATTTCATATATTATGCGAACAATGGGAGATTAACCATTAAACACTAACCCCTCCCCCCTCTGTTTCTAACTTTTTTTATATATAATTATTTTAATCGGTTGTCAAACATTCCAAAAATTTTTAAAGATAAACACACACCCATAAGAATGTTCTCAAAACTAAGTCATGTCTTAAAAATATAAAATATAAAATTTGTTTTGGAATTTGAAATTTGACTGAAAATTCAAGTGCTTAATTAAGCAATGATAAAAATCAGGATAAAACAAACACAATTTTCAAAACCAAAAAATAAAATGGTTTTTCAAATGATACATAAATAATCCGTATGAAAACTTATAAGTTACTCCATCTTTATTCTACTAACAAAAAGAGAGAGAAAAATATTTGTGTGAAACATTTCTCTCACTTTTAAGTTCTTAAATATGACCATTTTCGTTTCTGAACCTAAAAGTAAAATGTGTGCAATATTTGTTCCTTTATTTTATATTTGTGTTAAAATGAATATAGTTGAACTAAATAGATTAAAAAAGTTTTAAAAGCAAAGAAAGTTAAATCATTTCGTTTTTTAATTTGGTTTAGTGTGGTTTGGTGGTGTGGTAAATTTTAATATTGGCGACATGCAATTATTGTGTATTAATATTATACGGTGGCAACTTTTGCAATAATACATTTTTTAAAGACATTTTCTTTTGTCATGTTTTATTTGGAATCCACTCTACATGCCACTGTTTTTGCCTGCCTTTCGGTTCATACATAATACACGTATATAGGACTAGAATCTTCCCTCTGCCTCTCCCTCAAAATCAACAAAACCAAGCATGGTATTTGCTTTTTATAAACATCCCTCAAAACTTCCCACAAAACTATTTTAAATTAATTAATAGATATTAACATCAAATATTAAAGATAAATATCTAGTAAATAAAGGTAAATTTTAAAATTTAGAAACCAAATAAAAATTAAACCCAAAATCTAAGGACAAAAACTTAACTTTGCTAGAATATAATAGTATATTAAGACTGACTGTTTATTAACTTTTAATTACACATACGTGAGAGTTGAGAATGGACGTAAATCCTATGAAAGATTAGTCTTGCGTACTAAACATAAATATACATCATTTTTTCTTTATTATTTCAATCATGTTTAATTAATAAGTTTACCATCAACGTGATTGAAAGCCTAGTGTCAATATAAACCACGTTGGTGGCAAACTTATTAATTAAACATAATTGAAATAATAAAGAAAAAAATAGTGTATATCTATGCTTAGCATACAAGACTAATCTTTCATAAGATTTACAAATGATCCAATCCATTTTCAAAATAAATAAATAAATGAGATAAAATTTAAAAAGGTGATTGCGGGTCAACTGTCAAGTACTCCATTGTTCGTACGAACAAACAAGTTTAAGGTAGTAGTTACTGGGTTTAGTTGGTTTTGGCTCTTGGCCATCTTGAAGAGGCAAATGCCAAATTTATACCATTTTACGACCCATTTTTGGCCTCCCAAAGAGGTATACAACTTACTTTCTTTGTCTGTATTGGAAATTACGTTAGCTTCCACAGTTTTCATGTATATCTTTTTTTTTTTTTTTATTATTATTATTATATTGTTTATTTTCAACTTTTAAAAACTTGTTTGGAGTTATTCTAAGTTTGACATGCACGTATATGAAATTAGATCCAACATGGGATTTGAGTCTCCCTTCCCTTCTCAAATTCATTTGGGTTCTAGAGTGTGGTTTTGAGTCTCGTCTTTAAATTTTGTTAAATGTCAATTATATTAATTTATCTAAAATTACTCGTAATAATACGTAGATCAAATAATAATGTACACAATACTATAGCAATATCTTATAAATATATTCAAGTTTATGATATAAAGAAAAATAATGTTACAAAAATTTTCACAAAAGTGTAGCACATTACTTGCATCTTATAGCCATAATAATCTCAATTGTCTATAAATCATCGTAACTAGATTGACGTGTGTTGAGAATTATGTGCTACTTCAATATGTGGACCAAAAGATGGTTATAGATAAGGCTAACAAAAATCTTTGTGGGTCAAATCTCGGGACGGAAAATCCTCGGTACGATAGGAGATGAGGGTCAAACAGGGGATTCTAACCGGGTCCCCGGTCGGGGACGGAGAGGGTATCCCTGCCTCGTTCTCGTCCCTGATTAAATATTTTATTTTTTAATATATATATATATAAGAAAAAGGGGATGGGTCCCCACGAGGACCCGTTTCTCCGGTAGGGAATCCTCGTCCCCGTCTCCATTAATTGAAGGCGGGGATGAGGGGAAATACCCCCGCGGGGACGGGGATGGGGAGTCCCCCATCCTGCCCAGGTCCCATTGCCAACCTTAGTTGTAGATTTTCTTGTGTTTTGATTTATAGTCTTTATTAACCATATGGTGCATTCGAACTTTAGTTATATTAATTATTTTTATTCATTTCACTAAATTGTCTTTTTATAAAGTTCTTTCGAACATGTTTGGTAGATAACTATAAAAACAAGAGATTAAATAGAAACAAGGTTATATTTTCATATATGTAAGTAGTAGAATTCAGAAGTCGAATTCTAATCTAAACCATTGCAAACTAGTTGTAGTTATCCATTAAATATTAATTGATAATAAATTATTGTTAATTTATTTCGGACATATGTTTTATGTTAAAAAATTATATAATTGTAGTGATATTATATAATTTATAGATAAAATTGAAATTTTGGAGTAAGTTAAAATTAAAGCTTTATGGTTTATAATTATATCTGTGGTTTGATAAAAGTCATGGTAAACGGTCCCTATAATAAGAGCTTTTTAAAAGAATTTAACCAACCATAGGAACTGAATTCTAAATTTTAAAATAATATGGACTAATTTTTAACTTTGTTCAAACCATAAGGACTAAACTTCAAATTTAAACTAATTTAATCTATAATACATTACATAATACATATTTTAATTTTAAAAAAATTGAATTAGGTTTATAACATGACATACTATATTTATAAATGTTTTATTTATTTAATATAATTATGCATTTTAAATTTAAATAATTTAAATTCTAAATATAAAAATATTATTTTTAGAATTTGCACTATTTGAGTGATAGAATATGAAAACAGTTTTTAAAACCCAAAATTTGGGTTGTCTGTCAAACATATATTTACTGAACTTAGTGAATCTGAATACGTAAAATTTTGGGATTGCAAACCAAACATATCCTTAATCGGTGTCACTCTAAATGATTGTATTATAAATTTTATTGTTGTCATTTAAAATAGCCGGAGATTTTTTAGAGTGATTCTGAAATGATCAAAATCATTTTTTTTTCCATTTCAAAGTCACTTAATATTATGAAAAATGCATTTAAACGTATAAAATGAAGTGTGTTTATAATATATTTGAAGTGATTAATTTTAAATATAAGTCATTTTTTTTTAGTATTTAACAACCACATAAAATGGATTTTGGAAAAATGAGTTTATAAAATAAGTTGATTTAGGACAAACACTTGAAACCAACTTTTAGGAAACTGAATTTTGAGTACAATGGTTAATCTCTCCCTAATTTGAGAAATTTCGACTACAATTACCTCCAGTAATCACTTCCAGTTATTGTTGCTGGCTAACCTCCGACGGCCGCCATCGTTGACCTCTGACAGCCACCATCGTCAATCTCCATCGACTATCATCATGGACACCATTTTCGGTGACCGCCACCGACTATATCTGACTAGCACTTTTGGTGACTGTAGTCGGCCAACTCTAGCCACCACCACGTGAAGTTAAGTAATTTGACATTAATAAAAATATTTTAGTATATAACCAACAAAATATAAAACAATTAAAAAAAATGACAAACACATGTGTAGTTTTAAGGAGTTTTTGTGAAAAAAAAAAAAAGTTTAAATGAAAATAAATTTTTGGAAAACAATTTTTTTTTCTTTGTCATTGACCTTAAACATTGAATTGATTTCGAGTGATGAAAGATATGTTTTAAAGTGGTTTTAGATGTAACAAAAGTGGTTTTAACCATTTCAAAGTCGCTCATAAACTTGTATCGAAACTCTTCCAATAAATTATAATGCAATATAAAATAAGAAAACATATATATATTTTTTTGAATAAATACGAAAAATTATGAATAGGAAAAAAGAACCTCACTTTACATATTGTACAAAAATCCTCACTTTTTGCTGAATCTATTATTTTCGGAGAAAAATACCTTTTCTTTCAAACTACTAATTAAATGTCATTTATCTAGTTTCACTTGAAATTGAATAATAATAATTTGGACAAATGCATTGATTATGTCCAAAATATTAGCAGATATAACATAATACAAATTAATTTGAAAATATATATTTTTTTTAATTCAATTATCAAAATTTATTAACAATAAACAGTATCGTGAGAGTTTATCAACGATAGAGTCTATCACTAATAGAAATCTACCAATAACAGAGTATGATATGATATATTATTGATAGATTTTTTTATATTTATAATTATTTAAAAATATTGTTATACACTTAATTATTAACCCTAAAAAGCTGTTGCTTGTACAATTACTAAGGCAAATCAAAGTAGGCCAACCCATTCTCTTCCTACAAGCCTATCGGTTATTGGATCATCACATTATGGGCTAAAAAGCCCAACAAGAAACACAATTTCCTTGGGCTGAGGCATTCCTCCAAATTCAATTGCAAAAGTACGATTCTACCCCCAAAACACATAAAAAAAAATAACAACATAGAAGGAGGCGAACACTTCAGAGTCCCGCAAAACCCAAAACCTCGCGTTCGTCTTCTTTCCCATCTCCGACCGGCGGAAAATGTTGCGGTCAATTCTGAAAGCAACAGCCGCAGCCTCCAAATCCCACCTATGCAATCGAAATCCTTTTCCGATCCTATCTCTTACTTCAAATTACTCAGCTAAGGTCACCAAATCCTCCATTAAGAAGGCCAAGAAGGGCAAGTCCAAGGCCGACGGCAAAGCTGGCGATGACCTCTCCGCCTCCGCTGCTGCTACCGACGACTTAGATGCTGCGCTTTCTGATGATAAATCCCGCGCCCGCCGTCTTGCTGCTGAGGAAAATGATACCTCACTCGACGTTGGCCCAAATGGCCGCCCACTCTTTACCTCCGCTTCTTCACTTTCACAACTCACTCGCAAGGATGCAGGCACTTATTTCAAATTCAAGTATGTATTTTTTCTGCATTGTTTGTGAGTGAATGTTTATTGGGATGTTTATTCATTTCTTTACGAAATGGAAGTATGGAAGGACTTAATGAGGTACTGCCGGAGGGTTTGCCTTTGGGGATGGTCAAGGAGTTTGAAGAGTCCATGCGAAGTGCTGTGCTTGTGCGGCAGAGTTTCTTGGATCTCCGCGACAATTTCAGGCGCGTGGTTGATCCTTCGTTGCTGTCACCGGCTGGTATTCCTTTTTCTTCTACCGTATTTTCTTTTGGGAGGGGGTCTTAAGCAAATGGTTCTCGTGTTATTTATTGATACCGAATAGACTGGTAATTTAGGATGGAGACTGGACTCTTGAGCGTCTGAATCTTTGGTCGAATAAATGTATTTAAGTATTTTCGTGCTGCTATTCCTATTCAAATGTCCAGGTTCAAAAATTAGAAAACAGATCGTCTTGGATGGTCCAGTTAATTGTGGAAAGAGTATTGCGCTCGCCATGCTCGTTCATTGGGCTCGTGATGAAGGTTGGCTAGTTTTGTATGTTCCTAGTGGACGTCGGTGGACTCATGGAGGGTTCTTCTTTAGAAACCCTCAAACAGGACTTTGGGACACACCCGTTCAGGCTGAAGATGTTCTGAAAGTGAGGACCTTTTCCTGCTACTTAAGAATTAGATTGAAGTATTGATGTGCTTTTTTTTAGAATCTTTTAGTGCATTTGTTATGAATATGCAGGTCCAAATTTCAATAGTTTTCTTCCCAACCTCTGAAGTCTTAGACCGCTATCTCATGTTTTATTTTTGGTCTTTTTTTAACTCTCAAACCTTGTATGTGCATCAGATTTAGGCATGTAGTTTAATGATATATTTCCTAGTTCTATCGACAAAAGTTAAATCTTACTAACCATGTTGAGAATCTTGACAAGGGAAATGATCTCTCATGATCATGGTTCTTTAGGTTTGCTTACTGGGAAATGTTTTATGCTAAGTGTTTACTATTTTGTGATAAGCTTTCTGGAGATCACGTAAGGACTGCGGATAAATATATAATGCTGGAACAGTTGACATATTTACTTTTCTTTGGGGGGCTGGTTTTGACCAGGATTTTCTGAAGTACAATGAGACCTGCTTAAGACAATTGCCATGCCAAATATCTGAACCTATACTGCTGGGAGAAGGCGTTGGCGTTGGGATGATGAAAGGTGCCGATTCCATGACGATGCCTGATGGTTCAACATTATACGACCTAATTGATACTGGAATCAAGCACACTCATGCGGCTGTTGGGGTTGTAGTTCGTTTAAGAAAAGAACTATCGCTTGTGAAAGATATTCCTGTGCTCATTGCTATTGATCAAGTGAGACACCAATCTACATCTGCCTTTTCTTTGATTTCTAAAATTAAGTTTCTTGGATGAATTAAATCTTCCAAAATTAATTTTAGTAGCAATAATGATTGTTACTTCTTGTTCAGTATAACAACTGGTTTACATTCAGTGAGTATGAAGAACCAGTGACTGTTCGTTCAACTCGACCAATACATGCTAGAGAACTTGCAATGGTTAGTTCTTTTTTGGTTTGATTTTGTTGTGTTCTATTCAATTCCGTTTATTGCAATGCATTTTATGTTCCTGGAATATCATGTTGGTTTTCTGTGTTCTTTTTATTATTATTTTTTTCTTGGTTGAACATTTTTTTTTACTTCCAGCTAATTACCTCGTGCATTCTAGCTAGCTCCTGTACTTCCATCCTTGTAGTATTTTAACTGTTTTAATCCCATTGCCTGAAAATTTTAAGTTTTGCCGTGAAAGTCATGTCCCTCACTTCTTTTATTTATTTATCTGGTTAAATGTTCGGGACTAAAAAATAGCAGATAGGACGATATAATTCAAAAAGGAAACTAAAGTTGAAAAAATTATTAAATCAATGATGTTTTTGTGAATATAAGTATTTCTTGTTCTCTTCTCTAATTTCTTGTTCTCCTTTCTGTTAGATAGGTCAGTGTGGGAGTATTTATTAGTCATGACTGTGCTATTTGTTTCAACTAAGTTTTTTTCCCCTAATCTTTCTTTCGTATTTGACTTTTTTCATCCCTTTCTTTTCTTTTTTACCATTAGATTAGTTTTGGAAACCTATAGCTCAATTAATAGGCTTTGATAACAAACCCCCCCCCCCCCCCCCCCCCCCCCCCCCACCCAACAAATAAAAAATAAAAAAAAAGAAAAAAAGAAAAGAAAAAAGGGGACAAAGAACAGGTTCAAGGTCATGGGGCTTATTAATAGAGTATTTAGAATCAGGGAGTAAAAATAGATTATCAGGAGAGAGTTGGTGACTTATTCAGTAATAGTATGTCAATGGCACAACTCGACCAGTGACTTAATGAAAAAAACGAAGTTCCCCAATAGTTCAGAAGTTTGGTTTTAAATGGTTGGCGGATGTAAACGTTAGGTTCAACTACAAGTTTGGCTCAAATTTACAAAGCTGTGTCTAATAGGTCCTTGAAGCTTGAAAAAAATTATAATAAGTTCTTAAATCTTTTATGTTACGTAGAAGGCCAAAGAAGTCTTGAATCATATTCTTTGAAGTTTTACTGTCGCTCTGTTTATTTAGAGTTTTGGTTAAGGAGTTCTTCTCCATCTGTAGTTTTGAGAGAGGGAAGGCCAAAGAAGTCTTGAATCATATTCTTTGAAGTTTTATTGTCGCTCCGTCTATTTAGAGTTTTGGTTAAGGAGTTCTTCTCCATCTGTAGTTTTGAGAGAGGGAGAGGTTCCTATGGGATATGACAAGTTGGGATTTGTGCTTTGTTGTGGAGGCTTTGGGAGGAGAGGAACAACATAACCTTTAGAGGAGTTGAGAGGGGTCCCTGTAACGTTTGGTTCCTTGTCAGGTTCTATGTTTCTCTTTGGCCGTTGTTGACAAAGTCTTTTTGTAATTATTTCCTAAGTCTTACTCTTCTTGATCGGAGTTTTCTTCTCTAAAATGGCTTTATTTTCTAGCCTTGGTATTTTTGGATGCCATTGTATTCTTCATCTTCTTTCTCCATGAAAGTTGGTCCTTTTTTATTTTTTATTTACTTTAATGTTGTGTCAAACTTTAAAAACCATCTAATTTGTCTTTGAACTCTCAGTTTAATGTCTAACATGAACCTTCAATTATGTGTCCAAATAGGTTTCTAATCTACGAGGCATTTAAAGTTCAAGGACTTGCTAAACTCAAAATTAATAGTTAAGAGACATTAAATGCTCTTTAGGAATCTGTATGATATTTTTAAAGTTTAGAGATCAAACTTAGATTTTATTTATTCATGTTTTCTCAATCAATGATAAGAATTAAAATTTTTTTTTGCAGGTGAATGCTTTTAGGTCTATGATGCATGACGACATGATGGTTGGTGCTTTCTCCCATTCAACTGCTGTAGGAAAGTTGCGTCAAGACTTGCCAGATGTTCCTCTAGGTGCACGTCTTAATTTCCCTCGCTACAGTCTTGATGAAGCGGCTTCTGTTGTCCACTACTACCTCAGGTATGGTAATATTGTTGTTATTTTGAAAGGAAACTCACTGAAATAAATTAAGAATGTAAATATAAATAAAAAAAAGGAATCTTTACAAAAGATTTGTTTGATTAAGGATTTAGAATAAGCCCCCTATTTGGCTATTAGAGGAGATTAGAGTTTTTGGAATGGAAAAGCTCTTCTCATCGACTCTAATAGAGGTGATAGTATGTTGCAAAATGAGTTATCTGTCTTATTTTAAAAGTTCTTTTTATATTTCGACGTTCTCAAATCCCATAAGATAGAAGAATGGTCTTGACTCGATGATACTAGACGAACTAGAAGACTTGTAGAGGGCCGAAACGACCTAAAAGAGGCATGTAGGTTGGTATAGACTCTAAGACTCTTATTAACGAGTTAAAGCCATCTGAAATTTTCCTGTACACTCCTAGTAAGAGAACAGTGGAGAAAACAAGTTATCATAATTCATCTCCGTGTGCGTAGTGGGTGGGAGTTTGGACATTTTTTTGGCACCATATATTTGTCTTGATTTCTAACTAGATTTTTTAATTTTGTTTTATTTTTTTAGAATCGAGCTTAACATAATGTACAAAGGCATATAAAAAATCAGCCCTATAGGGCAAGTGAACAAACCGAAATATATACAAGGGACAATAGTCGAGGAAACTACTAGGACTTCTCCTACTGTGATAAATGGTGCTTAGAGACTAGAGAGTACTTAGAGAAGGAAGAGTAGAATCTAGAATGCTTCAAGAAGAAGACAAAAAAACTACTATATTGTAAAACTATCAAGATTTCCATCATTCCCTTGGAGATTTCGTCGCAGCAGATGAGAGTTCCCTTGGCCAATAAAATAGGCAGTTACGTAATTTCCAGCTGACAAGGCAGGGACACTGCTCATTGTAAAGGTTGAGGATCCTTTTTGTAACTGTTAACTGTAAAACCTTAATGGCCGTCACTTAAACCTTAATTGGGGTGGTTGATGAAGTCTAATCGTTTATGTGAGGCTTTTCTATGAACAAGCATTCAGTTCGTTCGAGGGGATTGAAAGTAATGAACAAGATGCGTATTACTTCATGAAGATCTGTAACATGAATGTCACCTATCACGATGTAGTCTAAAATTTGAAGTTGCATAGGTATACAAATGTTGCATTGTGGGGGATTGTTTGCTTAGTTAGTTGTTGATCATTTTCTTGACAGACAAAGACTGATACGCCGTGAAGCCTTCTCGGAGGATGGCTGGAAAAAGATATACTATTTGTCGAATGGAAATGGAGCGGAAATGCGGTGGTTGGTACCATTGATGCGGTGACACCAATGACGCCGATTTCCTCTTGCCTGCTCGATTGTGGACTCGGTACCGGAGCTCAGTTCTCATGCAGATTCCTTCCCTCAGAATTGGATTTCCCTTACCCTCTCACTCAAGATTCTACATATCATAGGTTTGCTGCCCTCAAATATGGAGTCCACTGTTTGTATTTGTAGTTTTAGGGCCACTTCGGAGAATTAACCTTTTGTAAGGCATTATTTTTATACTCTATTTGGTTACACTTGTGCTCTTTCTTGTTTTTTAATAATATATTTTTATATACATTCTTCAATAAGCTGTCATCTTTAAAGGAACAACTTAAGATACTTGCCCATTTGGCCATTCATTTTGCAATTTATATTCATATTCTTCGGCACTTTCCTTTTTTGT
Organism: Benincasa hispida; assembly: GCF_027475165.1. NCBI lineage: Eukaryota > Viridiplantae > Streptophyta > Magnoliopsida > Cucurbitales > Cucurbitaceae > Benincasa > Benincasa hispida. The sequence goes on from NC_143485.1 coordinate 15,666,387, forward strand.
TTTGTTTTCTTTTGTTTTTTAATTATTGGTTTAAATACCATTTTATCCTTTAAAGTTCTAATTTTATTCTATTTTGGGTGTGTATCTTTGACCAAAATGTTAAGGTTTAAAATTTTCACTCACATGTGGTTGAAGTTGAACTAAAAGCAAAAAAATCATATTGCCCAAAGGGGCTTCTACCTAAAAGACCTTAAAAATAAGTCCATATTATGTTAATGTCTTGAATATTTTATTTTATATATATATATTTTATAAAAAAAAATTATTGGTTTCCCTATTTTCACTAATATCAGTAGCGATTTACAATTTAGTCCTCACCTACGTTATATACATGTTATTTTCTCTCCCTTATGCATATTATCTCTCATGCATATATTCTCTCCCTCTTCAATGCCATTTCTTCCTCCTCCCTCCCTCTCTTTTTTCCTTCTGACAATGTGAGTTACAAGCGGGAGACAAATGGCGTGGGGTGAGCACGGGACGGCAAGAACGGTGATGAAGAACTTGGAGCGGTCGAACGACAATGATGGATTCACGCAAATGAACGGCGGCGGCAGACTCAGAGTAAATGAGCGGCAACAGCGGACTGAACAATAGACCCGATTCAACTTTTAGTTTTAATTTTTTCCTATTTTTATATTTACTGTGATATATTTGTACCCTTTTTAGCTTCTATAGGAAATTTGATATATATTGTAATATATGTATTCGTTTATTTGATATAAAAGAAAGTGTTCTTTTTATATTTAAACTTCATATTTTATGATATAAATACTGCGATGTAAATGAAATTTATGAAAATTTATATACTGTGATATATTTTATATATTGGTTTATACTGTGATTTATGTCAAACATTGAGTCCGTCTCTAATTTGTAAATTGTAGTATATTTCATATATTTGTAGAACATTTTCAAATATCTAACAAAATGTTCTAAAATATATTTAAAATAACCATGAATCCGTAAAAAAATATTCTAAGGTATATTTAAAATAATTATTAATTTGTAAAAAAAGTCAATAAGTTGATACGTGAAAACCAACGTAAATAGAAAATAAATTTTCATTAAATGCATTTTTTTTTTCAAATTGGAAAATGGAAAAAAAATATAATAAATATAATTTATCTCTCCAATTGAGAAATGATAAAAATTATATTAACTACATTTTCTCTCTCTATAATAAATGTATTTTTTTCTCCTCATCATTAAAGTAGCTTCGAAAATAAGAATAAATGAAAAAGGGTATAATTATCCAAAATTAACCCAAAAAACCATATTTGAAAAAAACAAATTTAAATTTTAAAATATTTATGAAATATAAGGTTTTCTGTAGGTTTTCTATGTAGAAACCCATTGTCCAAAAGATTCATTTTAAAGGTCCAAAATGTCAAATGACCCAAATTTTGAAAAAAAAAGTCAACTTACCCTTTGATGATGTCATGATCATGTGAAATTACAACAATGCCCTTGCTTTCTTGTTTTCTTCTCCATGTTTTTCCCCTTTTTTTCTTTTTCCTCTTCCTTTCTCTCGACTTCTTTATCGACTTCTTCCGCTGCATCTTCTTCTTCGTTGTGTCTTCTTCTTCTCAGACACGGTGAGTTCACATGAACAGCTCCGAGGAGAGTGATTATTGATGTTAGGTGCTTGACAAGACTGTGTGAAGAAAGGAAAAGCGAAATCAGTGGGGAAAGGAAGAGCGAGACCAACAAGAGTGAGACCGATGAGAAGGAAAAGAAAAATGGGTCTTTTCCACGTGCGAGCGAGAGGAAGAGGGAGAGCGAGATGAGCAAAAGCGAGATTGCTTTTCTGCGTGCGTGCAAGTATATTTTGGTAATTTCACCCCAATTGGACGTTAGCAAAGGGTCATTTGACGGGCATTTCATACCTAATTTTTGGATCATCCATCCGACAGACCCGTCATACAAATTAGGTGAGATGAGTATTATAAGTATACTAGACAACAAGGCATTAGCAATATATGTATAAATTATTTTTTAAAAAATGCTTAGAAACTCAAATAAAGATTAGAAGTTTAATTAAAAAGAAGTTGAGCAACAATCATAATCATTTAAAAAACTTAGGGTTGTTTGGGGCACTGACATGAGTTAGTTGAATTTTTAACTCAACTCAATGTTTGGTCCACCAACTTCACAAGTCGGAGCTAAATAACTCAATTCTTCCTACTTCAATAATGTTTACTATTGAAGTTTGCACATTAATCAAGGAACTCCATCTTTTTCTCTTTCTCTCTCTCTCCCTCAAATGTTTTGAATAAGTCCATCCACTGATCACTGGTAATGACCAACTCCAGCGATAACCATCATTGGTGAGATGCTCTAGCGATCACCTCTAACGTCCAACTCTGATAACGACCACTATTGACAATATGCTTCGACGGTCCCTCCTGCAACCAAATTCGGACAATTACTTCTGACGACGACCACCTTCAGCAAAGATCACACTCGACAATTATCTCTAGCGATCACCTTCGACTTCCAACTCCACGCAACTACCACCTTTAGTGATCAACTTTGACGATCACCTCCGATGACCAACTCTATCGATCTTCTCCAAGGACTAACTTTTACAACCAACTCAACCAATTATATACTAAAAAAACAAAAACTAAAACAAAAAATACTTGGTCGGTGAAAAAGTTTTTAAATAAAAAATTAAAACTATTAGTTTATGTTGTTTAACAGTCGTCTTATATAGTAGTTTATACCTTCATGACTTTACTTCTGGTATGACCCAAAATGCCTCATACAATTGATGATAGTTGATTGCATTCTCAACATCAACATACATGCATATAAACCCTAAGCTACAATTGACATAAGAAGCAATAAAAAGCTTTAAACACCTTGATGACTTTTTTTTTTTTTTTTTTTTTCATGTGCGTGCACAGGTGGGTGTATATTACACTCATACGTTCCACTAATGTGAAAGTATATTATATTTTTTTTATTTGTATAAGACAAGAGTATTTTGTTCACCTCAAATACAATGGTTACATGTAAAAAATTATAAAATATATGTGAATAGTTAAGTTGACATCTCAATTGAGTATTAAAATTTTGAAAAAATGTAAACTAACAAGTTAAGAAAACTAAAATAACCACAAGAAAACCATACTTTTATAGATTAAAAAAAGAAAAATTTCATCAGATACCAATTTTGCACCCCAAATATAAACTTCCTAATTTCAAACTAAACAATTCTGCTCTCCGAACACAGGCTTCCTAATTCCACAGACATATTAACTCTGGACTTCGTAACTCATTTTAGCGCCCAAACAATCCCTGGAAAACATATAATATAAGTGGGCCAAAATAAACCTTAAGAGTAATGGTAGTAGATGACTAAGTCGGCCAAAATATTTATAAATATTATAGAAAATATATGCCCATTAGTTGCTCATGCTTAATGTTCATTGGCCATGGGTCATGTAACACTCCGGGTTTTTCATAATTCAAATTCTATAATTTCGTAAAATTTGAGGACAATTTTGTTAATTTCGAAATTCAGTTTTGTTTAAAGGAAAGATTTGGATTTATGTCACATCAATTTAACTTTAAGTTAATATCGAGAAATTATTTTAAATTGAAGAAAAGGGGTTTTAGAAATATATGTTTATTTATATATATGTTTGGGAAGGAAAGAATGAAATAAGGATAAAATAAAATAAAATCTTCTTTTTATTTTATTCTTATTCTTTTTAGTTTTTTTTTATTTAATTATTATTTTATCTCCCCCTCTTCTTCAGCTCGTGCGCACCACAACCAAAAAAAAATAAATAAAAAGAAGAAGAAGAAGAACCCTCGCCGCCGCTCGCCCTGCACGTTCGTCGACTCCAATCACCCCTGATCGCCGCCGTCTGGATCCGCTCAAATATGAGGGCGAACGCGCAGCCCAGCGCCAGTTGTTCGCCTCTTCGCGCCGCCAACCCGTCGTTCGTCCACTCGCGTCAGCTGTTCGATTCGTGCAGCAGAGCCTTGCGCCGTCCGTTCATTCCTGTAGCTGGTGCCATTGCTTGCTCGTCTTCCACCTCTGATTGAGGTCGTGCCGGTCTTCCCACGCGAGCAAACCCAGTCGAGCAACGCTGTCATCAAGACCGGATCCACGCCTTTCCTCCGTCCGCATAGCCGCCGATCGTCTTCCAGCCGTCAGATCTGTGGTGCAGCATTAGATTCGACGTCTAGCTGCCCAGCCACGCAGGCTTCTTCTGGCCACTGCTCGTCGCACTGTCGCTGGAGACCACGCGGTGCCTGACCTCTCTCTTTCGTTCGCCACCATCTTGTCGGTTTTTGAGTGTTGAGACTGGTTGGGTAAGTGTTTTTTTTGAACTTGGAAGATTTATTGTTAACTAGGATTAAGTATGGATTGATTAACCCATAATGTTGGGATTCTAGAATCAAGGTTTGGGAGGATTTTGAGGTGGTCTACCAAGTTTGAAGTTTAAGATCAATTTCGATGGAAAATTTGTTAAGGTTGGTAAGTCTTTGTGAGACTTGAAAATTAACCTTGGACCAAGCCACAATTTCATTATAGATAAAATTGGAGACCTTGAGTAAATTGGTTAATTGGAAAGGACTTAAGGGATTAATTTAAATATTGGATTTATTATAGGTGTCGCTTCAAGGCTTTGCTTGACAAGGAGGGGATAAGCTTGCTTGAATTAATTAAATTTATGATTTATTTTGAGGATTTTAAGACTAATTACAAGGATAATTTTGACTATTTTGAGATTTAATGGACTACTTAGAAAAGATATATGAGCATGTGATAATATGTCTGAAGCGTTTTAATGTATGAGCATGATTTAGAATTTTATGAGACATATTAAAAGTACGATTGAGCATGACCTTAAATTATGAGTTAAGAGGCAATACTACTGGAATGTCTTAAAGCTAGGTGAAAGTTGGAGCATTTGTTGATGTACATATTTATGTGATTTATTATGAAAGTGTGTAAGCTATATGATGTATTATGAAATTTCAAATGTTTGATTGTTTACATAAGTTAGTGCATGAAACTGATGTACTAGAGTTGACCCATTAAAACTAGATTAAAACATGTACGTTGAGGTTAATTAACATGACCTTGATGAGGAGATTTTAGTGGACTCAAGATTATGTGAATGTTATATGTAATATGAAGTTAGATGCAATCTCTTTTCCTTTCCAGATTATGTGACTGCATGAAAGTGATGCATGTCCAAGGGCGCTAGTACATGAAAGAGATGTACTAGGGTTGGTGTATATGAAAGTGATACATACTTCGAGGGTACTGGGGTGTACATAAGAGGTGCACGCTCAGTGTACGAAAGAGGTATGCATCCCTACATTCATAGAGAAGATCTGAGATGTACGAAAGAGGTACACACTCAGTGGGTTGTGTATACGAAAGAGGTGTATACATAACTAGGTGTACGAAAGAGGTACATACTTAGTGGGTTATGTGTATACGAAAGAGGTGTATACATAACCAGATGTACGAAAGAGGTACACACTCAGTGAGTTATGTGTATACGAAAGAGGTGTATACTTAACTAGATGTACGAAAGAGGTACACATTCAGTGGGTTATGTGTATACGAAAGAAGTGTATACATAACCATGTGTACGAAAGAGGTACACATTGAGTGAGTTATGTGTGTATGAAAGAGGTGTATGCATAACCATGTGTACGTAAGAGATTGTGTTTCCTTCGGGATTCATCAGAGATTGCGTTTCCTTTGGGATTCACCAGAGGTTGTGAGTCCTACGGGACTTACTAAAGGTAGTGGACATACTTAACTACAGTAGGATAGAAATAAGTTTTTCATGTATGTATGTGTCTTAGGAGGACTAGAGCAGTTTATATGTTTCATCAGAGGTAGGCATCTAGATGACATAAATGCTTAGCCTGCCCCAGTAGTGGGGTTACTTACTGAGTATTTTATACTCATATTTTCTCATGTTGTTGTTTCAGGTAAAGGTAGAGATGCACCAGCGATTGACAAGTGGAATTCATGATCCAGCCACTGGACCAGTGTTATGCTTCCGCTCATGATGTTTAGATTTCTTTCCATGTTTTTTTCAATTTTCAGTTTTGCTGTTTGAAACTTAAACTTACTATTAAGAGTTGTTTTCAGACTTATTATTATCATTTATGATTTATGGGTACCCTATTATTTGTTTTAATATTTGAATTTAATGAAGGACTTTTGAACTTACCTTATTTACTTAGCATTTATTTCATCGTAAAAGGGTGTCATTTTAAGTTCCATGCATGCATGTATTTAGTAACGACCTAACTTAAGTCCTAGGAGTCGGGTCGGGTCGGGTCGATTTTATTTTATTTTATCCTTATTTCATTCTTTCCTTCCAAAATATAAATATATATAAATAAACATATATTTCTAAACCCCTCATTTTTTTTCCAATTTAAAATAATTTCTTGATATTAACTTAAAGTTAAATTAATGTGACAAATCCAAATCTTTCCTTTAAACAAAACCGAATTTCGAAATTAACAAAATTGTCCTCAAATTTTACGAAATTATAGAATTTGAATTATGAAAAACTCGGGGCATTACATGTCATGTCCCCCATTTTCCAAAGTGTTATCTATGTGTCTTGTAAATACTCATTTTTAGTGGTCATGTAATCCACCTCCTATTTGTCAAATTGTCTATAGTGAAATTTGGTAGATTTTGAAAGACATGCATGGGGCAAATTCCAAAAAGTTTGGAAAAAGTGGAGAAATCCATAATTTGTTATTTTATTTGCTTTTGTTATTTATTTATTTTATATATTTATATATATTATGTTTAATTTATTTTATTATTTATTTATTCCATATATTTATATATATTTATTTATTTTAATATTATATTTTATTGACATTCTTTTTCTCGTTGTGCTTCTTAAATTCACAACAACAATTACAATAAATATTCTAAGGATATTGCAAACATGGTAGACTAGTTTTCCTTTATATTTAAAATTTTCTCAATTCCAATTTAACTCATATATAGTTAATTAGTGATGGATTAATAATATTAACATGTGATATTAGTAGAAATTTCCAAAAAATCCATAGGGTCGGGGTCCCACGGGGACCCATCCCGAACGGGACGGAAAATCTCTGAATACAAGGGGAATGGGGGAGGGAGTGGGGAATTCTTTTTCCCCATTTGTAGTTTGAGACCGGGATGGGGAATATATTCCCCGCCCCCATCCCTGTCCCGCCCCGACTTTTATATGTATGTTATAAATTTATAATATATATATATATATATTAATATTAATATTGTAGACTTTGTTAAGATAATTATGGAGGTTTTAATTATTTAAGTTTAAGATTTTATTATTTTAATTCTTTAGATGTTGTAATATTTAAGATAGAATGTTCTAATTATTGAATTTTAATTTATAAAAATTATGAGAATTTAACATTTTAATTATATCTTTTTAAATTGAATGTGTATTATTAGTTTTATTACCAAAATTGATAATATTTTATTTAAATGAAAGTTGTATTGGATATGTTTAAGGAATTTTTAAAAATATATATTTAATTAAAAAAAATTGTTAGAAAAAAAATGAAGGTGGAGAAATTTTCCCTACGCGCGATCCCCGCAAAATCCCCGCCTCATTCCCCGTGAAAAAATTCGTGGGGATGAGAAATTCTATCCGTAAACTTTTATCATGTTACTAGTTGACTTACCCTTAGATGTATCACTGGTTCCCTTGTCATAATTAACTTGCATAATGATTATGATATTCCCTTGTCATAATTAACTTGCATAATAATTATGATATTAACTTGCATAATGATTTTTTTCTTTCAAACATTTTTTTGTAGTGATTTGAAATTATGGTTAATCTTCCCCCCTTTTTTGTGTGTATGAGTGCTAGACTACAGTCATAATTTTTAGGATTAAGAAACCAAATGTAGGGGGTTAAAATTGAAGGAACTCTTATACAAGAGTACCTACGAGCGAAAGCAGATCTTTCCAATTCATTGTGACAAAATTTTCACATATACATTCAAACATATAGATATGCATTCATAACACTAAATTACTGGCATGCTAAAAGGATAAATAAACAAAAGACCGAGAGAACATACCAGTTGAAGACTTTCTTCACTTGAAAACTCGTTCTCTCCACAAACGAACTTCTTTCGCTAGAATGTTAAACTAGCAAGTAATCGTCTAGCAACACCCCAGTCTTCTATACAAACATCTTTGCACGAACACAAGGAAACGGGGACGACACCACCACTCAGAGCCCTCAGTATTCTCGGAGTGAGAATCCAAAGGGTGGACTTTGAAGGAATTGGTAGATGTGAGGAAAGGCTATCGTGTACTAAGATCAAGCAAGTGGGAGAATGGAAAGATTATTGTATAGTCGAGTGCTTGATCGTTTAGTGCGCGATACACGATCGTGTAGTCAAAGTTGGGCAATCGTCTATACGACCATTTAAAGTAGCTCAATCGCTAAGAGATCATTTAGTGAACGGTAAGCGGTCATTTAGGAAAGTGCGGGTGCGAGTGTGTGATCGTTTAGTGAACAGTAGGCTATCATATAGGCTCTCAAACACTATGCGATCAAATGCTTAACACACCGTGAACAATTATGTGTATATCTTATAAAAATGAAAACCATTTTCATTTTATTCTTCATTTACTACAATTGAATTGAACTTCCCATTAACGCACGAATTCAAAGAAAAAGTCGGTCAATTATCTTATAACCGTCCAATTAATAAAATAATATATATAATCATATTATATTCATCACCTATAGTTTGATATCATATATCAATTATAATGTTTTCTCCTCTACTTGATATAAATCATATTTATATCCAATTTCCTCCAAAATAATGAATCTCATACATTTAGTCAATCATATCATATATAATTAACCAGTTCAATTATATCATATATAATCAAACTCCCTCTTGTCAATTTGAACATTTCAAACTGACCCAAAAACTGATTCTCAACTTGTATCCAAACTACCAAGGGGACCTTATATTGACCTATGGCTCGAAGCTCCAACGGTACATGAATAGCTGACTAAACTCTTTAGCCACGAGATCTACCATCCATTAACCGCCAGACATTCCACTAAAGATTGACAACTAAACTTTTCTTACCACAAATATATTTCTGTGTCCATCGGATATAACCAATCATGAGTACGATAACCCTTCACAAATGCTCGTAAGTACAACAGGACCAATTTACCGTTTTGCCTCTATAGTTACATCTCACTTCTTAAGTACCACTGATCCCTCTAATGAACAATACAAATAGTCCAACTATGTGTGAACACCTCTCGGGCCATGAGAAGGTGTGTGGCACCACATCGTTCAAGCCCTGGGATCAGCCCTTAAGGGAGCTATCTATCTATTTACCCCTGCTTCAGGGAAGGAGTGAATTCTATCGTGTATAGCTGAGTTCCCAGCTCCCAAATCAGACGAATCCCTAAAGTGGTAAGTTTGAGTTGGCGGCCTGGCCACTCACACCCATGAAAATCAAAGGACCGCCCTCAATGGTAGGAGTTCCTAACTCACTCAGGATTGAGGTCATGTTACCTATGGTCATCCTAGTGAAGTGAAGTCTCTGTCATGAATGGTGTTATATAACGAGACGTTAGCACTTCGTGGTCAGGTCTTATACAGACTCTTTGTATAGGACGCCCCCGCTTGCATGTCTCCAACACGAATGATTAGGATCAGACCATCTACGACAAGTCACAACACTTATAACTATTCCACAAAGCGGTCCGCATCAGTAACGTTACCAGGATAAAGTTTCCCTCCTATATCCATATACTATAGATCATTTTGGTTATCACTAAAGACATGATCTACTTTATATCACCACATACATGCTTAAGTTACATAAAGACAATCAGAGATTTTAGTTTATTGGCTTGTGTTAAAGTAAATAAAACATTTAAATGTGCAAAGTCAAGAAGTGAAGTAAATATCATATATTAAACATTACAAGCATTTGTAGAAATTGTTTACAAACTACAGGACACGAGACTTTAGGGCATCAACCCCAACAAAAATAGATTATTTTTTTTAATGAATGTAATAGGTTTGAGAAAAATTTCCCTTCATTTCCTACCTCTTATCAATGCTAGCTAATGACTATTAGCAATAACTGTCGATCGATCGCTTGTAACCTCTAGATTGATTGTTGATCATCAGTAACCTTCTTCTCCTGACCGTCGATGACCAACCACCAAGAACCTTAATCGTCTTGTGATTGTTAGCCACTGACCACCATGACCGTTGGCCAGTCGTCATAACTACCGCTGATCGATCATGGTGATTGTACTGTAACAGTTGACTACTGGTCACCATGACCGTCAATGGCTGATGACTAACCATTTGTGATCGTTGTCAAATGATTGTCAATGACAGATTGCTCGCCACTCATAACCGTCAGCTACTAACCACCATGACTGTCAACAATGGACAGTTGGATGTTTGTAATCGTCAGGAACTGATTGTTGTAAGCATTGACGACCGACGTTTGGTCGCCTGTGTTCATTGACAACCGTCATTAGCCAACCACCCGTTATCGTTGGTTTGTTGGTGACTTTTTTTTCCCTCTTACCTCCTTCGTCATTTTCCCTTTCTTCCTCCCCTTCTCTTGGATTTTTCATTCTTATACATTTCTTCATTATAACAAAATTAAAATAACAAAAACAAACTCCTTTTCCCTTTCTTCCTTCCCTTCTATTGAGTTTAAAGCAAAATTAAATTTGTTATAACTAAATTTCAAAGTTATGTTATTTTGTTACCAAAAACTAAATTTATTATATAAATAACCAAATCATTGTCATTCCTGCACTAAACACACACTTTAGAAACATAGGCTTCCAAACCTTGCACTCCAAACACAGATCTTTGAGATTCCCAAAGTTCATAACCCCCTCAAATAAGTCCTTAGACATTTGATTCCCAGACATTTGATTTCAAACCCTACATACATTTTGATTGAACTCTATAAATGATTGAGCCATTATTGATAGATTTCAATTAAAACACATGTAGTCTATCCATGATAAAATATGCTATTGTTGATAAATTGTCACTATTCTATAACAACTCACCAGTATTATTGGACATGAAAAACTTTCATGACAAGTCAACTATATGCACAAAGTATGTTGTGTGATAAACTATATTCACAAGAAATATTTTCATGGCAAGTCAACTACATATACAATGGATGCACAAAGGATGATATGTTATCAATTATGTTATCAACATGCCCACGAGACTGATAGGCTTCTATTAATGATAGAAGTGTTTATTAGTGATGAAAACATATCACCGATAGATGTAGACCACAAGTTTAAGTGAGAGACAATTAAAGTCTCATTTGATAACTTTAATTTTTAAAAATTAAGTTTTTAAACACTATTTTCATCTATGATTTTCTTCATTTTGTTATCTACCCTTTAAAGTTAGTTTTAAAAACCAAGTTAAGATTTGAAAACTAAAAAAATAGTTTTAAAAACTTGTTTTCATTTTTAGAATTGGACTAATAATCAAGAAAGATGAAAACCATGAGAAACCAATTAAAAACAAGCATAATTTTCAAAAAATTAAAATAAAAATCAAATAGTTATTAAATTTATTTTAAATTTGGCTACATTTGCCATATTATGGTCACGGCCATGTTGGATACACTAATTTGAGGTGTAACCCCTATGAATTTTAAATATTCGATCGCAAAATTATTTAAAATTTCTGACTGTCAATATGAACATAACACAACTGCACGATGTGCCATCTACCATAAACCTAAAAGAGAAGAAATATATATAGATATCTAACGGCATTTTAAGGTGTCAATACACAATACAGTTATCTCAAATAAATTGCCAATATTGAATTCCCAAATTTGGATCCGAAAAAATCCTTTTAATCCATGACCAACGTTTGAGACAGGTGCTCCCCGTCGGCCGTCACCATCAGAGCAATGAAACACAATTACAGATATTATCATTTTAGTGTAAAAATGGATCACATGAACTACTGGAATTGGTAAAACATATAAAACTCTGGCATTCAGACTTCAAAGTTCTGAATTCTTGCACTTCCATGGAGTTGGTTAGCTCGAGAAAAAGTCCGAACAAAAACCTATATGATAACTTATATACAAATCCAGTAAATTACAAAAGCAAACTTTACCCAGCCTGTATATTACACTTGGGTTGGGTAAAATAAATACAAATAGAAAGTAAGTTAAGAACAGTATCATCGTCTGTCTTGATCCCCTATGTCTATATTGTCCAAAACTGGAGAGAGTTGGTAGTTCTGTTCTTCCCCACATTCATTTCTTATTTCCTTCTTTCTAGGATGGGGACAGAGGCCTCTTTGCAAGAGAATACAAGAATTAACGCTTCGAGTTTCTGATTGTGTGTACCTCTCAGCTCAGCTTCACCATTATTTCAGCGCGGATGCAAGAATTATCCTCAAAACTGGTCGTCCCGCTGGAAGGAATCCAGGTTAGAACGGAGACTGGCACAGAGGACAGGTGGATTTATGTGAAGTCGAAAACCATTTATAAAGGCAGGCTGAATGGAACTTGTGCTTGCAGGTCTTGCATGCCAAGCGGGGAATGCTGTGGTTGACTGTGTGGATTACACTGTAACAAATGGGACACTCTTCAACTCCTTCAAACTCCTTGTCAAAATTACGCTTCCATATCCTTATTGCTTCAGCTAAAGCACCATTCTGCATAACACGAGAGAAACCTATATCATCCACTATTGCCCCAAATGCCCCTATATACATAACCCTAATCATGCAGGTTCACTCATTTGCCTTAACAAGCAATCTTATTATTCTGTTGCCACTTGTCAGAGCTATCTACCTCTGACCATCTATTGGTCTCTCCACACAGCATTGCCTTCGCCTAGCAAATTTTGTGAAACAGAAACAAAACTTTTCATTGATGAAATGAAAAGAGACTAATGCTCAAAGTACATGAAGCATAAGAGTAAAGATACAACAAATCAAAGAGTCCTTAGCAATTCATCATTCACATCTTTCACACCTAACCTAATAAATGAAATATCTGATCTGGAGCTTCATATTTTAGTATAGATCTATCAGTCTGTCTATCTATATATAATTACTTACCTTTTTTTGTTTTAAGATTTAAGATGACAGAGCTAAGATTTTGAATCCTTTCAGCAAACCAAAAAGAAAAGAAAAGAAAAGAAAAGAAAATACAGATACAAATACAAATACCTGATTACGGACAAATGACATCATGGATAATAACCACTTCCGCTGCTTAACTTCACTGATTCCCAAGCTCCTCATACAATCAACATCAACATGCCTTAGTGGATATGATGAAGGAAGGCGAATTACTAGGTCCATCCCCGTCTCATCTTTGGTATATGTAGCAATTACCTCATTGGCTGATTTACTTACAACAACTGAGAAATTTTCATCAGCAAATTCTGCTTTTTTTATCTGCCAAAGAAAATATTATTGTAAAAGAATGATAGCATTGAACTTTAATCCTACAAAATAATATCCACATGAAGGTTATAGTTTTATCCCTTTATGCGACTCTGCGTTAGCATTTAAGCACGGTGCTTTGGTTGATTGACCAATTTCATGCAAGGGTATAAGCATATGTTGAGCCTTTACATTTTACATTACAAGCTAAGAAAAAATTGCACCAATGGCCCATTTGACAAGGCCTAAAATAAAATTTGACCCTCCTAAAACTTAAGTTCCATAACTTGTTGTTTGTGTCATCAGAAGTTAAATTACAGAATTAACTTATGTATGCGTGTTGATACTCGATGCTCGTGTTACTCATTCTCGTTACTCATTGAATTTTACTCTTTTTGACTTTTTTTCGAGTTCCCCTTCCTTCAAATGTATGGTATAGCGAGAGTAGATAGCGAGTAATGAGAATTCAAAAAAAAGAAAAAGAAATATATAATAATAAAAAAAGAGAAACGATAATTACCTTAATAAATCGCGAAGGGGGGATAGAATTTTTTAAAATAGGAGTGAGTAACGAGAATCGAGAGCGAGAGCAAAGTACCAACATACATACATAATAAGACAATTCCTTAATTGCACTTCATGATGACATAAATAAAATGTTATAAAACTTATGTTTTTAGAAAATGAGACGAATTTTATTTGGACCGTGTACAAGTACAAAGGGTCATCAGTACCCCCCAAAAAAAAAAAAACCCACAAGCTAAGGCCCCGTTTGGTAACCATTTGATTTTTAGTTTTTGTTTTTGAAAATTAAGCCTATTTCATCCACATATCTTACCATAATTTACATTTTTCTTAAGTATAATAGTTGAATTCTTAGCCAAATTCTAAAAACAAAAACAACTTTTTGGAAGCTACTTTTGTTAGTTCTCAAAATTTAGCTTGATTTTTTAAACCATTAGTGAAAAGTAGATAACAAAGGAAGAAATTTGGAGGTGGAAGTAGTATCCATAGACTTGATTTTAAAAAATAAAATGGCTACCAAATGGGATTTAAGTAATTAGTCGGTAAAGGGTATTGGCATGTCTTGCATGTGCTACTGACATTGATAAAGGAGGCAACGGTGCAGACTTAGAACAAGTATCTAAAGACTTTTATGATGTGTTTTGGATTATCCACCGGGCCCACCCCCATCTCTAGTCATACTTTTGCAAAATAATTCTGAGCACCACTCAAATGAAGCCTTCTAATTGAGCGACTAAATTCAAGGAGCTTAATTTCACCTATCTTAGATAAGTTTAAAAAGTAAAAATATTTATACTGTCAAAAAAATTAGCTTCACCACAAGACTTCCAGAAACAGAAAATAACCTGCCTTGGTCACGCAAAAGAGAGTGAAGAGAGCACATACCTGGGACAATTCATTTGCAATAAGAGAAGGACTGCACCATGCTTTTGTAAAGGATTCAATTGCAGTAGACTTTGAACGGTCACGCAAATCACTAAACCACCCTCGAACATAAGCAGGAAGAACACGGAGCATCAAGCCAAATATTGCTCCAGCAAACAATGACAGTTTCACTGGTTCAATGGGCCAAAGAAATTCCACAGAAAACAATAATGAACCTGTGGTAATGGCTTGGTTTGCTGCAGTTGCGGCTTCTGATAGCCCTGCTGGAAGTTCTGTATCTTTCTTCTTCTGAAGAGCCATGCCTTCGACAGGTATATGCTGGAAAAGGCAGTCTAATATCCTTGAACTAGCAGAGTTCTGAATGTATTGGACTAATCTTTCCCTTGCAGATGAGGATGGGGGCAATGACCATAAGTGTGACAGCAACAAAGACCAAGCAAGATATATATTCACCTATGAAGATTAAATCGTTTGTATCAGAAGTTCCTATTAAAGAAACAACTATCAACAGAAATTAGATTGTGCTACAGCTTTTGGCATTTCAATGGCAAGTAAATATTGGAGACAATGTGCTCACCCTTTCTTGGGCAATCAACTCCATGTCAAAAACATCATCAGGGAGTTTCTCGATCAATAATAATATTTCCTCCTTCAAGAGCACATTATATTCTGATGAAAAATCAACTTGAGTTGACCCCTGTTCGGTTGTGATATCATAATCCAGGTAGCAAGAAGTATTTTCATGAATAATTGCGGAGTAAGAAATTGGTTCAGTTGAGAGCATAACATAGGCAGCATATTGTAATGAAGGAAGCGGTTTAAGGGAAAAAAGGATGCCATATAAAGAACTAACAGCCCCTTTACAGAGTCCCCAAAATTCAATTGATTTCACGGCTCTCTCTCTAGCATCTTTTGAGGATTTAGTAACACTTGAAGCTATCAAGTCCCAGAAATAAGGAAGTTCAAGTCTTGAGGATGATATAATGGATGCAGCCTTATCACTGCAGGAGCATGCAATGGCCTCAGAAATTCCAGTGCAAAAGAACATGCGAAGAATACCTTCAACAATGCGATCATTGACATGGTTCAATTTATCTAATCTCTGGGGGCTTGAACTTTCCACATCTTTCAGGCCTTGTAGCCCAAGGGAACCATTAAACAAAGAAAATGATAAAAGGGCATTTCTTGAAACGCAAAAAGGGATTGGGTCCGAAATCTGAACACTTCGCTCAAGCTTTTCTAAAATTTCATTTAAATTCATAGCAGTAGAGCTTTTGACAATAATATCATTCACGCTTTCAGCAATTTCCTCCATTATTACAACGGCTGATTGGATCCAACTCATTAACTGGACCAACAGAAACTCCCAATCTTCATCATTGAATAGCTTCCAGCAGTAACCGACAGAAACAACCATAAGCTCTGACAATAACATTTGTACCCATGGCGCATGATTAACTGCAGGTGATCTACCTGATGTTTTCCTCTGTTTCCGAAATAATTCCAATAAGAGGCTGCCTTCCTCAGTGCTTATGTTTCTGTCCAGCTTCAACGTTTGTAAACCTCCCATGGAACTACTGAAGGGATAGCAAGATATCACCAACAAAAGCCAATCTTCCATATCTGCCAGAAGAGATCGAAATCCATTACGGATAACAAATAATGTCCACGCAACAATAAATAGACCACAAATCACAAAAATGATAAAGCAGGTTAAATGTATATTATATATAGACCCGAAGATTTTTGGCCTTTTTTTTCAATTTAGTTCCAATTGTTTAAAAGTTTTCAATATGGTTCTTTAGTTTTAATATTTTTCAATTAGTTTCTCACTATTGGCGAATCTTAAAATGGATTGATAATAAACTTATGTGACATAATATATAGTGAATTTATGAAAATTTTAAATAAAAAAAGATGCCCAATAGAAGGAAGATAAGTTCCAATTTCCCCAAATTTTAAAAGAAGTTTCAGGTTCTCTCATCTTAGATGAGCTTTTTCCTCGTTGAGAATTTTGTGAAATCATTAAACATTTAAGTCAAAGAAAGTTTATCATCAATCAATTTTAACATTTACCAACGATGGACTAAATTTGAAAATATTAATACATGAAGGACTAAATGGAAACTTTTTAAACAATAGAGACTAGATTGCAAAACTACACAAATATTAGGGACCAACACACATATTCATCCATAAATTATTAAAAGAAATATCCATATTCCATAAATATAAAATGAAAGCTGTAATTATCAATAAGCATTCATAGCAAACATTGCACCCATCACTCCAGATAAAGAGCAAGGACTAAAAGAAGAGTACAATCAGCACCGACATATCAAACTGCCGACTTTTGCAATTTCATGTCATTAAAGAAATTATTGGTTTCATACACATACACACGTATAAAGAAAACTGCTGCACTTGAGCCTTATATATTTGATGAAAAAAATGAAAGTCATCAAGATAAATTAGAATATTCATTTAGTAGAAAAAGGATGCTCCCTCTTTTCATTTTTCCATTTATTCACAGGTCATCAAATATTGTATAGATTTCTATTAGGATACCATGTTGGAATAAATGGTATGTGACCATTTGTGTAGAGTTGCATTGTTTCATGAACGAATATGTTCTTTAAAAAATAACTAACTTTAAGAAACAACATGACAATTCGAATGGCCACGAATAGTCTACAAATATACCTCCAAATTGCATTAAAAAAAACTATTTTATAATCACTTTTCTCCCATGAAACTTTCTGCCGTTTTATCAAGTTTTTTAAGTTCGGTTTATTTCCACAAAGCATAGTTCGTTGGATCTTGTAGATGAGGTGCTGCTTCCATAAAAAAGTTAATCTGTTCTACCATGAGAGACAATTACTCAAGAAACTCAGGCACTAGAGTGAGTACAATTGTCTTAAGGAGACAACGTGAAGTCGTTGGGCTTAAATTCTCTGTGTTTACAAGGTTATATACTTTCTCATATTTTTGGTTAAATTATTCATATAACATACCAAACACAGAAAATATATCAAAACACTAAAGATATTGCAATGTTAGATGATATAATATTAGGTTCGTCTCCACCCATTCGCTTAAGATTTTGTTGTGATAGTGTATGATGATGATATTATTCTTACAGAAAATGATGAAACAGGGCTGATTATTTTAAAGACAAACCTAGCTAATGATTTCCAAATAAAGGACTTGGGAACTTTGAAGTATTTCCTAGGGATGGAATTTGCTAGGTCCAAAAATGGCATTCTTGTCAACCAAAGGAATTATATTTGGGATAGTATTTCCCAAAGATGGAATTTGCTAGGTCCAAAAGTGGCATCCTTGTCAAACAAAGGAATTAGTATTTGGGATAGTATTTCCCAAGGATAAAATTTGCTAGGTCCAAAAGTGGCATCCTTATCAATCAAAGGAATTATATTTGGGATCTACTTGAAGAGACATGATTACTTGATGTATGGCAGCAGAAATCCCTATTGAGCAGAACTTAAAATTGCAAGTTGCAACAAAGAAAGAGGTAAAAAAACAAGGAAAAGTACCAAAGACTTACGGGGATACCTATATACCTCTCTCACACAGGCCCAAACACTGCTTCGCTGTTAGTGTGGTAAGTCAATTCATGCATGCTCTTGAGTCAGCTCATTTTGAAACTTTTTATAGGATCCTGAGCTATTTGAAAGGTACTTCGAGAAAGGACACATTGTTTAAAAAGCATGGCCACTTACATGTCGAAGTTTACACCGATGCTGATTGGGCAGGTAGCACCACAATAGAAGATCTACTTCTGCTAACTGCTCCTTTGTTGGAGGAGAATGCGTTACTTGGCAAAGTAAAAAAACAAAGTGCAATGACCACGAGTAGTACTGAAGAAGAATTTAGGGTGTTAGCCCATGGTATTTTTTAGGGCATATGGATAAGAAGACTATTGGAGGAATTGAAATTCTCTCAAATGATGGCTATGCGCACTTATTGTGACAACAAGGCAATCTCCATTGCTCATAATCCAGTCTTTCATGATAGGACAAAACATATTAAAGTTGACAAACACTTCATAAAAGAGAAGATTGATGCTAGAGTAATATGCATTCCCTACTTTCCTACGATAGAACAAATTGTTGATGTGTTAGCTAAAGATCCCCAGCTAAAGATCCCCAAAGTGACAATTCAACAAGTTAATTGACAAGTTGGCAATGAATGATATCTTCACACTAACTTAAGGGGGAGTGTTGATTGTTTCCTTTTGTTTTAAATATTTTCTTTGCATTTATTATATTATATTTGTTGTTTCTGTATTTTCCTTATTTGTAATGGATATTTCTTTTATTCAAGAAACTCTCTCTCGGAAAATATGAGAGAGTATTATTTTCAGCATATTTCTTATTTCTTATGTATCATGATACATCTTACATTGACTGAAATATCTGTGATTTAACATGCAACATCAAATTATTAATGCAGAAATTATAATATCAATAGCTTTTCAAATCGCGGACAAGCCCCAACTTGCATAGGTCCTTGGTTTGACCTCCTGTTGTGGTCCTTGCTTTTAATAAAGCCAAGGGGGATTACATCTCTCTACAAGAACTAGGAAAATTCAGATAGAAAAATGTTCTTTCCTCTCTCCTCTACACCCCTATCTTTCCTTAATTAACTCAGGCCACCATGTCTCGTCTGTCGCCCACTACGTCCTCTGCCATCACCCAGTCATATGGAAAAATTCTCTCTCTCCCCAATTGTGCCGATCAATGGGAAGCATTTCAAATTAACTGAGGAAAGCCGATCAAACACCCATTCCATCTTTGTTTCATGGAAGAACTCTTGAATGACTTGCCCCTCATCTTTCTTCTACGAACCATGTAACCATAAGTTTTTTTAGAAAATTGAATGATGAAGGCGACACCCTTTGGCTTGAAAAACACAGCAATAAGAATGGATACTTTGAGCTCACTCTCTTGGAATACTCTGGCCATTGCACCAACATCCTTATTCCGTCTATGGAAAATAAATTGGGATGGCTGTCCTTTTTCACACTGGTCTTGAAATACCCTAGGAAGCCCTGCCAAAACAACATTTCAGCAGTAACCTCCAAACCACATACAAAGCTGCTATTCAAACAACCTCCATCCAACCAATGCTACTCAAACAGGCCACAACACCTCTAATACGAGCCAGCACCTCCACAATTCCAGCCCTGATTTATCCGCAATTTGATTGGGATGCAATGGTGATTGTTCAACGATATAAACTTGGTGACTCATGGCCGTCTATTTGTGATTCAATTCAATCATCCCTCTTGATTCGCTGCACCATTAACCCAATTTCTGATGACAAAACACTGCTGCTAGTTTATAAGAAAACCTCCAAAAGTCTTTGCAAAAATACTGACTAGGTAACAATGGCCACCAAGGAGACTTTAACTTAAGTTTCTCTCACTTCCTTCTATATCATTCAAGCAGCTTATGGTTGCCTCACATGGAGAATGGATTGATATCTACGACATTCCTCCAACATTGTGGTTAGAAGATATCTTCAAGTGCATAGGTGATTTATGTGGTGGTTATCTCCATCCATCCATTCAAGTCGAGAGAGGCCTTAATCTCTCTTTTGCACACTTGAATATCAAAGAAACAATAGGGGCTTCATACCATGCGAGGTGCATCTTCCAAAAGAGTTGGTTGGCAGTGACCTTATGGTCAGAATTTAGGCCATGGATGTTGGATCAAGGAGCCGCTGGAGGGGTCAGCAACCGTCAACGGAATTGCATTGATGAAGATGATGTGCTTGGGAATCTACTTGATTCCAGGGTTGTTGAAAAAGGTAAATCTCATGCTATTAAATCCTTGCAATCGGATTCTCCTTCTCTCTCCCCATATTTGGAGCACACCAAATCTCCTAATTTTAAGGAGATGCCAAACTAACAACCTCTCCTCTCTCTCTTGGACAACCAACCAGTGACCCCACCATTTTTTCCTAAAATAGTTGAGCCCCTTCCTACCCTAATCCATCTGAATCTTTAAACCATCATAAATTAACCAAGCCAACAAATCTCCCCCTCCATCTGAGCCATCCAACTCTTCATTATTATCCGATCCAACAACACGCCTTAATTCTACCAACCCAACCAACTCATCGTCCTCTTTCAGCTTCCAACCCCAAAATCCTAGCCCTACCAATTCCACCTCTCCATCCTTCTCACAATCTCTCTCTCCACAGTAATTTCCATGAGGGCCCACCTCCCTACATGCTGGCACTACTTTTTCCACCTCAGCCAATAATTCCAATCTCCCTTTTGCTGGATCTGATACAGAAGGATACCTCTCCAGCCTTGCCAATGAAACAGATTTTACCAAACTGCCCTTCGAAGTGACCGTCTTTGGAGACCATCCGGATGAATCAAACCAACTACAACTATACTCCCTACCCCACCTCTGACCTTAGCCCTGCCCATGAATCCTCATCTCCAAATGATGTAATATTGAACTCTTCCACCCCGACTATTGGTCCACCTTCTCCTATCTCTCCTCCATTTCTCCAACAACAATCTCAAGCCTCATCTCCCCTCCACTGTTGTCAAAACATGGCCTATGTGTTATGGCAATCCCAACCACTCCTAATAAAACCAAGAAGCCATCTGCCACTATTAGCAAAAAACCCAAACTTTAGAGAAAATTACTTGGCCTCTATTCATCAATCCACTAAGACAAATCAACAACCTTGGCCATTAGGGAGGGTACTTTGGACCATCAATGAAATTCCTATCTTGGTCTAAATTCTTGGAGGAAGAGAACCTTGGTTATAAAGCTTATAAAACAGCATAATCCTAGTATTGTTCTCCTCCAAGAAACAAAACTACCATCAGTTGATTCCTTTTTTTATTAAATCTATATGGAGCACCTCATACATTTGTCGGACTGCTTCAGACGCCACTGATACATCAGGGGGTATTCTTATTTTTTGGAGTGAACCTAACTCTTTTGTCCTTGAGGTCATCCAAGGCCATTTCACTGTCTCTGTTCATGTTTCTTTGGTAGATGGTTATTGCTTTTGGCTTACAACGGTTTATAGCCCATCTGATAAAGTTTATCGAGCTGATTTTTGGCAAGAACTTGATGATCTGGCTGGCTTGGGAGGTGCAAATTGGGTTATTGGTGATAATTTCAATCTCACAAGGGGGTCATTGGAAAAATCTCACGATAACACAATCTCCTCCAATATGCGTGCATTTAACTAATGGATTTCTAATTACCAATTGCGAGATATTCTTTTGATGAATGGTTGCTTTACATGGTCTAGTTCTGGTCCCACTCAATATCTCTCTTCTTGATCGATTCTTTCTCACAGAGAACTGTCTTCATAGATTTAGGACTGTTACACTCAAACATCTGGATCAAACTACCTCTGACCACTTTCCATTTGCTTTATTTAAAAATGGGCTTAAAACTTAGTTCATAAGATGCACAAAGGTACTAGGAGGACAAGCCAAAGGGCATTACAAACTATTCAAATAGTCCCCCATTTGTTTTAAAAGCTGTTTTCCATTCATCCTTAGGGTTTATCCTAATTTGATGGTAAACACTCTTAAGGTCAACCTTAGAAAATATTGTTGCTCCACTAAGTTGGTCTAAAAGGTCGGGTAATCTAGGTATTGGGAACCTATATTTGATAGTTATTTTATTAATGGCCCTACAATCCACACAAAGGCGCCAAGAACCATCTTTTTTAGGGGCTAAAAAGGCGGGAACCGCATATGGACTTAAACAAGGTTGAATGTGACCTTTATTAAATAATTCAGTAATTTTTTTGTGCCAAATTTGGTATTCCTTAGGACTCGTTCTATAATGTGGTAAGTTCGGGAGGGTATGACCGGGGACCAAGTCAATATGATGTTGTATGTTTCTTAAAGGTGGTAGAGAGTCTGGACTAACAGTGATGCTGGGAAATTCATTTAAGAGTTGAACTATGGGTGGAGGAAAAGGTTCTGATTTTTCAACTATGGTGTCACCTTTAACAATGAAGGCTACTATGTCATCTTTGTTGGCAGTGAACATATCAAGGCCGTGTGTGATAGTAAATAATTGATGACTAGAGCTTTCTTTTTTGGATGATTTTGTGGTTTCTTTTTTCTTATCCTCCGTTTTATCTAAAGGTAAAAGAACCACTGTTTTGCCCATCCATGTGAAGGAGTAAGTATTGTCTCTTCCTCTATGAATTGTTTGTTATCAAACTGCCAAGGGTGGCCTAGGAGTATATGACAAGCATCCATATCTAAAATATCACACACTAGTTGGTCCTTATAATGTTGTCCTATTGAAAGAGGTATGGTGCAAATTTCATTAACTTGGGTTTCACCTCCTTTTTTAATCCAACTAACTCTATAAGGGTGAGGCTCAGGTTTGAGATTCAAAGATTGTACCAGTTTTTTGGAGAAAATATTTTCAGAGATACCACTATCAATAATAACTTGACAGATTTTATAGTGAACTGTACACCTTGTACGGAATAATTTGTGCCATTGAGGATTGGAGTCCGACTTTGGAGTGAGGAGTATCCTTTGGAGAATACAAGAGAGGTGATCACCATCTGAATCTGCAGCCGTGTATGCAAGATCATCATCCGATTGAGTGCATTCCTCTAAGTTATCTTCATCTTGAGTCGTTAACGTACGTCTTTGTGGACATTCATCAAAAGATGACCATTTTGTTCACACCTGAAACATTTTCCCAAGGAAGGACGATTATAAGGATTGAACTTTTTCTTAAAAGAATTACCTACCTTCTTGGTTCTTGCTGGTAGGATTCTTGATGGCATTTTCATCTTTCTTGGTTTACTGGTTTGAAGTAGATGAACGACTTTACTTTGGTCATAAGAATTCTTCCTTGTTTGTTGCTGTCTGTCCCAACTGCCTTTTCTTTGAAATGTTCTTGCTGGTTTATTTTCCTCATTTTCTTCCACCCCAGTAGCTAAAGTAACCGCATCTGCAAGATAAGCTAAGGGTGAAGATTAACCACTTCCTTTATATCATCACGAAGTCCATTTACAAACTGAGAGATCTGTTGTTGGTCGATCTCAAGGAGATTATTTCAGGCTCCTAATCAATGAAATTCTTCCGTGTAATCAAGAACCAAATGAGTGCCTTGCTTGCAATGTTGGTACTGATTATACGAGATTTGTTAGTAGTTTAAAGGAAGAAACCTTTTCTTCATTAGCCTTAACATTTTCGGCCAACTTTTGATAGGCGGTTTGCCATAATAGTGTCGGTTGTTTTGTAATTGCTCCCACCAAGCTGATGCACCTCGAGTTAGTTTTGAAGGCCACTAATTTTACCTTTTTGTCTCCTGGGGCGTTAGCAAAATAAAAAAAAATTTCAACATTCTTGGCCCATTCCAAAAATTGTTCAATGTCCATCCTTCCTCCAAAGGTTGGTAAATCAATTTTCATTTTGTAGTCTTGACTTTCTTGGACATTTCTTTCAAACTCCATTCTTCTTGGTTGTCTTGGTCCATGAGCTTGCTGTCCAATGTAACCAAAATCGCCTTCATCAGATGACTCCGAATCTTCCATCATAAACCCTGGTCTCAAGTTGCCAGGAAGTCTTCCCAAATTCTGGTTTTCTTCAATTCGTCACAGATTGTTGTGTGGCAGCCGTACTCTTTGAACTTCTTGGCGTTCTTGATTGTTTGCTTGGTCTTCACACACGATTGCCGCTTCTCTTGGATGATTTTGATTATGAATGAGGAGCACTTGATTCATTTGCAAGGTCAGTTGGGCGACAAAACCCTCAATCGACTGCAAGCGACGACCGAGGGAGGAGGCTTCCCCTTCCATGATGATGTGATGAACTTAATCCAGCTGTGAACAATGTTCCCCTTCCAGCTAGGATCAATGCTCTGATACCACTTGATGCAAATCAAGATATCTCCAAGAACTTCTTTTATTGAATATTGAATAATGAGTTTAACAACAAAGCTCAAGCCATATATATAGGCCGAGGGTTTAAGTGAAGGGAATTCAAGTGGGCCTCAAGCCCAATAAGGATGGGGTTTGATAAAACTAAGTAAAAGAGTATTTACATTGGGTAAAAATGCTATTAGTTTAAAACAAAAACAACCTAAGAAATACAAGAAACAGACCAAGAAATACAAGAAATTCCAAGATTAATGAGATTCTGCATCAGACACTACCTAAAATCCTTCACAGCCTTGTGAAGTCCTCAACAACCTCTATTTATAACCAAGGCACGGCTAGCTAATTACTACTATGCCCTTACTGATATCATACCAATCTTACCCATGTACCCCTAACAAGTGCTCTCACAATTTCACAATGCTCTCTCTTTACAAAATACATTTTTCTAGTTGGTCGCAGATGCACCTCTTTCAAAAAGATGATGACGTGGCATCCACTTTGGATGCTACTTCAAATGCAAAGTAAAAAGAGAGATGAGAAAAAATGAAGTGCTATGTTTTACTTGTTACCCAATGACGTGGTTAACAGAAAAAAGCATTTTTTAGATTTTTAGGAAATATACTTGCAACTGCAGCAAGCCTGATTTCTACAACCATCCCCAAGACAAGAAAAAAGAAACAATTCAACAAAAAGAAACACATGTAAAATTTAAATGTAATCAAAACATTCCTGTCCATGGTCCATCAGTTAATGTCAATTACTTCGACACATACCTTGTCCAAGCTGCCATTCATTCAATGATGGGAATAAAAGGACTCTCTGGAGCCAACCCTCGGCAGCATTTTGAATAATATTTTCCTTCAAAGAGCCCTCTCCAGGGCATGAACCAGAATCATCAAATGTAAAGTTTGTTTCACACATCGGGTGGACAAGATAACTCACAATCAGTGGAAGAATCCTTAAACAGTCGATATTCACTGCTTCACCAATGAAAAGTCTACTAACAGCCAACTCAAACAGTGAACTAGCTTTGTCTTTCCCCCATATGTTCTCTTTTAATAAACTGAAAAGAAAAGATGTAAGAGCTCTCAAGAATGGTTCTTGAATATCTTCTAGCAAGGAAACTGGATAAGGCCAAATATTGACGATGCTTTGAGCAGCTCTGCTACTGTAGAGAAGAGCCCCATCCAATAACATGTTGAAGGTGGAATCCAACAAGCTTTCATGTGAACAGCTCCTTTTAACATAAGCACAAAATAAAGGAAGGAAAGAGCCTCTAGCATTACCTCCTGGCCACTTCCATGTGCATAATATTTCAGCCACCAGCCAAGCACGAGAAGTAACCTCATTCTTTGTCGTCTTGCCAAGGCAAGAAGAAGAATTTTCAACTTGACCAGATAAAAGTTTCTCAAGTCCAATCTTTGACATAAGCATGCTTACTAAAGAAACAAGCTTGTGATTTCCAGATTTCTGCATATCAAACATTGATATATTTAACGTTCAATGCTAAACATCTCATTTCAGCTTTTACAACAGAAAATACGGTTTTGATCAGAGATTTGATAATCAATTATCAATCACTTAATTACTTAAATGGAGGGAAAGAAAATGCATTAAAGAAGAAATGCTTGACAGGATGTTGCCTAGGCAGTGTATGACTTGGTACTCCTAGAAGGACCAGGATTGAGTAGAGGGGATGTGTCCATACCTTGTTTGAATTTCTCACTAAATCATAAAATGAAAAAATGTGCATCTTTCACTTTCATATTCGAGCTAATGGTGAAAGTGAAAAGTGATTGCTATTTTATTGACATAGTGCGTCTACCAAGCAAAATAGAAGGAAAACAATGGATGATCACATATCCTATGTTTAATACGGGTAATCAGCCCAATAACACACAAGGGGGACCTATACACGCAGTTATACATGCAAATAGTTTTTTTTCTTTCGTTTTTTTTTTTTTTTTTTTTTAAAAAAATAATAAAATCTAAAAACTGGTATATATTTAAATTGTTATAGAAAAATATAGAAAGAAATGGTCAAACTTAAATGAAATGCTAAAAAATTAATCAACCTTGATTGTTACCAAGCTTCAGACCATGAGCTTCACATCCAATATCCACAATAGTTTTAACTGTCAATTGTCATGAAGAAAGAAATGGTATAAAATAAACAAAGTCCACTCACGTGAATATCCAAGCCAACGTTTTTCATATTTGAAGCAGCCAATTCATTTGGAGCCATGAAGTCGGGAGCAATCCAGAAAGGCCACGTATCATCCTTGATCAAAAGCTGATCTAACATATATTGTTCTTCTAAGTGATCCTGAGAGATTTGATCCAGAATTTCAAGCATCCACTGGCAGCACAAAGACACAATTTCTTCACTATCTTCACTGAAGATGGCAGACCGAATAAACTGAATCAAGATACTTCCATATTGTTTTCTGTCGTGTGCTCTACAGCTCTTCCAAAACTGTTTTGTTATCTTTTGGCGTAGAGCACGCACACATTCACCAAAATGCAACCTTGCTTTCCTTTCTTCCTTATATTTGTCATCAAGCATATCATCCTGTTTTCCTTCTATACTACAATTCCAGTCAATAGCATATATAGTAGCTAAAATACTAGGAAGTGGATAATTCTCTTCACCTAGGTTGTATAAGCAAAAGATGCAGCGGTCAAGTACTTCTAGAGCAAAATGTGCCATCGCAACAACCTCTGAAGAACTTGTGGACTTGGGGAAAGAGTTTCCAGGCCTAGATATAAATAAAGAACTAGAATTTCTTGCCCAAATTAAAGGAGAGTGCAATAAGAAACTAACTAACTTCTGAAATACCGCCTCAAATATAGCAATCAAAGCATCTCTTGACACAAAAGAAGAGCAATCATTCCATAGAGAACCACCCAAAACAGAACTGCACATAAGAGAGACGGTTAGGATTAAAACATAATAATCATAATTGTGGAGGACTCTACTAAGGATAAGACTTATTTTGCAAGAGTTATTTCATTTCCCAAAAACAAGCAACCTCCTATTGATCTTCAGAAGCACGCAAAAAAGAAAGTTGGAAATTGTTTAGCCATTTCATGTGTGTGCACACCCGAATATACATACATTTCCATACATAAATACACACGAAAAGCCTTTTCGAGAAACATGGCCCTATCAATCCTGAGAAGATGGAAAATTAAACCTCCAATATTATCATCTGAATCATGAGATTTAATTCCCACTCAAGGAGGTAATGTATCCAGCACTCTAGCCCATGGTTGTACGACTATGCAGTTAATAAGAGAAGGGGGACGAGAAAAAACTGAGAGTAAACTGTACAGTTTCTTATATATAAAAACCAGTTTTAAGAAACAAGTGAAACGGAGATGCTTTTTTCCATGGGCCCAACCAACTGAGATAAAAGATTAAATCAAAGTTAACTAGTAGCTATGAAATGGTTCAAAATGTGCACCATGCCATTTCTGAATCTGTAAAGGTATTTGTTTTTTAAACATATTTAGGTATAACGATTATAAGAAGAGATCTGTAGTTTACATACCATAAAAAATCTGTAAATGAGCTTCTGAACGGAGCATGGGATTGAGCTATGGCAACAGCGGCAGATTCCAAATGCTCATGATGCCAGTCCCCAAGATTAGCCTTCTGCCAAGTACGGGTCTTTCTTGTATCACTATTTGTAATTTTTACTCTTGCTCTGTCTAAAAGCTTTGCCAAGACAGCTAGACTTTCGGAGTTCATGGACTCAACCACAACTTCAGTATGATCTAGATTAGTCGAGTAACTGATCACAGAATGCCATTGATCAGAGAAATGTTCATCATCAATTAGTGCAAGCAAGAGATCTAATCGAGCACTAGCAGAGCTATTATTTCCTTGCAAACACCAAGGAACGAAAACTTCATTAAATAATTGCATGAATTGCCTTGCCTCCACATCTTGGGCCTCAACGCCAGAAAACTGACTAGAGGACATTCCATGATTATGAATAAATAATTCTTGAACAACCTTGCGAGGTCCAAAAACAGACACCGCAGCAGATAGAAGTCTCACACCATCTGAAGAGTCCTGGTGTCAACAAAACAAGAATAATATAGTTTGAGTAATATATACTTAAAAGTTCAATTGTGGAAAAAGGCATACGATATTAAAGCCTTTTATGCTTCAAGTGTGATTTTATGTGGGACCAAAAAGGCAGTCACAGAAACTGTGAGGTACACACCATCCGCATTACATCTAGGCATAAGTAAGATAACTGATAATTAGGTAAAAAAAAGTTCAAAATAAAACTTCTTAAAGAATTCTGGAACAAGAGTTCGATAAAATCAAATCAGCAAACTAGAATGAAAAATTCATATGCTAGGGTTTTCCTTTAGAATAATGTTTCGACTAAAATTTGATCCAATGTAACTATACTATCTAGACGTATAAAACATTCGCAATCTGAAGTATTTTAACTACCACATCCAAACATAACAAAGGTGTGAGTGCAAAGAACAAATACTTTGAAAAATACCTCCAAAAAGTATGAGGTATTTAACTTACAAGTGATCGAATGATGGGGAAAGTATTTGCCAGTGTTGGTCCTACCAAGAGAACCAAGGGCCAGGTATCATCCTTGTCCATAGAAAGTTGCTCCAATTCTAATATAAATCCTATAATCTGTTCTACAGTTTCCGAGGCTACTCCTATACTTTCTGTCAACTGGAACATACTAATACAGTTCTTTTGAAATTCCATAGCAAAGACGGAAAGTAGATCATGGTTCACTAAGTGGATGCCGGATAGAATTTCAACAATGCATTTTCTCAGATCTTGTAAATAGCTCATCGGATACTTTATACTTGGTATTTCCTCTGCCATCTTGTTATTGAAGGGTGCATCTTTAGAGACAGCCCTGTCTTGATTCTTTAGACATTGAACATGTAAGTAATCCTTCCATAAAAGCTTAACAAGAATGACATCAACGAGGGTGACTTGAAAGTGAGCCAAGTCATCTCCATTGCAGAAGCTGGGAGAAAAAAACAAAACAAATTATGAATCAAAGGTTAAAGCTTAATTCAAATACATCCAGTTCTGAATAAAGTGGCTGTAAAGAACCTTGTACAAGGAAAGAAATGATCTCCCATTCTAAAGTAGCAAGGTGAAGAAACTACCACCCACCTTGATGCATTCCGAATCCCCCTAAGAAAACATTCTTTAAACGACTGGAAAAACGCGAGCCTTTCTGCACTTGAGGAATGTAATGGGTTCCTTCCAACCCATAAGTTCTCAAAAAAATCGAGAAGAAATTTCTCCCCTCCTACAGCACGAGGTGGAACTGTGTCCAAAAATAAAATTAAAGCTGGGTAAGAAATCTGCTGGGATCCAAAGCACCCATTTCTAAGAAAATTCCAAAATCTATTCAGTACAGTTTTCTGAACATTCACATATGTCCAACAGTTGGGCAGCCTTTTAGAAAAAAGTAACACTGTGTCCCACATTGATGAATGGCAAGAAGGATCTTTCTCCTGAAAAGCACCGAGGATAGAACCGGCAATAGTTTTCATGTTCTGTTCCTTAAAAGCATGAGGAATATTTTTGACAAGGCTCCTTAAGACTGTATAGGTAGCAGAACGGACAATGGTACTTTTGGACTTCAACAGGTCTATAAAGTATTTGTGCTCAGTGAACAATTTTTCAGCAAACGAAATAGCAGTCTCCCTAGACCTAGACTTGGAAGCATGTTTTGTTTCACCACTGCTTTTCCCAGTTCCTGATCTTTCAAACCGCACACTCACTAAGACATCAATTAATGTGGCTAGAGCAAGCAATGTTGAAGAGATAACCTGCATTAAAAGACAGAAGACAGAAGACAGCAACAAACAGCATAAGGGCACAACTTAAAACAAAACTAAAATCACCAAGCAGAAGTTAGCAGCATTTCCAATTACGCAACAGGAAACTTGATATAAAACAAAAGGGAAACTTGATATAAAACAATAAAAAGAGAAAACACAACCAAACGAGAGTATCTAACATGAAATCAAAATATTAGGAATGATCTTTGTTCCAGAAGCTATGACTTTGAGGTGGTAAAGCCCCATCAATCCAGTAGCACTATTACTAGGCAATACCACAATGCAGACAGATATTTAATTAAAAATAATATGGAAACAAAGGAAGGAGAAAATAATTCATATGCATGCCTGTGCTATGACAAATAGGATATGATCCGTTGATATATAGTCAACTCTTGTAATAGACAAACATGGAGCAGAACCAAAGAGAGGGAGATGTTGAAAGCATACCTGCTGGTGCATCTCTTCTAATTCATCTTTAGCAACTGCCTTATCCGACAAAGTATCTGGTGTGAGCTTCAAGTTTTCCTCCAGGTACATAAATATCTCAGTTGTACATAAAATTAAAGCATCTACTCTCTTTTCCTGAGCAGGAAATGCTGCCTGCAGTTCACAATTGGTTTAAAGCTAAGACTATCAAAAGGTTTCATAAGAAATGAATTGAAATTCCCCCCCCCCCCCCAAAAAAAAAAACAAAACAAAACAAAATTGTTACTTCCACACATAGTTGGAAATTGCATCATTCCACTGGGTATTTTTTAGTCAGTATTGATGCTTTATCTATTAATTATAAATTCCTTGTTTGATTAGATAGAAATCAAGCTGTTCATAGATTGAAAGAAAAATGGTTTAAATCCTATTTTGCTCCCAAACTAATTTATTATATTTTGGTCCATAAACTTTCAAAATATTTATTTTAGTCCTTGAATTTTCAAGTATCTTCAATTTGGACCTCCAAACTTTTAAGATGTCTATCTAGTCCTTAATCTTTAAAAAAAAAAAAACAACTATTTTTGTCCTTATTTTTATTTTTAATTTAACGACATAGCTTTGAGTATGTGAGTATGTTAATAGGAGCATGAATTCACGCCAAATAAGTGAGTTGGACAAATTGGATTTAAGGTAAAAATTAACATAACAAGGACCAAATTCAAATAGAATAAACTTTGGACTAAAAGAATGAGATTTAAACAAAGGAAAAAAAGATAGATCAAAGAATATTTAGCGTTCAATGGGAATTAAAGGTAATCATCAGTCCACACACTGCAGTATGCCGCCAACTCAGATTAGGGAACAGAGTGGAATCAATTGAGGTCCCAAAGAAAACCACATGAATGCCCAACTACACGCACTATAGTCTCATTCAGTAATGATATTTCCATTTAGCATAACCAAACTAAAAGAAAAGAAGTTTCTGGCAACTGCCTTTTGTAATTCATAAAATTGACCAAGATTTTTTGGCATACAAAACAAAGAATTTGCTAAACTTCCGAATGTTTTAAAGTTAAATGTATGTCAAATGGGCCTACATTTGTGACGTGCATAGTATTTTGCATTTTGTCTAGCAACACAATAGAGGTAGTTAGAGTCTAGACACTAACAAAAAGCATCTAGATCATCTTTTATTATTCTGTATATAAAAGAGCTCTCGTTTCACTTATTTTGAGCATTAGTCTCTTTTCATTTCTTCAATGAAAGGTCTTGTTTCCTTTCAAAAAAAAAAAAAAAGTTCTCTTTAAAAAAGCTAGAGCCAAAAATTCTGAAACTGCATGGTGCTTGCACATACATTATGCATTTGATTGATCAAAGTACCCAATTTGGAATTGTGAACCCAAATCTTTGGAGGTTCAAGTGTGAACCTTGCTCTATCCATGCACCCTCCCTCTAAAATCATCACTAGTACTATAAAAGAAAATGCTAATTGGTGACAGCAGTGTTTTCTAAAGCTCAAGGCAATAAATTGCAATAGCCTTCTTGGGCTTAAGCGCAAGGCGCAAAAAAAAAAAAGCACGGACTTTTTTTTGTGAGATGCACTATATATAGAAGTAATACATGAAGAGAAAGCATAGTTGAAGTGGAAATATGAAAAAAAAAAAAAAAAAAAAAAAAAAAAAAAAAAAAAACCCCTAGATACAAGAAAATTTGTATTTAGCCTTAATAAATTTGATTTTTTTTTATTTAATAAAGAAGGAAAAACCTCAATTATCACTATATTTTAAAAATAATGAAAAAGCCCCAAGGGCTTAAAGCCTTAGGGCACGCATCTGAGAGGGCTTTTTAAAACACTGGGTAACAGTACGTTAATAACAAACCTGCAATGACTGCATTGCACTTTGAGAGACTTCAGAAACTGAATCAAATTGAGAAAACCACCATGGCCCCATCAAAGATTTCAGATGTGGAGCTATCTCTCTCCTGAGGAATAAAAGAAATCCCACAAGCTAAGTTAGAGCCTAAGCCTAATGGCTGAATGAATTGATTAGCTATACTACATTAATCAGATCTGTCAAACTAACCATTGAACATGTTACATAATTGAGTTCTGCCAACCCACCATTGAAAGTGTAAATATCCAAATCCAACAAGCATAAGTCACAAGGTATTAAACAAGAAGATTTGGTGCATGTTAAAGGCATTTCTTTATCAGCAATCATAGGAATGAGGAGCAAATTAGTCCATATCAGATTCTACTTATATTAGAATACTTATCTATGATCTTCCTAGCTAAAGGCAACTTTGGAGCCTTTTCTCTTCCAGTGGCCTCAAGTTGGTGTGAGGCTTCACTTTACAAAATCCTAAATTAGCATGACCAAGAATTGCTAATATACTAGTCTTAGTAAAGTATAACAAAATAAAATCACCCCTATCAATTACCATTTGAACAAAAAATGTAAAAAAGATATCCTTAACATCGCTACTATAACTATTAATAAGATGACTTACACTATAAAGTTTTGTCTTCTAATCATTAGACGAAGCATAAAGACTTTAAGCCCCATTAGTCAATGCGCTTTCACAGAGATGCAAACCTCTTCCATGAGAGGTGCATGCCTATTACAGTTCAAAGGAGGCGTAGGTCTCAAAGCAAAAATTTAGGCGCTACCGGAAGCCTCAATAGCTTTTCTAATCATCATTCGTAACTCATAAGTGTCTTTACATTCAACAAATGCATTTCAAACAAAAAGTAGTTTATGTTGTGAAGCTCACCTACTACTTGTGATTAAGTGTCTTTACATTCAACAAATGCATTTCAAACAAAAAGTAGTTTATGTTGTGAAGCTCACCATTACTCTACTTGTGATCTAGAAGCTTAACATCAAACTACACAAAGGTTCTGAGATCAACATTTTACTCGTGCAGAAGTGGAGGTGATATAAATCTGGGAAGGGGCCCAAGGAAAGGAAGTACATACCCAGCAGCCATGACAAGATTGGTCATTGTGTCATGTGTAGCACGTCGAACATCCCTATTATAATCCATCAACAGTTTCTTGTATTCAAATACCTTAAAAAGAAATGGAGAAAACCTTGTTAAAAAACAAAAAAGGTTTCAGAAATGACAACAAATTAAAATTGGCTGGTGGATAAAATAAGTTACTTTTCTCCACACAATGAAGACTATTTTTTTGTCAAATCTAAGAGCTCTTTTTTTCTTTCTTTCTTTCATTCTTTTTTTTTTTTTTTTCCTTTTCTTCTAACAAAACTGAAGACTTCCATTTAGGGATATAAAAGTACAAACAGTTGCATCCGAATGAGGGAGAGGGGGGAAAAAGCAACAATAAAGTAATCCTGAAGACACAGTTCAACCTAAAAAGAAAAATTAACTGGAAGTTATATTATCACAAGGAACTTCAATGAAATTATTTCTAAACAAAAATATATTATCTCAAGAAATTCCGTACTCCTCACTACTCAATTTCCCCTTCACCTCTGATTTCTATTCTATCAAATCACCTCCCACACCCTCATGATAAGAGTCTAATAACACATTAAAGGACAATTGCTAATGTATGCAACCTAAACACTAAATCAAAATTAAATAAGAAAATGAATGAATACACTGTGTCGTCAATACAAAACCAAGCTTAGTTGAACATATAGAAGTAGGGGGCTGAAGGGTAAAGTTAAAGGGAGAATAGGTAAGGATTTTCTTTCTAAAGAGAGTCCTGACGTTGTAGTGTTATTGGAGACAAAGAGAAGTTTTTTTGTCGCAAGTGGATCAGTAGTATTTGGAAGAGTAGGCGGATTGATGGGAGAGTCTTGATTCATTTGGTTCTTCTGGGGGCATTTTGATTATGTGGAAGAATTCTTGTTGCATTCTCGAAAAGTGGCTGGAGGAGATTTCTCTCTCACTATTTCCTTTTATGACCCAGGGGGCGAGAAGTTCTGAGTGTCTGAGGTTTATGGTCCTCCAAGAATTAGAGGAAGATTATCCTTCTGGGATGAGTTGGGGAACCTTTTTGGTTACTGTGGTTCGAGATGGTGTGTGGCTGGTGACTTAGCAGTAGGATTACAAGTTCCATGGACAGTTCAATAGTTTCATGGATGAGAGTAAGTTGTTTGATCCACCTTTGCTAAATGGAAAGTTTACATGGGCCAATGGTAGGGCTGCTACCAGAGTTGGTTGATTTCTTCTTTATGAAGGTTGGATTGAGAGGCTTGGTAATCCCGGACATTCGAGGGAGCCAAGAGTTATATCAGACTATTGGCCTATAATTTTGTCTTCGGGTTCCCATAATCAGGGTGCGAGCCATTTCCACTTTGAGAACATGTGGCTTGAGCACCCTTCTTTCAAATCCAATATTTCTTCTTGGTGGAGGACACCGGTCCCTAGTAAATAGGAAGGTTACTGGTTTATGGGTAAATTGAGAGCTTTGAAAAGGATTCTTAATTCATGGAATAGAGACGTTTGTGGGGATATTAAGCTTAAGAAGTAGGAGATTCTTACAAGGATTGAGGAGATTGACACATAAGAGCTGGAGAGCCCATTGGATCCCGACATGAAAGGGATTCTCTAAAAGGGAGTTTGCTGAGGTTATTAGAAAAGAGACTATAAGCTGGAGTCAGAAGGCTAAA
Organism: Benincasa hispida; assembly: GCF_027475165.1. Lineage (NCBI taxonomy): Eukaryota > Viridiplantae > Streptophyta > Magnoliopsida > Cucurbitales > Cucurbitaceae > Benincasa > Benincasa hispida. The sequence goes on from NC_143485.1 coordinate 15,702,149, forward strand.
AGCCTTTTTCTCTCCCTAGTTCCCCTTAGAGTCAAAAAAAGGATTACTAGGAGTGACTCATAGTGATCATTTATCAAAGAATGACTCTGGTTATCAACACAAGCTTCTTCTACAAGGTTGCTAGTGGAAGATGAAATAAGAATCACATAGGTCCTTTACTTTTGGACAATGGGGTGTTGACTAGTAAGGATGAAGAGATGTAGAGGAGGTCCTTTCCATTTTCTCCAACCTTTTGAGCCCTCCAGTGCTCCCCAAGCCGTTTGTGCAGGGAATTAATTGGTTTACCATTTGAAACAGGAATGGTGAGGATTTAGTGGCCCCTTTTACTCTGGAAGAAATTAAGAATGTGGTTTTTTGGGAGTGATAGAAGTAAATCGTCGAGCCTGGATGGCTTCTTGAAGGTATTTTATCAAGATAATTGGGAGCTTCTCAAGGATGAGTTGAAGGTGTATTTAAAAAATTCTTTGAGAGCAGCATTTTGAATTGATCTATTTCTGAAACGTTTGTGTGCCTCATTCTGAAGAAAGAAAATGCAGAGAGGGTTAAGGACTTCAGACCTATTAGTGTTAATACAAGTATTTATAAGATTATAGCCAAAGTCCTTGCAAATCGTCTTAGGAAAGTGCTCTCTTGACTATTTTTTATTCTCAAGGTGCTTTTATATCCGAGAGACAGATCCTTGATCAGGCTTTTATTGTCAATGAGGCTATTGAGGATTATAGAGCTAATAAGAAGCAAGAAGTGATTTTTAAAATTGACTTCGAAAAGGTGTATGACCATGTTGATTGAGACTTTTTTAGACAAGGTGTTGGATAAGAAAGGTTTTGAGTATAAATGAAGAACGTAGAGGTGGAATTGTGTCAGGAGTGTGAACTACTTGATCCTTGTTAATGGAACTCCAAAGGCGTCAATTACGGCTTATAGGGGTCTGAGACAAGGAGATCCTCTTTCTCCCTATTTGTTCTTGCTTGTTGTGGACATTCTGAGCAAACTCATTCTGAGGGGGTGGAAGGTAACAACATCCATCCCTTTAAGGTCAATTCGAAGGAGGTGGCTTTATCTCACCTTTAGTTTGTGGATGACACCATGCTATTTTGTTCTGGCAAAGAGGAATCCTTTAGAATTCTTAATCACTTGTTGGGGTTCTTTGAGGCTATGTCTGGGCTTAAAATCAACAGGAACAAGTGTTAGATTTTGGGCATCAATTGTGATCAAGAGAAACTTAGGACCGGGGCAGGTGCTATTGGTTGTGAAGTAGGATCCTTTCCTTCTTCCCCTTGGTCTTCCCCTTGGAGGGAATCCGAGAACTATCCCTTTTCCGGATTCTCCGGTTGAGAAGATTGGGAAGAGGTAGTTTCGTGGAAGAAGGCCTTCTTTACCAAAGCTGGTAAACTTACTGATGTAATAGGATTTGGGTAAAGTAGTAAATTCAAAATTAATCTTGGTTAACCCTAGATTAGTTACATTTTAATTCCCTTTTAGTTATCCTATCTTACCTATAAATAGGAATCATTCTCTTGTATTTTCACAACTTTGATCATTGAATAAAATTCCTACTTGGTGATACATCAAATATAATGTAATAGGATTTGGGTAAAATAATAAGTTCAAAATTAATCTTGGTTAATCCTAGATTAATTACATTTTAATTCCCTTTTAGTTATCCTATCTTACCTATAAATAGGAATCACTCTCTTGTATTTTCATAACTTTGATCATTGAATAAAATTCCTACTTGATGATACATCAAATTGGTAAAATCAAAGCTCCACGATTTTGGGGACTCCAACGATGGGTAAGAGCAATGCCAACCCCAGCAAAGGGAAGGATGCAAAAACCCTCCCCGAGCAGATCGAAACCCTTTCTCCAAGATCAACTACTGCCCAATTGTTGGTTGTAGAAGAGTCAACGGGAGAAATGAAATCAAGCATCAATGAAATGAATGTAGCAATGGCCAGAATGTCAAGACAGATGGATTTAGTCTTGGCTAACCTTCCTCAACGAGCAGAGGAAAACAGAGGGGATGAACGAAGAAGACCTACCCAAATAGCTGTGGGAAGAAGTCTTAGAGAAAATATCAGAGGCAATTGGAACTCACAGGAGAGGAATCACTTAGTTTTTCGAGCTCTAAGATTCCAAGAACCCATCTAAGAAGTTCAAGACTCTGAATTTCCATCATTCGAAAGCAAAGGCGGTAAACCAGTCTGAGCAAGAAGGCGAGATTTTCAGAAATATTATGACCATGTTCAAGAAGAAAGACAACAAGACAACGAGATGAAAATCGACATACCTTCGTTCAGTGGCAACTTGGATTTAAAAACCTTCCTCGACTGGATAATGAGTGTTGAGAAGTCTTTCGATTATATGAACACACTAGAACACAAAAAGGTAAAATTAGTTGCCTTCAAGTTGAAATCAAGGGCATCGGCTTGGTGGAATCAAATTCAGTTGAATAGAAAACTGATTGGCAAAAGTCCAATTAGAAGTTGGCCACCGATGTTGAAGATGATGAATACCAGATTCTTGCCACCAGATTATGAACAGATTCTTTATCAACAATATCAGAAAAATGAACGAAAGAACCAAACAGTGGCTGACGTAGAGAGAGATTTCATAGGTTGGGTGCACGAACAAGGATAAATGAAAGCGAGAATTATCAAATAGCACGGTTTGTTGATGGTCTAAAAGAAGAAATACAAATTCAAAATGATCTTCAGCCAATTGATTCTCTAGATAAAGCCATCACGATAGCCACTTAAACTGAACAGAAAATGGAAAAAAAGGCTGCAAAAGCAGAGGAAAACCATCTGGGGAAAACCTTTCAACAATTATCCACGAAGAAATACAGAGGCTAGCAAGCAATTCCAATTTGGCAGCACTTCAAGAACAAAAAATAAAGAAGATGAGCCGAGTGAAAATGGTCAAATGTGCGAGGAAGAGCTCATTTTGGAAGAAGAAAAAATTAAAGAAAAAGAAAATGAAACTATTTTCAAATTGGAGAGTGTGCAACTAATTCAGGGGAGAAATTGACGTCAAAAATTGAGGAAAATTGGGAAACCCACACAAATTTTCATTTGGGTACTTTGGCGATATTGCCAACAAGGCAAAAGTGGCCGAACATAAATACCCAAAGAAAAAGTAAGAAGAAGATCGTAGGCTAAAGAAGGAGATAACCGAAAGCTTGTTGACACCTCATTCGTAATCATTCATGAGAAAGAAGAAGGTGAAGTAGCTTTGTCGGAGGAGAACGTTCACGCTGTCGGATAGGAGCACCAGAAGTTGGTCGTCGCAACGTTATCGAATGAAGAAGAGATCGTCACAGCCTCATTGGAGCCGCTCGTGGTCGTCGTCGATTCGTTGAGTCTTGCAGAGGAAAACAATTTGGAGACTACTGACGCTAACACCAATTCGAATTCGGCTGTCCATGCCTCATCGGAGAAGGATTTGTCCATAAACATTGAAGCAAAAAAGAAATGGGTGGCAGCTCTTCAATTTCACAATGAAGAAGAAAGGATCATAAAATCAGGGGCATTTTTTATATTTTCCACCAAAACCCTAATGGACCTAGTGGGCCATTCAAATCAGAAGTTTCAATTTCAATCTATTTACAGAATTGAAAAATTGATGGTTAATTTCCATTCCATTTGGACGAGATTTTCATGGAGAATTATTTTAATTCCCACTTGGATTTGGGAAATTTTACGTTGAGAATTTTCAGTTGGAGTCTATCACACTCAAAAGCAATTTTCATTTTAAAACTCGAGGATGAGTTTTTTTTGGGAGGGGTAGAATATGATGTAATAGGATTTGGGTAAAATAGTAAATTCAAAATTAATCTTGGTTAATCCTAGATTAGTTACATTTTAATTCGTTTTTAGTTATCTTTATTTTAAAAAGGAAACAAGCCTCTTCATTAATAAAATTAAATGAGACTAATGCTCAAAGTACAAGAGAGTTATACAAAGAGCATAAAACATAAGACCTATGGATCAGGAGGCGAATCTGGACATCTCAACTAGGTTGACACCCCCTTAGCGCCCTCATCATTTCCTACAATCTAATCTCAATATACAAGTATTCAAGGCAAAAGCACTTCTCTTACAATGGTCGAATAAAGATACCAAGAAAGACAGTTTCCATCCAACAAAAACTACAACAGAACAACAAAGAAAAGCAAAACAGACTGAAGCAAGAGCAAACTATACAGTAAAGATAAATGCTCGCCAGCTTAAGCAAAATTCTTGAATGGATTAAGCCTTGAATTGCTTGGATTGAATGCACCACAAGAAGCATTCCGACGGGCAGCTTCAAAGCGATCTGACCAGCCAAAGAATTTATCATGAAACACTCTTTGATTTCTCTCAAACCACAATTTAGCCAACAAAGCCTTGACCACATTGATCCACAGTTCCCTTTCCTATCTTACCTATAAATGGGAATCATTCTCTTGTATTTTCACAACTTTGATCATTGAATAAAATTCCTACTTGGTGATTCATCACTTGCTTCAGCCAAATTGATGTTGAGTGGTATTCCCATTCATTATCTTTCCCTTTTTCAGTCCCCTAGTTCGGTGTGCAAGAATATGGAAAAGCTCATGAGAGACTTCGGGGTGGATGAAGGGAGAGGTTCTCATTTAGTTGGTTGGGAGGTGATTAGGAGATCTATCAGCAAGGGGGGCTTGAGTTCGGAAATCTAAGGTTACACAACAAAAGTCTATTGGTTAAATGACTTTGGTGCTTTTTCTATGTGGCACAGGGTTATTATTAGTAAGCACGGTCGCCATCCGTTTGAATGGTTGTTTAAAGGGGTTAGAGGTGCATCTCGAAATCTGTGGAAAGATATTTCTCTTAAGCTCCCTTCTTTCTCCCTTCACGTTCTTTGTGTTGTTGGGGAAGGCAACGTAATTTTGGAAAGATCAGTGGTGGGGGATAGACCCCTCTATTCTGTGTTTCCTCATTTATATCATCTCTTCCTACAAAATTTGCCATGTTTCTGATTTCTTGGTTTGGTCTGGGAGCTTGATGTCTTTCTCCTTTGGTTTTCGTCATCCTTTGTCCAATAGGGAAACGACAGAGGTAGCCTATTTGTTGATTTATTTTTAGGTTGGGAAGAAAGGATTTTCACGTTTGGAGTCCTAATCCTATAGAGGGTTTTTCTTGTAAATCCTTTTTTTGGTTGTTGTTGTTGGATCCCTCTCCCAGTAGAGAGTCGTTTTTTTAAAGGCTTTAGAGGATTAAGGTACCTAAGAAGGTTAAGTTCTTTACCTAGCCGTGTGAATACTACTAATAGGCTTTTGAGGAGGAAGTCTTCGATTACGGGGCCTTTTTGTTGTATTCTCTGTCGAAAGGTGGAGGAACACATGGATCACATTCTTTAGAAGTGTTAGTTTGCGAGATTCGTGTAGAACTGTTTCTTCCAAGAGTTTGACTTTGAGTTAGCTCGCCAAAGAGATATTCAGGAGTCGATTGAGGAGTTCCTTCTCCATCCACCTTTCAAGGAGAAAGATCGGTTTTTATGGCTAGCCGGGGTGTGCACTATTTTGTAGGACATTTGGAGAGAGAGTAACAACAAAGTTTTTAGTGGAGTGGTGAGGGGCTATGGTGATGTGTGGTCCTTGGTGAGGTTTCATGCTTCTCCTTGGACTTTGGCTTCGAAGACTTTTTGTAATTATCCTCTAGGTAGCATCTTATTTAGTTGGAAACCCTTTCTTTAAAGGGGCTTCTTGGGCTCTTTTTTTATGGCCCTAGTATTCTTTCATTTTTTCCTCGATAAAAGTAGTTGTTTCTCTAAAATAAATAAATAACAATAATAAAAAAGAAACATATAGAAGGGAAGAGACATACCCATTGTGGAATAACTGATGCAGCGTCTTTCCCAGATTTCTGCTTAAGATGTTCAGACAAAGAGGCCAATGCTTTAAGCTGTTGAAAATCTAAAAGCAAATTAGTTCTCAATAAAGAACCCTTATAATTTTAATAATAAAAATAAAGAAAGATGAATGTGAACATCAATCACACAAAGAAGCTCAACAGGTTTCCTCTACAACATGTATGGTCAGTGAAAATTTGATGCCAAGGACCTAGCCAAACTCTATTCATAGTGGTGCTTTCAAATGCATGAGTGTCACGACTAACTTTGAACTTAAAAGATTCCTACACTCTACCTCACCTTTCACATGCTAAAAGTACTCATTGCAATTGGTCCATTATTCCTATCACTATGCTCCCATACTAAATTCAGGGGAAAATGGAATGTGGTCATAGAATCCCGTTCCAAGAAGCAATCACTTTCTCTAAACAACAAGTGGTACAAGTGTAATACTGCATTTATGTGCAATCGTTGAGATAGCAAAGCAAAAAATTACCTTAACCATGTTTTTTTCCTTTTATTTCCATTAAGAAGATAACAACTAATATTTTGAACGCACAACAGTAGTAATGTAGTTCGGTTATAGCATTTTGTTGATTTATGCAAATATGTTATTTTATTTGGTTTTATTTGCTGTAATTATTCTTCAGGATTCTTTCCTTCTCTATCAATATTTTCCTTATTTCATTAAATCTGCATTCTATTTAAATTAGGGCTTTGTACCCTTGTAATAATAAGAAAAAGTGAAATAATTTCACATGGTATCATAGCCTCAAACAAAAAATCCTAACCCTAATTTTAGTATTGCCACCATTGCACTCAGCCCCTGCTGCCGTCGTCACGAGCCGTCACCATCAATCCGCTCGTTTTCCATTGTCATCAACTTGTGAACGTCAATTTCGCTCAGATCTTACGTGATTTCGCTCCTTCAAATCTTCATCATCGTCGTCTCTGATTTCGCTCCTTCAAATCTGTCGCTGATTTCGTGTGTTTCTGCGCTGTTTTCGCCTACCACCTTGGATCTGACGCGAGTGGAGGTTTTTCTCCCACGATTTCATCTCAGATCTGCTCGCTGGCACCACCAAACGACTACCTTTCCTCTTCTATCATCGTCAATCAGTTTTTCGACCATCGATATTTGATCTATCGCAAGTATTCTTGTTCTCTTCTGGTGAGGCTATTGTTTTTGTGAGTTTTTTTTTTTTTTTTTTAATTTTTTAACTCTATTTTTGGTTAGTGGTGTTGTTAAGATCCAATAGCACATAACATGTCCTTCGAAAAATCATCAATGGCCAAAGTTTCCTACACTTGTCAACTTCCAAATGTCCAAATTACCACAATTCGACTTAATGGAGACAACTTCCTTCGTTGATCCCAAAGCATTCAAATGTATATTCGTGGACAAGGGAAGATTGGGTATCTTACCGGTGAAAACAAGGCACCGGCCAAGGCGGATCCATTGTTTGCTACTTGGGATGCTGAAAATTCCATGGTCATGATGTGGTTGGTCAATTCCATGAATGAGAAAATATGTTCTAACTACATATGTTATTCTACTGCAAAGGACTTATGGGACAATGTCAACCAAATGTATTCAAACCTTGACAATCAATCACGAGTACTAGAGTTGAATCTCATGATAGATGATATCCGACAAGGAGGAGATACAGTTACATAGTATTTTCACAAGCTGACAAGAATTTGGCAAGACTTGGACCTTTTTGAAAGTTGTGAATAGGAATCGACTAAGGATCAAGTACATTACAAGAAGGTGGTGGAGGACGATCGTGTTTACAAATTTCTCACTAGAATCAATGATCAATTCGATGAGGTTAGAAGTAGAGTTACTAGTAGAAAACCTCTCCCTTCCATCAATGAAGTTTTGTCTAAGGTTCGCAGGGAGGAAAGTCATCGAAGTGTTATGTTGGGCAAGAAAAGCAGACTTTGTTGAGAAATCTGCTATGATGATTGAAACCAAACCAATAAGGCTTCCCTGCCACCAAACAAACCTTGAATATGGTGTGATCATTGTAACAAACCCCGCCATACTCATGAGACTTGTTGGAAAATCCATGGAAAGCCTGCAAACTGGAAGAACAACAAGCCTGCAAACTGCACCTCCCATTGCTAATAGTGTCGACTCCAATCCATTTAGTAAAGAGCAAGTTGATCAACTACTGAAGTTGTTAAAGGTCAATTCGCCATCGGTTAATCCTAGTACTTCCTTGGCACAAACAGGTAACTGTCCTCGAGCTTTCTCTTGTCTTAATTCATCTCCTTGGATCATAGATTCCGGAGCTTCAGACCATATGAGTAGTACATCTCACTTTTTTTTTATTCATATTCCCCTTTGTATAGCACTAAGAAAATTCGACTTGCAAATGGTAGTTTCAATTCTATTGCAAGAAAAGGAACTATTCGTTTGACAGAAAAAAATTACATTACACTCTATGCTCCATGTCCCTAAATTAACCTGTAATTTATTATCTGTGAGTAAACTTTCTAAAGACACTAACTGTCATATTATTTTCTCTATAACTCACTGTTGGTTTCAAGACCAGGACTCGGGGGAGATGATTGGACGTGCTAGTCTACTTGATGGTCTTTACTACTTTGATGACTCTCTGACTAGTGATAAAAAAGTTCAGGGCTTAAGTTGTGTTAGTTCTCCCTTTGTTCAGGAATCAATTATGTTATGACATTTTAGACTAGGACATCCCAGTTTTTTCTATTTGAAGTTTTTGTTCCAAACTTATCTAAAAGAATTGATTGTTCAAATTTTCAATGTGAAAGTTGCATCTTTGCTGAAAATCATCGAGTCCCATATTTACCAAAATCTTACAAGGCCTCTAAACCATTTTACTTAATCCATAGTGATGTTTGGGTTCCCTCAAAAGTTTTGACACATAGCGGAAAACGTTGGTTTGTTACATTTATTGATGATCACACTCGATTAACGTGGGTTTACTTGTTTACAAAAAAGTCTAAGGTCAAATATATCTTTGTTCGTTTTTATAACATGGTTGAAAATCAATTTCAAACTAAAGTAAGCATTCTACACTTTGATAATGAAATTGAATACTTCAATGAATTTTTTTTATTGATTTCTTTAAGGAAAAGGGTATTTCTCATCAGTCCACCTATCGTGATACTCCCCAACAAAATGGTATTGTTGAATAGAAAAATAGGTATTTACATGATGTTGCTCGTACTACTATGTTTTATATGCACGTTACTCAGTATTTGTGGAGTGATGTAGTTCTCACGACTGCCTACCTTATAAATCGAATGCCTACTAAAATCTTGGATTTTAAAACACCTTTAAATCATTTTAAGGATTTTTTCCCTATTATCCGTATGTGGTCTAATTTACCGCTTAATGTCTTTAGGTGTACTACTTATGTTCATATCCCTAGTTTTTCTCGGTCTAAACTTGATCCTAGAGCCTTAAAATGTATTTTCCTTGGATATGCCTCTAATAGAAAGGGATAAGTGCTTTGACCCTCTCACTAGAAAATACATTGAAAGTATGGATGTGGTGTTTTTGGAAAACAAGCCTTTTTTGACAAAAATTATTTTCAGGGGGAGATATCCAACTTAGAAGATAATTTTTGGGATACATCTCCACTTCCTGTTGTCATCTATCTCGAAAGTAGTAGTCCCGTAATGCCAAACATGGGAAATTCAACTTCAAGGGGAGAAACACTTCAAAGAGATCTCACTGATCGACATCCTGAACTTCAGGTTTATACTAGAAGGGCATTAAATCAAAATAATCAAGATCAAAGAGGCGACATGCCACGATCCCAATCAGATGCCTTGATGAATGATGCTGAAAAATCAGGTAATCCTCCTGGCTCCTTCTATTCCCATTTCCTCATCCTCTCAAAATCCCATGTCTGATCTTGACATTCCAATAGCCCATAGGAAAGGTATTCGTCGGTGTACTAAATACCCTATTGCAAACTACCTCTCTTATCATAGATTGTCTGATAATTATAGAGCTTTCACCTCTAGGATAATAAATCTATTTGTGCCAAGGAATATAAAGGAAGTCTTGAATGATCCGAATTGGAACTTAGCAATTATGGAAGGGAGGAGTGTTCTAGAAGAAAATGGCACGTGTTGAGCTTCCAAAAGATAAGAAAACGGAGATGTAAATGGGTGTTCACTATAAAGTGCAAAGCTGATGGGAGCATTGAAAGATACAAAGTGTGGCTGGTTGCTACAGGCTTTACACAAACCTATGGGACTGATTATCATGAAACATTTACCCATGTTGCAAAAATCAATTCCATTAAAGTGTTGTTATCTATAGCAGTTAATTTTGATTGGCAACTTTATCAGCTTGATGTTAAAAAAGTCTTCCTTAATGGTGAGCTTGAAGATGAGATATTCATGAACTTACCACTAGGTTTTGAAGCCAACCTTGGAACCAACAAAGTGTGCAAGTTAAAGAAATCCCTCTATGACCTTAAGCAATCTCCTAGAGCGTGGTTTGGATGTTTTGAAAAGCAGTGATAGGTTATGGGTTCCGTCAAAGTCAAGCAGATCACACCATCTTCTACAGACATACTAGTCATGATAAGATGGTTATTTTAATAGTTTATGTTGATGATATCATTCTCACAGGTAACGATGAAACTGAGATGAACAACTTGAAGGGAACTAGCTAATGAATTCCAAAATAAAGACCTGGGAACCTTGAAATACTTCCTAGGGATGGAATTTGCTAGGTCAAAACAAGGTATCCTTGTTAATCAAAGAAAATATGTCGTTGATTTACTTGACGAGACGGGCTTACTTGGTTGTCATACAACAGAAACCCCTATTGAGCCAAACTTAAAATTGCAAGTTGCAAAGGATATAGAGATAAAAAACGAGAAATACCAGAGACTCGTGGAAAGACTTATTTATCTATCTCATACTCGTCCAAATATTCATATTGCTTTTGCTATCAGTATGGTGAGCCAATTCATGCATGCCCCAAGGCCAACCCATTTTGAAGCTGTCTACATAATTCTAAGATATTTGAAAGGTACTCCAGGAAAAGGGATACTATTTAAGAAGAATGGTCATTTACACATGGAAATCTACACTGACGCTAATTGGGCAGGTAGTACCACAGATAGGAGATCAACTTCTAGCTATTGTTCCTTTGTTGGAGGCAATCTAGTTACATGGCGAAGCAAAAAACAAAGTGTGGTAGCCATGGGTAGTGTTGAAGCAGAATTCAAGGCTTTAGCACATAGCATTTGTGAGGGTATATGGATAAAAAGATTATTGAAAGAATTGAAATTTATCCAGGTAATGCCTATACGAGTTTATTGTGACAATAAGGCCGCCATCTCCATAACACACGACTTAGTCGATAGAACAAAACATATAGAGGTTGATAAACACTTTATAAAGAAGAAGATTGATACTAGAGCGATGTGCACTACCTATCTCCCTACAACAGAGCAAATTGAATGATGTACGGACAAAAGGGCTTCCAAAATTACAATTCGACAAATTAATTAGAAAGCTGGCAATGGAAGACATATTTAAACCAGCTTGAGGGGGAGTGTTGATTTATGCAAATATTTTATTTTATTTGATTTTATTTGCTGTAATTATTCCGTAGGATTCTTTCCTTCTCTGTCAATATTTTCCTTATTTCAGTAGATTTGTATTATATTTAAATTAAGGCTTTGTGCCCTTGTAATAATAAGAAAAAGTGAAATAATTTCACATATTTAATTGGTCAGGGAGACTCTGAAGTGATGTTGTACATTGGAAGAGAAATGTGAACCAGCTCTCAACAAAAGACAACGCATTTTCACTTAAAGAGTAATTTATTAGTCATGGACTCATGCGTTAGAAACTCTAGCTACTTATTTCCTCGTGAAGAGCCTTGCTTTTTTTTTTTTTTTTTTTATGAGAAACATTCAACACAATTTCATTGATGAAATGAAATTACAAAAGGCTGTGGAAGCCATGTGTATTACAGGATGCTATTCCAATGTGCAATAAGAGAAGACTATAATCACAAGTATGGAGTGAATTTACACTAGGATATAGAAATATAGATAAGATATTCCAAAAAGATAGGGAATTTGGTTGCTTTGCAGTGGCTTCATTCAAGCTAAATGAGCCATTGGAAAGCTTTAATAGAGAAGAGCCTTGCTTCATTGTAGAGGAAAGACAACAGATAACTATATGAAAATTACCTTGGTAGTTGGGTCTTTCCTTGAAAGCCTCTTCAAATGTTGCGCAACTTCACTGTCAATATCCTGCGTACTCACAACAATCAACAAAAAGCACACCCCTTAACGAATACAAATTCATCAATCAAGTAGCTTTCTTTACGATAATGTGATGTCTCAACTCCCCTAAACAGCCATACCGAAAAAGGTGCTGCATCATCCCCAGTGAGAGAAGAATCGAGCCGGTGACTACCAAGAAAGCCGCCGAATCCGGCAGTATTAGCGGCAGAATCCGATGGCAGAAGCGACGCAGCCAAACTGGATGCAAAAGAAAAGTTGAATTTCTCAAGGAAACATGAACAAAAATGAGAGAAATGCAGTTACTGGAATAACTGAAAGCAGTGATCGTCGTCGAATATAAAGGAGAGAAGTTAAGCACCTGCTGCTTGAAGGTCGAGCCTTGCTTCGAGCTCCGTCTCCCTTGGGCTTACCCATTCAATTAGATGAAAAATAAAGAGGGACTGAAAATTTTGAGGAGAGAGGTGGAAACCCGGAGAATGTTCGCAGTCCGGCAATAGGAAGGGGGAAGTTCTGCGAAAAGCGATGAGGTCCAGAGGTTGGGTTATGGACTAATGCTATTCCGCCGCCGCCTTCCCCCTGAAATCAGAAGATTGAAATTGTTGTTACGGCGCCTCCTTGCAGGACGCTCATAGGTAAAGAAGTTGTATCGCGTAAGCAAATGGTTTCTATTCTTGTAATTCTTGCGCTCACAAACCGCGAATGCAATTTCAATTTATAGGTTTCAACCCTCTGCCTCTGACTCACTACCAAGTTCTTAAGTGCAGCTGCGAGCTCCGTCTGTGGACTCTTCGTATTTCCCTTCCGGTAATTTATTGAAAAATTTGTACGGATGATCTATTTTTTTAATCCAAAATATCAAATGATCCATGTTTAAAAAATAATGTCAATTGAACCTCTGCTGACATGATCGTCAGATTACGTAAATTGCTCTCACAAGTGTCTCACATTATAAATTTCGCTCTCATTTAGTCAAACACTCTCGCTCTCGCTTTAAATTCTCTGGTTTGATATGATTGCTCGTCAGTGTACGAATGGTTTGACAATTTTCATGACTGAAGCCTCAAATCAATAATACCTAAACATAATATAATGATGATTTCTTTAAACTCTAAACTTCATTTCAACGGTGATTACTTCCCTGATTTTAGACGGTATTTTGTTGAACAGAGTTTTTTCGAATGGGAATTTCCAAGACGAGGCTTTTTTAGAACAACACGGGTTTTTCATAACGGTGTTTCATTATTTAGGTGTCTATTTCATTATTTTTGTTGTGTTATTTCTAGAAAGGTAGGAATTGAACATTACGAAATTTTGTATTATGAGAGAGAGAGCGAGAGATAGAACGAGAGTGAGAGAGAGCGAGATTAAGAGAGAACAAGATTAAGAGAGAGAGCAAGAGTAAGAGGGAGCTCAGTATACTTCAATTGCTTGTACAACTTAATGACAAATGTTCTCTTGTTTTGTAGGATGATAAAAAGTGTTTACTTATTCAATATGGAGGTGATTGGGATGAGAATGAAAGTTCGTATGTTGGGGGCGAGCTGACAGGAGTCATCATGCCTATTACATTGAAGTATGAAGAACTTAAATCTCACATTTATAGTGTTACAAATGTCAGTTCTTCAGAGTTTGATCTTATGATGAGAGTTAAATATAGGCTTGAATACGAAGCCCCTCCGCAATACATAAGAAACGATGATGATGTTCGCTTTCTTCTTTTCCGGGAAGAGCTTAGTAGACTTCAGTTATCTATAATGCTAAAATTGAATTAGGACAAAAATATTAGAATGGGGTTCGAAAATATGAGTTATGACGATATAACTGTGGACAGACAATACGAGGAATCATATGAGTTTCATCGGGAAAAGGATGATATTTCATTGTCTACCAACACTATACCATCAACATTATCACTAGAGAACGACCACACTAATCCAACAAGATTGAATTCAATGAATTATGGTGATACAGAATTAGGCGGTATTTCAGTTGTTGGTAATAAGAGATCATCTAGACTAGATTATATGGATTGTGGTCATCCAGAGCAACGTTGTTGTCCTTCAGTAGATGGTAATGAGCAACCAACATGATTGAATGAAATGGATCATGATCATAGAAATATGTATTGTTCTACAGTAGCTTCATTGATTCTACCATCTTTGTCTTCAATGTTGGGGATGATGCCCTGAACTCTTGTGTCCTGTAGTTTGTAAACACAGTTTTGAACAAACGCTTGTGATGTACAATATATAATATTTTCTTCACTTATTGTCTATAAACATTTGATGTTTTATTTACTTTACCACAAACCAATAAACTAATATCCCTGGTTATCATTTGTAACTTAAGCATGTATGTGGAGACATACAAGTGGATCATGTCTTAAGTGATAACCAAAATGGTTTGTAATATATGGATATAGGAGGAAAACCTTATCCTGGTAACCCTATGAATGCGGCCCGCTTTGTAGAATAGTTATAAGTGTTATGACTTGATACATATGGTCTGATCCTGATCATTCATGTGGGGACATGCGAGCGGAGGCGTCTTATACAAAGGAGTTTGTATAAGACCGGATCACGAAGTGTTATAGTCTCGTTATATAACGTCGTTCATGTCAGAGATTTCACTTTACTAGGATGACCATAAGTAACATGACCTCAATCTTGACATTATGTATGAGATACATTATTTGGAGGAAAATGATATAAATATGATTTATATCTAGTGGAGGAGAAAAGACTATGGTTAATGTATTGCATATGATGTGATATTAAACTATAGGTTAATGAATATAATATGGTTATATTTATTATTATTTTTAATTGGACAATTATAGGATAATTGTGCTGGCTTTTTCTCCGTAATCGTGTGATAGTGGGAGGTTTCATTCAGCTTTTGTAACTGAAGAATAAAATGAAAGTCGTTTTAATTTTGCAAAAGATCAGCAAATTCGCTCACGAGTTGTATACTTCCTATTGCACAACAAACCGAGAGCCTACACTATAGCTCAACGTTTCTACACGATCGTATACACACACGCTTCTTTTTAAACGATCACATAGGATTTGCTAAACGATCGTCTAGCTTGTTCCTACACGATCGCGCACCCGAGCGTTTACTAAACGATTGTAGCCTATTTACTAAACAATCATGTACCTTCTTCTAAACGATCAAGCATCGTCTATACGATAGACCCCGCCTTCTCACACTTGTTTGGTCGTGGTATACGATCTTCCTTTCCTCCTTCCCTCTGCCAAATCCAACAAAGCCCACACCTTTTGGATTCTCACGCCGAGAATACCGAGGGTTCTAAGTAATGGTGTCCTCCCCGTTGCTGCGGTGTTCATGTGGAGTCCGTTCGTGGGTAGACGACGGGTGATTTGGTGGACGATTACTTGGACGTTTCAGCGAGAGCGAGAGGAGCAGTCCGTTGGACAAGAGGAAGTTTTTGGTGAAGAAGAGTTCTTCAACTGGTACGTATTTCGTTCTCTTGTCGTTTAAGTTTCAAAGCACAAGTCATTGGGGAGAGTTGATTATGCCTGGTACCTCTTTATCTAGTACAGACGTTGAAGTTGGTAAACTATTTTTGAGTAAAAAGGACTTAAAAATGCGATTATCTATTTTGTCCATCAACAAAAATTTTGAATTTAGGGTTAGGAAGCCAACCAAATCTTTGTTCACTGTCAAATGTATTAGGGAGACTTTGTAAGTGGAGCCTTCGTGTAGTGAAAATGAAAGGGTGTGGTATATTCAAGATAAAAAAAATACTCATGTTCGCACATATGTTCCATCAGAATTTTAAATCACGACCATAGACAAACAATTGCTACGGTTGTTATTCAGTTGATTAAAGATAAGTTTACAGGCATAGGACATATTTATAAACCTCGTCATATTGTTAAGGATATAAGGAGAGATTATAGCGTGAACATAAGTTACGATAAAGTGTGGTGTGCAAGGGAAGCTACATATGATCTCACTAGAGGTACTCTAGAATACTCATACGCCATACTACATGCTTATGGGGAAGTGTTAAAAATAGAGAATTCGGCTACATTGTTTGAGATCAAACTTGAAGATGATGTGCATTTCAAGTATATGTTTATGGTATTATGGCCTTGTATTAGAGGTTTCGCAAGTTGTCGGCCTGTGATAATTGTTGATGGGTTGCACTTGAAAGGAAACTACAAAGGGATCATGTTGGTTGTAGTTTCTATGGACGGGAACAATCAATTATACCCACTAGCATATGCAAAGTGGACAATGAAACCGATCGATCATGGAAATGATTTTTGTTGAATTTGAAATGCACTATCGGAGAACCCAATAATCTGGTATTTGTGTCCGATCAGATGGTATCTATTAGCAATGCTATTCCTGCATTTTTCCCACGAAATTTCATGGATTATACATGTGGCACATGGAACAAAATCTTATTACAAACTTTAAGGATAGTATGGTAGTTGGGATATTTAAAGATGCAGCAAGGGCATTTCGCATGACAAAGTTCCAGACAAAATGGGATGAACTTCATAGTTTTCGAGACGGTGTTGTCACGAAATATCTGAAAGACATCGGTCTTTAAAGGTGGGCATGAGTTTACCAAATAGAACGAAGATATGACAGCATGACGTCAACAGTAGAGTGTTTCAATTCGTTAACTAAAGAGTATCGGGTATTGCCCATAGTATACTTGATTGAACATGTTAGAGGAATGCTCCAATCGTGATTCTACGAACGGAGGAATTATCAGGCATCTCGAACAACATTGCTCTCTAAATACTGTGAAACCCAATTGGCAAGTGAGGCTAATAAGGGCAAACGATATCGGGTTGAGCCTATTAATTGTTATCGGGTCCACGTGTGAGATAATTAATTGGATGGTATTGTGAATCTTCACACAAAATAATGCACGTGTAAGGAATTTGACTCACTTGATATCCCGTGTTCGCATGCAATTGTGGCCGCTAGGGAATGAAGCATACACATCTAGAGTCTTTGTAGTTGATTTTATACAGTGGACTCTTTAATGACTACGTATGCAGAGCCTATAAATCCACTCGGGCACATATCTGAATGGAAGAGACCTCCTGGATATGTAGAAAAGACTATCATTCCTTCAAAGTTTGTCGCACAAGTCGGGCGACGGAGAGTGAGAAAAATACCATCTAGAGGAGAATTTTGCAAACAAATAAAATGTGGTAGGTGTGGGAATTATGGGTATAACCGAAAAAACTGTAGCGAACCACTCACAACTGTGCGGTGTACTGAAAATGGCAGAACTGACTCAAATGTTGGTCGACGTTTATTGTCTAAATATAAACCCAATTGGCACTTTAATTATCTCAATGTACTCACCTGTATGTCTCGATCTCTCAAAATATCACTCATGCTTATATATAGACTCTTATGAATACCATTAGAATGTGAATACCATCAAAATGTAAGTCTCACTCTCTCTCAAAGTCTCACTCTCTCAATGTATCGCTCTCTCCATAAATGTTACTCTCCCTAAAAGTCTTGCTCTCTCCTAAGTGTTGCTCTCCTTGAAAGCCTCGCTTTCTCAATGTATCACTCTCTCCATAAGTGTCGCTCTCCTTGAAAGTCTCACTCTCTCTATCTCGCTCTCTCTCAAAGTCTTGCACTTTAAATGTATATAATCAGAATAAATAATAGATTCCAATGAAGTTTTATATACATAAAAAGATACATGTTTTACATACATAAAAAAATACATGTTTTATACACATAAAAAATACGGAGTCTTCGCTCACAACTAACATGCTAACTGCATCTTATATTCACTCATTCTCTCCTGAGTGATTACGGAAGGATCAGCACCAGTCACCAAATGTTCTAGTAATTTTACTGCAAAGATGCCACAACCAAGCAACCCGTGTTGTATGTTGGCATTGATAGATCGGGTGATTTTCCAATAGGATGTGGATAGGTCCAGTTTTGAACGTTTCACATCATGGTAATGAAGTAGGGATGGTACTGTGACGGTCTATGGCTCCAACCAAGTCCCCAGCTTCGTCATTGGTGTGTGTGACTGTGAAACCCAGATTTCAAATTTTCCTACTTAAGCAGGTAATTAAGGGAATTAACTAAGTATGAGTTAAATCCTATGTTGAAGAGAAGGAAATTTCTGAGTGTTGAATAGATTTTCCTTGAGTACTTTGGAGATAATCCTTTACTAGTGGAATTTGGCTTAGTTTGAAGTCAAAAGGAACCATGCGTTTGGTGTTAAAGCATGAGATGAGGCTAAGTGTAGTATAAAGCCGAAGGCAACCATGTGAGAGCTTGTGAGGTTGAACGCATGATGGGCTGAAGCATTGGCAAGAGGCATTACCCAAGTTGCTCATGCATTGAGGTTGCGTGAGCGAGATGTTGAGCGCAAGGCGCTAGGCAGACGATCGTGTAGCAAATGAGTAGCACTACGCGATGAGGTAGGTGATCGTGTAACAAATGCACGAAGCTCAGTGATGCGGTAGGCGATTGTGTAACAACACACGACGTTAAGCGATGTGAAGAGATGTGCTACACGATCGGGCTATACGATAGACATTAACCACTACACGATTAGTGCGGGCACTAGATGATAAGCGTAGAAGCTGAACGATAGTGCTAGACGATAACACTAAACGATAGTGTTAAGCATTGAGCGGGCGTTAGACGATGAGCATAGACGTTAGACGATGCGCGGGCACTGGGCGATAAACTACACGATGGCGCTGCACGATGGGCAGACGTGCTACACGATAGGCAGAATACTAAACGATGGCCGTTGTGCGATAGATGCAGGCACTGGGCAATGACGCTAAGCGATGGGCAGATGCATTAGACGATAAGGTGTCGGTGCTAAACAATAAAGCTAAATGATGGGCATGACAACTAAGCGATAGGCTATGCGCGAGATCGTTGAGAGCAAGATCGTTTACTTAACAATTGAGCTATTTGATGGGGCGTTGGTGCTAAGCGATGGATGCAAGAACTGCATAATGGAGCGGTGCTGAGGCTTACGTTACGCAAGACTGATGAGCTCATCCGGACAAATGGCTATGCCAAGAGAAGGTTGAAGCTTGAGTTAGTAGAAGCTAGACGAATTAAGTTTCATGCAAAGGAAGTCTTATGCATGAGGAAAATACCACAAGTAGGTGTGTGGCATGAGAGTAGGTGAATGTCAAGGGAGTAGGTGGTGGCAAAACATGGTGCAAACACTCCAAAGTAGGAGGTTTCTTGTGTTGAGACTTGGTAAAGATGATAAGGATTGTTTCCTTTGGGCTATAAATACCACCATAGATTGTCTCTTCAAATCATAAGCCAAAACCTCTTCAAAGAGTGCAAGGAAGAGTGTTAAAAAGTGGATTTAAAGGAGACCATGCGTTGGGAGTAAGATCATGTGTTGATCATGAAGTTCTAAGAGGAGGAGATATTGTCGGACAGTGAAGTCTGGAAGTAGCATCAACTTGGGATGAAGATTTCTCCCAAAATGCTCGTGCGTTTTGAGTGATTCTAAAGCCACCTGAAAGCTCGAAGATTCTAGTTTTCAGGATAGGGCTACTGAAGAAGAAGATCCGAGGAATTGGGCTGGAGAGTGAGGAAAGGACAGAAGGGTCGAGCTGTCAGATAAGCTTGAGCAAGTCTTGATGTTTTGATGATTACGGCCAAACCACAAAGAGTTTTGAGCTAAATTTTAAGGTAAGCTTTCTGAGACATTTTACAGCATGTTTGTAGAAGGAATTATCTTGAAATAAGGCTTAGAACTATGAGTAATCTGAGCTTTAATTTGAATCTGGATTTTTGGGTTTAAAAAGGGAGCCCGAGGTGATCGATGAACTTCTAGAAAGGAAGATTCCTACCTTACCAAGATGAATGGTACTTTCCTTTAAGTCTTAAAGCATATATTTTTGAGTAAATTGTATATGCTAATGTTATGAATGAGTATCTCATATGAGAATGAGATTATGTGATCGAGATGGTCAGGGGGTCAATAGACCTAGTTTCTGAGCCCAAAAGTGGAACCAGAGGGATGGTTAGGGGACCAAGAGGTCTAGTTCCTGAACTTGTGGGAGGAACCTCGTATGGGATGGTCAGAGGGCTGACGGGCCTAGCTTCTGAGCCCATGAGCGTGGAGCTACGTGCACATAGAGAACAAAGGGAAACGCAAGGGAGTAAGATTTTATGATTAGTAACAGTTAATTATCTACCGTGTGTATAGATAGGAGTTGAGACCTGACTCATTCAAAGCTGAGGTTTGAGTATTAACCTCGTATATATGATATGCTTGTTATTATGAGTTGAAATAGTCTTTAGAAGTGCTTACCACTCACTGAGCTTTATGAAGCTCATTCTTTTCTTTCATGTTTTTCTTCCTAGGTAGCGAAGGGTGAGGAGTTCCAGGGTGTTGCTAAGGCTAAAGTCTGCTACAAACCACAGTCACACTTCCGGGGTTTTAGAGTCATTGATGTAAACTTTGTAGTTAAGTCTTGGAATTGTATAAACATTACATTGTTGTAATAAATAGGGCCTACTTAATCAGTTGTTGTTTATCTCTTTGACTTAAAGTTTACTGAGTGTAGTAAGGAAAAGTTGGGCAGTAGGTATCACAAAAGAGTAATATCTGCGATCCCTCATGCCTCTCCTCGGGTCCAGGAGGTGGGCTCGGGGCGGGGTGTGACAATGACAGAAGTGAATCGAACATGAACCTATGGCCTCTGTTAATGTCCATTGCAAGGACCATTTAGTGCTCACTGATGTTCATTGTCGAATACATAAAATCCACATCTGCCCATTTGACATCAAATTTACCAATGATGTAGTCCTTGTACGTGCCTTCATCCTCCCATACTAGGGCAACCTCCAGTATTTGCTTATTCTTTATCTGTTTAAATACCCTACTACGAGCATTAAGACGACTTTACAAAATAAAATGAGAAGTTAAGTAATAAAATATATCATAGTAAAACGACTCTGCACAACAAAATATATCAAAGTTTTGTTACTTCAATTAGCAAGATGATGAACTTGTGCATGCATATGTCAGGTCGATTATAAAACTTTTCTTTCATAAAAAGAAATAAAGTATTTAAGGTCTGCACAAAAAAATACTTTGTCAGTCAAATTACAAGATATCCAATTATAAAGAAGTCAAGACTAGGAAACTTACATCGCACTCAACCCACGAACTCGGTTCAATCAATTCCTTGAAAAATTGCTTTGATAGTGGCTTAAAGGAATTCTCTCGAACATCGTTAGCTATATTCTCATCGATGATCCAACCCATCATTTCTGTAAAGATAGTAAGTGGAATGTCATGTGCTACGTTGTACCCGACAATCGCTCTAAATAGTGACGTAGGCACACCCGAGAGAGGATACTTAACCTTTTGACTTTCAGGCGGAAGGTATACCCTAGTTTTGTCATCTTTTGTTATTTTCATCTTTAGTTGAGCTAGAGATGTATATTTATCAACACCTTTCCTCTTACGACTAGTTATTCGAGATTCCTACGTAAACAAATAATAAAAAATTACTCATCAAGAAATATTAAAAAAAAGTATAATTTCAAATCATGAAATATAAACAAAGATTACTGATCAATAAATTACTCACCAGTGCAACTCCTTACGTGGTCGTAACAATATTAGAAGTGTTGGCCTCTGGGATGTCAGACGTGTCGGCCTCTATATGTTGCATGGTGAGTAAGTCAGACGTGTCGGCCTCTGGATGTGGGATGTCAGTGGGTGAAGTAGACACGTCAGGCTGTGTATGTGGGACATTGGCCTCTATAGGTTAGACGTCAGTAGGTGATGTTTTAGTATCGGGCTCTAAAGGGGGGATGAAAGTAGGTGTAGTGATGGTATTTGGAGGCTCTAGAGGGAGGACAAGAGTATGAAAGGCAGTCACATTAGTGGTATCGGGATCAATAGGTGAGATGAGCGACATTGTGGCATCGTCACCTATATATGGGATGGGTGACATTATCGTCTCCTCAATCACCATGGATCCCTTCAATTAGTAAACACAAAATTATGAGTTTAGGAACACGTAAAAACTAAATATAAAGCAACGATAGTAAATGCAAACCTTGTACATAGACTGTAACAGTGATTGGATGGCCAAAAATTGTGCTTTCATGTCTATCATGTTTTCCTCGATCTTGGATACACACTATCTAAACTCAATATACAGCCATCCAACCTTGATAATGAGTTGTCAATGCCCCGTAGGTACGAATAAACATAATCGTTGGGATTGACTCCCTCCCTATGGGCAACACACTCAGGACACTCCTCATCCATAGATCGCTCTCTATGGGAATTCGCAGGATGGACATCAGGTGGGTTCAACTCATCCTCATCGCGTACTTCCCCCCCACATCATGGAACATATCATCACTAGGTGTGTATGTCCCTCCCTCCACCCTTCCACATTCAGCATCCTCGTGCCCAGCATGCTTATATTCATCATTGTTACCTCCACGATGATCATCACTATCGCTTTCAGAACTACCTCAACTACTCGACCTACTGCCACTTACAGCACTATCATCCTAGTAAAATGGTTAGTGTTAATTTAACAACCAAATAAACATATTATGCATAGAGTACACTTACATTGTTAGACTCGAATATGTCTCTCTCGAGTACTTTGAAGGACACTGAGTGGGAGCATGACCATCGTAATATATGAGGCAAAGCCACCTTGCTCCTTCGCTCAGTAATGTTCCCAGCTATCGATGCTGCTAGGATCTCGTACGTTCATACCTAAATAAAATTTAACATATTAAGAATAGTAGTAATGTTAAATCAAATTACACGATATTATGTTAAGCAAATTTACCTAGAACACCTGTGGCAATCCATGCAAAGTGTACTTCACGACATAATTTTTATTTCCTTTCACCTTCATCTTGTATAAACTAATCTTATCATTCAATACAGTCTTTAGGGCACCGAGTTTCCTCTCCTAAATAATGGTACCCTAGCTAGACTGTTGTAATACTCTATGTTCGGAACGTCCTAGAATTGTTTAAGTTCCACTGTACTTTTCTGCTTGTTCTTTCCCATCATTGCAACCTCTATGTAGTACACTAAGGTGATCTTCACAACATCCTCATCATCTTCGAACTCCAACTCCTTGTATCCTTCTTCTAGTAGACTGATATGTAATTTATCCTTTGTCACTCGATTACCAAAA
Organism: Benincasa hispida; assembly: GCF_027475165.1. Taxonomy (NCBI): domain Eukaryota; kingdom Viridiplantae; phylum Streptophyta; class Magnoliopsida; order Cucurbitales; family Cucurbitaceae; genus Benincasa; species Benincasa hispida. Next base: position 15,725,493 of record NC_143485.1, read on the forward strand.
TACTTGATTGTAAGTTCATATGAGGACTCCTCATTCTGATCAACTCGCATAGGGGATTGCCATAAACCAGTAAAAAATCATCCTTCGAAAATGTAACAACCTTTCCGCCAACAGAAAATCTCATTAAGTCAACTCTCGTGCTCTTCACTTATCTTAACAACATATGGTGGATAATTGGGTTGTTGAACACCATGTCAATGTCTACAAATCGCCCAAAAACTGTTCTCTTGAATATCTCTAACCATGCGTTCCTATCACAAGTTTTCTTACGCTCACGCCAAGTATAATGCGAACGCAAGTTTCTCGGGTAATCCGAGGTCGAACACAAGGACTTGTCACTCAATAATGCTCGTGAAGCAATGCGTTCGAGGCGATGAATAAAAATAAAAAGAAGAAGTTCAATGTATTTACATACTACTCCTACTCCTAACTAAACAGATTGAGCAATAGAAGACTTGCGATGAGAATCGGTAGATGCACAACAACCATTAACGCATAGTAATGTTTATTATCTTAAATCACTCGAGTAATCCCAGCTCGTCACACTAACGCATCGCACACCTCTCGGTGGTCAGTTGCATAACTATATCTCTATAGCGCATGGTTGCGTTGAGCATGAGATTGTGCCTATCTCTAGGAACAATGCATACTTTGCTTTATTGCGTTCCATCTCTTACATTTTTCAGGCAGTTAGATGCGGCTATTTAACTTATAGATAAACATTGCAACATCTCATAGACAAGCGTTGCTACAGCCTTTCACCAAGCAAAGAGGATTAACTCACTATACTCGCACAACGCACACCTCTCGGTGGGTTGCTACATGCGTTCTATCTCTAGGCTACACGATTAAGTATGCGATCGCCTTTGATAAATAAACGCTGAAGATAAACAATGATTGAGATAAAGATGATGAAGAAGACGACAATGAAGGAATCAAGATATGCATTGATTACAAAATGTCTTAATATCTTAAACCAAAATGTAATACAATACAGAGGTTAGAAGAGAGATGAAGAACTCTGCGTCAAGGCTGCCGGTGGTGCCATGGATGAATGGTGGAGATGTCTCTCTCGAGCTTTATCTTCGGCGAAAGCTCCGGTTGTCACTCGGTCTGGTTCGGGGAGGTGAAGAATTCTCACTGAAAATCTTGCTCAAGCTCTCATCTGTGATCGCAAACCTTTACCTTGAGGTAGAAGTTCGGATATCTTGAAATGAAGGTTCAAAGGGCTATTTATAGAGTTTAAACGCCGACAGCTATCATGATTGCGTTATGTCTCACTATTGCCTTTGTCGCGGTATGGGTAATGTCACATCGTCTTATCTTGTTGATACTTCCAAGGTATGCGTCCGAGCTTGATTCAGCTGAAGTATCAACGCATTCTACCCATCTTGCGATCGTCCTTCTATTATAGTTGTCACTCCGTGGCCGCAATTTCCAATTGATCACTGCATTCGCTTGATCACTGCAACTTTCATGCGATGGGAGCATTCGATCACTGCAACTTCCATGCGATGGATGCATTCGATCACCGTAACTTCCATGCGATAGATGCATTTGATCACTGCAACTTCCATGTGATGGATGCATTTGATCACTGCAACTTCCATGCGATGGACGCATGCGATCCAACTTTCAGCGCATGCGTTTGTCTTTGCGATCGTCTGGCTTCAGTGCATGCGTTTGTCTGCGATTGTTTATTTCAAACGCATGCGTTTGATTCCTGCGATAGCTACAAAAATAGACACTTTGGCATGGAGTAACGCATAATATTGGGGTCAGTGAGGATTTAGGTGCTAATCGACGCAAAACTTAATTTTTCGCAAATTCTAAGTATTATCACTGTATTTTCTACTTATTAGTCCTCATGATTCTAAATAAAAGGCTTATAATAACTGGCATTTTTGCTAGTTATCACACCCCCAAACTTAGAATCATGATTGTCCTCAAGCATGCATTATACTCAAGAAATTCTTAACTCACCTTCCGGCGTCTCTTTGCGATGACCATCTTCTCAGAACATAATTTACTTGTGCCTCTAACCATGTACGCAATGCTCTCCTCCACTTCGGCTGCTTCTTCAAGGAAATCTTTTCTAAGTTAAATTCGGCAAGCCTTTGTTAAAAAACTTTTTATTCATTCACCGCAACTTTGCGTTCAGCTCTTGAGAATGCGTTTGTTCAAAATAATTCCAGATTATGCAATTACTTATTCGAATGTGGCGTTGAACCTGGTTACGCTCTTTGTTTGGCTTACCCCCACGTGTGTCATGCGGGAATCCAACCTCGGTTGTGTTCCATACTCAACTTAACTCATGTCTTACTTGATTTGGCTTGTGCCAGACAGAGGAGGTGCACTTATGCGTTGATCCTAGCGACTTACCTTCGTTTTGGCTTGCCCCTACGGGTGTCATGCGGACATCCAACTACGGGTAAATGCCTTTCACAACTAACTCTTATCAACATGGGTTTCCCCATTGCGTTGACAGTGGAGCTGTTATTTTTAATTTTTTTTTTAAGGGAAAGACCACAATATAATGAGCGCAATTTTCCGAGATCGCTGCCACCCCCAAACTTAGAGGGTGGCAGCGTTCTCACTGCAAGCTAAAAACAAAATCAACAAGAATGTGATAACAAATGTTTGAGCAAGGGTTTATACACAATAAAACTATAGACTTTCATAATTTGAAGAAGCTATTAAAAGTATGGAGACCTTTGCGACACTAGTTAGAGGATGCGGTGAATTATTTGTACCATTATAGATGCATCGCAAAGAACCGCAATCAGACAAGGAGAATTTTAAAAGGATAATGCGTAAAAGATAACAAGAACAGAACCTTAATTAGAATAACGCATGCGACAATGCATTGGAATTCATGCGATTGAAGCCATGCATTGAAGGATGCGGAGGATTCTTCCACTATAACTGCGCATCGAGGAGAGTTATTGTTGCACCTACAAGGAGAAAACGTACCACAACCAAGGAAGCAACTGCATATCCAAAATAACAATAAATAAAAATAATAAACTAAACTAAGAAAGCAACGTAAAGATAGAGTAGAAGACATCCCTCGAGAAATTGGAGTGTTGTCACTGCAAGGAGTCTTCTATGCAGGAGATGGCTCTCAACTGCTTGGGTCAAGGGGCTCGCCTTGACCATTGGAGCTTCCAGCAATTGTTGGACGCATGATGGTTGACATACGCCTAAGATTGCTTCCAGCTCATGCGATAGATGGCCTTTCTATCTCGGGGTTAATATTTGACTTTCAACGCATCGTCTATACTTCAAATATTGTTTGCAGATTGGTCGCACAATCTACAATACGCCTGAGATTGAAAGGGTGCCTGTGAAAACACAAAACTTCACGAAACATTAGCTGCCAAGTCCTCGGCAACGACGCCAAAAACTTGTTGGAAGGAAAAATTAGGGAGGGATGGGATTGTATATGCAATCATGCGTTAGACATGGCTTAAGCTATGTGTTTATGTCCATGTGTCTGAGGTCATGCATCGGAATGAAAATGCGTTAATCTAGTATGCAATGACCATGCATTCCTATCACAAGTTTTCTTACACTCGTGCCAAGTATAACGCGAACGCAAGTTTCTCAGGTAATCCGAGGTCGAACATAGGGACTTGTCACTCAATAATGCTCGTGAAGCAATGCATTTGAGATGATGAATAAAAATAAAAAGAATAAGTTTAATGGACTTACACACTACTCTTACTTCTAATTAAACAGATTGGGCAATAGAAGACTTACGATGAGAATCGGTAGATGCACAACAACCATTAACGCATAGTAATGTTTATTATCTTAAATCACCCGAGTAATTCCAGCTCCTCACACTAACGCATCGCACACCTCTCGGTGGTTAGCTGTATGATTATATCTCTATAGCACATGGTTGTGTCGAGCATGAGATTGTGCCTATCTCTAGGAACAATGCAGACTTTGTTTTAGTGCGTTCCATCTCTTACCTTTTCAGGCAGTTAGGCGCGACTATTTAACTTATAGACAAGTATTGCAACATCCCATAGACAAGCATTGCTACAGCCTTTCACCAAGCAAAGAGGATTAACTCACTATACTCGCACAACACACACCTCTCGATGGGTTGCTACATGCGTCCTATCTCTAGGCTACATGATTAAGTATGCGATCGCCTTTGATAAATAAACAATGATAGAGATAAAGATGATAAAGAAGACGACAATAAAGGAATCAAGATATGCATTGATTACAAAATGTCTTAATATCTTAAACCAAAATGTAATACAATACAGAGGTTAGAAGAGAGATGAAGGACTCTGCGTCAAGGCTGTCGGTGGTGCCATGGATGAATGGTGGAGATGTCTCTCTCGAGCTTTATCTCCGGCAAAAGCTCCGGTTGTCACTCGGTCTGGTTCGGGGAGGTGAAGAATTCTCACTGAAAATCTTGCTCAAGCTCTCATCTGTGATCGCAAACCTCTACCTTGAGGTAGAAGTTCAGATATCTTGAAATGAAGGTTCAAAAGGCTATTTATAGAGTTTAAACGCCGACAGCTATCATGATTGCGTTATATCTCACTGCTGCTTTTGTCGCGGTATGGGCAATGTCACATTGTCTTATCTTGTTGATACTCCCAAGGTATGCGTCCGAGCTTGATTCAGCTGAAGTATCAACGTGTTCTATCCATCTTGCGATCGTCCTTCTATTATGGTTGTCACTCTATGGCCGCAATTTCCAATTGATCACCACAACTTTCATGCGATGGGCGCATTCGATCACCGCAACTTCCATGCGATGGACGCATTCGATCACCGCAACTTCCATGCGATGGACGCATTCGATCACCGCAACTTCCATGCGATGGACGCATTCGATCACCGCAACTTCCATGCGATGGACGCATGCGATCCAACTTTCAGCGCATGCGTTTGTCTTTGCGTTCACCTGGCTTTAGTGTATGCGTTTGTCTGTGATTGCTTATTTCAAACGCATGCGTTTGATTCCTGCGATAGCTACAAAAATAGACACTTTGGCATGGAGTAACGCATAATATTGGGGTCAGTGAGGATTTAGGTGCTAATCGATGCAAAACTCAATTTTTCGCAAATTCTAAGTATTATCACCGCATTTTCTACTTATTAGCCCTCATGATTCTAAATAAAAAGCATGTAATAACTGGCATTTCTACCAGTTATCATAATTCCTTCAGAAAAAAATTGTAAACACAACATTCTATTTAAGTCTCGCTAGACATTGTCTCGTTAGTGTCGCTCTCTCTGGTATCGCTCTCTTTGGTGTTGCTCTCTCTAGTATCGCTCTCGTCGATTTCACTCTCACTTATCTTGCTCACATTCTCTCTTTTTACTCGTCTTCAACCTTAGAACACATCAAAAACCAAAAAATAAACAAAAAAATCATTGGTTCACAGTATTTCTAACCCTAGAACGACCTACCCTTTCTGGTGTCGCTCTCTCTAGTATCGCTCTCACTGATTTCACTCTCACTTATCTCGCTCACATTATATCTTTTTACTCATCTTCAACATCAGAACACATCGAAAACCAAAAAAACAAACAAAAAAAATCATAGGTTCACAATATTTCTAAACCTCAGAACGACCCACTCTTTCCCCATTATCGATCAGTTGAAGATATAATCGGCACAGATTGAATCACTTACCTATCAGATTTGATTTGTCAACGGCAATGGAAGATTTTGCAAGCCTAAATGATGGATTTCAAACGCAGTGAGACCATCCAAAGCTTATGAGTGATACGAAGCTGTTACCTTTGAAGAGTTTTTAGTTTTGGTTGGTTTTCAGTAAAAGGGTAAGAAGACAAATAGGTGAGGGCATTTACGTAATCTGGTATGGTGATGATATCAGCAGAGGGTCAACTGACATTATTTTTAAAAAATGGGTCAATTGACATTTTGGGCCTAAAAAATGGTTCATTCGTACAAATTTCCCTAATTTATTGGGTGCATGTCAAGATGTATTTAACATGTTTATCAATCCTATCACTAATAATAATAAAAAAAAATAATATATTTTTAGTCCTTAGATTTTGGATGTAGTTTCTATTTAGTCCATAAATTTTAGAATGTTACACATTTAGTCTTTAAGTTTTGAGTTTGATTTTAATTTAGTTCTTAGGTTTCAAAATGCTACAATTTTACCCTTGACATTTGAATTTTACTTCAATTTGGTTTCTATGTTTCGAGGTTTACACTTTTAATTTCAATTTTCACTAAGTACTCACTTTTCATCTTTTGGAATTAATTTATGTTAATAAATTAAAAATTGTTAAAAGAATTATAATTAATTAAGTTTTAGTATTTTTATCACTTTTAAAATTTCACTTCTAATTATTTGTAATTAAGTAATAGAAATTGATGTCAATGATTAAGTATTTAATGAAAATTGAGGTTAAAAATGTAATCTCAAAGGTAAAATTATAATATTTTGAAACTTAGAAACTAAATTGAAACAAAGTCCAAAACTTAAAGACTAAATGTATAACATTTTAAAACCTAGAGACCTTATAGAAACTAGAGCCAAAACATAGAGACCAAAAAGGTATTATTTCCTAAAAAAAATAATTAAAATATTTTAAAAAATAAATAAGAATAGTTTGTCACATGTCTGATAAGACAATTTTAGTGCTACCCAAGATGCATCTAAGTATTTTTCGTATAAAAACACTTATCTCTGCATTCAATAATGTTTAAGAAATTATTTTAAATCTTGTGATTTGATGTTCGAGAAATGTTATGAAATTAAAAGAAAGGAGATTTTCAAATATAGAAAAATAAGGAAAATTATTTATACAAAATAGCAACATTTTTTTTTTATAGAGGTTGACTGATAGACGCTGATAGAAGTCTATCACCGATAGACGCTGATAGAAGTCTATCAATATCTACCCGTGTTTTTTTACTATTTCTGTAAATAGTTTGATATTTTTTCTATCTGTGAAAATTTCCATTAAAAGAAAAGAAAGATAAGAATTTAGAATAGGAAAAGGTTAAATAAGTAATTTACTTTTTAAATCCTATGAAATCCCACAAAATTCGACCATTTTTTAAAAAGTAACACAATATATGAAATAACTTTGTATTTCACAACAAAATTCATTTGAAATTCGTTAAATTGAAATTTCTCAAAATCATAAGGTTCCAAACACATCATTAGCCATAATTTTTCATGTGCATGTAATTATCTTATTAATATTTGTCACATGCCAAGATTTTTTGTTTTTGTTTTTTTTTTTAATTTTTAAAGCAAAAAATATGGACTCTTTTTTTTTTTTTTTTTACATTGTAATTAAGAAAGGGTCACATCCAAGTATTGCTTAGTTTACATTGCCAAATGTGCAAAAATGAGCCTAACTCAACTTTCATCGAGTATGTACAATTGCCTTCGAGGTTAGAGGTTCAAACACTCACCCCACACATTGTTAAAAAAAATGTAATGCCAAAAGATTTTCTCTTTCTTTGTTCGTTAAATTATCAAGAATAGTAGGTTTCAAATATACAAGTTTCATCTTAAAAGTTTGAAGTTTGTTTCTGCAGGGATAAAAGCCCTAACACAGTAGAAGAACCAAGACCAAACTCAAAATTAACTTAGAATCCAAAATACCAGTACATTAGCAAAACATACATAATAAAATAGAGATATAAAAACATCAACCTACTGTATAAATTAGGTTAAACATGCTTTACCTTTTTGGGATTTAATCTTATAGAGAATGAAAAATGTCACTTACTCTCGTTGACGACTCGATGAAAATATCAATTCTTCTTGGGATGGAATTTAAGAACATCACCACTTGGAAACCTCCAAATTCTATGAAAAATTGGGGTTATTGGTTTGTGGGAACCAATCTCAAATTGGAAAAAAATCACAAGAACAGTGTAATTTTTATTGAGGGAATTTTAGAGAGAGTCCTTTCACCAAAAAATTTATGTGATCAATTTGTGATCTCATCTCTTTTTTCATCTTCCATCTTCAGGTCTATTTAGGCGTGAAAGACTATAAGAGAGAGTTAAACGTGGGAAGTGTTCCACATTTTCTGATAACTTTCATACGTGGGAGTTATATTTTAAATTTATTTAATTTAATGAATTAAATTAAATAATTAATTTAATCAATTAATTAAACAATTAATAATTAATCAAATAACTAATTAAATCTAATTTAATTAATAATTTTATTTAAATCATATTTAAATGAACAACTCTCACATAACCTATACTTTTAATTCCATTAATTAAATTAAATTAGGTTAAATAATTAATCAATCTTCCAATTAATTAATTACTAAGTTAAATATCATATATTTAATTTAATCTACATTTGAAACAAATTCAATTGTATTTCTCTCATAACCTATAGTTTTAACGTGCATTTAATACACATTAATTTTAACCTATAGTTTTCATATGAATCCAATTCATATTAAATTAGTATTTGAACTCCTTCAAATATTTAATTCTCTTATAAATTAATTTTGAATCATATCCAAAATTAAATTTATATTATAAAGTTTAATTAAAATATAAACTTTATATTATAATACATCATTATATATTATATTATTTTCCTAAGTGAATTTGAACATTTCAAACTCTATTCAAGACATAATTATCTCAATACCCTTTACGAGCTAGGAAGGGAACCTAATGGAGCTACAATCAGAAGCTCCAACGATATGAGATTAATTGGCTAAACTCATTAACCACATTAATCAATATTCGTTAACTGTGGGTACACTCCACTAAAAACCCAAAGTTGCATTCTTCTCATTGTAGATATATTTACGTATCCATGGATATAGACTAATAACAGCAAATTAGTCATTCACGAGTGTTCATAACATCAGCTGGGTCAAAATAACCGTTTTACCGTGGGTTACTTCTATATCCTTAAGTACTAGTGCTCCTTCAATGAACAACCTGTTTATGGTCCAATCATTAAATAGAAACATTCTCGAACCAGCGAGAGGGTAGGGCCCTTTGTTCAGGTCCCGGATGTTGGGGTTGATGCCCTAAACTCTCATTGGGTCTTGTAGTTTGTAAACATCTGTATTGAACAAACACTTGTGATGTAATAATATGAGATATTTTCTTCACTATTGTCTATGAAAAATGAGACGTTTTAATTGCTTTACCACAAACTAATAAACAAAGATCCATGGTTGTCGCTGTAACTTAAGCATGTATGTGGAGACATATAAGTGGATCATGCCTTAAGTGATAACCAAAATGGTCTGTAGTATATGGATAAAGGAGGGAAACCTTATCTTGGTGACACTACGAATGCGACCCACTTTGTAGATAGTTACAAATATTGTGACGTGCTACAGATGGTCTGATCCTGATCATTCATGTGAAGACATGCGAGTGGAGGTGTCCTATACAAAGAAGTTTGTATAAGACGGGACCACAAAGTATTTAGTCTCGTTATATAACGTCATTCATGACAGAGACTTCACTTCACTAGGATGTCCATAGGTAACATGACCTTAATTCTGAGTGAGTTAGGAACTCCTGCCTTTAAGGGCAGTCTTTTGATTTGTATGGATGCGAGTTACCAAATCGCCGACTCAAACCTACCACTTTGAGGATTCGTCTAATTGGGGAGTTGGGAACTCAGCTACACAAGATGGAATTCACTCATTCCCCGAAGTAGGGGCAAGTAGATAGATTGCTCCCTTAAGGCCTGATTCTGGGGCTTGAACGATGTGGCGCTATACACCTTTTCATGGCTCGAGAGGTGTCCACTCATAGTAGGACTATGATCTATTGTTTATTAGAGGGATCAGTGGTACTTAAAGAGTTAGATGTAACTATATGGGCAAAACGGTAAATTAGCCCAACTGTACTTACAAGCATTTGTGAAGGATTATCGTACTATTGATTGGTTATATACGATGGACACATAAATATATCTGTAATGAGAAGAGTGCAGTTGTCAGTCTTTAGCGGAGTGCCCGATAGTTAACAGATGGTGGATCTCGTGACTAAAGAGTTTAGTCAGTTATGCACGTACCGTTGGAGCTTCAAGCTATAGGTCCATAAGGTCCCCTTGGTAGCTCAATGGATTCAAGTTGCAAATAAGTTTTTAGGTCAGATTGAAGTGTTCAAATTAACAAAATGGAGTTTGATTATATATTATATGATTAAACTGATTCAATTATATATGATATAGTTGACATGATGTATGAGATACATTAATTGGAGGAATTTGATGTAAATATGATTTATATCAAATAAAGGAGAAAAGGATTATGGTTTAAATGTTGATAAGTTAATTAATTATTATATTTATTTATAATTAAAACAATTATGAGATAATTGTTGGTGGTTTCTCCTTAACCGTGCGTAAAAATGGGAGGTTTTATTCAGTTTTCATAACTGAAGGATAAAATGAAAAATGTTTTCATTTTGAAAGTGAATCGCAAAATCACTTGATTTCGAGTATACTGCCTATCATTTAGCTCACGAGAGACTACACGACAGTTTCAAGTGTTTGTCTAAACGATCGTGTACATGCGCATTTATCTAAACGGTCGTGTATCTTTTACTAAACGATCGCGTGCCTGAGCGATATTCTCTAAACGATCAAGTTATTTTTCCTAAACGATCGTGTACCTGTTGTCTTTTACTAAATGATCAAGCACAAAGTCTATACGATAGACTTTATACTCTCCCACTTGCTTGGTTGTTAAGTTAGATTGTAGTTTCCTCCTTCCCTCTACCAAATCCAACAGAGCCCACACCTTTTGGATTCTCACTTCGAGAATACCAAGGTCACTGATTGGTGGTGTTCGAAAGGTTGCCTATTCGTGTAGATATTTGTTCGTGATTGGCCAGATGATACACTAGACGATTGGGTTGGTGTTCATACTGACAGCGAGAGGTGTTGGTCCAAGGCTTCATGAGAGTGAGAGAAAGTTAGAAGAAATGTTTTTTAAAGTTATGTCTCTCGTTCCTTTGTATTTATTTTTAAAAGCATGTTGTAGTTTGTTAGAAAATGCATAACTAGTTTGTTTGATAGTGAATTCTTGTAATTATGTCACAATGAATTTGGAACGATCTTACTTCCACTCATAGGTTCTCTTTGATAAGAGTTCCTTCAATTAGTATCAGAGCCAGGTTCTGATATTTCAAATTCATTGATGTATAGAATAACATTTACATTTTTTGTGGGTAAAGCATGTATGCATTCTGTTTAAGTGTTAAATATGTTTGTGGATGTGGATTAATGGAGTTTTCTGGGATGGTTGCCCCTGGTTATTGAGTTCTTTTACATTCAAAGTTAATTGTAAAGGCCCTTGCATTTTTGGGCATATTAACTTGCTATCGAGTCTATAATTCAAAGTGTTTGAGTTAGTGTGATTCGCTCGTGATGAAGCTTCAAGGCAAGAAGTTGCATATTACTTCGAGGAAGAAGAAGACCAAGCGTTGGTTAGGTCGTGTAAACAATAGGGCAAGCGATCGTTGAGTATTGGATACTTGGCAGCAAGGTTGACGCGTGCACACTAAACGATCGTGTAGCTTAGCAAGCTTCATCGCTTAGTCACTAACTACACGATCGTGTAGTAAAAGTTACTTAGCGTTTGTTCTATGGTCGTCTAGACAATCGTGCTTCATAGCAACGTCATCGTCTAAACGATCGTTTAGAATTGCATATTTAATATTAGTGCGCTAAACAATCGAGTAGCCTCATTCTTCATCGCATTGTAAATGGTACTCGACCGTTGCTAAGCGATCGTGATTACTCGCCCGCTTTACTAAATAATCAGGGAGGCTTTTCCCAGGTAGTTCAAGACCCGATTCACTTGTGAACCGGTTTGCTCGATGGTTTTATGTAATAGATAGAATTTAATTTTTGGTTTTGAGGCTAATCATCCTGGTCCATTAGTCTTTGGTGAATGTACATAAGATGTATGTTTTATTATATGTCATATGGTATGCCATATAGTTGAAATCCCATTTTAGGTTATGCATTGGTCATGCATCATCTTTATATTGTAAGAGTTATGATATAGTAGTTTGTATGACTTAAATTACATAAGAGCATTCTCATGCATCATATAATATAAGAGTTATATTTATACATGCATTAAGCATTGACATGCATCATCTTTATATTATAAGTGTTATAGTATAAGGGTGTATGGAAGCATGTTTGCTTAGTTCATTACCAAGTATATAAGAGTTATATATAGTAATGAATGGACATTGCATGAAGCATGACACATAGGTTAAATTTATAAGAGTTATAAATACCTAGTTACGCATGGCAATGTGAATGGTTTTGGTTGTTTCTTTTATAAGTGTTATAAGGGAAATTAGAACGAAAATCAATAAGAAAGACATGCATGCGAACTTAGGCTTGAATCATTGTTTTAAAAGAGTTTTAAAACTTGGTAGAGATAGATTTAAGATCACGGTTTCTCTCATTAGGTTGGATAACGTTTCTGTGCATCGTCTCGAGGCACCCTGGGAGTGTCCCCTTATAGGATGACAATTTTGCACGACTTTTTATCTGATCTTTAGTATAGGATAAGGTCGCTTTAGTCTTTTGTCCTAATTTACTTTTTCCCTATGGTGGGCACATTAGGGCGGGACTCTAGGGCAAAAAAATGAGGGGTTACACTTACGCATAATTGTTAAAGGTTAATAGTTTTGGACCGAAAAAATGGTGACTGTTAGTGTCAGTTACAAGAGTTGTTTCTGCCTAATGGTTGAGATTGTCTCATCCCAGTAAAGGGGCATCTGATCACCCCACCGGTGACTTTTGTCCTGCCTCGCTGGGGCATCATTGCGAAATAGATGTCTTTTCACTTAGGGTACATGGAAACTATTTTGTTAAAACTAAAATTGGTGTCAAAAGTGGTATTTCTTAGACTCATTAATTTTGTTCTGTTTTTAGCAACATAAAAATGGCTACAGCCACATTAGCTCTTTTAAGCACCGACAAATTGACTGGTGAGAATTACGCTAGTTGGAAACACACGATCACTACTATTTTAATCATCGATGACCTAAAGTTCGTCCTTACGGAGGAGTGTCCTCCTATTCCACCTCAAAATGCCACTTGAAATGTTCGGGAGGCTTATGAGCATTGGATACGGGTGAACGAGAAGGCCCGGGCTTGCATTTTGGTTAGTCTTAACGATGTTTTGGCCAAGAAGCATGAGCTTATGGTCTCAGCGTTTGAGATCATGGAGTTCTTGCGGGGAATGTTCGGACAATCATCTGGACAACTCAAGCATGAAGCTCTGAAATGCATCTTCAATCTAAAATGGAGGAAGACACCGCCGTTCGTGAACATGTGCTGAACACGATGGTCTACTTTAATATGGTGGAGATGAATGGGTCATGCATCGATGAGGGTAGCCAGGTTAGCATAATTCTGCATTCATTGCCAGATAGCTTCTTGCACTTTGTCAGTAATGCTATACTGAACAAGGTTGACTATACCCTTACAACTCTCCTTAACGATGCAGACATTCCAATCCTTGCTAAAAAGTAAGGAGAAGAAGGTTGGTGAGGAAAATGTTGCTTCATCATCAAAGAAGTTCCATAAAGGTTCGACCTTAGGAACAAAGTTTGCACCTTCTACTTCAAACACTTCTAAGTGGAAGAAGAAGAAGGGTGGTAAGGGGAAGAGGAAGGCACCTACTAACCCACAGCCAGTCGCCCAGCGAAGTAGGCGACCCAACGCCTGTTGACAAAGGAAAGTGTTTCCATTGCAAGCAGGATGGGTACTGGAAGTGAAATTATTCTCGCTAGATTAAGGAGAAGAAAAAGACTAAGGCCAAGGAAAAACAAGGTAAGTATGATTTACTAATTTTGGAAACTTGTTTAGTGGAGAATGATGATTCTGCCTAGATTATTGACTATGGGGCCACTAATCATGTTTGTTCTTCTTTTCAGGGGGATTAGATCCTGGTGGCAGCTTGAGGCTAGAGAGATGACGATGCGAGTAGGCACCGGGCACGTTGTCTCAGCTATGGCAGTGGGAGGGCTCTAGTTGACTTTACAAAAGAAGTTTATCATTTTGAATGATGTTTATGTAGTTCCCCAGTTAAAACGGAACTTAATTTCTGTAAAATGCCTGATACAATGTAAAAATACTCTTCATTTTGAATTGAATAAAGTGTTTATTCTAAAAGATGGAATTGAGATTTGTTCAGCAAAACTGGAAAACAACTTGTATGTGCTAAGGCCATTAGTAGCAAGTTTCCTCCATAGCATAGAGATGTTTAAAACTGTTGTAACTCAAAATAAACGACTAAAGGTTTCTCCTAAGGAAAATGCCCAACTTTGGCACCTTCGATTAGGGCACATCAATCTCAATAGGATTGAGAGGTTGGTGAAGAATGGAATTCTAAGAGAGTCAGATGAAAATTCTTTACCGATGTGCGAATCATGCCTTGAAGGCAAGATGATTAAAAGATCTTTTACTGGAAAAGGTTATCGAGCCAAAGAGCCTCTAGAGTTAGTTCAGTCAGACCTTTGGATGAATGTGCGAGCCAGGGGAGGTTATGAGTATTTCATCACTTTTACTGATGATTACTCTCGGTATGTGTATGTTTATTTGATGCAATGGAAGTCTGAATCCTTTGAAAAGTTTAAAGAGTTCAAGGCTGAAGTTGAAAACGCATTGGATAGACGGATTAAAACACTTTGATCGAATCGATGTGGGGAGTTTTTGGATTCGGAGTTCTAGAACTATATGATAGAACATGGAATCATTTCTCAACTCTCAGCACCAGGTACATCTCAGTAGAATGGTGTAATGGAGAGGAGAAACAGAACCTTGTTGGACATGGTTTGGTTGATAATGAGTTACGCTTCCTTACCGAACTCATTTTGGGGTTTTACAGTGGAGATTGTAGTTTATGTCCTCAACTGTGTTCCTTCCAAGAGTGTTGCGAGAACACCTTAGGAGTTGTGGAACGGGCGTAAAGTTAGTTTGCATCACTTCTGCATATGGGGTTTCCCAACACATGTGCTTGAGACTAATCCAAAGAAATTGGAACTACGTTCGAGGTTGTGCCTTTTCGTAGGCTACCTCAAAGGTTCAAAGGTGGTTACTTTTATGATCCTAAGGAAAATAGAGTGTTTGTGTCTACGAATGCTATCTTTCTAGAGGAGGATCATATGAGGGAGCATAGTCCATGTACTAAGATCGTGTTACGTGAACTTTCCAATGAAACTACTGAAACTTCTACAAGAGCTGTTGAAAGGCCTACTCCATCAGCAAGAGTTGTTGATGGAAGTTCATCTGGTAGGTCAGTTCCACCTCAAGAGTTAAGGGAACCTGGACATAGTGGGAGGGTTGCGAACCCACCTATTTGCTATATGGGTTTCACTGAAATCCTGGCTATGGTAGCCGATGGCGAGGTTGAGGATCCGTTGTCTTATCAGAAGCCAATGGAGGATGTTGACTAGAATGAATAGGTTAAAGTCATGGATCTCAAGATGAAGTCGATGTACTTCAACTTAGTATGGGATTTTGTAGATAAACCTGATGGGGTAAAACCTATAGGTTGTAAATGGATCTACAAGAGGAAACGGGGTGCTGATGGGTAGGTGCAAACCTTCAAGGCTAGGCTTGTGGCAAAGGGTTATACCCAGGTGGAGGGAGTCGACTATGAGGAGACTTTCTCGCCTGTTGCCATGTTGAAGTCTATCTGCATCTTCCTATCCATTGCCTCATATTATGACTATGAGATATTGAAAATGGACGTCAAGACTGCCTTTTTGAATGGTAATCTTAAGGAGACAATTTATATGGTGCAGCCTGAGAGATTCATAGCCAAGTTCAAGAGCAAAAGGTTTACAAACTGAATCAGTCCATTTATGGGTTGAAACAGGCATCTCGATCTTGGAACATTCAATTTGATACTGTGATCAAATCGTACAGTTTGACCAAAACGTTGATGAGCCTTTTGTCAACAAGAAAATCATCAACAGTTCAGTAGTTTTCCTAATGTTGTACTTAGACGATATCCTACTCATTGGAAATGATACAGGTTTGGGAATGATACAGGTCTACTGACATCAGTAAAAAACTTACCAGCGACCTAATTCTAGATGAAAGATTTGGGAGAGGCTCAGTTTGCTCTTGATATTCAGATCTTTCGGGATCGGAAGAATAAAGTGCTAGTGCTATCTGATATATGCGAGATGTTGCTCAAGTACTTGATGCAAAACTCCAAAAGGGACCTAATACCTTTTAAGCATGGAGTTACATTGTCTAAGAAAATGTGTCCGAAGACACCTCAAGAGGTTGAGGAGATGAGATGGGTCCCTTATGTTAGGGTTGATGCCCTAAAGTCTCGTGTCCTGTAGTTTGTACACAGTTTATAGGAACGCTTGTGTTGTATAATATATGATATTTACTTCATATCTTGATTCTACTCAATTGTATGTTTTATTTGCTTTACCACAAACCAATAAACATAAAATCCCTGGTTATCTGTATGTAACTTAAGCATGTATGTGGTGACATACAAGTGGATCCTGTCTTGAGTGATAACCAAAATGGTTTGTAGTATATGGATATAGGAGGAAAACCTTATCCTGGTAATGCTACGGATGCGACCCGCTTTGTGGAATGGTCACAAGTGTTGTGACTTATCACAGATGGTATGATCCTGATCATTTGTGTAGGGGACATGCAAGCAGGGGCATCCTATACAAAGAGTTTGTATAAGACCTGTCCACCAAGTGTTAGCGTCTTGTTATATAACAGGGTTCATGATAGAGACTTCACTTCACTAGGATGACCATAGGTAACATGACCTCAGTCCTGAGTGCGTTGGGAACTTTTGCCATTGAGGGTGGTCTTTTGATTTGTATGGGTGCGAGTGGCCAGGTCACCGATTCAAACCTACCATTTTGGGGATCCGTCTGATTTAGGAGCTGGGAACTCAGCTACACAAGATGGAATTCACTTCTTCCCTGAAGTAGGGGCAAGTAGATAGATAGTTCCCTTAAGGGCTTATTCTAGGGCTTGAACAATGTGGCACCACACACCTTCTTTTGGCCCGAGAGGTGTTCACACATAGTTGGACTATGTTGTATTGGTCATTAGAGGAATCCGTGGTACTTAAGAAGTGAGATGTAACTACAGGGGAAAAACAGTAAATTGGCCCAGCTGTACTTACGAGCATCTGTGAAGGATTATCATACTCATGATTGGTTATATCCGATGGACATAAAAATATATATGTAGTAAGAAGAGTTCAACCGTTGGTCTTTAGTGGAATGCCTGACAGTTAACGGATGGTGGATCTCATGGCTAAAGAGTTTAGTCAGCTATTCACGTACCATTGAAGTTCGAGCCACAGGTCCATAAGGTCCCCTAGGTAGCTTGGATAAAGTCGAGAATCAATTATTGGGTCAGTTTGAAATGTTCAAATTGACAAGAGAAGTTCGATTATATATGATATAATTGAACTGGTTAATTATATATGATATAATTGGCTAAATGTATGAGATACATTATTTTGGAGGAAATTAGATATAAATATGATTTATATCAAGTGAAGGAGAAATTACTATAGTAGATATATGATATCAAACTACAGGGTAAGAATATAATATGATTATATTCATTTATTAATTAAATTGGTTAATTATATGATAATTGATCGAAAACCTCTCCTCGATCGTGCGTTAATGGAAGAATCCGTATTCGATTAATGTAACTGAAGAATAAAGTGAAAATTTGTTTCATTTTGCAAAGGGTTCGTAAATATTGCAAAAGGTGTGAAAATGTTTTGATCGCTTAGCCGATAGCCTATACGATAGAGGTTCATCGCTTAAACGATCGCACACCGCGCATCGAAACGATCGCACGCTTTTCTCTAAACGATCGCTTAGCTTTCCTAAACGATCGCCTTGAATTCTGTGTTTTCTAAACGATCGTTTACCTATTACTAGAGGATCACTTAGTAAAACCTACACGATCGTGTAGCTTTATCTAAATGATAAGCATCCCCGCTATACGATAGCCTTCTCTCCCACTTGCTTATCGTCTACACTATCAGTCCGTTCCTCCTACCTCTACCGAATTCAACAAAGACCACTCTTTGGATTATCACTCGGAGAATACCAAGGGCTCTAAGTGGTGGTGTTGTCCTTGCTCCTGCTTGCTCATGCATGTTCTTGTTGCTGCCGTTCGTGTAGACGATCGTGTTGCCTTAGCTGACTATTTTGTTGGGCGATAGAGAACGTAGAGGTTGTTTCCACTGCGTTGAGTTCGAAGTGAAGAGAGTCTTCAACTGGTATGCGAACTCAATCCCTTGTATTTTATTTATCAAAGCATGTCGTTAATTAGTGTTAAATTGCATAACTATCTGTTAGAATGTGTGTGTGGTATTTTGATCACAATGAAATCGGAAAGATCCGAACGCACTCATGGATTCTCTTCGTTAAGAGTTCCTTCAATTGGTATCAGAGTTAGGTTCTGATATTCCAATTTCATTGATGCAACGAATTGCATATACATTCTTGGTGGGTGCATATCTGCTTTGTTTAATTGTTAAATTGTTGTGGATGTGCAGATTAATGGAGTTTTCTGGGATGTTAGCCTCGGTTTGATTTAATTATTTTACATTTTCAGTTGGTTGTAAAGGCCCCTACGTTTTTGGGCATTATTAATCGTTATCGAGTCTGTAATTCAAAGTCAGCTTGAGTCTTAAGTTGTTCGTGAAGAAAATCGGAGCAAGGGTTGCTGTTCTTCGAGGAAGAAGATGATCAAGGGTTAATCGGATCGTGTAGACGATGGGGTAAGCGATCGCTGAGTATCGAGTCGTGTAACAATCGGATGCTCGTGTATCATTTAACGCCCGCGCACTAGACAATTGTTTAGCTTAGCAAACTTTATTGCTTAGTAATTGACTAAATGATCGCTTAGCAGCGCACGGTAAATCGTTTACCTTTCGCTGCGTTAAGCGATCGCCTAGATAATCAGGCTTTGCAGCCTCGTTGTCGTTTAAACGATCGTTTAGCTTTTGCGCCTATCGTCTAGTGTGTGTTGGGCGATTTTTACCTTCAGCATTTACTAAACGATGGAGTTCTCTTGGCGGTTCAAGACCCGGTTCGCCTGTGAATCAGTTTGCTCGATGGAAAATGTAATAGATAGAGTTATTTCATTTCAGTTTTTTGTAAAGGCTCATCCCAGTCCATTAATCCTTAATTTTTTACATGCGATGTATGGTATTTATATATCATATGGTATGCACATATAGTAAATCCTTGGTTATGCATCATCTCTTTATTGTAATTGTTATAATTTAGAGAAGCATGATTTAATTATGTAAGAGCATGCTCATGCATTATATAAATATTTGATTACAAGTTTATGGCAACATGAGCTTGTATCATTCATATTCCTACCTGTCTATATGCATAAAGATAAAGCATCAAAATTTATGTCATCAAGTTTATGGCGCCGTTGCCGAGGATTAGTAACGGTTAGTGTTGAATACTTTTGTGGTATTTTGCAGGACAGATCTCTTTGTACTGTCTGTTTAACGCGAAGAACAGGCTGATGGTTTATGAGTACCAAAACCGATCCAGAATTCGAAGTTGACCCAGAGATCGAGCGTACTTTTCGTGCAAGGGCACACTAGAACAGAGCTAGGTAAAGAAGAGTCAATATGGCAAACAACAACGAGGGGCCCGAAGGAAATCAAGGGGCGAATTGGCCAGCGCAAGACCCTGTATTTCTTGCCACTGACTGCAATATCTATATGAGGAATTATGCGGCGCCCAATCTCTACGAATTCTCTCCTAGAATTTCACGACCAATGGTTGTGGAGAACGCACACTTTGAGATAAAGCCGGTCATGCTCCAAATGATACAAAACATGGGGAAATTTGGAGGTCTCCAAGGTGAAGACCCACAAGCCCATCTGACTAGCTTTGTGGAGATGTGCAGCACTTTCTCCATCCCTGGCGTCACCCCAGAAGGAATTAGACTTTACCTCTTCCCATACACACTGAGAGATGAGGAAAAGAGGTGGGCTCATTCGTTGGAGCCAAATGAAATAACGTCATGGGACCAGTTGGTAGAATGGTTCATGAAGAAATTTTTCCCTCCAGCAGTCAACGTAAGGAGACGAAAGGATTTGTTGAATTTATAACAAATGGATAATGAGACTCTAAGCACTGCTTGGGTGCATTTCAGAAGGTTGGTGAAAAATTTTCGCATATCGGGATTCCTAATTGCATTCTGATGGAAACATTTTATAACGAACTGAATCGATCAACACAAGCCATTGTTGATGCCTCCGCAGCAGGAGGATTTATGGATAAGACCTACACAGAAGCCAAGGTCATCATTGATCGCATTTCGCAAAACACGGATGACTGGGTGGATGACGGGTATGGGGGAAGAGGCCCCGAGAGAAGAAGAAACGATAACGCCATTGTACCAGCGGATACAATGACAACTTTGGCCGCATAAATGGATGCAGTGACCTCTCTCCTACAAATGATGGCACTTAATCAAGGTGCCCTCTCTCAAAGTTCAGCGCAACCCAATGCGTCAGCGCAAGTGGCTTCAATAAATTGTGTCCAATGTGGAGGGGGCCATGCTGTAGAGATGTGCCCATCTAACCCACAACAAGTGTTTGCTATCCAGAACAACCCTTACAACAACACTTACAATCCCGGTTGGCGGAATCACCCTAACTTCGGTTGGGGAGGGAATCACAACCAAGGGGGTCCGAGCAACCATCAGAATAATAATTCTGAGAATCGAGGAAATCCTCCATCTTTTTATCAGAATCAGAATCAGAGTCATCAAAGGCAACCGTAAAACCAACCGTCCTCCTCGAACACCTCTGTGAATTCATCATCATTGGAGTCCCTGTTGAAATAGTATATTGAGAAAAACGATGCTATCATGCAATCGCAGGCGTCTTCAATAAGGAACTTGGAGATCCAAGTCGGGAAACTGGCAGTCGAGCTTCGTAATAGAACACTGGGAACGCTGCCAAGTAATTCAGAAGCCCCGGGATCTCATGGGAAGGAACAATGTCCTTGATGACATTACGCAGGCAACCTTGATCTGCTGCAGAGGTGTAGATTGCAGTAATCGTGAGAGAGAAGCCGACTTTCATCCTGGATGTTCTATAAATACCAAGGGCATCCTTCAGAAAAAGGGTTAATCAGTTCACGAATTCAAAATTTCATACGTTTAGTTCGCAAGTCCTTGTTCATAGTTTCTTTTCATTTTAAGGCGGACAAAAGAGAGGAGGTTGTGCCGGCAGATCGTTCTGGTAAGCTTGGGAGAGCGCTGGAAGCTTCAAGGATAGAGAGAGGGCCGACGCCTGGGGAAGCATGAACATCTTTGGAACCGAATAGAGATTTACAGTGTAAAAGCCTCGGTCAGCAAGGAATTACTACCAGGCTCTTTACCTTTAACTTCCATTGTTATTTTGTACTCCACTCATTTATCGAAATGGAATCTACTTCTCTATATTTGTTCACTCTCTGTTATTTACGTATGAGTAGCTAAATTAGTTGAATGGGTTGAGAAGCATTTAGCTAGCATAACTAGGGAATCTTCATTCTATGTGATTATCTTGTTTATGTATGCTTCATTCATCCATTAGAGATACTCGGAGGGTAGTCTAAGGACAGGATCTAGGCTTGGGAAGGCCAGGTTAGAATCTAGGCTTGAGAGAGTCAGATTAGAACGCATAATCAAGAGATAGGAGCTTAGGAATAAGCACTATTTGTTATCAATGCATCGCATGCATCCTAGAGATAGAATATGATTGTATGCAGTCACTTTGCCTTTATGCATTTTGCATCATCTCATAGGAAAAGAGTAGAGACTTAAAGATAAGCTTTATGGACACTTTTGTATT
The DNA here is from genome assembly GCF_027475165.1 of Benincasa hispida. Taxonomy (NCBI): domain Eukaryota; kingdom Viridiplantae; phylum Streptophyta; class Magnoliopsida; order Cucurbitales; family Cucurbitaceae; genus Benincasa; species Benincasa hispida. Next base: position 15,747,393 of record NC_143485.1, read on the forward strand.
CAACACATGCGTCCTAGACTTAGGAGCATCGCATTTGCATTGGAAAATGAATTGCTGTGCATGGTTGTAGCATGATCGCATAGTCTGACGCATTCCCAACTAACGCTAGCTAAAGATATTCTCAACCCGTTCATCCGCATACTCAGTGCATTTATCACACAACTGAATTTTCTCAAATCCGCCACATTTGTTTATTTTTCATTAACGCAATCAACAACAAACCCAAATTAATTGAGTTACTGGATACTGCAAGGTTTTCATAAAACTTACCATTGCAATCTATTTTCACAAGTCCCTAAGTTCAACCCTAGACTTACCAGGAAACTCAGTGGAATTTACACTTGGACTCTGTTCGTGAACATGTGCTAAACATGATGGTCCACTTTAATGTGGCAGAGTTGAATGAGTCTATCATCATTGGAGGCAGCCGGTTGGCGTAATCTTGCATTCTTTGCCAGAGAGCTTCCTGCACTTTGTTAGCAATGTGATTTTTGAAAAAGTGAAATATAACCTTACAACTCTCTTCAACGAGTTGCAGACATACCAATCTTTACTGAAAAGTAAGGAGAGGTAGAAAGGTGAGGCAAATGTTGCTTCATCCTCTAGGACATTCCATAGAGGTTCGACCTAAGGAACCAAGTCTTCACCTTCTGCTTCTAACTCTGCAAAGGGGAAGAAGAAGAAGGGTGGTAAGGAAAAATGGAAGGCACCTGCTAACCCACCGCCTGTCGCCCCAAGTAGGCGGCCACAAGTTGCTAAGGGAAAGTGTTTCTACTGCAACCAAGATGGACACTGGAAGAGGAACTGTCTTCGGTATCTGAAAGAGAAGAAAGCACCCAAGGCCGATAAAGGTAAATGCGATTTACTTGTGCTGGAAACTAGTTTAGTGGAGAATGATGATTCTTTCTGGATAATTGATTCAGGTGCCACTAACCATGTTTGTTCTTCTTTTCAGGGGATTAGATCTTGGCGACAGCTGGAGGCTGGTGAGATGACGATGCGAGTAGGCACCGGGCACATCGTCTCAGTTGTGGTAGTGGGATGACTCCAATGAGCTTTACAGAATAGGTTTCTTATTTTAAATGATGTATAATTGTTCTTGAACTTAAGAGACATCTTATTTCTGTAAAGAGTTTATTGCTATGTAAATATACTATCTTTCTTTATGTGGATTAAGTGTTTATTCATAAAGATAGTGTCTTTATTTTCATAGCAAATCTGAAATCGAATTTATATGTGCTAAGGCCGTTAGCCTTAATTCCCTCCATAATACTGAAATGTTCATAACTGCCATAACTCGATCAAAACGTCGACGAATTTCTCCAAAAGAAAATGCCCAACTTTGGCATCTTCGTTTAGGGCACATCAATCTCAATAGGATTGAGAGATTGGTGAAGAATTGACTTCTAAGTGAGTTAAAAGAAAATTCTTTACCAGTGTGCGAATCTTGCCTTGACGCTAAGATGACTAAATGACCTTTTATTGGAAAAGGTTATATAGCCAAAGAGCCTCTTGAGTTAGTACATTCTGACCTTTGTGGTCCTATGAATGTGCTAGCCCGAGGTGGCTGTGAGTATTTTATCAGTTTTACTGATGATTACTCCAGGTATGGGTATGTTTATCTTATGCAACGGAATTTTGAATCCTTTGAAACGTTCAAAGAGTTCAAGACTAAAGTTTAAAACGCATTGGATAGATGGATTAAAACACTTCGATCGGATTGAGGTGGAGAGTTTTTGGACTTGGCATTCCAGGACTACTTGATAGAACATGGAATCATTTCCCAACTCTCAGTGCCGGGTACACCTCAGCAGAATGGTGTAGCGGAGAGGAGAAATAGAACCTTGTTAGACATGGTTCGCTCGATGATGAGTTACGCTTCCTTATCGAACTCGTTTTGGGGTTTCGCAGTGGAGACTGCGGTATATATACTCAACTGTGTTCCCTTCAAGAGTGTTGCAAGAACACCTCTGGAGTTGTGGAACGGGCGTAAAGTTAGTTTATGTCACTTCCGCATTTGGGGCTGTCCTACACATGTGCTTGAGGCTAATCCCAAGAAGTTGGAACCACGGTCGAGGTTATGCCTCTTTGAACGCTACCCCAAAGGTACACGAGGGGGTTATTTTTATGATCCGACGAAAAATAGGGTGTTTGTTTCAATAAATGCTACTTTTCTGGAGGAGAATCAAATAAGGGAGCACAACCCACGAAGCAAAGTCGTGTTGCGTGAGCTTTCCAATGAAACTACTGAAACTTCAACAAGAGTTGTTGAAGAGTCTGCTACATCAGTAAGAGTTGTTAATGGTAGTTCATCCAGTAGGTCAGTTCCACTTCAAGAGTTGAGGGAACCTCGACGTAGTGAGAGGGTTGCGAACCAACCCATTCGCTATTTGGGTTTCACAGAAATCCTTGCTATGGTAAAGATGGTGACATTGAGGATCTGTTGTCTTATAAGAAGGCAATGGAGGATGTTGACTGGGATGGCGACGTTGATAAACTGTGTGTCTACAAGAAGATCATCAACGCTTCAATAGTCTTCTTAGTGTTGTACGTAGACGATATCCTACTCAATGGGAATGATGTAGGTCTACTGATTACAGTTAAGAACTGGCTAGCAACCCAATTCCAAATGAAAGATTTGGGAGAGGTGATGCATTATTTTATGATGTGGAATTATGGATGAAATGCGATGATGAAAATGCATTGAGCACTCAAGTTTTCTCAGCGGAATCCAAGTGTAAACCCCACTGAGTTTCGTGGTAAGTCCAGGGTCGAACTCAGGGACTTGGGAAAACAATATGCGGTGGTAATTTTCAGGAAAACCTTGCGGTAATCGGTAACTCAAATAGTTGTTTGGTTTTGTTGATTGCGGTAATGAAAAATAAATAAATTCGGCGGAGTTCTAAAAGAGTTGATAAAACCGAAGATGCGATGAGTATGTGGTGAACGGGTTGAGAAGGGTTTCGGCTAAAATTTCCTAGGATGCGTTCATGCTTTGCGGTCATGCAACATGCATACAACAGTAAACCACCTCTCAGTGCGAATGCCATGGCTTCTAAGGCTAGAATGCATGCGATATATGCGATAAGTCTATAGAACCTACACATAAGCCTCTCTTCTTATTTATGCGATGAAAAAATGACACACACACAAATAAGGCAACCACGTAATATCATTCCTATCTCTAGGATGCATGCGATGCAGGTTGGCAAACAAAGCTTATCTCTTAGTCCCTATCTCTTGTTTAGGGATTTCAGTTTGACAAACTGCATAAACAGGATGTATTCAAGATTATCTCTGAGATTTCAGCTCAGGGATAGGGACTAAGAGATAAGCTTTGTTTGCCGCAAGCAGAAGAGTCTCTATCGTGGGCGTGAGTGTGTCAATACTCAATTGTTTGAAGATTGATAATGGCATTATGTTTATACTTGCCCCAAGATCGCATATCGCTTGTCTAATGTAGACCCCTCCAATGGAGCATGGTATCGTGAAGATTCCTGGGTCGCCCAATTTTGGTGGGATCATAGTATTTTGCGTTGCGGCCACTATTGCGATCTTTTCTTCATCATTTTGTTTTTCTTTCAATCTTTGTGGAGTTGGTAATAGCTGGACTTCTTCTATCTCATGTTCTGAAGGCTTGAGGGTGGATGCAACTTCGGGGTTCTTTTTCTTAGGCTTTTCCGAATTATAAGTCAACGGGTCCTCGGATATCACCGCACTCAAGTTGGTCGCAATGGCTCCTCCCCTACTTTCCCAGTCATGTTATTGCTTAGCAAGGAGACTGCTAAGCATTGTTCCTTCCTGGTATCCCCAGCATTGCAAGGGAGCTTAGTTGAGCTCGGCAACGCTCCTTGCGGTCTATTTTTCAGCTCGCCTACAATTTTTCCTAGTTGAATTTCTAGATTTCGAATGGATGTTGCTTGATTCTGAAGCACTGATTCGTTTTTCTCAATGTACCGCTTCAACAAGCTCTCTAAGGACGAAGATTGTGGTGTTTGCGAGCTGCTCGCTTGACTATACGTTGGATCGTTGTTTTACGGGGAAAATTCGGGTGGCCCTCCTTTTTGCGCCACTGGTTGGAAGCTTTGTTGTTGATTTTTCCACGCAAAATTTAGGTGGTTTCTCCACCCGGGGTTATATGTATCGGAATAGGGATTATTCTTTATGAAGTATACTGACTACGGGTTTGCTGGGCATTCTTCCATCGAATGAGCATCTCTACAAATGACACAACTTGCGGTCGTTTGAGTAATTGCGTTGACCTGCTCTTTCTTCACTCCCGTCTTATTAATTGCGATGACTTGTATCAAACCCATCATCGCAGTCATTTGATTTTGCAGGGATGCTATGGCCCTGTTGTTTGCGTCATTATCTTTAATTCTTAATCTTTGATCGCTTTCCCACCAATCCTCGTAGTTTTTGGAAATGCGATCAAGTATACTCTTTGCCTCCTCATATGTTTTGTCTAGCAGACCACCAGCGACTGCGCATTGGTAGTGGTCTGCGAAGAGGGATTCAGTCCTTGGTAAAAAATTTCCATTTGCAGGCAGTCTGGTAAGCCATTATGTGGACAGTCTCTTACCAACCGCTTGAACCTTGCCCAGGTATCGCTGAGCGATTCGCCATCTTCTTGTTCAAAATTTGTTATTAATTTTCTTCTCCTAGCATTCTCGGTTGGAGGGAAATACTTCTTCATAAACTTTTTGACGACTTGTTCCCACGAGGTTTTCTCCCCCGGTTCGAGAAAATATGCCCATTTTCTTGCTTGATCACATAAGGAAAATGGGAACAAAGTGAGTCAAACTTCCTCGATGGAGATATTCGGGAACACAAAAGTGTTGCAGATTTCTATGAAGTTTCGGAGGTGGGCGTACGGGTCTTCGCCACACCTTCCTCCAAACTGCCCAGCAGCCTGGATCATCTACAACATTACCGGCTTCATTTCAAACCTCGATCCATCTAACGCTGGTCTCATGATTCCTGGAGAGAAATCATAGAGATTAGGCGACACATAGTCCCGAATGGGTCTATTGCGGTCATTCGCAGGAAGGATGGGGTTGGCCATTATATTGTTCGCGTTTACGGCCCTTGCTTCTAGTTGTTCTGCCATTCTTGGTGTTCTCTCTTGTTTTTAGCAGTTGTCTCTTAGTTTGCATCAAAATGTTCTCTCAATCTTCAGGTCGTAATTCGCTAGAGATTGAGAGTCTGCAAAGAAATCAGAAAAATTACCGTTAGCACACTATTTTGCCAAAGTCCCCGACAATGACACCAAAAACTTGATGCGTTATTTTATGATGTGGAATTATGAATGAAATGCGATGATGAAAATGCGTTGAGCACTCAAGTTTTCTCAGCGGAATCCAAGTGTAAACCCAACTGAGTATGCTGATAAGTCTAGAGTCGAACTCAGGGACTTGAGAAAACAATATGCGGTGGTAATTTTCAGGAAAACCTTGTGATAACCGCTAACTCAAATAGTTATTTGGTTTTGTTGATTGCGGTAATGAAAAATAAACAAATGCGACGGAGTTCGAAAAGAGTTGATAAAATGGAAGATGCGATGAGTATGTGGTGAACGGGTTGAGAATGGTTTCAGCTAACATTTCCTAGGATGCGTTCATGCAACATGCATACAACAGTAAACCACCTCTCGGTGCGAATACCACGGCTTCTAAGGTTAAAACGCATGCGATATATGCGATAAGTCTATAGGACCTATACATAAGCCTCTATTCTTATTTATGCGATGACAAAATGACACACATACAAATAAGGCGACCACATAATATCATTCCTATCTCTAGGATGCATGTGATGCAGGTTGGCAAACAGAGCTTATCTCTAAGTCCCTATCTCTTGTTTATGCAGTTCCAATCTTGCTCTCTCGAGTATAGATTCTAACCTAGCTCTCTCAAGTCTTAGGTTCTTTCTTTAGACTCTCTCTCGAGTAGCTCTAAAGGGGTGTTTGGCACAACATAACACAAGACAATCGCAAGCAATGAACATCCTAGGTCATGTTAGCTTAGTTCTTCTTAACCCATTCGACAAGTTTAGCTACTCATGCATGCTAAGAGAGTGAACAGATGTAGAATAAGAACTTCTATTGTATGAGTATAAAAATGAAGTACAAAATAACAATGTAAGAATAGAATAAAGAGCCTGGTAGCAATCTCTTGCTTCCCACGCTTTTACACTGTCTTTTCTACTCGTGTTCAAAAGATAATCTCGTTCTCGTGAGAGTCGGCCCGCTCTCTGCTTCTATGACTCCGGGTTCTCTCTCGAGTTGCCCTGAGCGATCTTCCGGCCTCTCTACTCTTCCCTTGCTCCGGCTTAAAAATAAAAGAAAACCATGGACAAGACTAAAGCTCTTAAATCAATAAACAGGTGAACTCGTTAACTGGTGGAACCCCTTTTCTGAAGGATACCTTTGGTATTTATAGAGCTTCGGGGTGAAGGCGGCTTCTCTCTTATCATTGCACAGATGGGATGGATTTAATTCCCTGACTGATGCGCCAAATATTTGTCACCGAAAAGCTGAATGTACTTGTTATCATTAGTGGCTGTCAACTTAATTCAGATTCAACCGTCATCAGATTTCTGTCCCATCGTGATAAATTATGCCTTTCACCCAGATGTGCCCACCAAGTTTCGTCAACTCTATACGGCAATCCTTCTTGAGCAGATGTTTGCAAACACAAATCATCGCAAAGCCTTGCAGTAATGCTGCACTCGACCAGTGATTTCCTGTGATCGCTCTTTCCGTCTTACGTCAACGCATATTTTGCAAATAAAAATACAAAAATCAATTGTTTCTATGCGATGAACGCATGCGACCGCAATGTTGTAAACTTAATGCTTTTGGACGCAATTTAACATATTTTATTAGCGCAAGCCAATATTGTTTAAGAACTTAGCACTATGATAACGTGCATTTCTGTCCTGTAGTTTGTAAACAGTTTATACGAACGCTTGTGTTGTTAATATATGATATTTACTTCACATCTTGTATTTTTTCTCAGTTACTTGTTTTATTTTCTTTACCACAAACCAATAAACCTAAAATCCCTGGTTATCTGTATGTGACTCAAGCACATATGTGGTGACATACAAGTGGCTCATGTCTTGAGTGATAACCAAAATGGTCTGTAGTATATGGATATAGGAGGGAAATCTTATCCTGGTAACGCTACGGATGCGGCCCGCTTTGTAGAATGGTCACAAGTGTTATGACTTGTCATAGATGGTCTGATCCTGATCATTCGAGTTGGGGACATGCGAGCGGGGGCGTCCTATACAAAGAGTTTGTATAAGACCTGACCACGAAGTGTTAACGTCTCGTTATATAAGACCGTTCATGACAGAGACTTCACTTCACTAGGATGACCATAGGTAACATGACCTCAATCCTGAGTGAGTTGGGAACTCCCGTCATTGAAGGCGGTCCTTTAATTTGTATGGGTGCGAGTGGCCAGATCGCCGATTCAAACCTACCATTTTGGGGATTCGTCTAATTTGGGAGCTTGAGTCACATACAGACTCTCTAAAGGACCATCCACATCGTGCCTAAATGATCGCACACTGTTTCCTACACGATCGAATAGCTTCTCTAAATGATCGTATAGTGTGTTGATTTTACTAAACAACAGTATACCTTTTCCTAAACAATCGTTTAGTAAATCCTACACGATCGTGTAGCTCCTCCTAAATGATAAGCAGTCTGCTATGCGATAGTGTCTTTATCCCTCCCACTCGCTTATCGCCTACACGATTCATGTTTTCTCCTTCTCAACCAAATTCACCAAAGACCACGCTTTGGGTTTTCACTCCGAGAATACTCAGGGCTCTATAGTGGTGGTGTTGTCCCCGTGACGTTTGTGTTCGTGTGGTTGTTCGTGCTGCTTTTGTTGATGCTGTTGTTGGGCGTTGGTAGATCGCTTGGAGTTTTTCGCTGCGTTGGAGTTCTGAAGTGTGTAGAACGTCTTCAACTGGTATGGAACTCTTACCCTTGTTATTATCTTGTTCTTAGCATGCCGTTAATCAAGATTTGTCTGCATAACTGTATCTATTGAATGTATAATATGTATTTCGATCATGGTGAGATCGGAGCGATCCGAACACGCTCATGGAACTCCTAGATATGAGATCCTTCAGATTCTCCAAGCTTTCTTTGGGCATATACCCATACACAAGCATCTGATGACCTCCGTTTGCCATTGATCATTCAATAGAATCGAATTGATTAAACAATGGAATGGAATGGAATTGAAATTATTGAATTGGATGGAATTGAAGTAGGTAGCGTACCAGTCATTCCCTGTGGCCTCAGGTTCCGTCCAAATCGAGGAGTCTAATAGTGATGAGCCAAGGGATCAAGCCAGGCCTGAGGTTGTCATCGAGGATGCCTTTGTAGATGGGGCCAAAACCACCCTCTCCAAGGAAGTTCGAGGAAGAAAAGGTCTGAGAGATAAGCTTCAACTCAACGAGAGTGAAGGCATGGATGTCAGATCTGGCGGGAGAGATGGAGAGGTCCTTAGAGAGGGTGGAGTTAGGGTTACTGAAATCTATTTTCAAAATCCTTTGGAATAAACTGGGCTTATTATTCATCACTACCACTACCTTCATCACCTCCGACGACTGCGACTCCACCTCACAGCAGCTCAAGAAAATGGATCTCCACTTCATTTTCTTTACCGCCATTTTTGTTTCCAAATCAACACACTATTAAAAAGAAAGAAGGTGATGAAGAAAACCCACGACCAGGCTAGACGACTAGACGAGGTTACCAGATCGCGACCAGAAAACGCACAACAAGATGAGGCTACCAAATCTGCGACCAGACGACCAGACGAAAACCCCCTACCGACGACCCGACCAGATGAACGATCGACCAGAGAATCGATTATTGAGGAAGCCCACTACCGATTACTAGACGACCAGATGAACGATCCACGACTAGATGAACGATCCACGACTAGATGAGCGATCGACCAGAGCTTTTTCGTGGAAGGAAAATGGGAGGGTTTTGGGGATGAAGAAGTTTTGTGTGAAAGAAGATAGAAGAAAGTTTGGGGGTTTGATGGGGAGAGAATTAATTTTACTAAAATGAAAAAATAACAGATCTTTAAAGTTGGTTTTAAACCGACATTGTAGCCTATCTTCAATATCGGTTTAAAATCGACGTTAAAGATCTATTTTTTTAAACTGACATTATACATCCGGTTTCACTTTTTCCAACCGACATTAAAGCATAAAATTCTTGTAGTATATACAAAGCGTTTGTATAAGATCAGACCACGAAATGATTAGTCTCATTATATAACACCATTAATAGTAGAGACTTACATTTCACCAGGATGACCATAGGTGACATGACCTGAATCCTGAGTGAGTTGTGAACTCCTGCCTATTAAGGCGATCCTTTGATTTGCATGGGTGAGAGTGGTTAGATCACCGACTCAGTATGCTTTCCATTTTAGGTATTCGTCTGATCGGAGAGATGGGAACACAGCTACACAAGATGGAATCCAATCATTCCTTGATGTTGGGGTAATTAGATAAATTGCTCCCTTAAGGACTGATTCCGAGCTTGAACAGTGTGGCCACACCCTCTCTTGGTTCAAGAGAGATTTGGTCATAGTTGGACTATAACTTATTGTTCATTAGAGGGATTAGTGGTACTTAATGAGTTAGATGTAACTATAAGAAAAAACGGTAATTTTGGCCTAGTTGTACTTACGAGCAATTTGTGAAGGGTAATCGCACTGTTGATTGGTTATATCCAATGGACACGAAAATATATCTGTAGTGTGAAAAATGCAGCTATCGGTCTTTAGTGGAGTGATTGACAATTAATGGATGTTGGGAATTTAATCAAAGAGTTTAATTAATTATCCAAGTACCATTAGAGCTTCAATCTACAAGTTCATAAAGTCTCCTCTGTAGCTCAACAAGGTTAATTAAGAATTAATTTTGGATTACTTTGAATTGTTCAATTTAATTGAGGAAATTAATTATATGTGATATAATTAATATAATGTATTTGATACATTATAACATAAAGTTTATTTTGAGAGGAATTAAATATTTGAATGTGATTCAAATACTAATTTTATGGATGAGATTCATATAATTAAATTTAGTATAAGTGTGAATTGTACTAAGTACCATGTATTATTGAAAACTATAGGTTATATTATATTTAATACAATATAATAACTATAGGTTATATGTTATATTTGATATAACATATAGTATAATAAATATTTTATATAATAAGGTAGTTATTATATAATTATATATTTTTTAATTATATATTTTTTTTTAATTTAATAAAGGAGGGAGTAATAAATCCCTCCTCTGGTTTTTCTCTTGATAGAATGTGTAAGTAGGGAGTTTAGTTTTTTGGGGTTATCGATCGTTTATTTCACGGTTGAGAAAATCTCACTGTTTTATTCTATGAAAAACCTCCTAAGAACATAGAGAAGAAAATTAAGTTTTCTTCTTCCTTTCAAAATCTCCTCTCTCTTCCCAAAGTTTTTAGCAGAGCCCACCACTCCTACTTAAACCCTAACATAGAATATAGGAGGTTCTCTTGTGGTGGTGGCCATTTGGGTTGCTGTTTTTTTGTTCGAGTTTTGAAGAGTTCGTGACTGCAGAAGGAATTACGTGAAGACCTTTTGGCTTCAAGGGTAAGTTTTTTTTTCCCCTAATTCCTTTAAAGCATGTTATAATTTCTTTTTTAAATGCATAATTATGTTCTATAAATTTTGATTATGTGAAAAATGAAAATTTACAATGATCTCGCTTTCACTACGGAACTTCACCATTCCGTCAATTGGTATCAGAGCAGGGTTTTTCTTGGCCCAATTACTATTTTTTTCCAAAATTTCTTTTACAGGTTAATGATGGGTATGCATTCTGTATATTATTCATGTCGATGAATGGTTGGTTGAATGTAATTTGTGATTTATGGATGTTTCGGAGTTAGACTTAAAATTTACAGCTTTAATTTTACAAATTTTTTGTAAGGACCCTTTTTTGGGGGGTTTGTGTGGAGGCCGTTCGTGAGTAGATGACCAGGTGTTGGTGAACGATTGCTTGATGTTCCAGCGAGAGCGAGAGCACCAGTTCGCTTGGAGAGAACGAGTTTGCTGTGGAGAAAGGTTCTTCAACTGGTAAGTTTTCTTGTTCTCTTGTTTGTTAATCTTAAAACATGTCGGTAATTTGTTGTATTATGCATATCTGTTATGTTAGAATGTAATTTTGTCACAATGTATTTGGAACGATCTGCTTCTTCTTAGAGGTACTCTTGTATAAGAGTTCCTTCATTCGCAGCATTTCAAAGCTACTATACAGTAGCCACTGTATAGTTGTGATTTGCATCGTTTCTTCTCCGATTAGGCCTCATAGAAATGGGGATGACACCACCACTTAGAACCCTCGGTATTCTTAGTGTGAGAATCTAAAAAGTGGGCTCTATTGGAATTTGGTAGAGGGGAAGAGGATATGAAGATCGTATACAATGACCAAGCAAGTGGGAAAAGAGAAGAGTCTATCATATAGACAATGCTTGATCGTTTAGAAGAAGGTATACGATCGTGTAGTAAATAGGTTGCAATCGTCTAGATGATCGTTTAGTAAACACTTGGCACTAGACGATCGTTTAGAAAAACGTAGGCGATCGTTTAGAAAGATGCGCGTTTGTATACGATCGTGTAGTAACATCGAGCTATCGTATAGTCTCTCGATTAGGTATGCGATGGGTAGTATACACTATATGTGAGCGAATTCTGTGATCCTTTGCAAAATGAAAACGATTTTCATTTTATTCTTCAATTACGAAAACTGATTGAAACTTCCCACTAACACACGGTTACGGAGAAAACGACGTGCACAATTATCCTATAATTTCAAATTTAAAATAATAAATATAATCATATTATATTCATTAACCTATAGTTTAATATCAAATATAAACCATAGTATTTTCTCCTCCACTAGATATAAATCATATTTATATCCATTCCTCCAATAGATATAAATCATATTTATATCCATTCCTCCAATAAATGTATCTCATAAATAAAATCAATCATATCATATATAATTAACCAGTTCAATTATATCATATATAATCAAACTCCCACTTGTCAATTTGAACATTTCAAACTAACCCAAAACTGATTCTCAACTTGCATCCATTGAGCTACCAAGGGAACCTAATAGACCTATGGCTTGAAGCTTCAATGACATGTGAATAGCTTACTAAACTCTTTAGTTACGAGATCCACCATCCGTTAACTGTCAGACATCCCACTAAAGATCGACAGCTGAACTCTCTTTACCACAAATATATTTCTGTGTCCATCGGATATAACCAATCAACAGTACGATAACCCTTCACAGATGCTCGTAAGTACAACTGGGCCAATTTACCGTTTGCCCCTGTCGTTACATCCAACTCCTTAAGTACCACCGATCCCTCTAATGAATAACATAGTCTTACAATGTATGGACACCTCTTGGGCCATGAGAAGGTGTGTGGTGCCACATCGTTCAAGCCCTGGGATAAACCCTTAAGGGAGCAATCTATCTACTTACCCGTGCTTCGGGGAAGGAGTGAATTCCATCTTGTGTAGCTGAGTTCCCAGCTCCCAAATCAGACGAATCGCCAAAGTGGTAGGTTTAAGTCGACGATCAGGCCACTCGCACCCATGCAAATCAAAGAACCGCCCTCAAAGTTAGGAGTTCCCAAGTCACTCAGGATTGAGGTCATGTTACCTATGGTCATCCCAGTGAAGTGAAGTCTCTGTCATGAACGACATTATATAACGAAACAGTATGGCTTAGAAAGTTTTTTATGGATCTAGAAGTAGTTCTAAACATGCATCTGTTGATCACCCTGTGTTGTGATAACAGTGGAGTAGTTGCTAACTTAAAGGAACCGAGGAGCCACAAACGCGGGAAACACATTGAGAGAAAGTACGATCTCATCCGGGAGATAGTACATAGAGGAGACGTGATAGTCAAGAAGATAGCCTCAGAGGATAATCTTGCTGATCCATTTATGAAGGCCCTCGTGGCTAAAGTGTTTGAGGGTCACCTAGTTGGACTTGGACTACGAGCTTTATAAATCTAAGGCAAGTGGGAGAATGTCAAGGGTATATAGATGCCCTACTTTATTGTATTTTCTCTTTTCTCAACATTATGTATTTGTATATATTAGTAACCCCTTGGGATCGACCTCCTACTTCCACTTTAACTACATGTTAGTTTTAATAGTTGTTAAGGCATTATAAATTTCATTTGCTTGGGTAAGATATAATTAACGACACCTATTTTACATCGATCAAATTGGCACCGTTGTCGAGGAACTGTGCAATTGACCTTTATGAAGATTTGAATTCCTTTTTTTTTAAAGAAAAATAAATAAAAACAAAAAAAAATAGTTAGTTTGATTAAACTATCCTTTTGTGCATGACCTGCTCCTCTCGGAGTGTACATTGTGATTTTGTTGTAGATATCAACCGTGAGGAGAGGAGAATACGAAAGGAAGGAACAAGAAAACAAGAAGGAGAATTTGAAGAATCGAGTCAAGAAGAGGAACCAATACAAACAAACACTATGGGTGAAGCAAGGGAGCAAACGTTAAGAGAGCTTGCCGAATCGAATTACACTCAACAACTGTTATGTATAGTATATCCAGAGACTACGGTACCTTTTGAATTGAAACCTGGTTTAATTCATCTTTTACCCACTTTTCAAGGTAATCCAGGTGAAAACCCACATAAACACATGAAAGAATTCCATTTGATATGTGATGCTATGCTCCCACACGAGGTAATACAAGAACACTTAATCTTAGGGCCTTTCCCTTCTCCTTGAAGGATGTGGCCAAAGATTGGTTGTACTACTTGTTGGCGGGATCGATTACCACGTGGAATGGTCTTAAGAAAAAGTTTTTAGAAAATTTTTTCCCTGCATCTAAGGCAAATAATATTAGAAAAGAAATATATGGTATAAAGAAATTGGTAAGAGAGTCCTTATATGAGTATTGGGAAAGGTATAAGCAACTTTGTGCTTCCTTTCCCCATCATCAAATTTCTAACCAATACTTTATCCAGTATTTCTATTCAGGATTGCTTCCATCTAAGAGAAGCAACATTGATGCAGTCACCGGTGAAGCTCTAGCTGAGTTTTAACCACTGAAGCTAGTCAACTAATATCGACAATGGTGGAGAATTTACAGAATTTTGGATTAAGGACTCTCGAATATGATGTTGTTTAGGCTAAAAAGGTTAGTGAGTTGAGAACTATCTAATTTAGTTTCCCTTTTTACTCTGGTTGCTCAAGGAGGACTTTCCCAAGTTAAAATATATGGAGCATGTGGTGTGGTTGGACATGCCTCCAAAGCTTGCCCACAAGGTCAACCTCAAGTGAATGAAATAGGATTCCAAAAGAAGTACGACCCCCATGGACAAACTTATAACAAAGGGTGGCAAGATCATCCAAATTTCAAATGGGAATCTCAAGGGCAATAAGAAAACCAGAATCAATCTTCTTCAAGCTCCTCAGGTATGCCTCTCGAGGATGTAGTGAAATCCTTTGAGAGTAAATCATCCGGAAAGCTCTCCGCTCAACTAGAGCATGCAAATGTAAGCACAATCACTCTAAGAAGCAGTAAGGAAATCCACTCATCCTCTCAAGATGCAACCCTGGTTCAATCTCCTCCCAATAAGCAAAAAAAGATAATGAAAGATCAAGAGAGAAAGGTAAATGAGCCAAAATAGACTCCTATTTTTTCTTAGGTATGTGATTACTCTCCTCCTAAAGTAGAGTCGTATGTACCCAAGACACCATTCCCTAGTAGATTAGCAAGACCTGAGGTAGAAGATACTGACCTAGAGCTTGTTGAGATGTTCAAAAAGGTACAAATTAATATCCCTTTGCTTAATGCTATTCAAAAAAATACCTAGGTATGCTAAATTTTGAAAGGACTTGTGTACTAAGAAAAGAAAAGGGAAGGAAGAGGAGAGAGTCTCTGTTAGCAAGAATGTCTCTACTTTGCTAAAAAAATATATGCCCAAAAAATGTAGAGATCCGGGAATGTTTACCTTGCCATGCAAAATAGGAGATAGAATTATCATGCTATGCTAGATTTATGTCCTTCCATAAACGTTATGCCTTTTCATGTTTATGAAGACCTTAATTTGGATGGCCTACAAAAAATGAATATTTGCACACGACTAGCCGATAAGTCATACATACAACCTCTAGGTATAGTAGAGGATATTTTGTTGAGAGTTGGAGAATTAATCTTTCCTATTGATTGTTACATTTTAAAAATTGATGAACCATACTCTACTTCTTCCTCTAATATTTTACTTGGTAGACCATTCATGAAAACTGCAAAAACTAGAATTAACGTAGATAAGGGGTCTTTATCAATAGAATTTGACAGAGAGGTAAAATCTTTCAACATTTATGACGCCATGAAATTTTTGGAGGAATATTATTCTCTTTGCTCCATGGAAACATATGATGAAATATATCACATTTTTTATTCCATGTTGGCAAAAATTCTAATTGTTTGGTAGCTCCTTCCATTCATTATGTTTTTTATTTTATTACTCATAACTCTTCTCATGCATCTCTTAACTTTTGCAACCATGATAATTCAAATAAAAAGCATGTTTCTAATTCTTCACTTCAATTTTCTAAAAAGAATGAATCTTCTTCAAAAGATGATAATGATAGTTCTTTCAACAACAAGTTTTGCCAAAATGTAACTATTTTAAAAGTAGATTCAAATTTTCAAAACAAAAATTGTATAAATGAAAAACCTTAAACTGATAATTCAAATTCAAAATTCAATTTTAATACCAAAAACAAAAACAAAACTTCTAATCTTTGCTCCGTTTTCAAAGTGCAGGTAAAAGGGATTGAGCCTAAAGCTCTCTCTTCTCCAAAGAAGAGCAAGAACCTTGGAAGTTGTTCCAAAAACGCCAAGAAGCAAAAACTTAAAAAGACCAAAAATTTTGATGTTCCCTAAAAAAAATTAAAAAAAAAGAGGAAAACTCTTCAAGGTGAACGGGAACAAACTCATAATTTACAATGAATGGCATGTAAACGAAGTCCAACTTGTTGGGTTTTATGTCCTAAAACTCGTGGTTTGTAAACATTAGAACTTATTATGAGAATTCAATAAAGTTGTTGTTGAATATATTGTTTTTTAGAAATCCAATAAACCTAAGTCCCTTGACTATTATATGAGTACTTGAACTTTATGTGGAGACATACAAGTGGATTAGGTTCGATTAAATAGTCAAAATGATCAATAGTATATGAATAAGTATGGGTACCTTATTCTGGTAACACTATTGGATGCGACCTACTCTGTAGTTGTTACAAAGAGTTGTAAAGTGCTACATACGAACTGATCCTAATTTGTGCATGTTGAGACATGAGGAGTGGGGGTGTCCTGTGCAAATGAGTTTTGTGCAAGATCGGACCACGAAACCTGTCACTCTTACTTTATAACGTTGTTTACTGTTTAAGACTGACGATTTCAAAGCGATGACCTAGGTAACTTAACCATAATCCTGTTTGTTCGGGATTATCCTTTGATCTACAAACGGTGAGAGTAGACTAATTGCGTCTGCTCAATAAGCTTACCATTTTAGGGATAAGACTGGATAAATAGCTGGGAACATAGGGTGCAAGAGGGAATTCACTCCTAACCGATTAGGATTAGTAGAGAGGTTGTTCCCTTCAAATTCTGATTCTGAGTCTTGAACAAGAGGCCTTACCCTCTCATTGGCCTGAGAGGGGTTCAATTTTTGTTGATTGAATCACAAATCAATTGTTCATTAGGGGTTCAGTAGAACTTAAGGAACAAGAGGTAATTTTGGGGGTAAAACAAAGATTCGACCCAACCGTTATTACGAGCAACCTATGAAGGGTTAACTTACTAATCATGGTTATATTGAGTGGACATAATATATCTGCAGTGAGGGGAGTTCAGTTATGGGCTTTAGTGGAATCATTCATTAGTTAACGAATGGGGTTAGATCAGTCTAATGAATTTAGCCGATTAATCTCGGATCGTTGGAGCCCATGATCTGTAGGTCCGCGAGGTCCCTCTACTAGCTCGTAAATGGGTACGCTTTAGGGTAGCTTGAGAAATTAATTTGAAACGTTCAAATTAAACATAACAAGAGAATAAATATTTAAATATGATTTAAATATATAAAATGATTATTGTGCAAAAATTAATTTAATATTTGATATTAAATTAATTAATTTTTCAAATTAATTTATGAAATTAATTTAAGAAATTCAAATTTTAAATTAAAATGATTTAAGAGTCATTTTGTATTTTAAAAATAAAATGGAAATTTGTTTGCATGGGTTGCACATAATGGAAAAAGAGTTTTTTCCATTATCATCATCTTTATGCTCACACACAAACCATGATCTTCTCTACCTTGATTCTCCAAGCATGAGATGCAAGCCATGCACTCCATCTTTTTATATGTTCATCTTGATATATAAAGAAGATTGGAGTTGTTCGAGGAGAAAAGGAGGAATACAGAATTTTGAGAGAAAAATCGTGGTGAAGAAGAAGCTGTCTTCTTCAACTTGCTGCTGTGAGCTTCCCTTGTTTCTTTACATCCTCAAGCTATTCTTGAGTCCCACAAATCTGCCTAAAGCTCCAAGAGCATAGTAGGGAAGGCTTTGAGGTGGTTCACATTGATATCTAGTGAAGACAACAAATGAACAGACGTTTTTCTTGAAGAGTTCTTCAAAGGTATGTTCTGAAAACCCATTTTTATGAACAACATGCTTTAGTTTTTGCCAAAATTAGTGGATTAGAATGCTTATAGATCCTTGATACTTCCGCTACATGTTGTTTAACTCTTAACACAATTGGACTTGCGTTTAACTAATCCCTCATATATATGACACCCCTCTTCACCAATGTTGAGCAAACGATGCTAAAAATTTGCAAATACAAGACAAATTTTCTTCTTTCCTTTTTCATTTTTCTTTTCTCTTTCTTTCTTTCTTATTTTTGCATTTTTTTTTTTACTAATAAATAGAATAATTGATTCCTTTTCTTTCCTTTGTAGGTTATCAAATATAAAAAATGAAGCTCTCAAGAAAGAACGAAACAAAAGTAAGAAAAATCTCTCTCAAGCATATAAATGATCAAACAAAAACTAGAGAAGTTTCTTTGTACATCCCTTCTTGTTTGTTTCTTGAATTTATTTGCTTATTCTAAACATAGAGGACAATATTCCATCTTTAAGTTGGGGGTGGGAAACAATGCATGCATGTTTGTTGGTATTATTCATGTATTCTTTCCTTTTTTTTTTAAAAAAAAAATGAGCCTCATCGAAAATATTTTCTTTACAATGACCTATATAGAATCATAATGCATATCTGGAACCCTTGAGCATCTGAGCTCGGGTTAATAGTTTATTGATTACTTAGACTGATGATATAGATTTTGCGATTCTTATCTGACATATCTAAATAAATTTGAGGCTCTGATTCATCTTGATAGCGTAATTTTGATTCTTTGAAAAACATGAATATTGAATTCTTTATGCTCCAAAAGACCATTTTACCTTGAATACAATAAATTCATGATTGAATAAATGCATGTTTGCACGTTCAAGAATCTCATTCACTTTATTCTATGCATCATTTTTTTTACATAATCTCTCGATTCTTATCAATGAAACTTTGATGACACACTCTTTCAAGTAAGGATACAAATAAAATTTTAGGTCTTTAAAATTTTCTAACAAAATTCGAAACTCATCTTTCAAAAGAAACTTTCTTTTCCTTTTAATTTCATAAAAAATCAAATACTTAGCTTTTTTAGATTTATTTAGAATCTTAAAGCTCTTAGAAATGTCATATCTACTTAAGTTTCTTTGTTACCTGATAGGAAAACCTTTGGTCTAAGAACAACAATCTTTTTAGAGTAGCAAGTCTAGACAAAGAGGAATAAAAAGGGTCTTGTGTATAAAAAGAATTGCTAGCATAAAAAAAAGCAAATTTGCAAAACTAACATAACCTTCATTAACATGTGTGTGTGGCTAAAGGTGAAAAGAGCTACCTTCATCGTATTTTTGTCAGGGCCCACGAGAAGAGAACGATAGGTTACCGGCGATGTGAGTATAAAAGCTATCCCTCTAGGTAAAAGAAATGCCAATTACATTTTGTGTGCATGAGTTTAAAAAGGCACCCTTGTATTAGAATTGCCTCTCTCCAATGCAAGTTAGGTATATCCTAGACCGATAACCGGGCCAGTGTGGGTGAAGAGGAATTGAGAGTTGGATATCTCCTTTCTATTATTTTAGACCTTTAAGTAAACTAAACTAGGTAGTCTTTTCCTTTATGATTTTGCAAGAAAAAGACTTTTTACTAAAACTAGGTAGTCTTTTCTTTTATGATTTTGCAAGAAAAAGACTTTTTCTTTTCAAAATAAGCTTCAACCTTTTGTTAGCAAAACTTTAAATTTCTAAATGCTTGCTTATATCCTTACTTCCTTGATTGTTGAGAAAAGAGATGGGAATCAATTCATTGTGTAAGACAATTGAATGTATTGACCATTTGAATGTGAGGATGAAAATGTGCCGACTTGTATAATCAATTTTGAATAATGAATGAAACTTTGAATAAACAATAAACAATCCATCTTTGTTTGATGTATGCATACTTCTATTTTTGACTTGTTCGAGACAACCAAGATCTAAGTTGGGGGTATTTTGATAGGTCTTATTAGAGCTATCTTATTAGTACTAATTTCCTCAATTATTCTTCAATTATTTACTTAAAATGCCTATTTTCATAGATAAATTCCAATCCCGACTCAAACGGAGTTATTTTGAAGGATTTGGAACTAATTCAAGCCAAACGACACCAAAGAATCACTTAAGAAGAAGATCCAAGATAAATTACCACTTTGCCCCTCAAGAGGAAAAATTCAACACACTTCAGCAATGCTTGTAGCATCGCAACGCTCCTCACAACACTAAGCCTGATGCTAGCTCGACGTTTGAAGATAGAATGCACCCATTTGCTGCAAAATAGGGTAGTGTCACAACGTTTCACCCAAAGTCGTAACACTCCAAAATTGACGGAATCGTTCGCACATGCGCCTTGCACAGCCAAGCATCAGTGCAGCGTCAAGATGCTAGCCCAACGCTTCTTGGCTTTATTACAATTTAGCGTTGCAATGCTACACTTGCAGATATACATTCAGTTGTTTCATTTTCAATAGGAGGAACGAAGAGAAAAATCATTTTTTTAGAGAGAGACTAGATCGAAACTAGAGGGAAAATTACTCAATTTTGTGTTTGTATTTAGAGATTTCTTGCAAATTTGGCAATTCTCTAGTGAATTGCTTCATGGATTTCATAATATTTTCAAGGATTTCTTTCAAGATTTCTCATCTCTATGGCTAGGTAATTCTTTTTCTTGGGAATTCTTAATTCTAGGTTTAATTCTTGAGTTCTTTTTGTATATTTTCTTGAATTTTCTTCATTCTTGAATGATCTTGGGCTGAATTTGAATAGAAATTAATAGAGGATAATTGGTGCTTTGATTCCATTAAATTCTTGTATGTAATTTTTGTTTGGCACTATTGCATAATAGTGAGGTAGGTTACAAAATTAAATTTTCTTATGTTAGTTAGGACTTTTTCCGAATTTAACTCTTGGAATTCTTAATTAGAACACTCATTCAATTATTCTTGAAACTTACTCTAATATGTTTCTTGAATGTCATAATCATGATAACCCATGTCTTTAAAGCAATCTAAGAAAAGAACAATGCTATATGGAAGTATTTTTTACTTAGATTAGGGCTAATTGATGTGATTCATGTTAATTAGCTATATGGGCCTTTAAGGATTTTTCCTTATTTGATTGTGGGATGTTGAGTTTTCAAGTAATTGTTCAAGAACAATGATAGGATTAAACCTAGTACAAAAATTCCCAAAAATCTTTTTCTATCAATTCTCTTCTAACAAAAATAGTAAGTTTATGTTACAATTTGCCTTTATCTTCATTTTAGTTAGCTTTTAGGTTCTTAGAGGTTCCCTTAGGATCGACCTCCTACTTCCACTTTAACTACATGTTAGTATTAGTAGTTGTTAGAGCATTATAAATTTTATTTTCTTGGGTAAGGTAAAACGATATTTTTTACCTAGCTATAAATACAAACGACCTGTGAAGGATCGACTTACTGATTATGGTTAAATCAAGTGGACAAAAATATATCTACAGCTATAGTGGTATGTCTTGGTGGTTAACGAATATTGGTTAACTTGAATTAAAGAGTTTAACCGATTAATCTCAAGTCGTTGGAGCTTATGATTTGTAGGTCCATGAGGTCCCTCTACTAGCTCGTAAAGTATTACACTGTAGATTAGAAAATTGAGCGAATTTGAAGTGTTCAAATTCGAAATTAGGGTTTTGAATTTGAAATGTTCAAATTTAATTTTAGGGTTTTGATAATTATATTTGATATAATTAACATTTAAATTTATTGAAATTAAACGTAAATTGGAGAGTTTAAAATATTTAAATATTGATTACATTATTAGGATTCATGTTTAAATTGGGTGTTTTATTAATTTAATATTTGATATTAAATTATTATTAATTAATTAATTAATTAATTAAATTTATTTATTATTTATTTAAATAAAAGTAATTTCAAATTTAATAATTCAGTTTTAGAAATTGAGTTTATTATTAAAATTAATTTCAATTCATTTAAATAAAATTTGAATTTAATTTAGTAAGTGAAATTATCCCCTTTTTTAGATTGTTAGTGGATTTTTCCACATTGACACCTTGCCCACTCACTTAGTACTAATTGAGGTGTCAATTGGTTGAATATGAGTACTTGCATGTTTAAATTTGTTAAATACTTCATCTTTCATAATTTTGAAGCTTATGCAATCTGAAATTTATGAAATTTTTGGAAAAATCCTTTTACTCTCAAACTCTTCCAATCCCTTGCCTAATCTATCTCAATCTTAAGTTTTCACCATTCAATCCAAGGCTGAGGATGGTAAAGAGTACTCTCTTGGTAGTCTACTAGAGTTTTGGAGAACCAAATCGTGGAATACAACAATGACTTAAAATGATTCTATAAAGGTATACATTATGAAACCCTCTTGTTTGTAAAATTGTTTTTTAGCATGTTTGTAACTCAAATTAAGTGTAATTAGAGTGCTTAATGATTCTGTTAACTTCTACTTTATGCTTGTTTTTCCTATAAAAAACGAGGGTGAAAGAGAGAAAAGAATGAATGAATGAATTCTACTACCAAGAAAGAAGAGAAAAATGAACGTGATCAAGAACAACAACGACGATCAAGATCTCCACAAACCAAAGCCTCGTACTCTTAAACATTTCAATTCTCAAAAGAGAATCATCACAATCAATTGATGATCGAAAAGGAAAAAGTCCTCAAACATTACCATTATCAAATAAATTTCAAATTTTGGGATCTTCCATCCGTTAAGGCCTTCTGCCTTGACAAACAACTCTTCTCCTATCAAAACTGAGGAGTCGTCTACTCCTCCAACTACTTATGTCCAAGCCATCATAAAATTAGACCCTCAAAATTCGGAAGGTATTCCTCCAAACAAAACTTTTAATTACCGACCATCATCATCTACCTCTTACTATAATAAAATCCAAACTTCATATATTACAATTCTTGAGCCAAATTCCTAGGAAACACTATTCCTAAAACAATCCAAAAAACATTTCCGTCAAATTTTCATTTTATTCTAAGTCATCCACAAAAAACTCGTTTATTCTATGAATTTATTCTTATTGTTATCTACTCAATTGAAATCACTCGTAACAGAAACAAAGACGACCTCAACTGAATCGCCTTTTCAAAAGTTAGAATTCTTCGTATTCTAACTCCAACCAAATGGAACCAAAGTATTTATACTAAAAAAATAATTTCATATTAATTTCTTCCACAAACTTATTCATGCATCCATTATCAAAATGCTTGGTACAATATGTTTTGGTTAAACAATTTTAATCATTTTTGGTTCATAATGTTTGACAAAACATGTATTCAAAATTTTCCATTATGGTTCAATGATTGCTGGAATATATTTGGTCTTAATAAGGCCAATCTACCATTTTTTTTTTTTTTTTGAAAGTTTTAAATACTTTCAAACAATATTTTCTCCAATTCTTTTAATTTAACTTTACATTTTTCAAATTATTTTCACTTGGCATAGATTTTTTGCTGGAATTACTCAATCACGGAGTTAAATGGAATCTCTCACCTTTTTGAACATATAGAGTCAAGTGGTGGGACAAATCCAACACAATTGTTGCTTCAAAAAATGTGGTGGAGAAATGGTTCTCTATCTATCCCCACAACATGAAGCCAAACTTACAAAAAAGTCAACAGTTCATGACTCAAAAATTAAGACTAATGTTACAATGACACAAGTATCTAATGAAGAAGAACCTAATGTTATCATTCAACAAATTCCGTCTCAATCCACTGCCAGCCAAGAAGAAAGTACATCCAACATTCAAGAAGAATATAATCAAGACGAATTTGCAAATTTTATGCATCACATTTACACTCAAACCCAATCCACTGATCCAAATCAGTAGAAGACAAAATTCTTACGTTGCAAATGAAGACAAAGTATTGTACATGGTCATCTTTTGTAAAAACGTGTCTTACAACCCATGATGTAAAGAATAACGTGGCTTGTTTTTGTGTAAATAAGGTAGTCTCCTATATCTATATAAATAAGGATTAGTGTGTGTTTGGAATACATTTTCAAGTGTTTAATTTAAAAAATAAGCCATTTCGGAAGATATTGGAGTGTTTGGAAAACACTCAAAATAGTTTTTCAAGTGTATTTTAATAACTTTTATCAAAAGTGTTTAAACGGAAATGATTTTTTGTGAAAAATACTTTTTTCTCAAATTAATCCAAATGGGCCCTTAGTAGATAGCTAGGGGCAGAGGTTTTCTATGAATCTTGTATGAGCTTCTTTTGAGTACTCTCTGTTGAAAAAAAAGAAAGAACTTGTACTTGTGAAATTTCAATAAAAGTTCTTGTTTCCTCTAATTTCTTCCTCTTTGGATCACCATTATCATCTTCAAGTATCAATTTCAATTTCAAGTATTTCTCAATTTTGATTTCCAACATTTTCCACCATCGAAATAAAATAAATTATTTGTTTATTTATCATTTTAATAATTCCAACATAATTATTGTTTTAATTTCCAACAAATAATATAAATTTTATTTATTCAGTTTTCCATACTTATATTAACTTCTTCATACCATCATTCCCACTGAACTTTATTAATGGGATTGATGAATGATTCATGAGAAATTTCTTTGGATTTATTATCAATTTTAATATTTTCAGAAACATTAGAGGTTGAAAGTTAATCTATTAATTGTTGAGCTTGAAGGGATAAAAGTTCAAATCTAATTTGAGAATTTTCTTTTTTGACATTAGAAATTTCTTCTTTTAATATATTATCTTCACTCAAAAAATTCTACTTGAGAATCAAATTACTCATAATCCTAGATGAAATTTAGAATATGCCTTTATACCTTCAATTGAAGACCCAAAATTAACTCAAATTGTTGAAAATGAATATGGCAATGTATAAATACAATTTCAATCTTCAAGAATAGAACTTCCTAGATTCTCTACTATTTATGTACCTAATCAGCTAAATACTTTTATAGACCTTCAAGGAGTCTGGTTTGATAACACAATACCACAACCTTTTTATACAAAAGAAAAAGATCCAACCTTATCTCCTACTCATTCTGATATGCACAATATTAATCAATTGAATGTTATATATAAACGCTTTATTATTAATAAATTAGAACTTGATAAAGAATTTTAGTCTGACAAAAATAAATTTCTAAGAGATACTTTTTTTAATCCTTTAACAAAATTGAATAAAGTGAAATTCGTGGTAGATACTACGACAAAAAATAAACATATATTTCTTCCATTTGATGAAACATATGACATATTATCAAAACATTACATCCTCTTTATATCAAACTATTAACACAAATACTTCCTTTCCCACATGAGAAACTATACGATAGCCTTTTCTGAAGTTTTTACATTTGTGTCGTCCATGTGCAACAGTGAAGAAAAAATATAGTGAATATTTTTCCTTGGTTTCTTGAGGTGTTTCTCTTTTGTGCTAATCCCAATATACTGGATTGTGGTACTGGAAATTAATTAGTCTGCGTTGGACTATGTAGGAAGAGATTTGTAGTGTGCATCAGACTCTTTTATAATCTTCATTATAGTAGAACCTGCAATTGCAGAAGTCTGGACATAGTTCTGGGTTTGGGGCAAACCAATATATTTTTGGCGTTGTTCTCTTTTTCCCTCCTCTTATTTTTTTTGTTATTTTATGATTGATAACCTTTTTTGGCTCTAACATGTGAAAGTGAAAATTTTAGATATAATTTAGTTTACACATTTGTATTTATATCTAGCATAAATTCCCAACAAGTAGTATCAAAGCTTTTAGTTCAAAGTCATGAGATCATCAGAGCCAAGGGTTTTTTAAGGAATCATGAAATTTGATAGAAAAAATTTTGGATACTGGAAGATGCAGATTAAGAATTTTTAACTTACAAGAAATTTCATAAGGCATTAAAGGAGAGGCCGAAAGAGATGTTAGATGAAAATTGATAGAACCTGAATGAAGAAGTAGTTGCAATCATCAGGATGTGTCTTTTAATGAACGTTGCTAGTCTTGTAGCCAACGAGACTAATGCAGTGAAGTTGATGGAAGCGCTTACAAATAGGTATAAGAAACCATCTACCAATAGTAAAGCTTATCTTCTTAAGAAGAATTTCAACATGAAAATGAATGAGGATGCTTCTGTTAATTTCTATATTAATGAGGTTACCACTTTAATTAAACAGTTGAAATCCATTAAGATAGAATTTACTGATGAGGTGTATGTTATTCAGTTATTGATGTCTTTACTTGATAGTTGGGAGACCATGAAAACTGCAGTGTCCAATTCAATTAAGGATAACACATTAAAGTTTTTCAGGGATTTGTGATTTAGTTATATCTAAAGAAATTCGCAAGAAAGATAGTACTAAAGAATCTGTTGTGACTAAGGGTAAAGGCAAGATAGACTCCAAAAATGATGGGTCAAGTAACAGTAATAAAACATGGAATAATAGAAATAAGGAGATATAGTACTTTTACTGTCGCAAGAAAGATCACTTCAAAAATCGTGTAGGAAATTAAAAAGGATAAAAAAAAAAAAAAGAAAACATGAGATAAACCGAGTTAAAACTGAAAAAGAAACGATAAGTCTGGTAGAAACTGATGAAGAAATAATTAGTGATGTCTATGTCTGTGTTGAGAGTAACATAGAAAATAGTAGTCGTTCATCTGAATGGACAATTGATAATATAGCTTCCATACACATAACTTCATAGAGGAGTCTATTCACATCTCTCACATCAGGACATCGTGGTCTAATAAAAATGAAAAATGGAAGAGCTTCCAAGATCGTTGGGATTGGAGACATTAATCTAAAGACAGAGTTTGGAGAAAAGTTAGTACTACGAAATGTCAAGTTTTTGTCTTGGATGAAAATAAATCTCCTCTCTATTAGCAATTTGGATGATGAGGGTTACAGTTGTGAGTTTTGTAGTTGCCAGTTTAAACTCATGTTAAGATCCCCGGTAGTGGCAATTTGCTGTAGAGATTCCACATTGTACATATTTTTGTTTAGTATTGCCAAAAGATTAGGGAGATGGTGAATGCCAGTTAAAGCTACAGATTGTAGGTATAGAGGTGTAATTGAGCCAGTAGCAATGATCATCAATTTCGATCAATCAAATCAAGATCCATCAGTTCAGAAACAATTAAGAAGTTTGAAAGAGGAAATTGATGGCTATCACAAACTCTCAGTTGTCAGACATTCGAATGGATTGGTGAAGTTGCTTAGGTGAGTAAGGACGTCAAAGTGGAAGGTCAAAATAGTTGCTAAGGTCAAAGATAGAATCTCCAACTTGGTAGCAAGCTTGAAGAAATGAGTCAAATCATTTGCAGAATGTATCTTCTTCAAGAACATATGTTCAGGATTGAGGAAAATGTTAGTTGATACCACTTAGCTAAAATGGGAGTACGTGACTATTCTTTATGCTGGTAGACAGTTCTACATACCTTGCTCATATCTCGAGGTAAACACAGATGAGTTACAATTGTTTTTTCTATGGTTTTCTGTTTTATTACTTTGTTGATTTTATAGGTTTTATGTTGAATCTTGGAGTTTGTCAAGTGGAAGTATAGTCTTGAATTTTATCAAGATATTATGTTTTGTTGTAGTAGGAGGCAAGATTTTTGTTTCCAAGTAGGAGAATGTTGGGATTGTGGAGATAAAATTTCATATTGTTTAGAGTATATATATATATATATATATATATATAATTTAATTAGAATGAAAAATGACTTTGACTAAAGTCAAAATTATGACAAATTTGTCTTGCGGTGGAGTGAAATTTTGGGCTTGGCCCATTTACTCTCTTAGGTTTTTCTGGGCGCAACTTACGACAGTCTTTTTTGAAGTTTTTACGTATGTGTCATCCATGTGCAACAGTGAGGGAAAAATATAGTGAATATTTTTTCTTAGTATCTTGGGGTGTTTCCCTTTTGTGCTAATTTCAATATAATGGATTGTGGTACCGAGAATTAAATAGTTTGTATTGGACTATTTGGGAAGAGATTTATAGCGTGAATTGGAATCTTTTACAATCTTTATCATAGTAGAATTTGCAATTATAGAAGATTGGACGTAGTTCCGGGTTTAGGGCAAACCAGTATATTTTTTGTGTTGTTCTCTTTTTCTCTCTTCTTAATTTTTTTTTTTTGTTATTTTATGATTGATAACCTCTTTTGACTCTAACCAGTAGAAGTGAGAATTTTAGATATAATTTAGTTTCCGTATTTTTATTTATATCTAGGATAAATTCCCAACATGTGCCTTGATTCAAGCATCTCTACTTCTTGTTTTATCTCTTTAGCTTGATTTTGACGCATCGATTATGATGTCTTGCCTAATAGTTAAAACTCCTCACATAATCCTTAATTTTTGTGTATTGGTTGTCGAGTGGAAAAGTTTGATTCACGGATGTATGTTTATTGGCAATTTCAAGGAATCTATGTTTGCATGATCAAACTAGAATAAGAGAGAATTAATTAATTAATTTAGACTATCCAAGTGATTAACCATTGACGACATTTAGTGTAATTAGGGCATTTAGTGTTAATTAATAGTTTGGGCACTCGTCTAATTTTCCAACAAGTTGGCTTTCCAAACGAGTTGGTTAGGTTGAGTGTGAGTTGGTCGTGTACATTGAATGATATAAGAGTTCATGAGATCGATTAGCAACCTATAAAGGTATTCAAATAACCCGACAATCTGAACAACCCAAATAACTCGGACTACCCAATCCAAAATGTAAGAGTTGGGTTGGGTTAGTTTTGTTATGGGGTTGGGTTGGGTTAAACTTTTTCTATTTTTGTTGGGTTTGGTTGAGTCGTGGGTTGACTTAAAAAAATTTGGGTTGACCCACTCGAATATATATATACATATATATATACATACATATATATATATACATACATATATGTATATATATATGTATACATATATGTATATATATATGTATACATATATGTATACATAGATATGTATCTATGTATACATATATATACATCTATATGTATACATATATATATGTATACATATACATATATATGTATATACATACATATATATGTATACATATATATGTGTATATATATATATCCTTGTTTAAAGTTTGAATGCTTTGTATTGATTAACTTGTAAATTTTTAATATTTTTTTTAAAATTGTTACGATATTTATCTTTATTTAAATTTTACAATAAATATCATAGACATTTGGTATTTAGCATTTGAATTTTATGAGATTTTAGTTA
Source organism: Benincasa hispida (assembly GCF_027475165.1). Lineage (NCBI taxonomy): Eukaryota > Viridiplantae > Streptophyta > Magnoliopsida > Cucurbitales > Cucurbitaceae > Benincasa > Benincasa hispida. Next base: position 15,776,454 of record NC_143485.1, read on the forward strand.
TTAGTCTTGTGTTATATATAAATTTACATATTTTTAATTAAAAAAAAAATAAGTTATAACCGACAATTCAACCCATCCCAACCCAAAATTTAAGGGTTGGGTTGGATTGGGTTAGGTTGGAGATTTCATTTGAGTCCTTTGGGTTGCCAACCTAACTAACCCGAATTTTCAGGTAGGTCCAAAAAATACCCTCAACCCAATTTAACCCAACCCATGTACATCCCGAGTAAACTCCTTCCTTTAAACTAGAAGTTTAATGTTGCTCATCTTGATTGTTTGAATATATGGCCTTTTATCTTTCCGGTCCTTTTATTTATCTTTCCCAAATTTCTCATGTTACCACTTAACTAGGAAATCAAATGATCTTTAGGTTCTATGTGATTCAACCCAATCTTCTACTAATACTATTTCTATTAATAGTTCTAGATCAAAAGTTTATAAATATTATTTGATTGGAGACCCTCAAAAGATCTTTGCTCTCATATATAATATTAAACTTTCAAAATTTTTAGTTTCATTTGTTTGTGGGTTTTTTATGAAAAAATGTCGAATAGTTCAATGATGAATTAGACCTAATATCAAAAGAATTTATCAAATATAAAAATAAAATCAAAGGTTAAGAGACATTTTAACATTCAAAGATTCAGCTATTCTATACAAAACTGAGAGTCTTAAAACAAGATTAATAGAAACATCGTGATCAGTGACATATCAAATGCACATTGGGTGATGTCAAGAGATGGAGCCATTGTATTTTTAACACATTTGTGGGGTTTAATTTGAGTTGCGTTGTGGTCTATGTTTCTTTCTTCTGAGTATTCAAGGCTCCACTTTAGAACAGCCTCACAATTCCATGCTCAATATCAAATTTCAAATCAACGCTTTTCTGTGATTTGCTTCGGTCCCTTTCCCACACATCTTGTTTTAGACGTTATATCTTTAGAGTCTGATATTATTTTGAATTCTTGCCCAACTTTTCTCTTTTTCCGGCTCTCCACTTTGATGAAAATAAAATGTCAAATGTGTGTAGAATATGCTTCTATAAAAGAAACTTATACAAACAATCAACAAATAGATTTGGGTTAAGGGTGTTTTTTTTTTATTAATTCAAAAATTCAAGTTGATTGGATTGACAATCCAAAAGACCCAAACAAAGTCTCCCACGCAAATAAATTCGGGTCAAGTCGGATCTTGTCTTGTCTTGTTTTATCTTGTCGGTTTATAATTTTTTTTTTCTTTTTAATTCAAAATATGTAAATTTATCTAACTAATAACTACAATTTCATAAAATGCAAATATTAAAAATCGAATATTTATGATATTTATTATAAGTTTTAAACAAAGACAAATATCATAACAATTAATGTATATATATATATATATATATTAAAAATTCACAAATTAATCAAATTAATATATATAACTTGGATTGGGTGGGTCAATCCAAATTGTTTTTAGTCAGATTCACGACCTGACCCAACCCAACCCAACAAAAACAGAAAAAATTTAACACAACCTAACCCTTACATTTTATGTTGGGTAGTCTGAGTCGTTTGGATTATTAAATCATTTAAACACCCCTACTTTTAAGGCTAATAATTAATTGTATAACAACATTTTTAAAGAATCCAAATATAACCAAATCTATTAATGATAGACTGATATATAGTCTATCATTTATAAATTTTGAAAGTTAGATTAAAATTTTGTTGCATCTGTGAATTCTTTTGTATTAATTATGTTATATCTGCGAATATTTTGGACTTGATTGTTATATTCACTACTGTGTCCCTAAACTTAATTATCAACTAAAATTAAATTTAATTGCCTAGCCTAATTTTAGTTAACCACACCCGATGTTGAATGTGGTGGTCTGTATTGCACCACATTTTAATGAGCATGGCCACAATAGATTATGATTAATGTTGATGCCTTATTCTAAATGAGGTGATTTGTTGATCACATTAAATTCGAATTAAGTGAGCTTTGGTCAGTACTTGAGATGACCAGTCAAAAAATCTTGAACACCCATGATGTTAATATCAAGCTTCTCTATACACAAATATGGTCATTCTAAATATTGAGGTTTAATAGTTACAAAATTTTAAAAAATTTGCTCAAAAAATATTTATAGCAACCTTATTAGAGATTAACAAGAGTACATCCATAGTAACGTAAAAAGTTTGAAATAATACACATAATCATATATGAACTTGATATCAAAAAGTTTTGTAGTATAATCAATTAACCAAATAAAGATCTTGAACATTAGATAATGTATGATTAACATTACCATTTGAAAATAATTGAACGCCACGGTTAACAAAATGACTGTGAACACATGTCTTAGCTTATTGTCAACGTTATAATTGAAACAATAAGATGTTTCGAGTAAAGAAGAAAAATAGAGAGTGAAGAAAGAAATAATAGAGAGGACATGATGAGGGAAAGTTGAGAGAAAAAGAAAGAGGGAAAAAAAATTGTCCGGGAGTTTATTTCTCAATATGAGTGGCTAATTTTATTATAGGCAAAACTTGAATGACATGTTTCTATAGTATGTTTCTTGTCGTGTTGATTCTGTTTTAAGATTGGTTTCTTATATGTTGATATGTGTATTGTATATTTGTTAATGTGATTCCTATCCGCTGCGACATGTCTTGTAACATGCTAACATTTTCAAGGACATTGTAACGTGAAAGACAATAGATTCTGTAAAATATTTTTTTCCTTATCTGTTAGTGGGATTCTATACATTCCTGGCTTGCTATGTTTTTCCTTGCATAGATGGTTTATTATTTTCTTAAAGATCTTCATATATATATATATATGTTTTGTTCAATTTTAGAATTAGTCATTTTGAAGATTTTGAGCCATTGTCTCGTGTGTTCATCGAAAACCTCAAGTGTGTCAATTCTTAGAATTGTGGAAGCATGTTGTTGTTGTAGATCTTGACTGTTTCTCTAGATCTAGTTGAATCGTTCTATTGCAACTTGATAAGGGTTTCTCAGACTTAAGGGAGCCTAAATTCATCAAGTGGAGTAGTCTTCATTTGAAGGTGGAAAGATAAAGTCTTGGTAAGAAGGAATCTCATCCTTAGAGGGAGCCTAAGTAATCATTCATCGATATTCTTATACTTAGGGGGAGCCTAAGTACATTGAAGGTGAGGGGATCTCACACTTAGGGGAGCTTAAGTTTTATTAAGAGGGAGGTCACGCCAAAAGAAAATCTAAGTAAGCGTTCTTTAAGTTAGGCTATTTGAGTGTCATTGTAATTGTTTGACTTACATTAGTGAAAATATATCTTTCCACGAGCACATTGTTTCGCAGACGCAAGAAGTATTGCACAAAACTCTATGTTCTATTCTAGATTTAGTTTTCTTCGCTTATCTATGATATTTTCAAAAAGTTGTAATATCGTGGGTAACAAGTTTTTTATTTCAAAAACAAAACTCAATGGGAGAAAATTAGAGGAAGAAAAGAGAGAATGTGTGTGGGAGAAGAAAAGAAAAAGAGAAAAGGCTGTTTTCTTTAAATGTTAGAAAATGTTAGAAAATTGGATTCTCCTACTACACGCATGTTCAAAAATTCAGATCATTTTGAAAGAATAAGAGAAAAGGTTGTTTTCTTTAAATGTCACATTGCATAGATGCGTATTGGAGAATAGGAAATTGTTGGAGAGAGAATGAAATTTTGGAAAGAAGTAAAAATGGCTAGGATTTTTCTCTCTCCTATTCCTCTAAAATTCTCATTTTCCTTTAATTTAATTTGTACAAATTTCAAAATCTTCTTAATTAGAAAAAAAAAAATTGTTATCCCGCCTAACGTGGGAAAGAAACATCATTCAAATTGAGAATCATCGACTTGACTTTCTTTACGAAAAATGAAACCTTTGAGAGATTCAAATAACCATCATTAAAAAGATGAACCACTTTCAAACAGTCAGACTTGATCCAAATATGACAATACATTGTTAGAACAAATACTTTCCAGACCCTTACAAATAGCCAAAGCCTCTGTAACCTTGAAGTCACATTCCTTTTTAATGAGTTTAAATCCAATCAAGCAAACATGACTCGCATGGTCCTAAAGCACCCGACCAATTCCCCTTGACTGACTGGTAGGGTTCCAAACGACATCTTTTGTTCAGCCTCCACTCTCTCTTTACCATAATAATATGTTTGAAGAGATATACCACATCAACAATTTACACATAACTAGAATAATAATAAGAGAAAATATTAATTTACACTTTTAAACTTTGAAGTTTATATCCATTGTTGTATCAATTTTAAACTTTGAACTTTCCTAAGTATATCAATTTACATGTTTCATTACGTTCTATTTGGATAAACATTGTGTGAGACTTATAAGTTTATCAATTGAATTCCCACACATTTTACAAGCTAATCGATTTAGTCTCTTAATTAAAATTTGATTTGAAAATTGTCCTTACGTCAGTTATGCACATCCATTTTATTAATCCGACATTTTAAGAAGCCTAACGTAAGAAATGAATGTATGAACAGTTTTTAAATATAATCCTAATAAATGATTGGTTCACTTCTAACGGTTTAGAAGTTCAATTGAAGCAATCTGATATATATTTTTCGAACTAAGTTTGAAGGAGGGTGTTAATTAATACATTTACAATAGTTTAAAATTTAAATTTATATAAATATTAATTCATAATTTAAATTGATATAACTTCAAATTTTAGAGTATAAATTAAAATTTTCTCTAGAAATATATAACAAAAAAATCCTTTTTCAATTTCTAAGAAGGAAGCGACCAGAATTCTTTTCACAATATATATTTATTCATATTTCGCTTCAAATTGGCATCACAAATTTAAGTTATAGCATCCTCATGGACCAAGCACACCTACCAATTCTCGCTCTTCAATAAAAATTTAAATGATCGTTCGGATATTTATATTAATCTGTATACTTTTAATGGTACAACATTTAAAAAAATATATATTACAAATCTGATTTTTTTTTTCTTCGAAAGGAATTATTAATAATTGATTAACTTCAATGATTATTATCAACCTCTTTTTATTTGGCTAGATTATATAAAAATGCCGTCAAATATTAAGTTTTGGTTTCAAGTTTTGATGTTTCACAAAGTTTGTTTTAACCCTTAATTAAGGGTCTATTTCGTATAAAATTGCTAGCATCCTCGTAGATTTTAGGCACGCATACCAATTCTTGTTATTCAAGAAAAATTTAAATGATAGTTCAGATATTTATTTATATGAATATGTATACTTTTATAAACAGCATAATGATCAGTAGTACAACTTTAAAGAAGAATTATTGCAAATCTGATTTTTTTCACAAGAAATTATTAATACTTTATTAACTTCAATGTTATTACCAGCCTCTTTTATTTGGCTAGATTATTTAAAAATGGTAGAAAATCTAGATTTGTTTTATATTTTAGATTCATTCAGTAAATATTTATTTAGTTGATAATTCATATTCTATTTTTTAAAATAGTTTTAGATTCTATGATTCAAACGGGGCAAATTTTAAAAACAATTTTGTTTATGTTTTGATTGTATATAGATTTTATTAAAATTTAAAATGCAGAATTATATTGAATAAAGAAAAAAACATTTAAAATTACAATATGTCATTTTATAAATTTGATTTATTTTTTAAATATAATATGTATTATGTAATCTTTAATAAAATTATCTAATATCACAAAATAATAATTATATAAAGAGGTCTTTCTAAATATAAAAAAAAATATTTATATTTTACAGTAAAAAATTACAAAAGTACAAAGCATTTTTTTGAACTTTTTGCTATAAAATATAAATATTTTATTGGATTTTTTTATTTATAAAAATTTCTCTTATAATAAATTTTTTAAACATAAATCATATTCATTATAGATTAATAATAGTTTATTGTCAACTAAATATTAATGGACAGCTTCAACTAGTTTTATGATTTATAATAGTATAATACATCTTAAACAATTGTCTAACTTATAATTCAATTTCTGAATCTACAACCCAAACATATATCTCATAACATGAAATACAACTATTTTTTCATTAACCCTGGCTTTTAAGTTCTCTATCAAGCATGTCCTAAACTTTTAAGTAGTTTTAAACATTTTCATTAGCTTTCAAACCTAACAGTTAAGTTGTAACTTGAGATGTTTGGTGTTCGAGGAGAAAAAAAATGCATCCATATTACTTACCATTTTCTCTAATGGTTAACTGATAAAGCTGCTTACAATGTAGCATCTTTGGCATCCTCTTCGAGAATCTCAGAGTCTGAAAAGATGTATTATCAATTGATGTGCTTCACCTTATTCTTGAAAGAGGATGATGTGGTCTTTCATTGTTAATGATCTGATTGCAGTTTCCCAATGAATTTTTGCTTAAGGTAACTGATAAAAAAAAAAAAAAAAATTAAGGTCTCCCACATTCAACAAAGAAAAAGAAAACTAATAACTTACAATATTGTGTATCATCAATGAGAAAAATATTGAAATAATTGGAATCACTTAATTAAAATCAATACTATAATTTTTAATACATTTAATTTGTTTTTTTTTTACGAAGGTATTATAATTAAAGTGTGGTGTGGGAGAATCGAATCTTAAATTTCAATATCGATAGTATAAATACTATACCAGTTGAGTTATGCTCTTATTCACATTTAAACTCTAATTTTATGTTACACTTGTGTACTCATATTAATTAACTATTGTTTTAAAGAAGAAAAACGTTACGTTTTTAAGGAATTTTTCCACTTGATCAATAATTACATTTTCGGAATTAATTAATCTATAACTTTGATTCTCATATTATCAACTACTCCTAGGGAATGAATATTTAGCCACATATGAACATCTCTTAAAAAAATAAAAATAAACAATTGACTTGAATATCACAATTTACCACACGTGTCATGCAAATAATTAAATGAATTAAAAATGAATGACGGATGTATCTTCTATGTCTACATATATCAACATTGAATCAACCTCACTTTGGCCTACCCATGAAAAGGTGAAATGAAAAAGAATATATAAAATAATTTATAATAATTTAATTTTTTAAATAAAAGAATCATATTTTAGGTAATAACTATTGAGTTTTTAGTTTTAAGTTTTCTAAAATAAAGTTTATAAGTTCCTACTTTCACTAATTTTTTACATTTTCTTATATATCTATTGTTTACTAATTATTTTCAAAAATCAAGTTAAGTTTTAGATACTAAAAAGAGGTTTTTAAAACATGTTTTTCTTTAAAAGTTTGATTAAGAATCGTCTTTTTCACTTAAGAGTATAATTGATAAATTAGAATGAAACAATCATAAAATTAAAAATTAAAAAACATCGCTATCAAATAAAATTTTAGATATTATTGGATTGATGTGTAACGATTAATGGTGTGGTTTTTATAATGATATACAAAGAAAAATTTGAAATTAATTATAAATTCGATCAAAATTGAATAGTCATATCTCAACTTTTTAGATTTTTTTTTTTTAAAAAAAATTGTAATTGATAAAAAATTTTAAAACTAGACTTCGACTTTAAAAGAGGTTCAAAATGTTTCTAATATTAAATTTATAATCAATACAATCAATTTATAATTACCAACTAAATGAATCTCAACTAGTATTAATTAATTTATATGAAAATGTTGTGTGTTAAAAATTGTGCTTAACTATTATTGTATGGTATTATATAATTATTATATATTATGCCATACATATGATTTAATTTTACAAAAGCAAAATGAGATTAAATAGTATGTATATCAAAGTTCTTTTTTTTTTTTTTTAATACAATTCCGTTGAAAATATCGAATTTTAAATATGAAAATACTTAAAATAATTAAGAGTTGTTCTAAACCATCGCACACTATGGATCACTAATCCATAAACCTATGAGAAAGAAATTGGTTGAGCGGATATATTTATTCAATCGATTTGATTAAGTTAGTTTAAAAAATCATTGCTGACCAGATAAACTCAATTTAAAAAAATAAAAATAAAAATAACTGTGACACCCATTTCGATCGCAAACATTGTTTTATAGATATAGATATTAAATACCTAAAATTTGAATGTCTAAATTTTAAATGTCTTGAATAATTAATGTTTGTGTTTGGATATGCAGGATAATTAAGACTTGAAAATTAAATACGTGTGTTTTCAATTTGCCCGTATATAAAAATTAAAATTAAATAGTGATTTAATTACATACCAGAGATCAATTATTGTATTCATCAAATAAATTTAACATTATTAATCAATAAAAATAAGAATAGATGAATACTTTTATATTAAACCTTTATTAAACATAATTAATTAATTTAAATTGATTACAAAAAATAAAATTATTATAAATTAATTAGAATATTGATAAAATAATAATAATTTATATTAAATAGTTAAAATAACATAAAATATTAATTATAAAGATATTAATTAAAATTTATTAAGTCTAATTAATATATTTATATTTAATAGATAATTAAAATGATTAATGATGAGTAATTGATATTAATATTTAATTAATTAAACTAAAAACTAAAATTTTGTGAAAGAAACAGAGATATTAAATATTTATATGAAATTTCAGGAAAATAGCGGCAAAACAAACAGGCCCTTAAAAAAATTTCTTAACTTCCATATTTCTAGGCATTAATTATCACATATTAATTATTAATTAACCATTTTCATATTATTATTGTGCATTATAATATATATATATATATATATATATATTAGGTATCACTTTTAGGGATAATAATTAAGTGTTTATAACACATTTAAAGAATTGTAAATATAGCAAAATATTACTAATAAGTTCCTACCAGTAATATGGTCTATCATTGATAAACCTCAACTAATGATATAGCTTATCATTGATAGATTTTAAAAGCAAAATCTAAATTTTGCTATATCATCAAATTGTTTTGCATTGTACTATATCTACAAATAATTTAGATCTGATTAGTATCTTTACAACTACACCTTAAAATTACCTTAAAATTAAGTTAATATTTATTTTTAAGTTGTTATTTATTTTGTTAATTAAAATAACTTAATTTAAATTTAAGTTAGGATTGTAGTTGTAGCATTTCTAACATAACATTTTTTTATAGAAAAGGAAAATTATCATACTTCCGATTAATTCACTGTATCTCACATCAACATCCTTTGACAAAGAGAGTGTGACCCACCATCACTAATAATGTGAACAAGTGGAATAGTAGTACTCCGTTAGTATTGGAAATTGTCCCTTACTTTTCCATATTCTTTAAATAAATAAAAATAAATGGTTTGATATTAACTATTTTCCAAGAGTAGGGATATTGATTTTTTATAAAATATGAGTATAAGTGGTAGATAAATAAGGATATCTACTAAATATTATTCTACCTATTGGTGATAGAGGTTACATAAATATTTGGGGTTGTTTGCGGCGTTGAGTTAAGATAGAATGTTTGGAGTTCATATATCTGTGGAGTTCATATATCTGCGTCTAGAATCCAGAGTTATTTAGTCTGAGCTCATATGTCAGTGTTTGAGGTGCAGAGTTAATTTATATCTTTGAGGTATTTGATGTAGTTTTTTAGACTCTAAATAATATGTTTTTATGATTATTTATTTTGAAATTTTTTTATTCAATAATTTTGTACATCTTTGTTTCATTAGCATCTTCTTCTTTTTCTTCTTCTTCCAATTGTTGCTCTATATTTTTACCCTGTCATAATTTTTTTAATTAAATACTCCCATCATCTTAGCAACCAATAGAATGTCACCACATTTCTTAAAAAAATTCACTTTCAATTCCTCTATATTCGAAGGATCATAAGAGAACATGCTATGGTGCCCTGGGGTAGGTAGGACCGGGTCGGGTCCATATTGCCGCGGAGACAACCGCGTCCGGATCTAATCTATCTACTCGACAATTCATTCGGTGACTTCACGGTCACCAAAGAAGCCCCAAGAAGCATCAAACATTTTTTATGAGATCCATGGAGCAATTTTTAGATAGCAAGCACTAGCTCCTAGTGTGACTTCATAAAAAGAAAGAAAAGATAAGATCGAAGAGAATGAAATGCACGTAGTAGTGATTATAACGGTTCCTTCTGATGTCACACCCCCTCCTAGAAATGCTTCCTTGTAGTATTGTATCAACAGCAGTAGAAGCTCAAGGATCATCTAAGCACTCAAATTCACCAATTTTGGCATAATATAAAGCATGCTTCTGCAGAAAAATGGGTTTCAAGACATACCTCTTGTAGAACTTCTTCAAAGCTCCTTCTCCAATTGCAATCTTCTCCATATCTTGTTGAAGACCACCTCAAGATCTTCCCCACTATTCTCTTGGTGCTCTAGATTGAGTTGTGAGACTCAAAACAAGCTTGAATCAAGGGATGAAGGAGAAAAGCTCACTACTGCAACCTTGTTGAAGAACCATTCTTCAAACCGAATTTTCTCTCAAAACTCTATAGATTGCGTGCCCGATTTTCACTCCAATCTCTTCATTATATTGCAGATCAACATGAAAAGAGAAGAGCTGCATGAGTTGTAGCTCATGCTTGGAGAAGACAAGGCCAAGATGTTGCTTCATGTGTGAGCTACTTCAAAGATGGATAATGGAAAAACTACATTTTCCATTTAAGTGTGTTTTGTTTTCCAATTTTCCAATTTTATCTAAAAATCAAATTTTGATTTAAAAAATCTATTTGATTTTAAAAATGAAAAATTAATTAATTTCATAAATTAATTATTAAATAAAACTTAATTAATTTAATATTAAATATTAAATTAATTTTAACACATATTCATTTTTATATATTTAAATCATATTCAAATATATAAATTCTCCTATTCCGTTTAATTCTAAAATTAAACATAATTATATCTCATATAATTACTAATTCCCTTAATTCTAATTTAAACGTTTCAAATTAACTTATCACGTTATTCTAGAGCTAGTCCGTTACGAGCTAGTAGGGGGACCTCGCGGATCTACAGATCATGCGCTCCAACGATCCGAGATTAATTGGCTAAACTCATTAGACCAGATTAATCTCCATTCGTTAACTAATGGGTCATTCCACTAAAGCCCATAGTTGCATTCCTCTTACTGTAGATATATTATGTCCACATGATTTAACCATAATCAGCAAGTCGACCCTTTACAGGTTGTCGTAATAATGGCTGGGTCAAATATCTGTTTTACCCTCGAGATTACGTCTTATTCCTCAAGTCCCTACTGATCCTCTAATGAACAACTGGTTTGTGATCCAATCATCAAACCAAACTCTCTCAGCCCAATGAGATAGTGGGGCTCCTTGTTCAAGACTTAGATTCAGTACTTGAGAGAATAACCTTTCTCCTATCTCTAAATCGAGTAGGTATGAACTCCCTCTTGCACTCTATGTCCCTAGCTATCTATCTGGTCTTACCCATGAAATGGGAGTCTTATAGAGCCGGCGCTGTTGAGCCAACCCTCAACTATGAAAATCTAACAGTAATCCCGAATAAACAGGAGTTCATAGTTAGTTCAGGATTAAGATCGAGTCACCTAGGTCATCTAGGTGAAATAATCAGTCTTAAACAGTAAACAACATTATAAAGTAAGAGTGGCTTTTTTCTTGGTCCTGATCTTATGAAAACTCATTGCATAGGATGCTCCCACTCTTCATGTCATAACAGGTACGAATTAGGATCACATCGTATGTAGCACTTTACAACTCTTTGTAACAACTACAGAGTAGGCCGCACCCAATGGTGTTACCAGAATAAGGTACCTAACCTCATTCATATACCATAGATCATTTTCACTATTTACTCGAACCCGATCCACTCTTATGTCTCCACATAAAGTTCAAGTACTCATACAATAGTCATAGGTCTTCGTTTATTGGATTTAGACTTTCATACAATTTATGAGATCAATAACAAGTATATTGATAATAGAAAATGTTTATCATTTTACAAACTGCGAGTTTTTAGGACATAAAACCCAACATTCCTATCCTAGAAGAATAAGTGAAGACAGCTAATGTCAACCCTTGTGTGACACCAATATCATAACTCATCCCTCTACCTTCACAATAGAAACTTAAACACCTGATAAACAGTTATAACATGTAACTTCTCAAACAACCTAACCAAAGCAGATAAAACATATGCCAAACTCATACATATAAACCATAACATGATCAACTAGAGACTGTGTTCTCATCTCAAAACTAGTTTAGGTCCCTTAATATGTACATGAAGGACAACCGTTAACAACCTAAGTTAACTTCACTTCAACCCTTGAATATTGAGTGGCAGACTTGCAGAATAACTATCCTCTAGGATGTTGACCGTTATCGGGATAAAAGAAAACATTGGAAAGAGTGAGCTATTAGCCCAATGAGTGACTACTTTAAAACATACTTATTGAGCATCGTTAAAACATCAATTTCCTTTAAACATCAAGGTTTAAAACATCTATACTCGTGTACAAGAAAACATGTAAAACAATCAAACCTTAGAACTCAAGCATCAACATCTCATTAAAAATTCTCTTCACTAAACTTTAGTTGAGAAAAAACCTTTTTGCTCGATCCCTCAACATCAATCCTTAGCTGATGTAGAGTAATCTCAACACAACTAGCGTCTATAGCATTATACCTACGTGCACGTGGTAATATGCTGAATACCATCATACCTTATGTATCAAGAGACCTAGATACCTTCATACCTTCAGTATCGGGCTTCCTCAATATAACATCATAATTCTTCTTTGGAAAAGAAACTCAATTTTTTTTTTAACATTAAGCATTCCAATAAGTCTTAGATGCATTCATAATGAAAGACTACATAAGTCAAAGAATGCCAATTAACACATGCTTCACAAACTTCAAGTTTCAAGAAAAAGTTGAACTATGTGTCTATTCATTGACCTTCATACTAGGCATGCATTGAAGAAATGCTTAAGAAAATTCATCCTTGACTTAGAAAACTCATTGCAAAAATAAAAGTTCATGTGTGGTACTTCATTATGGAAACATCTTGAAAACTAGCTCAATAGTAAATCATGAATTGAAAACACATAAGAGAAAACATTCATAAACTTTATCATTCACTGTCTTAGGCTACTTCCTCAAAGGATGATAGGCTTCTCCTATTTGTGTTTTCCCTGTAACATTAGTAAATACCTTTGGTTAAAGTTATTAGCTCTCTCTTGAGCTTAACTTGGTTAAAGTTATTAGCTCTCTCTTGAGCTTAACTTATATTCTTAAGTTTAACATCACCTTTAGACAACCTTCATGGTTTCCATCGTATACAAGACTTCGTCGCAAAGCATACTCTATCGCAACACGGTATAAAGACAATATACCTTGCGCTCAACTCATGAGTGGCAATGTGCCCACAACGCTCACTTAGGCTTTATGACACACATAGAATGCCTATACGTTAAACGCTTGCTAACACTCTCCATTCCTTACAACCTTGCACTCACCTTGCACGCACACTCTTCAACCAATGCTCGCGCTCAATAGCACACAAATTCTCTTATCAGTTGCCTGCTTATGCCTCAAATGCAGCTGCCTGCTTATTTAAACATCAAATTTCTAGATTCAAATTTTGGCCTTAATAACTTAAATTCCATATGTTATTTCATAGAATTTCCTTCTAAGAACTTGTTCATAAACACTTTATCTTCCTTACTTTAAAATTTTTGCCTCTAATTCCTCTTGTAAAGCCCAAAATTTATCAATCTTCTACGCCTGCCCAAGAAATCTAAAAGCTTGGAACCCTTAGAGAAATCTATAAACTTTTAGCTCAAATTCATGAGAAATTTCTCTTGGCAACCCTAGATTGTCCTTAGCACTAATAAATCTTCAAATTGGCAACAAATTTCCTCCCTTAGCACAAGTGAGAATGTCAAACTAAGCTCTCCTATTTTACTTCCCTGTTATATTAAGGCAAGCTTGAGTTGATGGTATACTTAAAGCTTGAGCTGAGGTCAAACTAAGCTCTCCTACTTTACTCAGCCACTAAGTATACTTAAAGCATTTAAACACGACACCTGGCCCACTAAGCTTGGTAGTTCAATTGAACTCCTCCATCTCACACCAATGCATAGGTTTAAATACCATCCCATAGGCCGGTTTACATCGCATAAACCTCTCTTTTGGCCAAAGCATCTCCAACCCTTGTCTCCGGCCTTCACAGCGTAAAAATTTGCATTAACACTGGTCGCATACCAACGTCTCCCAAGGCCTCTACAACATTTTTCAGCACCCCTCAAGCAAACGCATAGGTTGCATCTTGCAGCTCGCCTATGTAGGAGTATGTCAGCATGCAGCAGAAGTAATAATGATCAATAAGCATTCTAATTCATTAATTTTAGCTATAAATAAAGCATGCTCATACAATAATAAGAAGGTTTCAAACAATACCTTTGTAGAACTTCTTTAATCTCGATTCTCAACTGCAAAACTTCTCCAAATTTCGTTGTGAGCCACCTCAAGATCTTCCTTACTATTCTCTTGGAGCTTTAGATTGAGTTGTGGGACTCAAAATAAGCTTGAATGAAGGGAATTTGGAGAAGAACTTACTGCAACAACCCACTTGAAGAATAACTTCTTCAACTCAAAATTATCAACAAAAACTCTATTGATGCAAGCCTCAATTCCACTTCCATCTTCTCTATTTATTGCACGACTTTCATGCAAAGAAGAGGTTGCATTAGATGCAGCTCATGCTTGGATATTTGAAGCAAAACTTAGGTGGTTTTAGTGTGAGCTAGCTGATTGAGTAGTGAAGAAATCTCACATTTTAAATTTTGTGTTTTTGTAATTTTGATTTTCAAAAATGATTTCTAAAAATCAATTTTGTTTTTCAAAACTGAAAACATTTATTATTTACAAAATTAATTTCATAAATTATTTTTCTAATAAAATTAATAATAAATAATTAATTAAATAATTTTAATAATTTTAATTAATTTAATATCGAATATTAAATTAATTTTACACAAATTCCACCTTCATAAATTTAATATTTAAATCATATATAAATATTAATTAATTCTCCATTTCCCTTTTTTTCTAATTTGAACGTTTCAAATTAACTTATCACGTAACTCTAAAACTAATCCATTTACGAGCTAGTATAGGGACCTCGTGGACCTATAGTTCATGGGCTCCAATGATCCAAGATTAATTGGCTAAAACTCTTTACACTAAATTAACCCTCATACGTTAACTAATAGGTCACTCCACTAAAGCCCATAGTTGCACTCCCCTTGCTGTAGATATATTATGTCCACTCGATATAACCATAATTAGTAAGTTACCCTTCACAGGTTGTTCGTAATAACGATTGGTCAAATGCCTATTTTACCCTTGAGATTATCTCTTGTACCTTAAGTCTCATTGATCCTCTAATGAACAATTGATTTGTGATCCGATCAATAAACTGAGTCTCTCTTAGGCCAACGAGAGGGTGGGGGCCCTTGTTCAAGACCCGAGACAATACTTAAGGGAACAACCTCTCTACTATGCTTAAAACGGGTGGGAGTGAATTCCATCTTGCACGCTATATCCCCAACTATCGACCCGGTCTTACCCTTGAAATGGAAGTTTATTGAGCCGGCACTGTTGAGCATACCCTTACATATGCAAATCTAAGGATAACCCAATAAACAGAAGTTCATAGTTAGCTCAAGATTAAGGCTAAGTTACCTAGGTCATCGCTTTGAAATAACCAGTGTTAAACAATAATGTTATAAAGTAAGAGTGACTGATTTCGTGGTCTCATCTTGTACAAACCCATTGCATAGGACGCCCCTACTCCTCATGTCATAATACGTACAAATTAGGATCACATCGTTTGTAGCACTTTACAACTCATTGTAACAACTACAGAGTGGGCCGCATCCAATACTGTTAACAGAACAAGGCACCCAACCTCATTCATATACTATTTACTTAAACCTGCATTTTTATGTCTCCACATATAGTTCAAGTACTCATGTAATAGTCATGGGCCTTTTTAGTTTATTGGATTTCTAAAACGAAATAAGCAATACATATATTTAATAACAACTTATTGAATTTTTCAGAATAAGTTTTATTGTTTATAAACCATGAGTTTTAGGACATAACTTGTCCTAGGTTATTAATCTAGTCTTCCTAGTCTTACTTGAAAATATTCTAACACTTTAGCTGAGAGAATCTTTGTAATCATGTTAGTGTACAATAGACTTCTTATTTAAACTATATGAGGAATGCATCTTAGTCTCAATAATGACCAGGAAGTCATACTTTTCTTCCACTACATCGAGATACTCTCAACTCTTTGAGTAAGACGCATCTGACCTGTCGAAACAACTTTTGTTTAACAATATTAATTCAATAACTCTTTATTGATTTATGCAAGTTTTATAGAAACAAATAATATAAGGTGATCTGGAACACCATTCCAATGATGTTGAAAAACCAATTTAAAGCAATTAGAAAGTTTGTCATTGGATTTCATGTTCTATCAAATATATATAGAAATCTTTAAACTTTCTATACTTTAATTTAATCGAAGAATTTTGGTTTTATTTTACCTATCAAGTTTTGTACACTTTGAACGTTTCAAGTGTTCTAAAACTTATCATTTAGGTTAAATTACTATTTTCCATTTTACGTATCAAGTTTTGTACACTTTGATCGATGTACAAAAAGAAGAATTAACTATCAGAGTAAATAACAAGTCAAGTTCAATGTGTTTAACACATTGAAATTCTTGGATGAGCTGGAAACCTATTAGCACATCGACGATCTCGGTGTTAACTGTTGAGAGTTGCTTAAGAAAGAATTACGAGAAGAAGAGGAGAATGAGTTAGCTACAGAAAAAGTCCATGCGAAAATTAAGATTGACCTTATTTTTTAGTCTTTGAATTTAAGTGAAAGAGAAGCAACAAAGATAAAACCATCATTGAAAGAGCCTTTGTCCTAAAGTTTAAAGCTTTACCAGTGCATCTCAAATAAGCATACTTGGGCAATAATGACACTCTGACAGCCATTATCTCTGCCACATTGAGTGCAGATGGTGAGATGGCCCTGCTGTAGATGTTGAGAAAGCATATGAAGGTCACTAGATGGACCTTTCCCAATATACGGGGAATCAGTCCCTCATACTGCGTGCATAAGATTCGATTAGAGGAAGGAAGGGAAGACTCTATGGAAAGACAATGTAGGCTGAATTCAGTTATGTGAAAGATGGTTAAGAAAGAAATAATAAAATGGTTTGACGCAATGGTCATTTACCCCATTTCTGACAGCAACTGGGTAAGCCCAGTACAATTCATGCCAGAAAAGGGAGGAATGACGATTGTAGAAAATAGTAAGAATGAGCTAATTCTTACAAGGACTGTGACTGGATGGAGGATATGTATGGATTATCGAAAGTTGAATCTAACGACAAAGAAGGATCATTTTCTGCTACCATTTATTGACCAAATGATAGATAGACTTATGGGGAATGAATTCTTCTATTTTCTAGAAGGTTATTCCATATATAATCAGATAGCAATTGCACCAAAGGACCAAGAGAAAACGATGCTCACGTTCCCCTTTGGCACATTCGCTTTCCGATGCATGCCCTTTGGGCTTTGTAATGTGCATGGAACCTTCTAGAGCTGTATGATGGCAATATTTTTAGACTTTCTGAAACTGTTTGTAGAGGTCTTAATAGACGATTTCTCTGTTTTTAGTAACACATATAACACCTGCCTTGAGAATTTGAAGAAAGTATTAAAGCATTGTGAAGATACCAACCCTGTCCTCAACTGGGAGGAATGTCACTTTATGATGACGGAGGGCATTGTGTTAGGGAATAAAGTCTCCAAAGTAAGACTTGAAATGGATGCGGCGAAGATTGATGCAATCGCCAGGCTCCATGTGCCTGTAAATGTTAAAACCTTGAAAAGTTTTTTGGGTCATGTGGGATTCTATAGAAGATTCATCAAAGGATTATCCCAAATCGCATGCCCCTTAAGTCCGCTCTTGGTGCGTGGAAAATGGAGTAAATAAATATGCATTCAACGTTCATTCTCCATGCGTCACTAGTCATGCGTTGGACTAAGGGATATGCAATATGTGTCTAAGAACCTATGCGATGACCATACGTTCCTACCACAAGTTTTCTTACTCTCTCGCCAAGTATAATGAGATCGCAAGTTTCTCGGGTGAGGGACTTGTAGCTAAATGTTATGACGTAATGTGTTTGCGGCGAAGAATAAAATAATATTGAAGTTTAAGGACTATGTGCTACTCCTACTCCTAACTAAACAGATTAAGCAATGGAAGTATGACTATGAGAGTTAGAGACACGACAACTGTTAACGCATAATAAGATGCATGGAAAAATAGATAAAATGATGGAGGGGATGACTTCACCGTATTAATAAGTTTGATCGCAAGGGTAACCCCAATCAGCCAAAGTTATGCGATTATGTTATACACAATTGACTAAGACGCAGGCGATGCATATGCGATAGTGTCGATAGAACTTATGTCTAAGTCTCTATTCTTACTCACGCGCTCTCATACATAAACAAGGTGACCGCATACCACCGTATCCTACTTCTGGACACATGCGATGTGACCGCATACTATCATATCCTATCTATAAGGTGCATACAATGTGTAATAATAAACAGAACTTATTTCTAAACCTCTATTCTTGCTTATGCGATCCAATTTGACTCTCTCAAGCCTAGATTTGGTTTTTAGACTACTCTCTCAAGTATGTCCAAATGATGAGTGATTCGCTCATAAGACAAGGTAATCACATAAAGCATGGTTGACATAAGATTATTCCTATCCCTAGGAACACTGCTTACTTCGCTTAGTGAGTTCAACTACTTATCCTCCCGGGCAGTTAGTCGCTGCTGATTCTGTTCATAGACAAGCATTACGACCGCTCATAGACAAGTGTTGCTACAGCCTCACACTAAGTAAAAAGGATTTTCTCACAACACTCGCGCAACGCACACCTCTCGGTGGTTTGCTACATGCTTCATATGTCTATGTCGCATGATTTAAGTATGTGATACTCTAGCAATCTTACTTAGTCGATGTAATGGAAGTAAAGGATAATAAAACAAAGGTAAATGAAGATGGAATCGAAGGAAATAAAGAAATGCATTGATCACAAGATGTAATAATGTCTTAAGCCAAAATATAATACAATACAGAGATAGAAGAGAGATGGAGGGCTAGATGTAAGCAATTTCTTACTTTCATCAGATGTGTGTCAAGGCTGCAGGTGGTGCCATGGATGGGCAGTGGAGTAGTCTCTCTCGAGATCTATCTCCAGTGAAGCTTCGGTCATCACTCGGAATGGTTGAAGGAATGAAGAACTCTCAAGAATATCTTCTCACGCTTTCGTCTATGATCACAAGGATTTGCCCTAAGGTAGAAGCTCAGATAAATTGAAGTTGGGCTCTAAGGCTTCTATTTATAGATTTGATCGCTGACAGCATTAGTGGTCCTTCTCTGAATTTCTGCTGCTAACAGCGTGCTGGACCTACTCTGAATCTCTGCTACTAACGATGTGGTAGGTGAAATGTCAATATCATCTTTTGATACTCCCGAGGTATGCGTTCATGCTTGGTTTCCGAAGTACCATCGCATTCCACCACCCTTGCATTCATCCCTCTATTATGGTTATTACTCTGTAGCCACAACCTCTATGTGATGGACGTATGCGGTTCAACGGCTGCAACATCCATGCGTTGAACATATGCAATCGCCTCTGCGATGGTGAGATTCACCGCATTCGACCGATTCTTACGATAGCTAAAAAAATAGACAATTGGATGCAAAATAACGCATAATAGTGGGTTAGCCGAGATTTTACATGTTGATTAACGCAAGCTCACTTTTCACATGAATTCTTAGTATAATCACTGCATATTCTACTTATTAGCCCTCATAATTCTAAATAAAAGGCCTATAATATCGTGCATTTCTGCCCGTCATCACGCTTGCATTCAAGCATTTAGCAAGCTCAGAGATGCATTATCTCCGCATCCATTCTGGTGGTGCCAAATTGGTCATAGCCATTTGAGCTAATGTGTGATGTGAGTAACTATGCAGTGGGAGCTGTGCAGATAGTAAAAAGAAAAAATCTTGCATCTAGTTTTC
This sequence comes from Benincasa hispida, assembly GCF_027475165.1. Taxonomy (NCBI): domain Eukaryota; kingdom Viridiplantae; phylum Streptophyta; class Magnoliopsida; order Cucurbitales; family Cucurbitaceae; genus Benincasa; species Benincasa hispida. The sequence continues at coordinate 15,796,653 of NC_143485.1, forward strand.
TAAGCTAGCATAACCTTTAACGACGTCCACGAAAATTATACTACTACTGAGAAAGAGATGTTAGCCATAGTATTTGCGGTTGACAAATTTAGACCATATCGAGGTTTAAGGTGGTAATCTACAACAATCACTCTGCAATGAGATATCTCATGGCGAAGAAAGAAACAAAGCCCAGATTGATCCGATGGGTGCTTTTGCTACAAGAATTTGATATTGAAATCAAAGACAGACAAGAGACTGAAAACCAAATGGCTAACCATTTATCAAGATTGGAGAATGAGGCAAAAGAAAGAAAGAGAAATAGAAGACTGCTTCCCTGACGAGAAGCTTATGAGTTTATGTGACAATGAGCCATAAGCTGATATTATTTACTATCTAATTTGTGTGCAAACTCCGGAAGACTACAATTTTTAGTAGAAGAAGAAGCTTTTTCATGAATCAAAATTTTATTGATGGGATGATCCATATTTATACAGATTAGGGCCTGACTATATTCTAAAACGATGCATGCCAGAGACAGAGGTTCAGTGCATCTTAGCACAGTGTCACGAGTCTCTCTATGGTGGACATTTTGGAAGACAAAAGACCACGACTAAGGTTCTTCAGTGTGGCTACTTTTGGCCCACTCTATGCAAGGTAGCCCATGCTTATGTGGTGGCGTGCGAAAAATGTCAAAGAATTGGCACTACATCAAATAAGAATGAAATGCCATTGACTTCCATTATGGAGCAAAAATGTTTGACGTTTGGGGCATTGATTTTATGGGTCCCTTCCCAGCATTTTCTGAACATTAGTATATCTTGTTGGTAGTTGATTATGTCTCCAAGTGAGTGGAGGCCATCTCTTGTGCTAAAAATGATGTGGCGGCAATGGCTAAAATTTAAAAATAAAGAACATCTTCTCTCATTTTAAGACGCCTCGCACATTAATAAGTGACGAAGGTACGCACTTTATCAACTACATTATTTCTAACCTCTTGACAAGAGTACAAGGCTTTATGGGCCCTGAAAAAGTTAAACTTAGACTTGACAAGAGCTGGAGATGTTAGAAAGCTTCAACTGAATGAGCTAATTGAATGACGCTTGACCGCATAAGAAAATGCCAAGCTATACAAGGAGCAAATCAAGCAATGGCATGACAACAAGATCAGTAAGAAAGATCTCACTATTGGCCAGCGGGTGTTACTGTTTAACTCTCGTTTACATCTGTTTCCAGGTAAGTTGAAATCAAGATGGTCTAACCCATTCATAGTACTAGAAGTTTCCCCCACAGAACTGTGGAGTTAATGAATGAAGACAGCAGTAGTGTGTTCAAGGTCAATGGGTATCATGTGAAGCCATACAATGGAATGTGATAAAGAAGTCATTAACCTATGCAGGCAAGACTGATCGCCCATACGAAATAATCCCTAGGGCGACTTTACTTCAATCTTTCTAGGAAAGTCTTTTATCTATATTTACTATGCTTTCATAGTTAACTTTTGGTTTTAATTTCTGTTGTTTTGGAATTCTTATTATTGACTTCTTGGTTTGGATGAATTTGAATTGAACTCTCGTCTGATTGTGCTAATCATGTTTGATGCGATAAACAAAAATAAAATGATGCATCCATCCTACTATGCGATAATGTAAAATGAACCTAACTCGATGCATGGAATGCATAGGGTCTCTATCGGATCGTATCCCGAGGTAATCAAGTGCGTCGTCTGACGAAACATCCTTTCGTCGAACCCGCATTTAATGATATTTCACTAGATGATGTCATTGTCCTCAACGTTTATGATTCTCGAGCTTAAACCCTTATAAAACCCTCATCTATTTCATTCATTCATTTATTATTTTCACTAAATCCCTTACACCCGAAACCTTTATGTATTTAAATTCCCTCCCCCTTTTTTATCATTGTTTTCCTTTTCCATCCCTTCCTCGTCTCACTGGAATCCATGGCTTCCCAACAAACAAATTCCCAAAACCCAACCTCTTAAGGTGCTGGAAGCTCTCATCTACCACCGCCCATATCCGTGCCGTCGGTTGCCTCACCTATGTCTATAAGAGAAGCAGTGTTTCTTGCTGCTAGCCAGCAAGCTCATGTTCAACAAAGGATAACTCCTCTCCCAATCCATCCTAAGCCCTTCAGTCGAAAAACCCATCCCTTCTCCGACCATTTCAGTCTCATCACATAGTCGTGAGGGACATTGCAAGGAGAATGTCCCTTCTACCACTCCTAAACCAGTCATGCCAACTCTTCCCACTAAAAGAAAACTTAAGAGGAAAGACGAAAAGGAATTTTTTGGCAGTATCTTAAGCACCATTAAAAAGGATGGTGGTTTGGTGGAAGCCAATGTAGTCAACCAGCCTGAGAAAAGAGAAGGGCACCAGGATGGAGAAGTGGTGGTGTCGCTGCAAGGGTCTGCAGCTGAGGATCCTAAAGGGAAAGTACCTGTAGACCCTGATGATGGACCTATTAAACTGGTAGTGGAGGAATTGGCCACAAAAAGAAAAGAAAAAGAAAATAAAAACAAGGAAAAAGACAGAAATGTCCGCTGAGAAGTTAGTGGAGAAGATAAATAGAAATGAGGAGAAGAAGTTGAAGAGAGAAGAAAGGAGTTAGCACAAAGCTGAGCGTTCAATTGTTGAGGAGCAATCCACCACCGCAAAGGTGGAAGAACCATTGGTGATGAAGTCTGTTGAGCGTACGCCGCAAGTTGACGTCAAGATCCCTTAAAATGGTTGGCCACATCTATGGCTTAACTAAGGGATGAAGAAGATGATGATGTGTCTAAACTGCTCATCCGAAAGCAAGGAATAAATGAAGTAGAAAAAGAAGGGGTTAGTGGGCCCAAGGTTCATGAACAAGTGATCGGCTCTAAGGTCACCGCAACTAGGTCTTCTGTGGATCTAGATCATGTACAATTGACTGAGCACATTGAAAATGAAAAAGAAGAGATAGAAAAAGAGAAAATTAGAAAAGAAGAGATGATGAAACGGGCCCATATCATTATTGCTCTAACAATTTGGCGAGGAAATTGCACAATGAGGAAGTCTGTCATGATAATGCGAGTGCAGAAGAAGAGATGAAGAAAAAGATAGAAGAAGATAAGAGAAAAAGAAAGAAAGAAAGAGAAGCGTGCATAAAGAAAAAAAGTATGCGACGAAGGGAGGAGAAGACACTTGAAAGAGAACAATGGGAAAGAGAGAAGAAGGAAGAGGAGAAGAAAAAGTAGAAAGATGGGCGCACAAAGGGCCAGAAATAAGGTAAGGAGAAAATGGATGACTCATCTCATGGAAAAGCAGCAGCGAAGAAGGGGAAGAAGAAAGAAGGCAATGATATGCTTTTAGAAATGGGGTTCTTCCCAATGCCTTCGCCACTAGCTCCAACTGTTTGATCGCCCTGCTACCCCCTTCTGTTTGGCTCCACTGGAACCTTCACCTCTAGATCCAACTACTCTAGGCTAATCTACCACCTGAGAAGTCATCCTCTGCTTAGCCTGGGTCTCCGGTACTAACTGAGGACATTCCTTCTTAAAATGACCTGTCTGACCACAGTGTTAGCAAACATTCCTTTTACTGCAACACGGCCCAAAATGATTCTTACTAGAACTCGAACATGGTGGTTTCCTTATCGTACTAGCCATAGACTCATCCTGACCCGAATCCTTCAGCTAGAATAGTTGGCTGCCTCGATCTCTTCCTGCTCAACCTTTGCTAACTCCTAGCTCTCTGATCTCTCGTGGTCGACTGCCCATTAAAGTGAGGCTTAAGACTCCTACTTCTAGATTCTCGGTAAGTAAATCTTCGCTGCTTCTCTTTTCCTCTCTATAACTACTCCTCATCAGCCAAACTCCTCTAAACTCTGATAACTACCTCAACTAACTAGGAGAAGCCCATCCAGTTAGTCGTAGAAGTCACTACCATACGAATTTCTTTCCTCAAACCATTTTAAAATCTCTTGCATCTGTCATTCTCTTCAATGATGATTGGAAGGGCATACTGAGATAGTTCAGTAAATCTCTGCTCATTCTCAGCAACCATTATCGATCCCTGAACCAACTTCAAGAACATATCTCTTTTTGCCTCCCTGAATGAACTAGCGTAATACTTTTTCTCAAAAGCTTTCCTGAACACTTCCTATGTCATATCTTCAGATCTGCTTTGCTTGGGATCTAGGACTTTCCACCATTTCTTAGCTTCTTTCTAAAGTAAAAACACAGCTTAACTGACCTTCCGATCGTGAGGCATCTCATAATATTAAAATATTTCCCAATCAAGTCAATCCAAACCTCAAAATCTGTTGGGTCTGTCGCACATCAAACGTCGTAGCATCTAGTGTCTTGAACCTCTCAATGCCATATTTCTTTTCTGGATCCATCTGTACGAACCCCACATTCACCGCTAGCCTCTGAGCGATCCTATCAAACACCCTGTCCTTCACATGAGGATTGATCCTATTTGGAGGGGTACTAGACTCGCCCTTTGATGTAGACTTATGTACTACTAGATTCTTGGTAGGGTCACGATCCTCATCTGCTATTTTCTTGCTTAGTAATAGCGGGAATTTTGGTGTCGCTCCCAAACCCCTTGCTATACAAATAAAATTTATAAATCACCGAACAAACCCTTTATACCAACTAGTAGTACAAGTAGCAAGCCCGGGGTCGAACCACTGAGAGCCTAATAAGGATTCCTAAAAAAAAGTTGGAACTTGTAGAAAGTAACCGATGGGGAAGGGTTGTGAAAATTGTTGAAAACTAATTCTGAAAACAAAAAGAAGTGCAATGTAACAATTGTGAAAATTATCAATCAAACAACCACTTAGCTTGGGAAATTGTAATTTAATTCATTCCTCGATAATTCTCTCGTAGACTACTCAAAATTTTTGCAAGATTAATTGAACTAAAAACTTAACCTACTCAATTAGAATCCTAACCGGTAGTCCATAAAATCAAGTTAATTAAAAGAAGAGCGAGGATCCTCAACCAATCAATTAACTAACAGGCTTTAAGCTTTAGGGAAATACTAAGCCAATTAATTGGTTTCCATCGTCTAACTGAGTAATTGAGCGAAAATTGTCTAAGTTAGAAAGTAAATGCTTGTTAATTGGAATCCCTAATTAACACAAAAAACTGACTTAACTTTTGCTTCTAAGTAATGACTACCTAATGATTACAAATTAGGGCCAATCAAAGCAGTCAATTAAACGTGTATAGTTAATTTGTCAGATTATCCATACACGAAAACTGAAAATATACTCAAGGAAAATTCTATTAAGTCAAAATAATACTCACAAAATTATAAAACGAGTCTTAAGAGTTACATTGGAATGAAATTAAACTAACTAACCTAAGCTAAGTTCTTACCCTTTAGCCACGAAACATGTCGAAAATCAACATGATTGGCAAAGGGGAAGAACTTATTACAAGACTAAAAGTAAAAGCTAGAAAAACAAAGCTAGAAAAGAGACTAAAACGCCCAAAATCGACAGTAGAAGGCAAAAGATGGGATGAATTTGGCTGAACCCTAAGGGTTCCTTTTATAGGCTAGTCGTAGCATCGCAATGCTAGGGAGAGCGTTACAATGCTCGGCTGCACCGCGCGTGCTGAGAGGTTCGCGTCAAACTTTGAAATTTTGCAACACTGATGCTTCTGTCTTACAGCATTAGGCTTCAGCGTTGGAGTGCGTTGCAATGCTGGCATCTTTGAGATTCCGAAGCGTTGCAACGCTTGGGGGCAGCGTTGCTGCATCTAGACATTCTTCCTTTTTTTGGTCATTTGATTGATTTAGTTTCTAATTTTATCATTTTAGTGTCTCTAAGTCTTGAACGCTTAATCCAACCACTTGTACAGTCGAGTCATACAAAATCAACAATTAAACCAAATTAAGTAGCTAAACAACCCTGAGTTAAGTAGAAGAACATATCACATTTCAAGTGTTATCACTTAGTTTGCCACTTCTTCTCGGCATCCTTCCCAAGACAATACTCAAATATTTGGGACATTACATTACTTACATGTACTAAACTAATGCATGAGTTTGTTCCCAAAATCTTATGCTCTGATATCAACTTGTCACATCCCCTCCCACCAACCCTTCCTATCCTAGGAGAAAAAGTGAAGACAGTTGATGCCAACCCTTTTATGACACCAACTGTCATACCTCATCCCTCTACCTTCACAACAAAACCTTTAACACCTGATAAACAGTTATAACATTTAATTTCTCAAACAACCTAACCAAAGAAAATAAAATAGATGCTAAACTCATACATATAAACCATAACATGATCAACTATAGATTATGTTCCCGTCTCAAAACTAGTCTAAGTCTCTTAATATGTATATGAAGGACAACTATTAACAACTTAAGTTAACTTCACTTCAACCCTTGAATACTAAGTGGATGACTCGCAAAACAGCTATCTCTGGGATGTTAACTACTACCTAGGGAAAAGAAAACATTGGAAAGAGTGAGCTACAGGCTAGTGAATGACTACTTTAAAACATACTTATTGAGCATCATTGAAACATCAATTTCCTTTAAACATCAGGGTTTAAAACAACTACACTCACATACAAGAAAACATATAAAACAGTTAAACCCTGGAACTAAAGCATCAACACTTCCTTAAAAATTCTCATCATTATACTTAGTTGAGAAAGAACCCTTTTGCTTGATCCCTCAATGTCAATCCTTAGCTGATGTAGAGTAATCTCAATACAACCAGCGTCAATAGAATTATACCTTGTGCACATGGTAATATCCTAAATACTGTCATACCTTAGGTATTAGGGGACCCAAATACCTTTATACCTTTAGTCTCGAGCTTCCTCAATATAACATCATAACTCTTCTTTGGAAAACAAAATCAAGTTTTTTTTAACATCAAGCATTCCAATAAGTTTTAAATGCATTCATCATGAAATACTATCATAAGTCAAGGAATGCCAATTAATGCATGCTTCACAAACTTTAAGTTTCAAGAAAAAGTTGAATTATGCCTCTACTCATTGACCTTTATACTAGGCATGCGTTGAAGAAATTCTTAAGAAAATTCATGCTTTACTTAGAAAACTCATTGCAAAGCTAAAAGCTCATGCATGGTACTTCATTAAGGAAACATCTTGAAAACTAGCTCAATAGTAAATCGTGTTAAAAACACATAAGAGAAAACATTCATAAACTTCGTCACTCAGTGTCTTAGGCTACTTTATCAAAGGATGATAGGCTTCTTCTATTTGCATTTGTCCTGTAACATCGGTAAATACCTTTGGTTAAAACTATTAGCTCCCACTTGAGCTTGACTTACATTCTTAAGTTTAACATCACCCTTAGACAACCTCCACGGTTTCCATCATATACAAAACTTTATCGCAAAGCATACTCTATCGCAACACAATATAGACAATTTACCTTGCGCTCAACTCGTGAGTGGCAATGCACCCACAACAATCACTTAGGCTCTAGGACATGCCTACACTACCTATACGTAAAGCGCTTACAAACACTCTCCTTAGTGTTCACGGACGATTTCCTCCTTCCCTCCCAATTTGTGCTCACCTTACGCACACACTTCTCAGCCAACGCTTACGCTCAATCATGCACAAGCTCTCTCGTCAACTGCATGCTTATACCTTAGATGTAGCTGCTTGCTTATTTAAACATCAAATTTTCATATTCAAATTTTGGCCTTAATAATTTAAATTCCACATGTATTCAAAGAATTCCCTTCTAAGAACTTGTTCATAAACACGTTAACTTCTTTATTTTAAAATTTGTGCCTCCAATTTCTCTTGTAAAGCCTAAAATTTATCAATCTTCTACACCTGCCCAAGAAATCTGGAAGCTTGGAACCCTTAGAGAAATCTTTAAACTTTTAGCTCTAATTCGTGAGAAATTTCTCTCAGCAACCCCAGATCGTCCTTAGCACTGATAAATCTTCAAATCAGCAACAACTTTCCTCCCTTAGCACAAGTGAGAATGTCAAACCAAGCTCTCCTACTTGACTTCTTTTTTATATTAAGGCAAGCTTAAGCTGATGGCTTAATATGGTGACAACTCAGCCACTAAGTGTACTTAAAGCATTTAAACACGGCTCCTGACCCACTAAGATCGGTAATTTAACTGAACTCCTCCATCTCACACCAACGCATGGGTTAAAATACCATCACATAGGTTGATTCTCATTGCATAGACCCCCTTTCGACCAACACATCTCCAGCCCTTGTCTTCCGCCCTCTGACACGCAAAATTTGATGTTTTCTAAATAAAAATGTGGACAAATATGGATAATGATGAATGTGAATCATTCAAGCTCATGTTGCCATAAACTTGTTGACTTGGGATGGAAATGGAATGTGGATGTTGTGATATGCTTATTCATACTTTATACGATACTACTTCTAGATGTATGCGTTATTAATGGAATGCTTATAGTATGCCATGCGTTGTCACAAGTTTCCTTGCGTTGAAACCAAGTATAATTTCAACGCATGTTTCTCGAAGTGATCCGAGGTCGAACACAGGGATTGCCTAGTTAATGTGTTACGTTCATGATATATGCGACTGGGGGTTTTTCAATTAATAAAAGTTGTGTTTATACAGGTATTTAAAGTTGCGGTAAAGTAAAGTTGCGATAATAAAAAAAAAATGCATAAAAGTAAACTAAGCTATTATGATACAAGATACAGGATATTGATACATGATACTGAGTTTGAGACTGACTGTGAAGATTATACAAAGGATCATGGTATGCGGTGGCAAGTCTTTATGTATGAAACAGAAATAGAAAAGATAATTAATATAAACATCGCAAGTTATTAATTGCGTTAAAGACATAACTACGGTTCCGCTTTCCCTTGGCGTACACCTCTTAATGATCGGCCATGTTCCCACATCTCTGTAGTGAAATAGGGATGAACGTAATGAACGCAAGGTTGCTTCCATCTCTGGAAGTACTTCTCGCTTTAGTTAACGCATTCTTCTAACCTTCTTTCGACAGAAGGAATGACATTTACACTTCTGCTCTCACAGGTGAAGATGTCGTCTAGCATGATTTAGCTAAACATATTCATTTCTTTAGCATAGATTAATTTACTTGTTTAATTCATTCTAATTACCAGGGGATTAAGAGAACATCGTGGAGAAAGTGATTCATGGATGAACGGAAATAGACAGAAAGATGGAGATGAAAATGATCATGACATTCAATACTAATATTTAGTGTCTGATACATGGTGTGAATGATAGAGGTTAAGAAGATGAATACAATTGATGATAAAGAGATAGGGACAAATACCAAAGAGTGTTAACGTCTTGACACAGATCTGGACGGTGGATTTGCTTATCAGCGTATGGAATGGATGAAGAAAAGAGCTTCCCTCTCAAGCTTGCTCGTCCGGTAGAAGTGACCTTGGTACAGAGCTTCAACGGTGGGGATTGAAAGGATTTGCCTTGAGACTCACCTCTCGGCCTTGTCTCTTAAATCTTCCCAGATCTTCTCCGATCAGGCTCTTCAGACCAGTCTCTCTCTCAATATACAAATATCAAAATATGCCAGTATCAAGTATATTTTCCAATAGAATTTCAGAGGCTATTTATAGGCTCAGTTTTGACTCTCTGTAGTGTGGACCCCACTTTATTGTTATGGCAATTCCAAAAATGGTGGAGTGAATATTCCTTCTATTATGCGATCAATCCTGTCAGAAATGCACAATGGTCAGCTGTACACGTGTCAAGATCCTCCGCAATTGCGTTGCTCTTTTGCATCTTCGATCATGTGCCCGCATTCAGTGTTATTTTTTATTACCGCATGCGGTTGAGATTGCGTTGATCGCTTAGCTCTTAATCTATTGTCGCATGCGCCGTCATTGCGTTGATCACTTAGCTCTTGATCGATTGTCGCATGCGCCGTCATTGCGTTGATCGTCTATTCATTTCTGAATGATTGGCACAATGCGACGTAGATGCGTTGTTCTTTTTATCTTGAGCCATGAACACATGCGGTGACTTGATTTCCTACAAAACATAATGAAAACATCATTTTCTACCATCGCAATGGTGTCAGTGGGTGTATTGACGAAAATTTCTAATTCTTACATTTCTTAGCTAATTTCTCTACAATTGACGCAACTTTCCTTTCTTTTGGCCGCAATATCTAAATAAAACAGTATAAATAACTTGTATTTCTACAAGTTATCACCCTCACAGCGTAAACACTTGCGTTGACACTCGTCACATACCAACATCTCCCAAGGCCTCTACAACACTCTTCAACGCCTCTCAAACCAATGCATAGGTTGCACCTTGCAGCTCATCTAACCCTTACCTCAGCCTTTACCAAGTTCTTCATATTCCTCCACGCATTATTCGTTCACCGGAACCAGAAGTCAACATTTTGGTAGCTAGGGATCCCATAAAAACTTCTTTCGAGGAATGGGCCAGATCGAATTATTTCTCGAAAACAATAGCTAAAGGTCCTGATACTATCACTTGGATCTGGAACCTTCATGCTGACGCTCATGATTTCGATTGCCATACTAGTGATTTGGAGGAGATATCTCGAAAAGTATTTAGTACCCATTTCGGCCAACTTTCCATCATCTTTCTTTGGTTGAGTGGGATGTATTTCCACGGTGCTTGTTTTTCCAATTAATGGCTAGGCGATCCAACTCACATTGGCTGACTTAGCCATTTTTTCCTTTGTAACTTTGAACACAAGACATGGTAAATCCATCCCCACGCTTCTTACTTTCTTCCGACACTTAATATGATTTTCCTTCAAAACTCTTAGCCCTCTTTTACAGACAACATTCATAATATAGAATTAACCATACATCAATACATTACATAAACATACATATAAAGTAAAATAGGGTTTACAGTTTACATTTGATCCTAGAAAACGTTCGAAAAAACCTTCTACGGAACAACCGAGTCGGGGCAAAAATACGATAAGTAGATACATAATTTCAAATGTGATCAAACAACAAAAAATCAAACAATGACAGAACGGCTTGTGATAGATTGATTGATGTCCAAAGAACGCTCGACAGAAGGAATGAGTCACAAGGTGAATTGTAAGCCCCAACGTTAGAGAAACGAACATTTTCGGGGACTAGCCCACTTTCCATTACTCGACGAAGGCTATTGTTCAATCCTCTTTCATGTGGAATCGTTTTAGTTAGATCGTACCCAAGCCCGCCTCCACTTACTTATATGAAAGAGGTCTTGCTACTAATTCTTGCTGGAAAATGTTCCATTTTTTTTTTTTTTTTGGTTATATGTTACATACTTTTCAACTAAATACATACTTTTTGTCTCAATATACTTAACACTCATTTGATATATGAATTCAATTAAATAAAAACATTTTTACAATTCTTTACTTATGAACATTGCATTTAATGTAGACAAAATACTACCTTTTATATAATCAATAACCATACAACATACTTTAATAGTCATAAGGATTATAATACTCGAAAATGATTGTTGAAGTTGATATTCGTTGAAGTTTATAGTCGAGATGGTTGTTAGAGTCTGAAGTTGGTCACATGAAGGTGGTATTGGAGTTGGTCATCAAAGTTTGTCATCAGGGGTGGTTTTCAAAGCCCAGAGTTGGTCGAGCGAAGGTGGTCGTCGAAGTTGATCAACGAAGATGATTTTCACCAGAATTTATAGTCGGAGGTGGTTGTGAGAGCCTAAAGTTAGTCACATGAAGATGGTATTAGAGTTGGTTTTTGAAGTTTCTCACTCAAAGGTGGTCTCGGAAGTGTTTTTCGTCGAAGTTTGTAGTCGGAGGTGGTATTCAAAGCCTACGAAGGTGATTGTCGAAGTTGGTCATCGGGGTTTGTTGTCGGATCCCAAAGTTAGTCGCATGAAGGTGATATTAGAGTTGGTTGTCAGAGCTTATCGTTGAGGTGGTTATCAAAGCCTCGAGTTTGTGGTCGGAGTTGCTCAATCAAAGGTGGTCATCGAAGGTAATTTTCATCGGAGTTTGTAATCGGAGGTGGTTGTCAGAGCCTACTAAGGTGGTTGTCAAAGTTGACCATCGGAGTTTATTGTCGAGCTTGAAATTGGACGTCGGAGTTTGGTAGCGCGAAGGTGGTCGTCAGAATCGGGTCATTGGAGGTGGTTTTCGAAGCCCAAAATTGATTGTCAGAGTTAGTCGTGTGAATGTTTTTGGAGCCCAGATTTGGTCGTCGGAGTTGTCATCGGAGGTGGTTGTCGAAGCCCAGAGCTAGTTTCCAGAGTGTGATAGTGACCGATGGGTGGAGCCGTTGAAAACATTGAAAGAAAGGAGAGTTGGGGGGAGTTGTTAAAATATACCAACCCAATTTCACCAACATTTAAAGTTTGTGGGCCAAACAATGAGTTGGTATATTAAACCAAACTCAACTTAACTCATGTTGGTGAGTCAAATACCCCTTCATATTATATAGTATTATTGGTATTTGATTAATAGTTGGTGGTTATTTCCTATTTGACATATTAATTTTCAAGAAGTAGGAGCATTTAATATATATATATATATATATAGAACTCTGTGGCTAACTTGTACGGTCTTGAAAAAATGAACGGGAAAAATCTATAATTTTAAAGTATGAAATAGTCTACAATTCTTTTTTTTTTTTTCTTTTTTGAAAAAAAAAAAAACAAAGCACCCTACTAAAACTGCCTCGATCAAAAGATACATCCAAATAATAAAATCATTTGGACAACAATGAGATTTTAGTGAGCTAACAACCCATCCACACCACCATATTTTGAGAATGTCAAATGTGACAAAATTGAATCCTCATCGTGTTTCACTCCATGAACAAAATATCTTTTACAACTGATTTCACCTAAGTTAACACTTCTTCTCCTATCAATGGTATCAAAAATTTGATGAACATATGAATTATTAAGAAATATTGTCTCTGAAAAAGAAAAAAGAAAGAAAAAAAAATTGGGTGCAACCTGTACACCAATAAAAATTTATCATGTGATATTTTTTAATTATTATTTTTAGTATTATATAAAAGAGTACATGAGATTAGGTGTAATCTAAAAAAATCTCAAAACAAAAAAAATATATAAGTTCAGTAACATGAAATTGCATGCTTCATTATTATGTAGTAGTTGTTTGTGGTTGATGCTGGGCAGTGTTTAGTTTTTTTTACGAGTAAAAATTAAAATAAAAAATAAATATAAAAGTTTATCCAATGAGACTCTCACCATATTAGTGTTTGTTGGTCTCTTAATAACTATTAAAGGTAGATTTAAAAATCTGCCTCTATTATCAAAATAATTCTCACCGATGAAAACTAAAAAAAAAAATGATAAAGAAAAAGATAAAATAAAGGCCAGATGTACTTTTAATACTTTAAATTTAGAGCTATGTCTATTTGATCTTGAGGTTTCAAAAAGTACACATTCATCTTCAAATTTTCAAATGATTATAAATGGTTCTTGATTTAACCTAAAACTAATGAAATGCCACTTGGACCGTTAAGTGCCAATGTGGATGGAATAACAAATTATTCATTTAACTACTTGACAAAATCATTTGATTAGTTGGCAAATTATTTAACTTAAAATTTTTTTAAAGATATATTAAAATGGTTTAAAATATTAAAAAAATTGGGGAAAACCCCTAAATTACTCTCTTTTACCGGCATGGTTTATCAAATTCGGGCTTGTTTGGATTGACTTGAGAAAAAAAAATATTTTTAAAAAAAAACACATTTTTATTTAAACATTTTTTATAAAAAAGGGATTAAAATACACTTCAAACACTATTTTGAGTGGTTGTCACACTCCAATTTCTTTATAAAAAAAAGGGCTATTTTTATTTCCTTGGATTTCCTCAATTTACTTTGATTTTTTCAAGAGGTTTGTTTCTTCTCACATTTCTTTCTCTTTAGTTTCTCAAAATTAAGGAAGAACGGAGAACAATTGTGGAGTAGTTTTGGTATATTTTTTCTATATATGAGAGGGGAATCTTAAGGATCTATTTATACAGATTAAGCCCTAGATTAGGGCAGTGAAGAATAGGAGGGGACGTATAACAGATTGTACACATGTCACAACATAATTGATACACTGAATTTTCTCACAATTGGAGTATTAACAAACTTGTTCTTCTAGAAAATGTCTGACGGGGCTTCTATCACATAGCTGACTGTACAGTGTGGTATATTTGGACTTTGTTGATTGTATCGTTGACTTTTATGTTGATTGACTTTCATCCTTAATATTCCCCCTTAAACGAGTGGAGAGTTCAAGGAGCCTGAGTTGAGACCGTAGAGTCTGAAATTGAGAGCGAGTTAGTGGCTTGGTGAGATAGTCAACCACTTGATCATTTGAGGGTATATGTCGCATCTCTAGCTGCCCATTTAACACTTTGTCACGAACAAAGTGAATATCAATTTCAATATGCTTTGTGGGGGCATGGAACTTCAGATTTGAGGCAAAAGCACCAGCACTAACATTGTCACGCCAGATAAGAGGTCTTCGGGGTTGAGGTATAGATAATTTAGATAGCAGTCGTTGGATCCATGTAATCTCTGATGAAGCATGAGCTAGTGCCCTATATGCAGACTCTGTGCTAGACCGAGCAACCACATTTTGTTTCTTTGACAACCAAGATACAAGGCTACAACCCACAAAGACACATTATGCCATAATAGAACGATGATCATCGACATTTGAAGTCCAGTCGGCATCAGAGTAAGCAACTATGTTCTGACAGATTCAGAAGAATTCCATAGTTCAAATAGTGTAGTTGGATGCCCAGAAAGTACCTTAGTTGACCAAGATCTTTGACTGCAAAGGTGGAATCCAACTTGAAGGGATTGAAATTTCCCACAGTGGAAGCAATTGGACGCATCAATCTCTAAATTTCATTTTACAAAATACACAGAATTCAGAGTGACGGAAACCATGGAAAAACATAAACCTAAGCATGTTTTCTACATTTCAAATAGAGAGGAAGAGATTAAGAAATCAATACCCTTGAAGACCAAATCTTCATGTTCCTCTTTGATTCAAGTCGTCTTCTTCTGATCTCACGAACTTGGCATCCACTAACTCAATGAACAGGAACAAATACCACAAAGAGGTCTTCCCTGTTATTCTCAGGGACGAGAACCGTGCAGAGGTGTGGGCTTACACTCAATCTTGGCGTGAGGGAAGGAGAAGATAACTAAGAGTTTTTTCTTCTCTGTGAAATTCACAGAGACAAGGAGAACTAGAGAGAGACAGAACTTTCTCTCTCTTCCAATTTGTTACATGTGAGGTGGAGAGATTAAGGGGTGAGGGAGTTATAACTCTCTCCCCCTTTATTTTTAATAAATTCAAATTCAAAAAAATAAATTTAAATTAACCACATAATATATATTTGAACTATATGTTATATCACATATATCATGTAACTTATAGTTAATACTATATAACTTATAACATAGACTATAGCTTATAATTCTCTCAAATAACCTAAGGTATTAATATGGATCAAATTTATATTAATTTTAACCTATAGTTTTTATATGAATCACATTCATATAAATAATAATTGAATCATATTCAAATTATAACACCTCTTAATAAAATATATAAATTTAATAAGAATGATATTCATATTAATTTTAACATATAGTTCATATATGAATCATATTCTTATAATTAATATTTGAATCATATTCAAATATATATTTCTCTCATAATACTACATATAAATTTAATATGAATTATATTCACATTAAATTATCACATATAGCTTTTATATGAATCATGTTCTTATAATTAATATTTGAATCATATTCAAATATTTATTTCCCTTATAAAGTTATATTTAAATTTAATATAAATCATATTCACATATAGTTTTTATATGAATCATATTTATATAATTAATATTTGAATCATATTCAAATATTTATTTCTCTCATAAAAATATATCAACATACATTATATTATATAATGTATCAATATACATTATTAAACTGTATCTTATACAATTAATTTCTTTTAATTAATTTGAACATTTCAAATTAAACCAAAATAATTTGATTTTCATCAATCCTCATTGAGCTAACAAGGGGACCTTATGGACCTATAGATTAAAGCTCCAATGATATGGATTAATTGATTAAACTCTTTTAATAAAATTAATCAACATTCATTAACTGTCAATCACTCCACTAAAGATCGACAGCTGAACTCTTCGCACTATAGATATATTTATGTGTTCATTAGATACAACCATCAACAGTGTGTGGTCCCTTCACAAATTGCTCGTAAGTACAGTTGGGTCAATTTATCGTTTTACCTCTATAGTTACATCTAACTTTTTAAGTACCATTGATCCCTCTAATGAACAATTAGTCATAGTCCAACTTGTTCGGATTGGTGTTCTAAATCTCTCGTATATTCTCGTAGTTTGTAAAATTTGTATAAACAAATTGCTATTATTTAAATAATTGTTATTTTATGAGCATACACTCAATCTAATAAACAAAGAACCTAGGTTATTTTATGTAATTTAAACATGTATGTAGAGACATACAGGTGGATCATGTTTAAATGATAACCTAAATGGTCTGTAGTAGATAGATAAGGCTAGGTACCTTATCCTGGTGACGCTATGGATATGACCCGCTTTGTAGTTATTACAAAGTTTTGTAAAGTACTACAAATGATCTGATCATGATCATTCATGTGGAGACATGTGAGCAGGGGTATCCTAAACAAAAAGTTTGTATAAGAGCGAATCACGAAGTCAATAGTCTCATTATATAACATCGTTAATAGTAAAGACTTACATTTTACCAAGATGACCATAGTTGACATGACCTGAATCCTAAGTGAGTTATGACTCCTGCTTATGAAGACGGTTCTTTGATTTACATGGGTGAGAGTGGCCAGTTCATCGACTCACTGTGCCTACCATTTTGAGGATTCATCTGATTGGGGAGCTGGGAATACAACTACACAAGACGGAATTCACTCCTTCTTTGATATCGAGGTAAGTAGATAAATTGTTCCTTTAAGAGCTGATTCTGAGGCTTGAACAATGTGGCACCACATCCTTTCTTGGCCCGAGAGGAGTTTGGTCATAGTTGGATCATGACTTATGGTTCATTAGAGGAATCAATGGTACATAAGGAGTTAGATGTAACTATAGGAGCAAAACAGTAATTTTGGTCCAGCTGTACTTACGAGCAATTTGTGAAGAGTCATCGCACTGTTGACTAGTTATATCCAATGGATACAAAATATATCTATAGTGCGAAGAGTGCAGTTGTCAGTCCTTAGTGGAGTGACCACCAGTTAATGGATATTGGGTAATTTAATTAAAGGAGTTTAATTAATTATTTAGGTACCATTGGAGTTTCAATCTACAGGTCCATAAAGTCTCCTCTGTAGCTCAATAGGGATAATTAAGAATCAATTTTTATTAATTTGAATTGTTCAAATTAATTGAGAGATTAATTATATATATAACATAATTGATTTAAATTAATTATGTGATACAATTAATATAATGTATTTGATACATTATAATATAAAGTTTACATTGAGAGAAATTAAATATTCGAATATAATCCAAATACTAATTACACGGATTGGATTCATATGATTACATTTAATATAAATTTGATTGATCTTAAATGTCATAAATGATTAAGAGAATTCAAACTATAGGTTATATTGTATTTGATACAATATAACAATCATAGGTTATATGTTATATCAAATATAACATAGAGTATACTATATATATATATATATATATATATATATATTATTATTATTATAAAGTGATTATTATATAATTATATATTTTTACTTAAATTAAAATAGTTTTAATTTAATCTAAATTTAATAAAGAAGAGAGTTATAACTCCCTCCCCTATTTTTTCTCTCTTTACAGAATGTGAGAGTAAGAAGTTTTTACAAGATCATCTTCTTCCTCTCAAAAACAGACAGAAGGTCTATATTTTTTCTGGTACTCTCCACAAACGATAAAAATTTCTCTCTTCTTCTAATCTTTCTACCTCTCCCAAAATCAACAGAGAAACCCACAACTCGCTATGTAATTCTCACCCCTAAGGAGAATACATGAGGCTCATTTGTGGTGGTATCCACGTTGAGGTTTGTTTATGTGCGAAGAGTTCGTGACCAATTAAGAGGAAATTCGTGAACATCTTGGCTCATCAAAGGTTAGTAAAATTCTAACCCTAATCTTCCTTCTTAATTCAAACGCATGTTGTAAAATATGTATAATATGCATAATGAGTTCTCTATGTATTTTAATAACCAAGAAATTTGAAAATTGGGACATGATCCGCGCTTCCGTATTGGTACTCACAGTCCTTCACAACTATGACTGAACCCCTCTCAAGCCAGGAGAAGGTGAGGCGTCTCATTGTTCAAGCCCCGGAATCAACCCTTAAGAAAGCAATTTATCTTCTTACCTTAACTATAGGGAATGGGTGCATTCTTTCTTATGTAGCTATGTTCCCAGCTCCCCAATCAAATGAATCCCCAAAATGGTAAACTTATTGAGTTGACGAATCTAGCCACTCTCAGCCATACAAATCAAAGGATCGCCCTCATAGGCAGGAATTCACAACTCACTCAGGATTATAGTCAAGTCACCTATGGTAATCCTATTGAAATGTAAGTTTTTTCTAGCAACAGCATAATAAAGAGAGACTTAACATTTCATATTTTGGTCTTTATACAAACTCTTTTGTATAAGATACCCCCGCTCACATGTCTCCACAAGCATGATCAGGGTCATATCACTTGCAGTACTTTTCACAATTGTAATAACTATAAAACAGGTCGTATCAGTAGTATTACCAAGATAAGGTACCCAACCTTATCCATATACTATAGACCATTTAGATTATCACTTAAACATAATGCACTTGTATGTCTTCACATATATGTTTAAGTTACATCAAATAACATTGGACCTTAGGTTAATGGATTATTGCGTAAGTAATATAAAATCAATCAACCATTGATTCAACTAACATAAAACTACGAGGCTTTAGGGCATACACCCCAACAATCTCCCACTTGCACAAAAGTCAGGGAAATATGAGCCAGTGAGACATATATCCTAGGGCACACACTATACCCTACACAACTTTTGAACGATCGTCGATATTAGGGTACTATTGTTTCCAGTGATGATCACGTCATCTGTTGGATTGTATGTCCTAAAACTCACAGTTTGTAAAATAAACATATTTTATTTACAATAAAGATGTTATTGATGTTTATTCAATAAATATGTTATTGAATATGTAAATTGCACTTGTAAAGCCTAACATCCAATAAACTAATGGACCTCTGGCTATAGTATGAATACTTAAACTTTATGTGGAAACATAAAAGAGGATCGAGTTTGGGTATATAGCCAAAACGATTTATAAGTATAATGATAGGGTTGGATAACTTATCCTGGGGATACTATAGATGCGGCCCATTTTGTATTTAATACAAACAATGTGATCCCAAAATCGTTCATGTGTAGACATGCGAGTGAGGCATCCTATGCAAAGGAAGTTTGCATAAGACCGAACTATGAAATAGTCACTTTTTTCTTTATAGCTATCATTTACTGTTAAAATTGCCTATTTCAATCTAATGACCTAAGGTAACTTAATCTCAATCTCGAGCTAACTATGAACTCTTGTTTATTCGAGATTATACTTTAATCTACATAGGTGAAAATGGCTCAACAGGGCCACTCAATAAGCCTCCCATTTTAGGGATAAGACCGAGTAGATAGCTAGGGACATAGTCCTGCAAGATAAAAATCACTCCTACCCGCCTTAGGGTTAGTAGATAGGTTGTTCCCTTAACTACTGACTTCTAGTCTTGAACAAATGGGCCTACCCTCTCTATGACTGAGAGGGGGATTCGGTTATTGGTAGGACTATAAACCAATTGTTAATGGAGACTTAAGGAACAAGATGTATTATTGGAATAAAACGTTAATTTTGACCCAGTTGTTAATACGAACAACCTGTGAAGGATTGACTTATTGATCATGGTTCAATCAAGTGGACAAAAATAGATTTACAATGAGGAGAGCACAACTACTGGGCTTTAGTGGGGTCACCCGGTAGTTAACGGATATTGATTAATTTGGTTTAAAGAGTTTAGCCAATTCAACTCAGATCGTTGAAGCTCATGATCTGTAGGTCCATTAAGTCCCCCTACTAGCTCACAAATGGATTAAACCTTAGAATAGTGTGATAAGAAAATTTGAAACATTCAAATTCGAATTAAGGGTATTATTAATTATATGTGATATAATTAAACGTTTAATTATCGAATTAACGAAATTGGAGAATCGGGTAATATAAATATGATTTAAACATTAATTACATGAATAAGGATTCATGTTTGAGGAATTGGTGTTTAATTAATTTAATATTTGATATTAAATTAATATAATTAATTATTAAAAATTAAATTTATACGTAATTAGTTATGGAATTAATTTTGTTTAAAAACTAATGAATTTTATATAATATTAATTATTGAATTAATATTTTATAGAATTTTTTTTCTTTATAATTTTTTAAATTGGATTTCAAAATTTGAAATCGATTTTTTTGGTTAAAAATCAATTTAAATTAAAGAAAAACTCTAAGTAGGTTTTTCCCACTTTTAACACTCATATTTCCATTCAAAAATTTTTTAAGCTTGGGTGTCCCCCTCTTGGGTAATTGGATTGGATGAAGGAGGAAGACAAAAACAAAACTTGAGCCGATGAAAGTATGTATGCAAGATCTGAATTTTGAGAGAAATGATTTTCTCTCTAGTTCTTAACACAAAAACCAGAAAAATTCTCCATTACCCTTGATTCAACCTTATTTTGGAATCCACCTTCCAATCTAATGTCCTAGAGAATAGTAGAGAAAACCAAGTGGGTAGTCTTTAAGCATTAAGGTGGAGAATTAAACCGGATTTGCAGCTGGAGGAGGATTCTTCAAAGGTAATTTCTGAAACCCTACTTCTAAGTTGAAGAACATGCTTGCTTGATTACTAAAATTAATGGAATTAGGGTGCTTAAGATCTAAATTGCTTCCACTTATTGATTGTCAACATCAACAACTGTTTTAAGCACTCAATTTACGTTAATTTTAGCATATGTTGGGTAATTATTCATATAATGGATGAATATGTTCAAAAAATGGGTAATTTAGGTATTGGCATCCAAATTCTCTTCCGGTTTGTAATAATTATTGTAATTGCCCAGTGTTTTATGGGTTTTAACATGTCGTCAAGTGTCTATAAATTTGCTAGAGTTAATAGAGTTGATTTTAGGTTGTAAGTTCTAGTGAAGAGGACGGCTTGGTTTTTGAATTTTTTGCTCCAGGACCCAAGAAGTTTCTCCCAAACCCGGTCCGTGACCCATCGACCCGTCTCGTGAAGTTCTAGTCGTCTCATGAAGTCGTGTTTTAGCCATCTCATGAAGTTCCAGCCGTCTCTTGAAGTTGCGCTTTAGCTGTCCCGTGAAGCTCTAGTCGTCTTGTAACCCATCAGCTCGCTCGCACTAGCTACTCCGTCTGAATCGTCTACTCGACTGAAGTTGGCTCAGATGTTCCAAATGGTCTGAACCGATCTGATTCGATTGGTTTGATCAGTTTTAACTAGTTTTGGCCGGGTTTTGGAGTTTTAGAGTCAATTTAAGGGATTTTCAAGCGGTTCGAGTTGATTTGAGGTTGTTTACTGCTTATTATTGTAATAAATTTAACTATTTTCTAGCTTAGGATGCCAAAACAGGTCCATTTTTAGTGTGGTTTATTTTATTGTGCATTATGAATGTATGAATTAAATAGTTATCTTGTATGTGCATAAAACATGCCATGTAGATTTAAAATCCCACCATAGGAAGTATGTATCATGCATTGAATGTATGTTATAATTAGTTATAATATATGCATGTGTTAGGGTTTCATATGTTTAATATAAAGTGTTATATTAAATTGTGAAATGACATGATGAATGTTATGGATTGGATGCATGTCTATTTTTTATAAAGTGTTATAAAATGAACTAGACATTTAAAATCTACAACAAAGATAAGATGCATGTTCACCTAGGGTTAACAAATAACAACTTGTTTTAAATAGTTAAAATAGGTCGTTATCTTGTAAAACTTTAATTACAAACTCACTTAAGCTAAAATCCTGTCTAAGGCTGGAGGTACTTAAGTTGACAGTTTATAGAGCACTTGCTACCTAGGGATTTTAGCCGGTTCTTGAGCGTTGTTAACCCGATTTTATGAGCATGTGTGAATGATGTGAGGTAATAAAATGATTTATCACTTAGACACCGTAGATTAAATCCAAATATAAACGTTATACTTAAATAACTCTTATACTAGGCATGTTATGGCCTAGTTTATTGTTTGTATACTTTGTATTTCATTATATTGTACACCCCACTAGCTTTAGGTCAAGTGGGAGATTGTTGGGGTTGATGCCCTAAATCCCGTAGGGCCCTATAGTTCATAAAAATTGTATGAAAAAACTCGTATGTGATTAATAATATATGATATTTTATTCAGTTTGTCTATAAATATGTCATATTTTAGTTGCATTAACCACAAACCAATAAACTAACATCAAATGTTATCGTTGTAACTTAATCATGTATGTGGAGACAGACAGGTGGATCATGTTTAAGTGATAACCTAAATGGTCTATAGTAGATGGATAAAGTTGGGTACCTTATCCTTGTGACACTACGAGTATGGCCTGCTTTGTAGGTGTTACAATTGTTGTAAAGTGCTACAAATGATCTGATCTTGATCATTCATGTATTAGACATGCGAGCGGGGATATTCTATACAAAGGAGTTTGTATAAGACATGACCACAAAAAGTTTAGTATCATTATATAACGTCGTTCATAATAGAGACTTACATTTCACAAGGATGATCATAGGTAACATGACCTGAATCCTGAGTGAGTTATGAACTCCTGCCTATGAGGGCAGTCCTTTGATTTGTATGGGTGAGAATGGCCAAATCGCCGATCAATAAGCCTACCATTTGGGACATTCGTCTGATTGGAGAGCTAGGAACACAGCTACACAAGATGAAATTCACTCCTTCCCCGAAGCAAGGGTAAGTAGATAAATTGCTCCTTTAAGGGCTGATTTCAGGTCTTGAACAATGTGGTGCCACACCTTCTTTTGGCTCGAGAGGGGTTTAGTCATAGTAGGACTATGATCTATTGTTCATTAAAGGGTTAGTGGTACTTAAGGAGTTAGATGTAACTACAGGGGCAAAACGGTAATTTTCCTAACTGTTCTTACGAGCAATTTATGAAGATCATCGTACTGTTGATTGGTTATATCCAATGGACACAGAAATATATCTGTAGCGCGAAGAGTGCAGCTATTGGTGTTTAGTGCAGTACCCGATAGTTAACGAATAGTGAATAATGTAATTAAAGAGTTTAATTAATTATTCATGTACCATTGGAACTTCAAGCTACAAGTTTATAAAGTCCCCTTGGTAGCTCAAAAGGATTTAGTTGAAAATTTTTTTTGGGGTTAATTTGAATTGTTCAAATTAATAAGAGGGATTTAATTATATATGATATAATTAAATTGTTTCAATTATATACAATATAATTGTCATAATGTATTTGATACATTATAGCTTAATGAGAGGAAATAAATATTTGAATGAGATTCAAATATTTTTTCTATGAATGTGATTCATAGTTATCAAATTTAATATAAATTTGATTTATATTAAATGCCATAAAATAGAGAAAAGAAACTTAACAATAACCAGGGATCTTACTAGTTCTGACTCCATCCCCGTCCCTGATTAAAAGATGATTAAATCCTAAGGTGTGCATACAACTCTTTATTATTGATTTTATTCTAATTTCATTAATTATAACTATTATAAAAAAATGAAACAATTAAAACCATTCAACATTGCTAGCTAGACATACACAAGTTATTTATAACTTTTATAAATAAACCTAAGATGTCATACTTCATGCAATGTTTATTCATTACTAATATATAACATTTATATAATAAATTAATGAACTAAGCATACATTATATGCTAACTTACAACCTTATATTATAACATTTATAATATAAATGATGCATGGAAATGTGATAATGCATGCATATAAGTAATTAATGCATATTAATATATTATAACATTTATAATATAAGATGATGTATGAATAAAATGCATATGGTGGGTTTTAAGAAACTATATGACATACATTATGGCATATAATATAAACATACATCACATGCACATTTAATAAAAGTTGATGGATCAGGATAGTATATCTCAAAACCGGAAAGGAAATGCTAATCTATTACAAAGTTTGAGTCAACCGGTTTGAATAGAAGAATCAGGTCTTGAACCACTCGCCTTGAAGCCTCGTCACTTGATCGTGTAGCAAACCTTCTGATCGTCGAACAACAAGTGTCGAGTGTAAACGATCGTGAAGCAATAACCGTGTAGCTTAGGACTATGCGATGAGCATGAAAGTCTAAGCGATCGTGTCATGCGCTTCGAGTACGCATGTCATGCGATCATGTAGCTAATGACTACCCGATGAGCATGATATTTTACACAACCGTGTAGCAAGCGTCGAGTATCATATACTATGTGATCGTGTAGCTAATGACTATGCGATGAGCATGATAGCCTACACGATCATTTAGCGTGCATGCCTTGCATCGAGTATCAAATACTGCGTGATCGTTTACCCCTCGAGCGCCTATGCGATCATGCAGCCAACGCAACACGATCGAGTAAATACTTTACACGATCGCGTAGCATTAGCTATGTGATTGTTTAGCAAATGTTACACGATCGTGCAGAATAATTCTACTCGAACGCATAGCCAAATCTAAACGATCGTCTAGCTTAAGGTTATGAAACAAATTCCATATGCATCAACTATTGGGAGCTTGATATATGTCATGTTGTGTACACACCCAGACATATGCTATGCAATTGGAATAGTCAACAGGTTTCAGTTCAATCTAGAATATGATGATTGGATTGTCGTTAAAAACATCCACAAGTATCTTCGGAGAACAAGGGACTATATGCTCATGTATGATGCTAAGGATTTGATCCTTACTAGATGTACTAATTCTAATTTTCAAATTGATGTGGATTTTAGAAAATAAACTTTGGGGTCAGTTTTCACTCTAAATGGAAGAGCTAGAGTATGGGGGAGTATAAAGCAAATTGACTCCACCATGGAACGGAGTATGTAGCTACTTGTGAAGTAGCCAAGGAAGAAGTATGGCTTAAAAAATTCTTGATCGATTTGGAAATGGTTCCAAATATGCATCTGTCAATCACCCTCTATTGTAAAAACGATGGAGTAGTTGCAAATTCCAAAGAACAAAGAAGTTATAAGCATGGGAAACACATCGAACGCAAGTACCATTTCATCAGGGAGGATATACATCAAGGAGACGTGATCGTCACACAGATAGCCTTAGAAGACAATTTAGCTGATCCATTTACAAAGGCCCTCACAGTTGAAGTGTTTAAGGGTCACCTAGTCGGACTAGGACTACGAGATAGATAAATCTAGGGCAAGTGGGAGAATTAATGGATACCTGATGCCCTAGTTTATTGTATTCTTTCATACTCAACATTGTATATGTAAACCTAGTTCAAGTGGGAGGTGTTGAGTTATATGTCCTAAAACTCGTAGATTGTAAAATTAAAAATATTCTATTTATAGTAAAGATGTTATTGAGGTTTACTCAATGAAGATGTTATTGAATATATAAATTGCACTTGTAAAGCCTAGAATCCATTAAACTAAAGAACCCCTGGCTATAGTATAAATACTTACACTTTATGTGGAGACATAAAAGAGGATCAAGTTTGGGTATATAGCCAAAACGGTCTATAAGTATAAGGATTGGGTTGGGTAACATATCCTAGGGACACTATAGTAAGAGTCCTGTCATGACTAATCTTTGACACCCAGACCTTGGGCTTAAATGTTCTTGATTTCCACCTAGTGATCATGATATAAGTCGGTTGAGCAGTGAAAATCGATGTAGGTGGTTTGGGAGAAGGAGATAGAGGAGAATATGAACCGACAAGGTAGGTGTATAAGAGGAAAGATTTGACAACGACGAGGTGTATGTTTGAGTATGAGTCAAAGAATTGGGGTTTAGTGGCACCGACGTGGTAGAACGGGGCTGGTTAGGATGGGTCGAATTGGGCTTTTAATTTGGGAATTATATGGATCATGTGGTATAGGCGATGGGCTAATGGCTACTGACCGTGGGCTAGGTGGTTGAGCAGAGAACTGAAAGTGACTTGGATTTTAGGTTGGGCTTGTTTAATAAGTATGGGTTGGGGCAGGATGAGCGCCAATGTGTCTTTGGATTAGTTGTAATGGTGGTGGATTTATTTTATGGGTTGAGGTTTGACTCACGAGTTGTGGAATGGGGTTGAATTGATTGCTAAAGGGGAAATTAGATTCATCAAATTTCACATTTCTGGTAATATAGACTCTTCCAATTGTTGGGATTGGTGTTCTAATTCTCCCGGAGTCTCGTTGTTTGCAATGATACACATTGTTCTATGAATAAAATAACTGTTATTTAATTCTGGCATTTACTCATACCCAATAAACAAAGTTCCATGGTTATCTTATGTAAACTTAAGCATGTATATGTGATATACAAGTGGATCACCATGCCTTAAGTGATAACCTAAATAAGTCTGTAGTATAAAGATTAAGGTGGGATACCTGATCCTGGTGACACTATGGATACAACCCACTTTATAGAGGTTTGCAAGTGTTGCGTTAACAACTACAGATGGTAGACCTGACCATTCATGTGGAGACATACGAGTGTGGATGTCCTATACAAAGAGTTTGTATAAGACCGGACCACGAGATGACTAGACTCTATATATAACATCATTGATACTAGATACTTACATCTCACTTAAACGACCATAGGTGACACGACCACAATCCTGAGTGTTTTGGGAACTTCTACCTTTGAGGGCGGTCCTTTGATTAGCATGGGTGAGAGTGGCCAGATTGCCAACTCAACATGCCTACCTTTTTGGGGACTTAACTGATTTGGGAGCTGGGAACTCAATACACAAGATGGAATTCACTCCTTCCCCGAAGCAGGGGTAAGTAAAGAGATTGCTCCCTTAAGGGCTAATTCTGAGGTTTGAACATACTTCATAGTAGGATTATGACTTATGTTCATTATAGGATTCAGTGGTACTTAAGAAGTTAGATGTAACTACAGGGGCATAATGGTTATTGGCCAAGCTGTACTTATGAGCGATCTGTGAAGGGTTGTCGCACTACTGATTGGTTAAGATGGACATATAATATATCTGTGAAGGAGAGTTCAATTGTCGGTCTTTAGTGGAGTGCCTGGCAGTTAACGAATTGTGGATCCCGTGACTAAAGAGTTTAGTCAGTTATTCACGTACCGTTGGAGCTGCGAGCTACAGGTTCATAACGTCCCTTTGGTAGCTCAATGGATTCAGTTGAGGATCAGTTATTGGTGTTGATTTAAAATGTTCAAATTGACAAGAGGTAATTTGATTATATAAGATATGACCAGTATGGTGTATGAGATACATCTAGTGGAGGACTAATGTAAATAAGATTTACATTAAATGTCATGGAATAGAAAAAGAGCTATGATTTATATGTTTCATGAGATAAAATATTAAAACTATAAGTTATAAATATAGTATGATAAGTTAGTTATCATTTATATTTAAATAATATTAATTATTGGATAATTATTTCTTTTTCTCTAATAACTAATTGAGTGGGAGGTTATTGGTGGTTTTCATGGTAATCATGAGATAAAAGGAAAAATATTTTCCTAATTTTAGTAAGATTTGCAATAAGTGAATTTGAGATTTCCATTCTCGGAAAATACTCATGAGAATTTGTCAAGTAAACTGGATTTACTAAGCGATAGCTTGGAGTTAGCTAAACGATCGTGGAGTCTTATTAAGCGATAGACACTTAGTTAAGCGATGAGTTAAATGATCGCATAGCTTTTACTAGACGATCGTTTAGTGATAACGGGCATATTACAACGCAAAGTTATAAAACAATGCAGGATTGCGATGATATAAATATACAATATTGCGTCCAAAAGCATTAACTTCACAACATTGTGATCACATGCGTCCATCGCATTAAAACAACTAACTTATGTATTTTTGTGAAGAAAATGCGTTGTCGCAAGGCGGAAATGCAATCCAAAGAAATTAACGTACGAGCGCATTAACAGATTACGTTGACGTAAGGCTATGCGATCATCTGCGCTCGCGAATATTTGCTCAATAAGGTTTTCGCATAGAGTCAGCACATCATGCTGGGCGCATCTCGGTGAAAAGCGTAATAAATCACGATGGGACAGAAAGCTGATGACGATCAATTCTGAATTAAGTTGACAAGCCGTTAACGACCTACTATAGCAAGTACACTGAACCTTTCGGTGACAAATATTCGGTGCATCAAACAGAGAATTAATTCCATCCAATCAGTGCAATCATAAGAGAGAAGAAGCCTTTCACCCCGAAGCTCTATAAATACCGAAGGCCACCTTCAATGAAGAAGTTCATTCATTTAGATAATTTTCCCCTTAGATAGAAGTAGCCTTCTTCATAGTTTTATTTTACTTAGAAGGCGAAAGTGAGCAAAGGGAGGTTATATCGAGAGATCGTTCTGGTGAACTTGGAAAAGTGCCGACAGCGTTGAGATCAGAGAGAGGGTCAACTCTTGCGGAAGCAAGAACATCTTTTGAGCAGAATAGAGATAACAGTGTAAAAGCCTTGGGAAGCAAGGAATTGCCACCAGGCTTTCTACCCTTATTTCCATTGACATTTTGTACTCTGAACTTATTTATAGAAATGGAAACTACATCTTTATATTTGTTCACTCTCTATACATTATGCATGAGTAGCTAAATCTATCGAATGGGTTGAGAAGCACTTAGCTAGCATAACCTGGGATCTTCATTCTATGCGATTATCTTATATTATGTATCCGTCATTCATCCATTAGAGATACTCGAGATGGTAGTCAAGGATAGAATCTAGGCATGGAAAAGTCATGTTAGAATCTAGGGTCGGGATAGTCAAATTAGAACGCATATTCAAGAGATAGAAGCTTAGTAATAAGCTCTATTTGCTATTAACGCATCGCATGCACCCTAGAGATAGGTTATGATTGTATGCAGTCACCTTGTCCTTGTGTGCATCTTGCATCATTGCATAGGCAAGAGGTAGAGACTTAGGAATAAATCTATAGACATTACCGCATTCATCGCATGCATCCTAAAATTAGGAGTCATCGCTTTCGCATTGGAAATTGAGTTGCAGTCGCATGAGTGTAGCATGATCGCATAGTTTGAACGCATTCTCAGGAAACACTAGCTAAAGACCTTCTCAACCCATTCCTATACATACTCAGTGTATCTGCCGCATACTTACACTTTTCTCAAATCCGATGCATACTTTTTACACTATAAACAACAAACCAACCAACTCTTGATTTATGGTTACCGCAAAGTGATCTAAAAATTACTACCGCATGTTGTTTTCCTTAGTCCCTAAGTTCGACCCTAGGCTTACCAGGAAACTCAATAGGGTTTATACTTAGGTCCTACTGAGAAAACTTGTTTGCACAACGCATTTTCCATCAACGTAATCCCTACCATTATTTCATCATATAAAATAAAGCATCATGTTTTTGGCACCGTTGTCGGGGACTTCGACAATACAGTGTGCTAACGGTAATTTTCTGATTTTCTTTGTAGCTTTCAATCTCTGGCGCATTACGACCCAGAGATTGAAAGAACGTTATGACGAAGACTGAGATAGCCGCCAATAACAACAACAAGAGAAAGATAACATGGCGGAACAACCTGGAAATGGAGCACCAAATGAAAATAACGTCATGGTGAATCTCATCCTATTGGCGAACGACCACAATAGGCCCATTCGAGACTATGCATTGCCCAACCTCTACGATTTCTCCCCAGGAATTATGAGGCCCGCTCTTGACGGATCGAGATTCGAAATAAATCCAGTGATACTATAGATGATCCAAACTGTCGGACAGTTTGATGGAAGGTGTGGTGAGGATCTGCACGCCCACTTCTGGGGTTTCATAGAGATCTGCAACACCTTTGTGTTCCCTAATATCTCCACCAGGAGATTCGACTAACTTTGTTCCCGTTTTCATTGTGTGACCAGGCACGAAAATGGGAATACTCTCTCGAACTAGGGGAGATTACCTCATGGGAGCAAGTACTAGAGAATTTTATGAAGAAATACTTCCCTCCAACGGAGAATTCCAGAAGAAAGAAGTTGATAACCAATTTCGAACAGGATATTGACAAATCGCTCAGCGATGCTTAGGCGAGGTTTAAGAGGCTGGTAAGAGATTGCCCGCCTAATGGCTTACCAAACTGCTTACAGATGGAGATTTTTTTATCACGAATTAAACCTTGCTTCGCAGACCGCTGCCAATGCGGCAACCGCTGAGGTCTGCTGGATAAAACTTATGATGAGGCCAAGAACATCCTTGATCGCATTTCTAAAATTCATGAAGACTAGAGAGAAATAAATCAAAGATTAAGAATCAAGGACAGTGACGTGAACAATGGTACCATCACATCCCTTCAGAGTCAAATGACTACGATGATGAACTTGATACAAGGAATCACAATCAATAGCCCATCAACGCATAGTGGGCAAGTGAACGCAATCAACCAGACGACCGCAAGGTGTGCTACTTGCGGTGAAGGACACGCAATGGAGGAATGCCCGCAAAACCCATAGTTAATTTATTTTTTGAAGAATAATCTGTTCTCTAACACGTACAACCCTAGGTGGAGCAACCACCCCAACTTTGCGTGGAAAAATCAACAGCAAAATTTTCAATTAGTGGTGCAAAAAGAAGGGTCACCTGGATTTTTCCCACGAACCAACGATCAAACGAGTAATCAAGCCAGCAGTTCACAGATGCCACAATCTTCCTCTTTGGAAAGTTTGTTAAAGCAATATATCGAAAAGAATGAAATTTTGCTTCAAAACCAAGCAACGTCTATCCGCAACCTAGAAATTCAGATAGGCCAGATTGCGGGCGAACTCAAGAACAGACCGCAAGGGGCCCTGTTGAGTTCAACGGAACTCCCACGCAACCCAGAAGGTACGAGTAAAGAGCAATGTCAAGTTGTGACATTGCGTAGTGAAAAGACTGTGGCGGAGGAGAAGAAGGATCCTAGTCGGACTGCTCCAATTGCGTTGGAACCAGAGATTGCAGTGACTCGAGAAGAAATAGAGGAAAAAGAGGCGATGGAACTTGAGATTGCATCCACCTCAGAGTCAAAAGAATAGAGAACCGTAAGAATACAGCTACCACCATTCCCACAGAGACTCAGAAAGAAGACAAATGATAAGGTACAGTATCAATGCTCTATGAATATATTAAAAAAATTACATATTAATATTCCGTTCACTGTAGCAATTGAGGAGATGCCCACATATGCAAAGTTTCAAAATCTATAATCCCACCGAAAATGCACGACCTTGGGAGTTTCACTATACCTTGCTCCATTGGAGAATTATACATCGGGCAAGCGCTATGCGATCTCGGGGCCAGCATTAACTTGATGCCCCTATCAATTTTCAAGCAGCTGAATGTGGGGCAACTTGCACCCACAACGGTGACCCTCCAATTAACGGATAGATTTCTTGTGCATCCAGAGGGGAAGGTTAAGGATGTGCTGGTTACAATCGAAAAATTTATATTACCAGCAGACCTCATCATCCTAGACTACGAAGTCGACAAGGATGTGCCCATCATCCTGGGGCGACCATTTTTATCAATCGGTCGTGCCCAGATTGATGTGCACAAGGGAGAGATCACCTTGAGCGTGAATGGACAGAAGCTCAGGTTTGACATCATCCAAGCCATGAAATATCCTGATGAAGAAGACTTTAATGAATCCGACGATGAACAAAGTTTGAATAACGAAGAGAAGCCTGAAGATGAAAACGAAGATGACGATGCGATCGCATCCATTATACCATGCAATGCGATCACAGAAAAAAACAAACAAGGAAGATGAGATGATCGCTTCTAAAGAAGACGATCTAACAGTGAATGAAGAAAGAAAAACAACAAAACCGTCCTTAGAACAACCACCAACAATAGAGCTGAAGACCCTTCCTAACCACCTGAAGTATGTGTTTCTGGGGCAAAATGAAAAGCTGTCTGTAATCATTTCCTCTGCACTTAATGAAGACCAAGAAAATGCGCTGCTGAGCATTCTAAGAAAGTATGTAAAAGCAATTGGTTGGACGCTTGCAGACATTAGAGGAATCAGCCCCGCATACTATATGCATAGAATTCGTCTCGAAGAAAATCACAAAGGATCGATCAAACATCAGCACAGACTCAACCCTGCGATGAAGAAGGTCGTAAAGAAGGAGATAATCAAGTGGTTAGATGCGGGCATCATCTGTCCAATATCAGACAGCATACGGGTCAGCCCCGTGTAATGCGTGCCAAAGAAAGGAGGGATGACAGTAGTCCCTAACACAAATAATAAGCTACTGCAAAAAACTGTCACTGGATGGCAGATTTGCATGGACTTGCACGTATGGAACATTTGCGTTTCGACGCATGTCGTTCGGCCTCTGTTATGTGCCAAGCACTTTCCAAAGGTGTATGATGGCCATCTTTTCGGAATATCTCGAAGACTCTGTAGAAATATTCATGGACGACTTCTCTGTGTATGGGAACACATACGAAGTCTGTCTTGATAACTTAGAGAAGATATTGAAAAGATGTGAGGAGACGAACCTCGTGCTTAATTGGGAGAAATGCCATTTCATGGTGAAGGAGGGCATTGTGTTTGGGCACAAGGTCTCTAGGGACGGGTTGGAGGTGGACAAGGCAAAAATTGAATCGATTGAAAAGCTCCCACCTCCAACGAGTGTAAAGGCTGTCAGGAGCTTCTTGAGACATGCTAGATTTTATAGGCGTTTTGTCAAGGACTTCTCAAAGATCACACGACCACTGAGTGCGTTGATGGAGACAGATAAAAAGTTTGACTTTGATGACAAATGCCTTAACGCATTCATGATTTTGAAGAATGCATTAATGACCATGCCTATTTTGATCGCACTAGATTGGACACTGCCCTTTGAATTAATGTGCGACGCGAGCGGTTATGCGATGGGAGCAGTGCTGGCGCAGAAGAGAAAAACAATGCTACATCTCATCGCATATGCGAGTAAGACTTTGAATCCTACTCAAACTAACTACACCACCATAGAAAAAGAATTGCTTGCGGTGATATTTGCGTTGGAGAAATTCATAGAATATTTGCTGGGAACGAAAGTACTAATCCACATTGACCACTCGGCGATAAAATATTTGATGACAAAGAAATACGAGAAGCCGAGATTGATTAGATGGGTTCTCCTCCTCTAGGAATTCGATATGGAAATAATTGATTGCAAAGGGATGGAGAACCAAGTTACGGACCATTTATCCAGATTAGAAAATCCAGAGATTGACTGCAATTAGTCAGAGGTGAGTGCAACATTCCTAAACGAGCAGCTATTTCAGATTGAAGAATTGCCATGGTACGCAGACGTGGTAAATTATCTAGTTTGCGAGTAATTTCCTGAAGATTATACCAACCACCAAAAGAGGTGGCTCAGACATGAATGCAAATCATATTATTGGGATGAGCCAAATCTTTATAAAAGGGGGTCAGACCAGATTCTGTGCCTATGTATACCGGATGCTGCTCACCAACACATATTATCACAATGTCATGACTCACCATATGGAGGGCACTTTAGAGGCTAGCGCACAGCAGCGAAAGTATTACAAAGTGGGTACTATTGGCCAACACTATTCAAGAATGTAAGAGACTATATGATGAAGTGTGACTAATGCCAACACACGGGTAATATTTCATGGAAACATGCGATGCTCATGAACACCATTTTAGAACTAGAATTGTTCGACGTCTAGGGCATTGATTTCATGGGACCATTCCCACCATCGAACGGTCACAAATATATTTTGTTAGCCATCGACTACATTTCCAAGTGGGTAGAAGCAGTAGCATGCACCGCAAGCGATGTGGCGGTAGTCTCCAAATTCCTGAAGAAAAATATTTTCACTCGTTTTGGCACTCCACGTGCTATAATAAGCGATGAAGGATCCCATTTTGTCAATTACATAGTCAACAACTTGCTGCTCAATTATAATATCCTCCACAAAGTGGCCATGGTTAGGCTGAACTGTCCAACCGAGAAATTAAGCTGATATAGGAGAAGGTGGTAAAGCCTTCGCGAAAATACTGCGCAACAAAGCTGGACGATGCGCTGTGGGCATAATGGACCGCCTATAAGACACCTATATGCATATCCTTGTATGCGTTGGTGTTTGGTAAAGCATGTCATTTACCACTTGAGCTAGAGTACAAAGCATTGTGGGCGGTGAAAAAGCTTAACTTCGACTGAAAGGCAGCAGGGGAAGCAAGAAAAATCCAATTGGTCAAGCTGGATGAATGAAAAACGCAAGCTTATAAGAATGCCAAAATTTACAAAGAATGAGCAAAACGTTGGCATGGCAACCGACTATGCAGGAAAAATCTCCACGTCGGACAAAAGGTCTTACTTTTCAATTCGTGGCTACAGCTCTTTCAAGACAAATTAAAGTCACGCTAGTCTAGACCCTTTATAATTAAAGAAATATTCCCACATGGTGTGGTCGAACTGATTAATGAGGAAGGGACCTGTACATTCAAGGTTAACGGGCAAAGAGTCAAGGCATATTGCAGGGGTGACTTTCATTGGGAAAAGACCTCTGTAGACCTGAGAAATCCGTAATGAAGGAAGATCGAGTGGCCCTGTGCTGGCATGTGACAGAAAATCATCTAAGTCGCAAGTCTGTCGGAATATCCTTTTCATACCAAAGATTCATGAACTCTCACTACTCTTATGTTATTTCGATTATCGTTTATTTATCTTCTTTATATCTGTTCAAAAAAAATGTTAACTTTGTTTTTTTAGTTGACCCTCTCAATGTTTTCTTTGCAACGATCGAGATGAACGATTGCGGAGGCGCTACATGAAGACGCAACTACTTTATTTCGTCACCGCAATCAAAAGTGAGCAAGCCACCACAAAGAAGGATGCATTCATAAATAATGCGGGCGACAACGCAAATTTGGGGTTGTATCTTTCCTTGACTTTATTCATTTCAAATTTTGCACTATCGCATCGCATTTTAATCTTGAAAATTTTATCATTGCATCCTCTTTGGTTGGCGCAATCAATTAACATTGATTAATTTAGTAAGTCATCGCATGATTTCTCTTTGCCAATTATGATTTCAATGATGAAATGCATGCTTCTATTTTTCGTATAT
Source organism: Benincasa hispida (assembly GCF_027475165.1). Taxonomy (NCBI): domain Eukaryota; kingdom Viridiplantae; phylum Streptophyta; class Magnoliopsida; order Cucurbitales; family Cucurbitaceae; genus Benincasa; species Benincasa hispida. The sequence goes on from NC_143485.1 coordinate 15,832,152, forward strand.
ACTAGAGTCAACTTAATTTTAAGACAGTCACCTCATGAAATATTTTTAGAAGTTAGTGGTCTGCAAGCTTTCTTTCAAACTGACCCTTTAGAAACTTCTTAAGAGATCGCATGACTTTTTTCAATCTTTTAGCAATGAGGACATTGCCGCATTTTAAATTTGGGGGTGTGTTATTCATTTTTTGACCTTGCTATTTTTAGCCTTACAAAAAAAAATTATTATTACGTTGTGATCGGATCCTACTCGTAGTTGGATGTTCGCATGACACACGAGGAGGCAAGCCAAAATGAAGGTAGGAATCGTGATCAACGCATAAATAAAATGATCGCAACTCCGCTGCCAAATGGGCATGAGTTTAGACTGAGAAAGAGAGCCTTGATCGTAGTTGGATGTTCGCATGACACACGTGGGGGCAAGCCAAAATGAAGGCTAGGCACCTGGATCAGCGCGAGGTCATAAAAAAAATAAAATAAAATAAAAAAAGTCTAAAATATGCAAGGATAAAAATCATTTGAAAATACCCCAGTGGAAAAGTTTTTTTTATGAAATAAATCATGCGATGCCCGAGAATCTAGTAAAGTCTTTTTGAAGGTTAAACTTACGGTCCCTAAATTTTAGAAATATTTTAAGAAGACCTGGATAAAAATTAAGGAAATTTTGGTGTATAGGATTTAAATAAGGCATCCTTTAGAAATCTAGGAAAGGAAGGCGGTCGACTTTCTAAAGGAAATCTTTAGCTTATGCTTGAGGACAAGCATTGTTTAAATTTGGGGATGTGATAACTGGTAGAAATGCACGTTATTATAGCGCAAAGTTATAAAACAATGCAGGATTGCGATGATAAAAATATACAATATTATGTCCAAAAGCATTAAGTTTACAACATTGTGATCGCATGCGTCCATCGCATTAAAATAGCTAACTTATATATTTTTGTGCAGAAAATACGTTGACCCAAGACGGAAATGTGATCCAAAGAAATTAACGTCCGAGCGCATTAAGAGATTGCATTGACGCAAGGCTATACAACATTTGCACTCGCGAATACCTGCTCAAGAAGGTTGCCACATAGAGCCGACGCATCATGGTGGGTGCATCTGGGTGAAAAGCATAATAAATCACGATGGGACAGAAAGTTAAGGACGGTCGATTCCAAATTAAGTTGACAAGCCGTTAACAACCTACTGTAGCAAATACACTCAACTTTTCGGTGACAAATATTCGGTGTATCAGACAGAGAATTAATGACATCCCATCAGTGCAATCATAAGAGAGAAGAAGCCTTTCACCCCGAAGCTCTATAAATACTGAAGACCACCTTCAGTGAAGGAGTTCGTTCAGTTAGATAACTTTCCCCTTAGATAGAAGTAGCCTTGTTCATAGTTTTCTTTTACTTAGAAGGCGGAAGCGAGCGAAGGGAGGTTATACTGAGAGATCGTTCCGGTGAACTTGGAAGAATGCTGGGAGCATCGAGATCAAAGAGAGGGTCAACTCTTGCGAAAGCAAGAACATCTTTTGAGCAGAATAGAGATAACAGTGTAAAAGCCTTGGGAAGCAAGGAATTGCCACCAGGCTTTCTACCCTTATTTCCATTGACATTTTGTACTCTGAACTTATTTATAGAACTGGAAACTACATCTTTATATTTGTTCACTCTCTATACATTATGCATGAGTAGCTAAATCTGTCGAATGGGTTGAGAAGCATTTAGCTAGCATAACCTGGGATCTTCATTCTATGCGATTATCTTATATTATGTATCCGTCATTCATCCATTAGAGATACTCGAGATGGTAGTCAAGGATAGAATCTAGGCTTGAAAAAGTCAGGTTAGAATCTAGGCTTAGGAGAGTCAGATTAGAATGCATAATCAAGAGATAGAAGCTTAGGAATAACCTCTGTTTGCTATTAACGCATCGCATACACCCTAGAGATAGGTTATGATTGTATGCGGTCACCTTGTCCTTGTGTGCATCTTACATTATCGCATAGGCAAGAAGAATAGACTTAGGAATAAGCTCTATAGACATTATCACATTCATTGCATGCGTCCTAAAATTAGGAGTCATCGCATTCGCATTAGAAAATGAGTTGCGGTCGCATGAGCGTAGCATGATCGCATAGCCTGAACGCATTCTCAGGAAACGCTAGCTAAAGACCTTCTCAACCCGTTCCTCTGCATACTCAGTGTATCTACCGCATAGTTACTCTTTTCTCAAATCTGCTACATACTTTTTAAACAACAAACCAACCAACTCTTGATTTATTGTTACCGCAAAGTGATCTAAAAATTACTATCGCATATTGTTTTCCTTAGTTCCTGAGTTCGACCCTGGGCTTACCAGGAAACTCGATAGGGTTTATACTTGGGTCCTACTGAGAAAACTTTTTTGCACAGCGCATTTTCCATCAACGCAATCCTTACCATTATTTCATCGCATAAAATAACGCATCACTTAGCTTTTCCTAAATGATTAGACATTGACTTATATGATAAGTTCTTCCATCTCCCACTTGCTCAATCGTTTACACGATTGTGATTCCTCCGTTTTTATGCGTCAAACCAAGTCCATACAAAGCCTACCCTCTGGATTCTCACATCGAGAATACCATGGTAGCCTTCTTGGTGGTGTCATACTCAACTCGACATTGTCAAGGTTCTATGGAGGTCGTTCATTGTGTTCGGGATGTTCGTGACCTTGTCAATCGCTTAGTTCGAGCGCGCGGGTTTCGTGCAGTGTAGCGGTCACGTTAAACGAGCATTTGTGTGTTGTTGTGCTGCTGTGATCGAGAATTTGTGATCAAGGAGCTTTGTGATGAATCGACAAAAGTGTGTCACTATTGTCCTTGATCATTTATATAGCATGTTGTAATTTATGTTTTTTGCATAACCATATGTTTCCGTTTGAGAATGTAATTGTAAAGTTCATATACAATTTTAATTTGGAATGATCTTTCCGCTACTCATGGAAATCATCGTGTTTGATTTCCTTCAATTGGTATCAAAGCCAGGTTTCTAATATTCCAAATTTCAATTCTGTTTTGAACTTCTTTTATAGTCGTGGTGGGTTTTTTGCATTTGTGTTTAATTGTTAAATGCATTTGTGAATGGAGTTGATGAACGGATTCAGGTTAAATTGCCTTTGTTTAAAGATTTCTTCAATTACAAAGTGTTAATTTGTAAGGGCCCCTATGTTTTTTTGGCATAATTAACATGCAATCGAATCTGTAATTCAAAGAGTTTGATTAGTCGAGTCGTTCGTGATGAAGTTTCGAAGCATAGAGATGCAGTTCTCAACTAGGAAGAAGACCAAGAGTTGGTCTTATTATGTAGCCTAAGGTAAACGATCGATGGGATTTATCTAAGCGATCGTGTAGATTTTTCTATACGATCATGTAGTATTTACTAAATGATAGTTTAGCTAATGCTAAATGATGGGGTAAATCGTTTACTCTACCATGTAGCATTGGTTGTCCAATCACATAGACGTTGAAGGTAGATGATCGTAGTGGGAGCATTTGATGTTCATCATTGAGTAAAAGGTGCGCGTTAGACGATCATGTAGTTAGCAAGCCTCATCGCCTAGTTACTACCTACATGATCGCGTGATATACGATACGAAGGCGCTAGCTAAGCGATCGTGTAGGCGATGGTGCTTTACCGCATCGTAGTCATTTAGACGATCGCGTATGGCTGGCGTTATGCAGAGTGCGCTAGGCGATCACGTACCTCAGGCTTCATCGCTTAGTAAAAGGTACACGATCATTGATAAACGATCGTTTAGCTCTGGGAGCATTGGTAAACGATAGAGCAAATTGTTTGTTCTTTCGTGTAGACGATCACGGGGAGTTTGGTACATGATGGTTGGAGACGCGTTTCTTCGCCTGGACGGTTCAAGACCCGATTCGCCTGTTTAAACCAGAGACTCCTTGGTTTTGTAATAGATAGCTTTAATTTTGTGGATTTGAGGCAATTTTACTCGGTTCATCAACATTTGTTTATTATACATGTGATGTGTGGTGTTTATATGCCAAAATGTTTGACATATAGTTTTAAAAACCCACCTTAGGTTTTGCAATTATTCATGCATCATGTATTATAAATGTTATAATCTAGCATGAAGAAATTACATGCACGCATGCGCATGCATGTAATACATTATTCATGCATCATGTATTATAAATGTTATAATCTAGCATGAAGAAATTACATGCGCGCATGCGCATGCATCATGAAATATAAGAGTTATATTTTGCATGCAGTGAGCATTATCATGCATCATCCTTTTATTATAAGTGTTATAGTATAAGAGTGAATGCAAACATGTTGTGCTTGTTTCATTGTTGTTTTGTACTATTGTTAAATAAAAGAAGTAGCAATGAATGAACAATGCATTGAGCATGACACTAAGAAGTTTATAATCGTTATGAATGCCTTGCATGTGTTAGCTTAGCATTGTGGTTTTGGTTGTTTCGTTTGTAAGTGTTATAAAGGAAATTATAACTAAAATCGATAAGAAAAAGTTGCATGCGAACTTAGGGTGAACTCAAGTTTTATAAAAGAGTTTTAAAATTTGATTGAGATAGACCATAATTCAAATGCTTCTAAAGAGTTTAGTACTAGATTAATCTCTTAAAATCGGTATAATAGGATTAAATTGATTGGCATAAAAGATTAAATTTGTTTTAAATCTATCTATAAGGTACCTTTTGTCTAAGGCGGGTTCTATCTAAGCTGGGGTTCTTAAGCTGACCAAAATAGAACACCCCTACCTGGGAACCTATCTGGAAAGGTGAATTAGATAGATTTTCTACAAGCATGCGACAATTTGGTCAAAGACTCCGTTAAAGAGTTTAATGGATGATGATCAAAAGTTGTTTAACTATCCAAGGTAAAAGTTACTCTTGTGCAAACTTAAAAAGTCACTTAGTTAAAATTCTTAGCCGTGTTTTTTCTAAGTAAACTAAACCCTAGGTTATAAAATACTCAGTGGGAGGAAGAGATGTATTTGATATGTCAATAATTCAACTCATGTTTCTCCCTAAATGTTCACACCGTGAGATTCATGCTTGGCCTCGTGGTGCCCTAGGAGCATCCCCCTTCGGATGGTGTTTACATGAGTCAATATCAAGGTGGATGGAGAGAGTGTTTATAGTAAGTAGGTGAGAGGTGTGTGTCAACACGTGGGTGAGAGGTGTGTGTCAACACGTTCTATGGTCTTTGTCAATGGTTCACACCGTGAGATCATTCTATACTCCTTCGTGGCACCCTGGGAACGTCCCCCTTCGGATGGGTTTTGTGCAGTTGGTCAAGATCAAGATGAACTCCAGAAATGGATAGGGTCGCTTTAGGTTTTGCCTCAATCGGATTTTTTCCCTTCGGATTGGCTGCTTCGATCGGATCTAGGGCCTAAAATGGCGGGTCACACTTACGGGAGATTCTTAAGTAAATTAATGATCTCTTGGCCAAATCAATGATGGTCAGTCGTTATAGAAGCAAGAGTTGTTCTGGTATTAATGACTGGTTAAGATCTTCTCAATTCAGAAGAGGGATAATTGACCTCTCTTCGACGAATTTTGTCCTAAATCTTTGAAGCGTCATTGCAAAACTAGATGTCACACGAGGTTCATATTAGTTTTGCTAAAACCTTATTGGATGTTGTTTGTTTTTCAACGGGTATTTGCTTAAAACCTAACATAGGTCAATGTGTTTTTCTTTTCAGCAACTCGTTAGTATTTCCGTTTAGTGCTTTTAATAAGACCGAATACATATAGTGGAAAGAATCGTGTAAAACGTATTTCGTGGTAAATGACCTCGAATTTGTCATGGTTGAGGAGTGTCTTCAAGTCCCCACCCTTGATGCATCGTGAAGTGCTCGCAATGCATATGAGCTGCGGATGAAGGCTAATTCATTGGCCCGACTTCACATTTTGACTAACATATCTAATGTTTTGGCCAAAAAGGTTGAGCACATGATCATTGCGCGCGAGATCATGAACTCGTTGCAAGATTTGTTTGAACGTCAGTTCTTACTTTTTGAGCATAAAGGGATAGATCACAAAACCAGTAGTGTCAGTTGTTATGACACTGATCCCAGTACTCTTCAAAAGATGAAAAAATACAGTAAATCTGATTTATTAGTCTTGGAGACGTGTTTGGTAGAGAATGATGCTTCTGTCTGGATCTTAGATTTGGGTGCTACCAATCATGTTAATTCCTCTTACCAAGGATTCAATTCCTGGCAAACGTTGTCACAATGAGAGATGACTCTATGACTCCACACTGGTGAAGTTGTTTTAGTTGTTGCTGTAGGCAGGCTAAAGTTATTTATTGACAAGAAACGTTATTTGTTACTGGATAATGTTTTCACAGTTCCTCATATTAAAAGGAACTTAACCTCGGTTTCTTGTCTCATTGAACAATACTATACCATCTCCTTTTCTGAGATAAAGTGTTTATTTTCAAGAATGGAATGGAGATTGGTTATGGTTTAATGGAAAGTAATTTATATATACTAAGGTTGTTAGTCATAAAAGCCTTGTTTAATACTAAAATGTTCAGTACGGTAACAGCAGCTAAAAGACCAAAGGTTTCTCCTAAGGAAAACACCCATCTTTGGCATCTAAAGTTATGTCACATCAACCTCAATAGGATTGAGAAGTTGGTGAAAAGTGGACTTCTAAAGAGTTTATAAGAAAACTCCTTGTCGATATGTGAATCATGCCTCGAAGGCAAGATGACCAAACGACCTTTTACTGGAAAAGTTTACAGAGTCAAGGAAGCCTTAGAGCATGTACATTCAGACCTATGTGGTCTGATGAATGTTAGAGCTCAGGGTGGGTATGAATATTTCATCTCTTTCATAGATGATTATTCAAGGTTCGGGTATCTCTACCTAATGCAACGTAAGTCTGAATCCTTTGACAAGTTCAAAGAGTATATGGCTAAAGTTGAAAACTTGTTAGGTAAGAAGATAAAAACACTACAATTTGATCATGGTGGAGAGTATATGAACCTCCAATTCCAAAATTATATGATAAAACATGGGATTATGTTCCAACTCTCAACCCATGGTACACCTCAACAGAATGGTGTATCATAAAGGAGAAACATAACCTTGTTAGATATGGTTCGATCTATGATGAGTTATGCTCATTTTCCAAACTCGTTTTGGGGTTTTGCAGTGGAGACTACATGCTATATCCTGAACAACGTTCCCTCGAAAAGTGTTTCTGAAACACCTTTTGAGTTGTGGAGAGGCCGTAAAGGTAGTTTATGCCACTTCAAGATTTAGGGCTATCCGGCACATGTGTTAGTGACTAACCCAAAGAAGTTGGAACCGCGTTCGAAGGTTTGCCTCTTTGTAGGTTACCCCAAGGAAACGAGAGGGGGTACTTCTATGATTCGAGTGAGAACAAAGTGCTTGTTTCTAAAAATACTATCTTCTTGGAAGAAGACCACATCCAGGATCATAAGCCACGGAGTAAGCTTGTTTTGCATGAGATTTCTAGTGAAACTAAGACTGTTGATGGTTCAACAAGAGTTATTGAACAGGTCGACAGATCAACAAGAGTTGTTGAGGTCGGAACATCTAGTCAACCAACTCAAGAATTGAGACTGCTTCGACATAGTGGGAGGGTTATGAACCCACCGGATCGCTATATGGGTTTGACTTAAGCCCAAAATGTCATTTCGAATGATAGGTCGAGGATCCATTGTTTTTTAAGAAAGCAATGGAGGATGTTGACAAAGATGAATGGGTTAAGGCCATGAACCAAGAAATGGAGTCTATGTACTTCAATAATATCTGTGAGCTTGTTGCTTCGCCTGATGGGGTAAGACCTATTGGGTGTAAGTGGATCTATAAGCAAAAGAGAGGTGTAGATGGAAAGGTGTAAACCTTTAAGGCTCGACTCGTGGCAAAGGGTTATACATAGGTCGAGGGAGTTGACTATGAGGAAACCCACCTGTTGTCATACTCAAGTCTATCCAGATTCTCATGTCTATAACCACATTTTATGATTATGAAATATGGCAAATGGACGTCAAGACTGCCTTTCTTAATGGTAATCTTGAGAAGACCATCTATATGACTCAACCAGAGTGGTTCATTGTAAACTCCGAACTCTAGGTTCCTAGATAAGCATGTTTAGCCAAAGGAATGTTATATTATATTTTTTTTTCTTATTTTTATTAAAGTAGTAATTCATGGTTATTCATAGAAATTATGATGGTAGGGAAGCAAAAACATATTAGGTGGGGGTGACGTGGCAGTTAATCCTTGAACTTGGGAGGCGGTGGGAGGTGTTTTTGGAAGAAGAACTTCAAAAGTTTGGTTTCGGAAGTTGACATGAAAATTCTAGTGAATTCGATGCCATTTGAAAGCTAGGAGAATCTAGGTAGTGAAATTGGCTTGCTGGAGGAAGATTTCAGGAGGAGAAGAACAAGGAGTGAAGAAAACCAAGAGAAGGTAGAATCCCGGGTTTAAGCAGGGCAGAGGTGAAATTTGGAAGTTCCAAGCCAAACTGTAAGAAATTCTAGGCTGAATTTTTAAGGTAAGGAAGTTAATCAAATCTAAACAAGTTTGTAGAAGGAAGTTTCTTGAAAAGAGCTCTGGATTTTGAGTTATGAATTTTTGAATTTATAATAGGGAATTAGTGCATAAGCAGATAGCTACTTGTGAAGAACAAGCAAGCAGTTCATCGTGGAGAATTATAGCGAGATTTGAGCATGAGGATCTCGCTTATAAAGGAAATCTCGCTGATTTTGTAAGAAGGATCTCGCTCTAGGGGGAAATCTCGCTAGGAATTGGGCTGAGTATCACTGGTAAGGTGAGTATCGCTAAGATGAAAATTTGACAAGAAAAGCTTGATCTCGCTCTAGAGGATCTCGTTAGCATCGCTCTAAAGGATCTCGCTAGTATCGCTCTAGAGGATCTCACTAGCATCGCTCAGGGGGATCTCATTAGCATCGCTCAAGGGGATCTCGCTGACTTCGCTCAGGGGGATCTCGCCAGTAAAGCTATCTGTGTTGATGAAAGTTCTTTTAATAAATGAATTAATTGAGGTATTTTACTAAGAATTCTAAGTAGTTTAATTGGGAATTATATCTTTTCAGGCCAAGAAGAGTTAGGGGAAGCGTACAAACCATTAAGAGCTTGACGAGCGGTGAGTGACTAAATAAACTTAAGGTTTCCAATACTCATGTATATATGAGCAAGTAAAGCACAGTGACATTAATGATGAAATTATACTTCCTTAAGCAACAAATGGTGGGAGAATAACTTAATGCATGTTTCCGGCTTGTATGTGTGTAACACAAGCCAAGGTATGTCGTGTAACCATTACAAAAGCTATGTTCTGATTTTGATATATGCTTCCTAGAGGAAGGCTATGGGAGAATGAGTTCTTGTGTAAATGAATGGCAATGGAACAGTTCTTGTGTAAATACTAGGCAATGGAACTTAATTTGATGTTACAAAATACACATTTGATACCGAAGGACATTTGAGAAGGTATCTAACCAATTTGGTACCAAAGGACATTTGAGAAAGTACCTGGCCAATTTGATACCGAAGGACATTTGAGAAGGTATCTGGTCAATTTGATACTAAAGGACGTTTGAGAAGGTATCTTAGTAGCTTGATACTGAAGGACAAATTTGAGAAGGTATCTGAGTAGAAGTACCTAAGATATAATGGTACTTAATATGGCCACGTGCACGTAGGTAGTTATGAATGAGAGACTAAAGTATGGGTCTCTTGGCTGGTAATAAACGTTTGGGAGCTAGAGCGTTTAGGCTCATTCTCAACTAGGGAATAATAATGTTTAATGATGTCTGAGAATGACTTAAAGCTACATTTAGAGACAATTGCTTGAGTTTACTCATTTGTATATTTACATGTTTATAGTATTGCTATGCTTATTGCTTTACGATTCTAAAGTCATTCACTGGGCTTTTAGCTCACCAAGTTTCTGTGTTCTTCTTTTCCAGGTAACGGTCAGATTCCTCAGGGTTGATCTTGCTGCTGCTTGCCACCTAAAGACTCGGCTTAATAAGAGGACTTAGGTTGATGATTTGTTTATGTACAAATGTTTTGTGAGGGACTAGGGCTCTGTTAGAGATTTTTGGGCTATTTGTGAATGTTTCTCCCCTTAGATGTTATATATAGCTGTACGCATGTGTTTATATTATATTTTGTGTCCTTTTAAGGAGGCATACCATATTCACACATTATTAATATTTAGCAGGTTAACATTTAGATTAGAGAGCTTTGGTGGTGGGTGCTGACAGCGGGGCTAGCAACTACCGTGGTCATATCCTCTTTTAGATTAGGAGGGTAATCTGGAAGGGGGTGACATTCATAGTCACAAATCAAGAGCAAAAAGTTTGCAAGCTTAATAGGTCCATTTATGGGCTGAAACAAGCATCTAGATCATGGAATATCATATTTGACACTGCGATCAAGTCGATTGGTTTTGATCAGAGCATTGATGAGCCTTGTGTCTACAAAAAGATCATCAACAGTTCAGTAGCTTTCCTAGTACTGTATGTGGATGATATCCTACTCATTGGGAATGATGTAGGGTATCTGACTAACATTAAGAAATGGGTAGCTGCCCAGTTCCAAATGAAAGATTTAGGTGAGGCACAGTACATTTTAAGGATCCAGATCATTCAGGATCGTAAGAACAAACGGTTAACCCTGTCTCAGGCATCGTACATCGATCAAATGTTGATCAGGTACAGGATGCAAGATTCCAAGAGGGGTTTATTATCTTTCAGACATGGAATCGTTTTGTCTAAGGATCAATGTCCTAAGCCACCTCAAGAGGTTGAGGAGATGAGACAGATTCCCTATGCTTCAACTGTAGGAAGCTTAAGGTATGCAATGTTGTATACCAAACCCAACATTGCTATGCAGTAGGGATTGTCATTCGGTATCAGTCCAATCCAAGATTTGATCACTGGACGACGATCAAGACGATCCTCAAGTATCTTTGGAGAATGAAGGACTACATGCTTCTGTATGGAGATAAGAATCTGATCCTTACATGATACATGGACTCTGACTTTCAGATTGATAAAGATTCTCGCAAATCGACATCGGGTTCAATTTTTACTCTGAATGGAGGGGCTGTAGTGTGGCGAAGCATCAAGCAAAGATGCATTGTGGACTCCACTATGGAAGCCGAATGCGTAGCCGCTTGTGAAGTAGCTGAAGAAGCTGTTTAGCTGAGGAAATTCTTTTCAGATTTAGAAGTTGTTCCAAATATTTGCCTATCACTCTTTATTGCGATAACAGCGAGTCTGTGGAAAATTCAAAGGAGCCTCGAAATCATCATCAAGGTAAGCACATAGAGTGGAAATACCACTTGATCAGGGAGATTGTGCATCGCGGTGATGTGATAGTCACAAAGATCACGTCAGAGCACAACGTTGCTGATCCCTTTACAAAGACTCTTACGGCTAAAGTGTTCGAGGGTCACCTGAAGAGTCTGGGTCTGTGGGACATGCGGCATCTTGTCTAGGGACAGTGGGAGATGATATTGGGGAATGGCCTAGTTTATTGTATATTGTACATATTTTATATTGTATTGTACATTAGTCTCTCAAGGCATTAGGACAAGTGGGAGACTGTTGGGATTGGTGTCCTAATTCTCCCAGAGTCTCGTTGTTTTTAATGATACACATTGTTTTATGAATAAAATAACTGTTATTTCATTCTAGCATTTACTCATATCCAAAAAACAAAGCTCCATGGTTATCTTATGTAAACTTAAGCATGTATATGTGATATACAAGTGGATCATTCCTTAAGTGATAAATTAAATAGATCTGTAGTATAAGGATTAAGGTGGGATACCTGATTCTGGTGACACTATGGATACGACCCACTTTGTAGAGGTTTGCAATTGTTGCAAACTACTACAAATGATAGACCTGACCATTCATCTGGAGAAATGCGAGTAGGGGTATCCTATACAAAGAGTTTGTATAAGACCGGACCCCGAGATGACTAGACTCTGTATATACACTCAGCTAAGCGATCGTGGAGTGTTCATAGGTGATAGACACTCAGCTAAGCGATAAGCTAAACGGTCGCATAGCTTTTGCTAGACGATCGCTTAGCTTTTCCTAAACGATTGGGCATCGATCTATACGATAGGTTCTTCCATCTCCCACTTGCTCAATCGTTTGCTCAATCATTTACACGATTGTGATTCCTCTATTTTTTTGCCTCAAACCAAGTCCACACAAAGCCCACCCTCTGGATTCTCACATCGAGAATACCAAGGTAGCCTTCTTGGTGGTGTCATACTCAACTCGACACTGTCGAGGTTTTGTGAAGGTAGTTCATTGTGTTTAGGGTGTTCGTATGAAGGAACTCTTGACGAAGAGCATCCATGAGCGCATTCAGATCTTTTCGATTTCGATTTGATCGAAATATAACACATACATTCTATCAAATAGTTATGCAATTTACACTAATTAACGACATGCTTTGAGCACTAAAATATAAGGGAAAGAGTTTTCATACCAGTTGAAGACTCTCTTCAAGCTTTGAACTCAAACGCAGTGGAAGAACCTCCACCTATACTCTATCGCCCAGCAAAAAAGTCGGCTACAGCAGCACGGCCGTCTACACGAACGACAGTAACACAAATAGTCACGAAAAAATGAACAACAGCAGGGACGACACCACCAAATAGAGCCCTTGGTATTCTCGGAGTGAGAATCCAAAGTCTGGTCTTTGGTGAATTTGATAGAGTTTAGAGAAAGAACAAATCGTGTAGACAATAAGCAAGTGGGAAAGAAAATGAGCTATCGTATAGCTAGGGTGTTTATCATTTAGAAGAAGCTACACGATCATGTAGGTTTTACTAAGCAATCGTTTAGTAAATGGAAGACGATCGTTTAGAAAATGCAGCACACTATGCGATCGTTTAAGGACGAGCTTGCGATTGTTTAGGCACGAAGTATGCAATCGTTTAGACGATGAGCGACTATCGTATAGGCTCTCAAACTATACGATCGTAACGTTTCCACACGATTGCCAATTTTCCTAAACTTTTGCAAAATGAATCAAATTTTCATTTTGTTCTTCGATTACAATAATCGACTTCGTATTCTCCCACTAACGCACGTCTGAGAGAAGTTTTAGGCTAATTATCATATAATTAACCAATTTAATAATTAATGAATATAATCATATTATATTCTTATCCTATAGTTTGATATCACATATCTACTATAGTAATTTCTCCTCTACTTCATATAAATTATATTTATATCTAAATTCCTCCAAATAATGTATCTCATACATTTAGTCAATTTTATCATATATAATCAACCAGTTCAATTATACATATATAATCGAACTCCCACTTGTCAATTTGAACATTTCAAACTGACCCAAACACTAATTCTCGACTTTATCCAAGCTACCCAGGGGATATAATGGATCTGTGGCTCGAAGCCGCAATATTCCATGAATAGCTTACTAAACTCTTTAGTAACGAGATCCACCATCCGTTAACTGTCAGGCATTCCACTAAAGACCAACAGCTAAACTCTTCTTACCACAGATATATTTTTATGTCCATCGGATATAACCAATCATGAGTACGATGACCCTTCATAAATGCTCGTAAGTACAGCTGGGCCAATTTACCGTTTTGCCCTTATAGTTACATCTCACTCCTTAAGTACCACTGATTCCTCTAATGAACAATACAACATAGTCCAACCATGTGAACTCTTCTCGAGTCAAGAGAAGGTGTGTGGCGCCACATCGTTTAAGCCTTGGAATCAGCCCTAAAGGGAGCTATCTATCTACTTACCCCTGCTTCGGGGAAAGAGTGAATTTCATCTTGTGTAGCTGAGTTCCCAGCTCCTAAATCAGACGAATCCCCAAAATAGTAGATTTGAATCAGCGACCAGGCCACTCGCACCCATACAAATCAAAGGATCACCCTCAATGGCAGAAATTCCCAACTCACTCAAGATTGAGGTCATGTTACCTATGGTCATCCTAGTGAAGTGAAGTCTCTGTCATGAACGGTGTTATATAACGAGACGTAAATACTTCGTGGTCAGGTCTTATACAAACTCTTTCTATAGGATGCCCCCGCTCGCATGTCCCTACACGAATGATCGGGATCAGACCATCTGTGACAAGTCACAACACTTGTGACTATTCCACAAAGCAGGCCGCATCCATAGCGTTACCAGGATAAGGTTTCCCTCCTATATCCATATACTACAGACCATTTTGGTTATCACTCAAGACATGATCCACTTGTATGTCACCACATACATGCTTAAGTTACATACAGATAACCAAGGATTTTATGTTTATTGGTTTGTGATAAAGCAAATAAAACATGCAACTAAGTAAAAAACAAGATGTGAAGTAAATGTCATATATTATACAACACAAGCATTCGTACAAACTGTTTACAAACTACAGGACACGAGACTTTAGGGCATCAACCCCACATCATGACCTTTGGCGATCGCTTAGTTCGAACGCATGGTGTTCGTGCAGTGTAGCGGTCGTGTTGGACGAGCGTTTGTGTGTTGCTGTGATGTTGTGATCGAGCATTCATGATCAAGGCGCTTTGTGATGAGTCGACAAAAGTGTGTTACTCTTGTCCTTGATCATTTGTATAGCATACTGTAATTTATGTTTTTTGCATAACCGTATGTTTCCGTTTGAGATTATAATTGTAAAGTTCATATATGATTGTAATTTGGAATGATCTTTCCGCTGCTCATGGAAATCCTTGTGTTCGATTTCCTTCACCCGCTACATTCATACATTTGAATCCTTTGTGTTGAAAGTTAAGGCCAAGATATACGCATTTTTCTGAATGAAAGGCAAATTTATTAGACTGATAAGCCATAAGCAAGGTTAGCATGCACAACCAAAGGTTCTATGAGAACTAAAGTCAAGTTTTTTTTTCAGAAACACTTCCATAGGAGACTTATCCTCAAGGACCGAGAATGGGAGGCCATTGATGAAATGTGTTGCTATAGTGAAGGCTTCTCACGAGAATTTGAGTGGTAGAGATGCTTGGGCCAACAACGTTAGGCCCATTTCAGAAACTTGGCAATGTTTGCATTCAGCTAGCCCATTTTGGGTTGAGGTATATGGGCAAGACATGCATGTGTGATTTCCCTGATACAAAGCTAATGAATCCTTTTGTATTCACTTTCATTATCCGGGTGCAGTGTCTTTATATTTTTATCAAATTGAGTGTTAACCAATTTCAGAAAATGTTCAAAGACCCCAACAACATCACTTTTAAGTCGAAAAGGATAAATCCACATGTAGCGATTGAAATCATCCATAAATAATATATAATATCAATAGCCTACTGTAGACAAAACAGAGGCAAGTCCTCACACATCTGTGTGAACCAAATCAAAGCCATTCATGGCACGAGATTCAGACAAGGAGAAGGGAAGAGAGTGGGACTTACCAAGTTGACAGGAATGACAAAATTCAGTAGGTTCTATGACAAAATTCAGTAGGTTCCCTATTAAACGACAAATTACAGTTTCTAGTTACTAAATCAAAAACTCTCAACGAACAATGTCCCAGTTGTCGATGAAGGATGTCCCAACTGTCAATGAAGGGGACGGGTCCTCACACATCTGTAAGAACCAAATCAAAGCCATCCATTGTTGTTTCTTGAGTTAGCTGCACCGTTACCTTGGTTTGAGTTGATGTTTGGGACAAACTCTTTGTTGTACCAGTTGTAACAGTCGTCTGTTGTATGACTTATCTTTGCATACTTGGCAGGTATGTTTAAAGCGACCATTTCCAAAGGAATTATCGCAGCGTTGTCCAGAGAATGGATTTCCACCACGACCCTTGATTTTGATTTTGCTGACTCTCTGTACCTCTAGCGTTCACTATATTCACAGATGGGTTGTTGTTCACTACTCTAGCTCTTTGTGTATTTTAAGCTTCCAGTCTTTTTTCATAGAACAGCAGTTCAGATTGCATTTATAACCAGGTTAACTCTGATTTTCCTTGGAGTGTGGCTACAATGGCATTGTAGTCTTCATCAAGATCCATGAGAACTTAGGAGATTAGGGCTCTTGTTGGAACAGGGCTTCCGACTTATCCTAGGTTATCATAATGTAATTTCATCAATCTTAAATACTCAGACATACTATTATACCTTTCTTGGTTTGCTGAAACGTCTAACGAAGATAGTTCTCTTCTCCTCATGATTGTACTTTGAACAGTTATTGGATTGCATCCCATAGATCTTTTGATCGACTATATCCCATGACTTGCGTGGCTACCTCTAGGTCATAGAATTGTACAACCATCCCAGAAGTAGTTTGTCGACTACAATTCATGATTCATACACAGGATTCAAGGCTTTTCCAGACTCAGGGTATGTGGTGCTGCTAGTTTTTTAGCTCAAGGCATCAGCTGCAGTCACCGCATCACTTGTGATATTGGTGTTCTGACGTATGTACATTAGTGGGCAGACGATTTGACCTTGGAGTTGATTCTGTAGTCGTGAAGGATGGGGAGGGTTAAGTTCTTCTAGAGCAGGACATTACCATGATCCAGCTTGATGGGGGTAATCTAGTTCAATAATTGATTGAGTGGTGGACTGCTGAAGAGGAGCAACAGATGAGTGACTAGAGGCATTAGCCATTTGGCTCTGATACCAAAAAAAAGAAAGAACATATAACAATTGTGGAATAGTTTTGGTATATTTTTCTATACATGAGAGGGGATCCTTAAGGATCTATTTATACAAATTAAGCCCTAGATTAGGGCAGTGAAGAATAGAAGGGGATGTATAACAGATTGTACACATGCCACAACATAATTGGTACACTGTATTTTCTCACAATTAGAGTATTGACAAACTTGTTCTTCTAAAAGATTTTTGACATGGCGTCTATCATATAGCTGATTGTACAGTGTGATATACTTAGACTTTGTTGATTGTACCGTTGATTTATCTGTTGACTGACTCTCAACCTTAATACTCAAAAGCTAGAGAGATATTTGTTGGAGGTAAATTCAGTAATGCCTGAAAAATCCCTTCTTGCCAATCTAGTTGTCTCTCAGTAAATGGGCTGAAAACCTCTTACTTTACGGGAATTATCTTGAATAACTTTTTTTTTTTTTTTTTTTGCTTAATTGAATGTTATTAGGTTGGAAATGTGAATAAGGGAAAAATTCAATACTGAAAGTGAGGATGGTTTTACGAAGCCTGCCAAAAAAAATTAAAACCCTCATTAAAATGTTCTAAATAGTTTATTTAAAAATAAATAAAATTTCAAATTATTTGCCAACTAATCAAATAATTTTACCAAATAGTTAAATGATTTAATTTTTCATACCATTCACAATCAACATTTAACGGTCAAGTTGGCATTCCGTAAGTTTTAAGGTAAGTCATGGACCATTTAAAATTATTTTTAGAAATTGGGGGACTAATGTGTACTTTTTAAAACTTTGGACCAAATAAATGTCAAGTCCAAACCTAAGGAACCAAAAATGCATTTTATGCTAAAATAAAATAAAGTAAAATGATCCGCCACCATATCAGTAGCACAATACTTTGTATACTTTGTTACATTGATGTACCCAATTTTATACATACTGCTCTAATCACACACGCACAAAATAAATTAAAATATATCAGAAAAGAACAAGAAGAACTTGTCACAAAACAAATGAAAATCGAATAATTTTATAAAATACACAAATATAAATAGGCCGAAGATGAACCTAAGTATTTTTTTTTCCGCCCAAAATAATTTTTCAGTGTCGATAGGGGGCCGCGCGCACCACGTCCATTTAATGCACAAACTGCATTTTATTTAACAACAATTCCTCCAACACACAAACTCAACTACCTACACACTTTTATTTTTTTTTTTCCTTAAATACCCTTCCCTTTCATACTTCTTTTTCAGTGATTTATTTATTAAAAAATGGCACATCTTATATAGCACATACTTTCGTATATCTATCTAACTGTCCGATCATAATCTATTACGTATTAAATTTTTTTTTATTTTTATGAAATATTTTAATTATTTTTTTGTGTGAACAATGATAAAATATGTATAAAGATGGATACATCAACCATTATCTTTTTTTTTTTCTTCATCTTCTAAATAAATGGAGAAAAATCAAATCTTTTAACTTAAAATTAGGAGGTATATATATTTCACATCAATTTGAATATAGCCTCCTACCCCAATGGTCATATCCCCTCTAGATTCTTTCCTTTTCCCTACAAAATCTTTTCTACATATGGTTGGAAGCCCTACTCCCCTTCCACCCCTAAAACAATAACAACAAACCAATTTCTTTAAAGAATTAATGGAGTTTCTACTTTAAACAATCTAATTATTCATTTTGAAAAAAAAAAATAGGTGTGATCGGACAAAAAGGATAATTAAAAATATATTTTGTGTGACTAGAAAAATAGGAGCATGAGACTTGTGCAACATCATTTTATATGTTATTAATTGATCAATATAAATTGACCAATCCAAGGAGGTAAGGTAATTTATAATGGTTCTCAAATTAATACTACCGTTTCTTTTTGGCATTGTATTAACCACAAAGAATGGGATTATGTAGAGATATTATATGAGTAATGATCGTATATTCCCATTCCATATTCGTCTCAATCAAGAAGGTATGAAAATCAAACTGAAAATTCTATTACGTTCTTCTTCTTCTTTTCTTTTTTTTTTTTCCCTTTTTTTTTTTTTTTTTTTTTTTTTTTTTGAAACCTCCTTGCAAATGTAGGGCTAAAAATGATTTATTACCTTTTTACTATTGATATTAAGTCTAGGTTTATACGTAATTGATGCTTTTCATATTTTACTTACTATGAAAACGTCCATTAACCATTAACCTCTTATGAGACAGATTTAATTGGCTTAGGACACCCATGCAAATCACTCCATTAATGTTGAATGTGGTGGTCTGTAATCAACCACATTTTAATGACAATAGCCACATAAGATTCTTATTACCATAAACAATATAAATTATAATCAAATCAACCCTTTTTTTATTCATTTTATAATCAACAAAATCATCCAATTTAATCCTCCCCTGTTTTCCAATTTTCCCATCTCCTCTGTTTCTTGACAGGGGAAAAACAGAGACTGACATGTCTTCTTCCATAGTCTTCCAATGGCTTAGCCTCGTTGGAATCATATGGCTTCAATCCATCAATGGCACCAACTTCAACTTCCCCTCTTATTCTTCTCAACTCAAACAACAACTTTCCATGTCACAGTTGCAACTCAACAACCTCGCATTCGCCTCCGACGCCGGCAAGCTCTTCGCCTGCTTCTCCGGCCTTGCTGCTAACTATTTACCTCTTTGGTTAGTCCTTTTCATCGGTGCTTCTCTTGGCCTTGTTGGCTATGGCGTTCAATATCTCTTCGTTACAAACCAAATACAATCTCCCTCTTATTGTGTCATTTTCTTACTGACGGTTCTAGCCGGAAACAGCATTTGCTGGATCAACACAGTCTGTTACATGGTTGCCATTACAAACTTTGGAACAAATCGCCAAATTGCAGTTGGGATATCAACAAGTTACCAAGGATTAAGTGCTAAAATATATACAAATATTGTCAGTTCAATATTCTCTAAACATTCTTCCAAAACAACTGAAACATTTCTTCTATTGAACTCTGTTTTGCCGATGGGGGTTTGTGTCTTGGCGTCTCCATTGGCTAGAATTCTCAAAGTAGTGGAAGAACAAGGAAAATTGGAAGTTGGGTTTTTTGTAATCTTTGTAATAACCATAGCCACTGGGATTTTTGCAGCAGTTACAAGTGTGGGATCGATTTCAAGAATGTTGTCGCCATTGAGTGGGTTGGTTGGGATTGTGGTGTTTTTGGTTCTTCCATTGGTGGTTGCAGTTGTAGAGAAAGTGAAGGAGTCATTAAAAGAAGGAAAAGAGAGACGGGTTTATCATTTTACAGTGGAAGAAAATAAAGATGTAGAGAGAGTGAGAGGGGAAAATCAGAGTAAATTGGAAAGAGATGGAGATAGTGAAGAAGCAATGGAGGAGATTGGAGCGAAAGAGATGGTGAAAAGAATAAACTTTTGGTTATATTTTGGTGTTTATTTATTTGGTGCAACATTGGGATTGGCATTCTTAAACAACTTGGGGCAAATAGCAGAGTCTCGTGGAAGCTCGAGTGTGTCATCATTGGTATCTTTGTCGTCATCGTTTGGGTTCTTCGGTCGCCTCATGCCCTCGATTCTCGACTATTTTCTGTCAAGGTAAATCAAATCGTTGTTAAAACTTAAAAACACTTTTCATCCATTATTAACCTAACAGATAAATTTTAGTTAATAACGATCTAGTCGAAAATGAATTAAAATATCATTTTGTTCTTTAAATATCATTTTGTTCTTTATATTGGGCAGTTTGTTCAATTTTAATTACTTTAAAATATCTAATTTTAATTTATTTTCAACAAATCTATTATTAGTTCATTGTGAATTTTTTTATTATTTTTTATTTTCATTTTCACTAAAAATATATTCATATTTTATGTTTTTTTTTCATGAAAATTATTATTATTATTTAATCAATTTTGATAAACAACTCACTTCGATGATTAAATTTAAGATGTACTTAAAGTATAAAGACAATTAGGGTGATTAAAATTGATAAATCTTAAAATATATAGACCAAAATAATATTTTTAACATAAAAAATATTAGTATAATTTAATAAAATTTCTTACACGTGTAGATGGTTAAACTCTCAGAAATCAAATTTAATTATAAACTATAAAAACTAAGCAATAAAAATCAAAGATATAATTTGGATATAAAAAAATCACTATAAGAACCAAACTGTAACAAATTATAAAATACAAGACTAAATTATTATAAATTTGAAAGTATAAAGTCGAAATCATTACCAACAAAAATTCATGTACTCATTATGAATTTATTTGATGGACCCTGGTGATTGTTAAACGCTTCTTTTGTTTGAATTTGGGTGATCTGATTTTATAAATGTTGGGTGCAGGAAGAAATGTATGAAATCAAAGCCAGGTTGGATGGTGGGATTAATGGGAGTATTATGTGGGGGTTTCTTCCTTCTTTTATGTCCAACTGATGTGAGCCTATGTGTGAGCACTGCCATAATTGCAGTGTGTACAGGTGCAATTACTTCCATTTCTGTGTCCACAACCAGTGAGTTATTTGGGGCTAATAATTTCTCAATAAACCACAACCTTCTTGTTGCCAATATTCCTTTTGGGTCATTTCTTTTTGGGTATATGGCTGCTTTTCTTTACCATAAACAAGCTGGTGGTGATGGCACTGGGAAATGCATTGGAGTTGAGTGCTATAGAACTACTTTTTTTATATGGGGTTGCTTCTCTTCCTTTGGGACTTTGTTGGCTTTACTTTTGTTTGCTCGAACCAAAACCTTCTACTCTACAACACGCTCGCATACGTCAAAGTGAATTTAGCTCAGTGGTATTAACATCATCTTCATTCCAAGAGATCAGAGGTTTAATCCCTTACCTCACCATCGTTGTACTAAAAAAAATTCTATTACTCTACTCTATCACTATCTTTTGACTCAAGTTTTGTTAGTTTGACCCTTTAGTTTAGACTTTAGAGACAAAACTAATATATTTCAATGCTACCAATATTACAAAATTATTACTTCCTAAACTTTTTTCCTTTGTTCCATAGATTGTCCGTTGTAGAAATGAAATTTACTCAAACTTGTTATTTATATTAAGACATTGTTTAAATAAAATTTTGAAATGGACTAGCACATCTGGAGTAGCATTATCGTGAGTAGCATCTATCACTCATCGAATTATCCAATCATAATTTGTCATATGGTTATATGTGCATCATGAGATGCTCCATGTATTGCTCTTTTGAAATCTCTATTGTTATGGAGTGTTGTTGTAATAACTACGAAGGTGGGATCAAACCTCCAACCTCTAAAGAAAGAGATCATGTCAATTATTGTTGAGCTAAGCTTATTTTGTCAATGAAACGATGTATTTATTTTAGGAGAAGATTAATTTTGTATACATAATAACCATAAGGAACAAAAAAAATTGTCCTTGAATTTATCTGTTGTATCATTTTGAATCCTAACATTTCAATTTCATCAAAGTAGTAGACCCCAAAATTAAATGTGTGTTTGCAATTTTTATCCCCAGTTCAATTTTTTCTAATTCATCAACTAGTTTTATAAGTTTCGACAAAAAAAGATTAGTCCTAATGTCATTTTTCTCTAAAACTTTATCAATAGGTGGAAGTATATATAGGCTTAATTTTGAAGAATATTATTAAATGAGACTTTAATTAAATTAATAGACTTGGTTGGTATGTATTAAATTGCAATTAAATGGTACTTTAAAAAATTGCAATTAAATGAATTTGATGTTACAATGCATATAATTAACCGGAAAGACACAACTCACAAGTGAGGATACAAGGAAGATTAGATTAATAATAAAGACGTTTTGTTGACATATGGAGAGAAAATAAAAGCCCATATCGTTGTTTATAAATTCATCATTATTGTTAATTTGAAGAGTACAATGGAACACGAATACCAATAAAATATAATACTAAAATAAATATAATATAATAATAATATATAATAAAATAAATAAAATAACAAAAGATGAATTTCTCCACTTTCTCCAATCTTGATCACCAATATTTATCTTTCAAAACCCACCAAATGTCACTATTTATAAGCAATTTGAAAGTAGGAGGTGGATCACATATACTAACCGTGTGTAGTCTTGAGATACATGGACAACACATGGGTAATGGATAAGTGACACATGGCCAACGGACAGGGCATCTACATTACACCTAATTTAACATATTTATAATACTCCCCTTAGATGCCCATTATATATGAAATATATCTCATTAAAACCGTAATAGAAAAAACCCACTGGAAAAAAAATCCTAGTGAAGGAAAAAGAATACATATTTCATATAATATGATACTCTTAGTATATTTACTCCCCTCATGGAAACATCACTTGAAATCTCTGAGTCACCGCATTCTAATGTTGTGCACTAGTTTTTCAAAGGTTGCGATAGGTAATGCTTTTGTAAATAAGTCTACCAGGTGATCTTTCGAACAAATTTGTTGTATAGTGATGTCGTCATTTTCTTTAAGATCATGAGTGTAGAAAAGCTTCAGTGAAATATGTTTTGTTCTATCTCTTTTAATATATTCTCATTTGATTTGGGATATGCATGTTGTGTTGTCTTCGTATAATATCGTTGGAAGATTTTTACTAGAAGATAACCACATGTTTCACGAATGTGCTGAGTCATTGATCTTAGCCATACACATCCTTAACTAGCCTCGTGAGTTGCAAGAATTTCAACATGATTTGAGGAAGTGATTGTTATAGTTTATTTCACCAATCGCCATGATGTATCAGTTTCTCCACATGTGAACACTTAACCTGTTTGATATCTAGCTTTCTATGGATCAAATAAATATCCAACTAGACCAAAATTTGATTTATTTGAATAAAACAAACTCAAGTTGATCGTTCCTCGAAGATAACGAAGAATATGCTTAATTCCATTCACTGTCTTTTTGTTAGAGAAGAACAATATTTTACTAATAAATTTACTGAAAATGCAATATCTGGTCTTGTATTATTAACAAGATACATAAGTGCACCAATTACACTAAGATATGGTACTTTAGAACCAAGAAGTTCTTTATTATCATCTCGAGGTCGAAATATATCTTTCTTCACATCTAGTGAACGAACTTCCATTGGAATGTTCAATGGATGTGCTTTGTCCATACTTTTCAAAACTTTTCTTGTATAAGTTGACTAATGAACAAATATCCTATCTGCTAAATGCTCAATTTGTAAGCCAAGGCAAAAAAAAAATTTCCGAGATCTTTCATCTCAAATTCTTTCCTAAGATATTCTATTGTCTTTGAAAACTCTTCAAGAGTTTTAATTATATTTAAATCATCAACATATACAGTTATAATAGCAAATCCTAACTGTGATTTCTTTATAAAAACACATGGACATATTAGATTATTTTGATATCCTTCTTTCAACAAATATCCACTCAGGCGATTGTACCACATTCGTCCTAATGTGACTGTTGGATTGAAATCCCAAGCGTAGCGGAAAAAATTTCAGACCATTTTAAGATTTTAATAACAAATTAACAGTTGAAATAAAATTTGGAATTCTTACTTTCTTTGACGACCCTAGAGGACTTCACCAACTTGATTCCTCTGCTATAAATCAAGTGAATATCACCAAAATGGAATGTGGGATCTTGAAGGGAATTTTCTATAGAGAAAAATCTCATAAGACTAAAAGCGAGAGAGAAAAAACCAATTATGGAATGCTGACAAACTGTTTTGGGAAGTTAGGGAGAAGATCTCTCCCACTCCCATATTGTTATAACTAATTTATTTAAAATGATTATTTAATTAATTAATTAATTAAATCACATTTAATGTATTTAATTAAATAACAATAAATTTATTTAATTTCAAAAATAAATTAAATCAAATAATTATTAATTAATAATAAATAAATATCTCCTATTTAATTAAATGTGCATTGGAATCGTATTCTAATACATTTTTCTCTCATAACTTATAGTTTTAGTTCAATTAATTTAATTTAATCAAATTTAATTAAATTTAATTAGATTAAATAATTAATTAATCATTAAATTAAATATCACATGTTTAATTTAACCATAAAATTGAATCACATTCAATTGTTTTTATCTCATATTACCTATAGTTTTAATGTGCATCTAATATGCATTAATTTTAATCTATAATTTTAGTATATATTCTATTTATATTAAATTTAATATTTGAACTCCTTCAAATATTTAATTCTCCCATAAAATTAATTTTTGAATCAAGTTGAAAATAAGTTTATATAATAAAGTTTAATTAAAATATAAACTTTATATTATAATGTATCACCATACATTATGTTCTTTCGCTTAGTAAATTTGAACATTTCAAATTACTCTAATTACCTCAATACCCTTTATGAACTACTAGTGGGACCTAGGGGTGTGCATCATTCGGTTCGGTCCGCTTTTGGACCGAACCATGAACCGAATCAAAGTGCTCAGTTCTCAAGTAAACAGAATCGTTGGAAATCGATTTCCATCGGTTTTAGTTCCTAAACCGAACCAACCTGAATCGGTTCAAGTCGGTTTGGTTCGGTTTGTTGGGATTGGTGTCCTAATTCTCCTGGTAGTCTCGTAGTTTATAAACATTTTGTGAACATATTGTTATTAATCAAATAAATGTTATTTTATGAGCACTTACTCAAATCTAATAAACTAAGATCCATGGTTATTTCATGTAACTTAAGCATGTACGTGGAGACATACAAGTGGATCATGCCTTAAGTAATAACCTAAATGGTCTATAGTAGATGGATAAATGAGGGATACCTTATCCTGATGACACTATGGATACGGTCTCCTTTGTAAATGTTACAAGTGTTGTAAAGTGCTACAAATGGTGTGATCCTGACCATTCATGTGGAGACATGCGAGCGGGGTATCCTATACAAAAAGTTTGTATAAGACCGGACCACAAAATGATTAGTCTCTTTATATAATGTCATTGATATTTGAGACTTACATTTCACTAGAATGACTATAGGTGTTATGACCTTAATCCTAAGTGAGTTGGGAACTCCTACCTATGAAGGCGGTCCTTTGATTTGTATGGGTGAGAGTGGCCAGATTGCCAACTTAACAAGCCTACCATTTTGGGGATTCGTCTGATTGGGGAGCTGAGAACTCAGCTATACAAGATGGAATTCACTCCTTCCCCAAAGCGGGGGTAAATGATAGATTACTCCCTTAAAGGCTGATTCCGGATCTTGAACATAGTGGCCACACCCTCTCCTGGCCCGAGAGGACTTAGTCATAGTAGAACTATGACTTATTGTTCATTAGAGGAATCAGTGGTACTTAAGGAGTTAGATGTAACTACGTGGGGCAAAATGGTGAATTGGCCCAGTTGTACTTACGGGTGATTTATAAAGGGTCATCATACTGTTGATTGGTCATATGGATACAAATATACCTATAGTGCGAAGAGTGCAACTATCAGTCTTTAGTGGAGTGACCAACAGTTAACGGATAGTGGATCTTGTGATTAAAGAGTTTAATAATTTATTCACATAAAGTTGGAGCTTCAAGCTACATGTCCATGAGGTCCCCTTGGTAGCTCAATGGGTTCAAGTTGAGAATCAGATTTTGGGTTAATTTGAAGTGTTCAAATTAACAAGAGGAAATTTAATTATATGTGATATAATTGATATGATGTATTAGATACATTAATTGGAGGAATTAATATAAATATGATTTATATTAAATACCGTAAAATAGAAAAAGAACTATAGTTTATATGTTTCATATGATGAAATATTAAAACTATAGGTTATAAATATAATATGATAAGTTGGTTGTTATATTTTATTATAATATATTAATTATATGATAATTAATTGTTCTTTTTCTCTAATAACCAAATTGAGTGGGAGGTTATTGGAAGTTTTATGGTAACTGTGAGATAAAAAGGAAAATTATTTTCCAAATTAAAGAGATGATGATTCATTCGGAATAATCTCACAAAGAGGCTATCGTATAAAAAGTGTTTTGATAGTGTCTCACAGCCTAAAAGATCAGGAGTTCCGAGTTTACTATATGTAGTTACTCGTTTACTCGTTGCTACACGATCGAATAGTAAAGTCTATACGATAGGCTTCTTCTTTCTAAACGATCGAGTATTTAGTCTATATGATAGACTTCATTCATCTCCCACTTACTCGATCGTCTACCTCCTGCTTTCCTCAATCCAAAATCATACAGAGCCCACAATTCCTGGATTCTCATACCAAGAATACCAAGGTAACCATTGTGGTGATGTTCTAATTCCGTTCGAGGATTGGGTTGAACTCGATTTTGATCGAGGTGCATCCAGTTGTTCGTTGAGATCGTGTTCTAATCGTTGCGTTCGAGTTCGTGCTGTTAAACGAGTTGTTGAACGATCGAGGGATACTTGAAGAAAAGTTCTTCAAAGGTTTGCATACTTTATCCCTTGTTCAGTCTTTTAAAGAAGCATGTTGTAATTTATTGTTTTATGCATAATCGTTTCCGTTTAGACTGTAATTATTTGTGTTCTTTCTCAATGGGATTTGGAATGATCTGCTTCCACTCACATGGAACCTTCACGGTTTACAACCGTTGATTTTTTAAAAAAATAAAATATCATTTTCTACTGGTGCGGTGTGCCTTCTGTTCAGCTAGATTTTTTACTATTCCTTGTTACCAAATCTCAATTAAAGTTCATATAAATCTAAATTAAAGTTCATCCAAAATCTCAATCAAAGTTCATCCAAATCTAAATTAAAGAATATCCAAATCTTAATAAAAATTTCATCCAAAATCTCAATTAAAGTTCATCTAAATCTAAATTACAGTTCATCCAAAATCTTAAACAAAGTTCATCAAAATATAAATCAAAGTTCATCCAAAATCTCAACAAAATTTCATCCAAAATCTCAATAAAAGTTCAATATTGAATACATCCATCTTGAGTTAATCCAAGTTCAAACATAAAATACAATCCATCCATCTAGTCTAAGTCCCCATTCAAAGTTCAAACACAACCTAATATCAAAACATGAAATTAAAGTGCAAAAATTACAAATTTTTTAATTCCAAACACGGTAAAATTGAATTCCAGACAAAGCAAGCCCAAGGTTTCTCCCACTCCATTCTTCAATCACTTTGATTAGCTAGTAACTACCGTGGATGCTTCAGCTTCTCCATTAATGATTTCTACAAGAAAAAAAATTAGTTTATGAAATATAAATAATGAGATATTAAAAAGTATACTAGATTGAAAAACTTACATGACTCAAGCTTTTCAATACGGTCGGTTGTTATCTCAATTATCTCATCTTTATGTATAATTGGTGCAGAACACATCCAATTTTGTGTACAAATAAGAGCTTAAACCATTTTTTAAGACAATGTACTCCAATATAAGTCTAAAACCCGACCTCTTGTGTTGGAAGCAGACTCTGAAGCTACAGTTGAGATAGGAACGGAAAATATATCCTTAGCTATTTTTGCTAGAATCGTGTACTTTCCAAAATTTGCTTTCCACCATGTTAAGATGTCAAATTGACTATCTACGATGGGATAAACTGATACTTTTAGAGTCTTTGATTCTTCGCATGGCTCAATGATATACTTATCGAACTCGGTCTTACTCCCTTGACTATCTTTTTTACTCACGTGTTTAGCAAATCTAAAATAATTATGAGCAGCTCAAGATTCATCATCATTGTTTTTCTCCATCAAATTCTCCAATTTCTCAATTTGATTTGTTGCGCTATCCTCCTCCTCATCAGCACTTTTATACTACTTATACATTCTTCTAATCACATTTTCAAATTTTTTCCCAGTTTCATTTGTCATCTCTTCATCATATAAAGTCGTAAGCATAAATATCAAAAATTCCAACTTATAACGAGGGTCTAAAACAACATTAACATACAAGAGAAGATTTATCCTATCATTTTCCTTCAAATATTTGTCAAATTTTTCTTCCATTCTTCTCACCATGGTGGACAACAAAAGATTATCCCATATTGAATAATCTTGAACTTGTTGTTGAATTAAACAAATTTCATGGAAATGGAGGTTTGATGTTACAGTTAATGAAGCAGAAATTAACACAGTAACATCATGAAATAACTTCAAGAACTTGATTAAAGCATGTGCATTATCTCAATCTTCACTCATAATACGACCACTTCCTTTTTTCTTGTTGTTTTCCAAAAATTCCATAGTATATTGTTCATCCTCCACTTCTAATCTTTCAAATGCTTTTTGAATTTTTTTAGCAACGTCTAACATAACATATGTGGAATTCCATCTAGTAGGAACATCCAAACAAAGTGAATTTTTACTAGTTATTTTCTCATTTCTCATGCAATTTTGAAAAGTAGCTAGTCTAGATAGTGAAGATCTTACGTATCGAATTGCATGTCAGATTTTAACAATTGAATCATTGAATTCTTTCAAAGCATCCCTCATAATAAGATTAAGAATATAAGCACAACATCTTACATGCAAATATTCTCCATCTAAAATCCCATTCCAATTTCTCATTTTTCTTCTCAAATAATTAATGGTCACATCATTGGAGCTAGCACTATCTACTGTCACACTCAAAACATTATCTATCCCCCAATCCAACAAATATTTCTCAATTTTTTCCTCAATGGTTTCTCCTTTATGATTTGGAATCAAGCAAAAGTTTAAAATTATTTTTTGTAATTCCAATTATCATCCATAAAATGTGCTGTGAGAACCATATAACTAACATTTTGAATTGAGGTCCATGTGTCCGTCGTCAAACTAACCTTCAACTCTTTCTTCTCAATAAATTATTTCAACTTTTTTTTTATCCGTGTAAAGTTGAAGACAATCTCTTGTAATCGTCCATCTTGATGGCACAATAAACTTAGGTTGCAAAGTACTAGAATATTCACGAAATCCTTCCGACTCAACTACCCTAAATGGCATCTCTTCAACAATAACAAATTTTACAAGTGTCAGTCTAAATTTCTCGGTGTTAAAAGTTATGGCAACAAAACTAGAACTTCCTTCTCCTTCCTTTTCTGTTTTTTTCAAAAAGCAATAGTTTTTTTTTTAGCGTCATTTATTCTTCCTGGATATTTTTTACACATAGTACAAATATGCTTTAACATGTTTGTGGTACCGTTCTTTTGAGTATCACATGCATAGGTAACACCACAATGGTTACATTTTGCTCTAGGGAAATCAGACTTGCCTTCAACTTTTGTAAAATGTTCCCACGCATCTGAGGTCTTTTTCATAGTAGTTGCCTTATTCTTCTTCACCACTTTTGTTTCAATGGATGGCGAGTTGGGTTGTGACTTCCTCTTTTCGTTTTTCTTTGTGCTTGGACTTGTATTTTCAATCACACCCTCCATAGAAAACAACTTTTTAACAAAATAAAAAAGACATTAATGATTTTCTAGAATTGATATTCTAAAATCTCTTTTATTTCCCTAAACAATTTCTACCAAAAACAATAAAAAGAATTCAACCAATTTTGTAAATAAAAAAATTAAAATCAATAGATTCATTAATTTGGAGAATGATACCTGAGATGGAAGATGAAACTTGGAAGTTGCACAAAATGAAAATGAAACTGGAACTTCCGAGCAGTGGCTGGATGAACGACTCTGAGCGCGACTGGATGTACGACTCCGAGTACGAATGTGAACGTGAATGTGTTGGATCATTTCATTTGTATCGAATACAAAGTGAGTTGTATCTATAGTGTCACCAAGATACTGTACTTGGCCTTATCCATATACTATAGACCTTTTAGGTTGTATCTTGAACACTAATCACTGTATGTCTCCACATAAAGTTCAAGGCTCAGACAACAATCTAGGATGTTATTTTATTGGATTAGGATAAGCAATAACTATTTAGACCAATTAAACATTGATAACATTTATTGTAATAAACATTGATAACACTTTATTAATGGTCGGTCAAATGTTATATCTACTATCTACGAGTTTTAGGGCATTAAATCCAATAGTGACTACTATAGGATCTAAAGGCAACACTAGAGGGGGGGTGAATAGGGTTGACTACCATTTTTTAAAAAAAATAATTTTATCTTCAAACAATGCTCAATAAAGTTAACCCACTAATTTGATTAAAGAAAATTTATGCAAGACAAAACTTAAATCATGCAAACTATGATAACTTAAAATTTAAAGACAATTTAATCAAGGATAAATTTAAATAACACACTAAAAATTAAATCATGCAATTAAGAAAGATTAAAAAAAAACTAAGACAAGAAGCAAAAAATTTGAAAACGAGAAATAAAAGAGAGAGGAAGAGAAAACACCGGAAATTATAGTAGTTCGACAAATTTCCTACTCCACTCTCCAAGACTCCTTCTTGGGTATTTCAATAAGTGATCCTCTTATAGATGAGGACCAAACTGACACACGACCCTTTTTTTCCTAGGCTAAAGAGAAACCCAAGATCCTTTTTACTGGTTCAGGGTCAAACCAATTTCTTTTTCTCATAACCCAAGGTATACCCACACCTTAATACAATTTCCAAAAATTAAAAAAAAAACCTCACAATATTACCTCTTGAAGGCTAAATACACAAGTTGAGCACTCAAAAAAAAACTCACAAACATAACTCTAGGCCAATTTAGAAGCAAGCAGGACAAGAATTTGAGAGTAGAGAGAATTGAGAGCTTGAGATAGCTTTTGATAGCTTTTTTTTTTTTGTGTGTGTGCCCATGAAGAGTAAAATCAAGTCGAATTTATAAGCGAGAGGGATAAATTTTAGCCATTGAATATGATTGCCAATGAAGGGTGGAGATTGAATAAAAATAGAAAAGGAAAGGATTTTTAATTAAGAGAAGAATTGAAAAATGAATTTTGAAAGATTAGAATTATTGAGATTTGGAGAATAAAAAGGATTTGAAGGATGATAATTTAGGAAGAAAATCAAATTTGAAAAGGCTGAAATTTGGTGAGAATTTGGAGAAAATTGGATCAGAAAATTAAAGAAAATAAAATAAAATAAAAATGAAAACAAAAAAATAGTCGGATGAAATGAGCACCACACGCACAGGGGAGAGGATTGAGCGTCACGCGCCGCATTCTGTGAAGAAACCGCAGGCACGTGCGACACACGCGCGCATCCGCGCGTGAAGCTGGGAGACCACCACTTGTATTATCTCATTCGTCCATAGTCGCCACGTCACTGCCACATCAGCAAAAAGTGACCGATTGGAGTGCCACGTCATCCGCCACATCAGCTGCCATATCATCAATATTGACCGTTTGTACGCCACGTCAGCAAAGTGCCATGTGTCACTGCCACGTTGGATTTTCTCTCCAATCTTCTTTTGCTTATAACTTTCTCGTTTGAACTCCGATTTGAGCGATTCAAATTGCATTGGAATCGTCTTTCCGAGCTCTACAAGATAATGACTTTGAAACACTAAAACTGTTAATACAAACAATTTGAGTTTGTTATCATCAAAATATTTGGTTTGATTGAAGCCCTAAAGCTAACCATCTTCCCTTCTTTTATGATGACAAGCCACCATAATACTAAAAATACTTCTCCCCCTTTTGTTATCAACAAAAAGATATACAAGTGATTTTTCTCCCCCTCAATAAATTATAACATAAATTCATATAAATATGAATAATGCTCCCCCTATCAAACATAATTAGGCAATTCTAATAATACCAAGTGCAAGTCTATTTTTACAAAAGGCTTCTTCATTTAATGCCTTTATAAGAATATCTGCTATCTGGTTCTCAATATTAACATAATTAATGACAATATTCTTATTTTGCACATGCTCTTGAAGAAAATGATGCCTAATATCTATATGCTTTGTTCTAGAATGTTGAATGGGATTTTTAGTTAAATTAATTGAACTAGTATTATCACAAAAGATTGGTGCTTGTTCAAAATTTAAACCAAAATCACGCAACGTTTGTTTCATCCATAAAACTTAAGAACAACAACTAGCAACAGCAATATACTCAGCCTCAGTGGTAGATAATGCAACAGAATTTTGTTTTTTACTATACCAAGATACTAAAGAACTACCTAGAAAATGACATGTTCCACTAGTACTTTTTCTATCAGTTAGACTACCAGCAAAATCAGCATCAGAATATGCAATCAAATCTAAAGATGCATTTTTAGGATACCATAAGCCTAAATCAACGGTACCAAGCAAATATTTAAAAATTCTTTTTACAGCATGCAAGTGCGATTCTTTAGGACATGATTGAAATCTAGCACACATGCATACACTAAACATAATATCAGGCCTACTCGCAGTTAAGTAAAGCAAGGATCCGACCATACCTCTATAAGCTTTAATATCTACGTTTTTACCTTTTTCATCCTTATCAAGCTTTGTAGTGGTATTCATCGGGGTCTTTGCTACTTTTGCATTATCGAACTTAAACCTTTTGAGTAGATCCCTTGTGTACTTCTCTTGATTTATGAAGATTCCATCTTCAAGTTGTTTAATTTAAAGCCCAAGGAAGAATTTAAGTTCTCCCGTCATGCTCATTTCAAACTCACTATGCATACAATTAGAAAATTCTTCACAAAGAGAAGAGTTAGTAGCACCAAATATAATATCATCAACATAGATTTGCACTAATAAAATATCATTATCTTTAATTTTGATAAAAAGAGTGGTATCAATAAGTCTCATTTTAAAACCATTTTCTAGCAAAAATTTACTCAAACGGTCATACCAAGCTCTAGGAGCTTGTTTAAGACCATCAAGTGCTTTATTTAATTTAAAAACATGATTTGGATTATCAAAGCTTTCAAAACCAGGAGGTTGTTCAACATACACTTCCTCCATCATGAAACCATTTAAGAAAGCACTTTTTACATCCATTTGAAATAAAGTAAAATTCTTATGAGATGCAAATGCAAGTAGCATGCGAATAGATTCTAATCTAGCAACAGGAGCAAATGTTTCCTCATAATCTATTCCTTATTCTTGACTATAGCCTTGAGCAACTAGTCTAGCTTTATTTCTAACAATATTACCAGATTCATCCATTTTATTTCTAAATATCCATTTAGATTAGACTAGTTCCCACACATTATTTCTTTCAAATTGATTTAATTCTTCTTGCATAGCAATTAACCAGAACTCATCAGATTCAGCATCTTTAAAGGATTTTGGTTCAATTTGAGACACGAAAGCAACATTATTTAAAGCATTTAAAGAAGAACGGGTTCTTATCCCTTGAGATACATCACCTATTATTAACTCCTGAGGATGGTGAGTGGAGAATCTCCAATCCTAAGGGAGGGATTTTCCTAGCTCTTTCTGAGATTCATTTGATACTACTTCCTTATCTTTAGTACTAAGATCTTCAACAGGGATTTCTAATTCATCACTAGCAGAAACTTTATTAGTGACAACATGTGTTTCATAAAAAACAACATTCATTGACTCTTCAAGTACATGAGTTCTTTTATTAAAAACTCTATATGCTTTACTACATGTAGAATATCCTAAGAATATGCCAATGTCCGTTTTTACTCAAACTTTCCAAGTTTTCCTTTGTCTTTCAAAATAAAACATTTGCAACCAAAGACTTTGAAATAGCTAATATTTGGAGTTTTATTATTAAAAATCTCATAGGGAGCTTTATCTAAAACAGGTCTTATTAAAACACGATTCATTACATAAAATGCAGTATTAACAGCTTCAGCCTAAAAAGATTTTGGTAAATCATATTCATTAAGCATGGAGGTAACTAATTCTTGTAAAGATCGATTTTTCCTTTCTACAACACCATTTTGTTGAGGTGTTTTTGGAGAGGAAAAATCATGAGAAATTCCATTTTCCTCACAAAAATTTTCAAAAGAAGCATTTTCAAATTCTCCTTCATGATCACTTCTAATTTTCGAAATCATAAAACCTTTTTCATTTTGAATTCTTTTTGAAAAGCTAATAAAAGATTTTAAAGCTTCATCCTTATGAGATAAAAATAAAACCCAAGTAAATCTCGAAAAATCATCAACTATAACAAAAGCATAATGTTTTCCACTTAGACTTGCAACTCTAGTAAGTCCAAAAAGGTCCATATATAACAGTTACAAAGGTCTAGAAGTAGAAACCATTTTCTTTGGTTTGAAAGAAGACTTAATTTATTTACCCTTTTGACAAGCATCGCAAACTTTATCTTTTTCAAAGTTTAATTTTGGAAGACCTCTAACAAGGGATTTCTTAGAAATATTTGAAATTAAATGCATGCTAGCATGACCTAACCTTCTATGCCATAACCACGAATCTTCATGCAATGCAGATAAACATTTATTTTCTACTATAGGACAATCTAATAGATCAATAATATAAACATTTTTATCTCTATTTCCTACAAACAGAACTTTTCCATCACATGCATTTTCTATTGTACAATTTTTATCACTAAAAATTACTCTATATCCTTTATCACATAATTGACTAATGCTTAATAAATCATGCTTTAAACCATCAACCAACAAAACATTTTCAATAAGAAAATTTGAACCGTTACTAATATTACCTTTGCCAACAATCTTACCCTTTTTATTGTCACCGAAGGTAACGTATCCTCCATCTTTATTTTCTAGGTATGTGAATTTTGTGTGGTCCCTAGTCATATGTTTTAAACATCCACTGTCCAAGTACCACTTATTCTTTATGGATCTCAAACATACCTGAGAGAATTAATTCTCAAGATGTAACCTTAGGTACCCAAATTTGTTTGGGTCCTTGGGGGTTAGCTAACAAAAATTTAGGAATCCATCTCTTTTCATTCATAATATTGATTTTTCTTAAATTGCATGCATAAGCTTTATGATCATGTTTTCCACATGCATGACAAATAATAGAACCTTCTTTGACAAAGTAGTTTGTAAATTTCTTTTGTTTTTGGTGAGGTTTATAACCTAAGCCACTTTTATCAAATATGCATTGTTGCTTACCCATCATGATATCTAAATTCTTTTTCCCATTTGTAAACTTTAAAAGAGTAGCTGAAATATCTTCATTTTTATTTTCTAATAATTTATACTCTTCTTTTAAAGCATGCAAATTTGATTTAGATAAATCTAGATCTTTTCCTAATGTCTCATTTTTCTCTTTTAGATTATCTAGCTCAATTAATAAATTATTATTTTCAAGAGCTAATTTAGCATTTTTCTTCCTAAGAGACATATATTTGCAACCTAGTTTTTCAAATTCAATTTTAACTTCATTATATGCATCAATGAGCTCATCAAAAGTAAGGTTTTCAGGACTTACCTCATCGTTCGTCGTCGTCGTCGTCTCCAAAAGCCATAACGCACAGATTTGCTACTTCTTCCTCGCTTTCAGATTCGCTTTCATCGCTTTCGTCCCAAGTAGCTTTCATGGCCTTCCTGCTCTTCTTTGAAATGGCTTTTCTTTGAGGACAGTCCCACTTCACGTGTCCGGGCTTTTTGCATTCATAACAGATGATTGTATCTCTGTTGCTCTTTTCTCCTTTGCCTTCTTGATTGTTGACTTTCTTTGAGAAGTTCCTTTTCCTAAAATGCTTTTTGAACTTCTTGGTCAAGTAAGCGAACTCCTCATCATTTAGTTCAGCTTCAGTTTCAGAGTCCTCTTGAACTTGAGTGGACTTTAATGCTAGGCTCTTCTTCTTTTTGACATCTTCTTCCACATTGGCCTTCATGATTATCTCATGTGTCATGAGAGATCCAACGAGCTCCTCTAGTGGAAGTTTTGAGAGGTCTTTTGCTTCTTGGATCGCCGTCACCTTAGCTTCCCAACTCTTAGGCAATGATCTAAGAATTTTTCTCACATTTTCAAGAGGTGGTATAAGATTTTCCTAATCCCTTCAAAGCATTAACAATATTCGTGAACCTAGTAAACATTTCAGATATAGTTTCATTTGCATCCATTTTAAACAATTCATAATTATGAACTAACATGCTAATCTTTGACTCTTTAACTTGATTAGTTCCTTCATGAGTTACTTCAAGCATATCCCAAATTTCTTTAGCAGAATTACATGCAGAGACTCGATTAAACTCATCAGGACATAAAGCACAAAACAGACAGTTCATGGCTTTAGCATTAATAGAAAACTTCTTTTTATCTTCATCATTAAACTCTTTTTCTTCCTTAGGAATATCTTTATTATCAACTATCTTAGTAGGAATTAAAGGACCATTAGAAACAATTTCCCATAGATTATAGTCAATAGAAATCAAATAAATTCTCATCCTAGTTTTCCACCATGCATAATTATTTCCATCAAACAAAGGTGGCCTAGTGGTAGATTGACCTTCACCATACCCATTTATTCCAGTAGTTGCCATAAGCTCGAACAATTAAGTTTTTCGAAAAAGGAAGAGAATATAATAATTTTTTTAAAGATTTTTATAAAGAGAAATACTTTTCCAAAATTTAGATTTTAATCAAAAAGATTTCAAAGATTAAGAAGTAGAGAAAAAAAATAAGGTTTTAATAACCAATTTTCAAGAAAAAAATTTCTAATGAAAACGGCTTTTAAAACTCAAATTTTCAAACTTTTTGCAAAAATTAGAAAAATTCCAGATTTAATAAGATTAAAAAAACATAATGTAAAATCAAGAAAAAAAATTACAAAACCTTTTTGAAATAAGAAAACCGAGCTACCCGCTCTGATACCAATTGTAGGATCTAAAGGCAACACTAGAGGGGTGAATAGGGTTGACTACCAATTTTTAAAAAATAATTTTATCTTCAAACAATGCTCAATAAAGTTAACCCACTAATTTGATTAAAGAAAATTTATGCAAGACAAAACTTAAATCATGCAAGCTATGATAACTTCAAATTTAAAGACAATTTAATCAAGGATAAATTTAAATAACACACTAAAAATTAAATCATGCAATTAGGAAAGATTAAAAAAATAACTAAGACAAGAAGCAAAAAATTTGAAAACAAGAAATAAAAGAGAGAGAGGAAGAGAAAACACCGGAATTATAGTGGTTCGGCAAATTGCCTACTCCACTCTCCAAGACTCCTTCTTGGGTATTTCACTAAGTGATCCTCTTGCAGGTGAGGACCAAACCGACACACGACCCTCTTTTTCTAGGCTAAAGAGAAACCCAAGATCCTTTTTACTGGTTCAGGATCAAACCAATTTCTTTTTCTCACAACCCAAGGTGTACCCACACCTTAATACAATTCCCAAAAATTAAAAGAAAACCTCACAATATTACCTCTTGAAGGCTAAATACACAAGTTGAGCACTCAAAAAAACTCACAAAAATAACTCTAGGCCAATTTAGGAGCAAGGAGGACAAGAATTTGAGAGTAGAGAGAATTGAGAGCTTGAGACTTGCTTTTTTTTGGTGTGTGTGTCAATGAAGAGTAAAATCAAGTCGAATTTATAGGCGAGGGGGATAAATTTTGGCCATTGGATATGATTGCAAATGAAGGGTGGAGATTGAATAAAAATAGAAAAGGAAAGGATTTGTAATTAAGAGAGGAATTTTGAAAGATTGGAATTATTGAGATTTGGAGAATAAAAAGGATTTGAAGGATGACAATTTAGGAAGGAAATCAAATTTGAAAAGGCTGAAACTTGGTGAGAATTTGGAGAAAATTGGATCAGAAAATTAAAGGAAAATAAGAATGAATATAAAAAAATAGCCGGATGAAATGAGCATCACGCGCACAGGGGAGAGGATTGAGCGTCACGCGCCCCATTCTGTGAAGAAACCGCAGGCACGTGCGGCGCACACGTGTGAAGCTGGGTGACCGCCACTTGTCATTATCTCATTCGTCCACGGTCGCCACGTCACTGCCACATCATGTGCCACGTCAGCAAGGTGCCACGTGTCACTGCCACGTTGGATTTCCTCTCCAATCTTCTTTTGCTTATAACTTTCTCGTTTGAACTCCGATTTGAGCGATTCAAATTGCGTTGGAATCGTCTTTCCGAGCTCTACAAGATAGTGACTCTGAAACACTGCAAATGTTAGTACAAAAAATCTGAGTTTGTTATCATCAAAATACTTGGTTTGATTGAAGCCCTAAAGCTAACAACTACATCCATAAGATACTATCCTGAATTTCATATACAGTTAGACCAATTAAATATCTTAGTATAATTACATCCACCACTGGAGAATATGTCTCCTCATAATCAATATTAGGTCTTTGTGAAAAACCTTGTGCAACTAGTCTTGCTTTATATCTTATAACCTCATTATTTTCATTTCTTTTCCTCACAAATACTCATTTGTATCCCACAGGTTTGACACCTTCTGGTGTTCAAACTACTAGTCCAAAAACCTATCATTTTGAAAGTGAGTTTGATTTTGTCTCGATTGCTTCTTTCCACTGATGCCAATATTTTCTTTGCCGACATTCTTCAACATATTTTGATTCAAGATCCTCATTTTCAGATATAATATAAAGAGCAACATTATACGCAAAAATGTTGTCAATAACTACATTAGTTCGACTCCATCTTTTTCCTGTCATGACATAGTTTATTAAGATCTCATTATTATCTTTAGATATTTTACCTTCTTCACTAGTCATGTCGAGGATTTCTTCATGGATATTTACATCCTCAACCAAGTCTTTTTTACTATTAATTATTTTTTATTTTCGAGGATTTTTATCTTTGGAACCTACTAGTCTACCACACTTCTGGCATGTTCTAGACTCATTGGTGACAAATTGTTGCGTTAGGATATCAATTTTCGATAGATCATTTGCAGCTGGTGTATGTGACTTGGTTACTTTCTTTGCATCTATAAATGCATCTGATAACTTATTTACTATATTTTGTAAATGAATTTTATTTTGAACTTCAAGTTCACATTGATCTGTATGGAGATCTAAATGAGACAATAACGATGCATTCCATGTAATTTATTTTTCCAACTTCTTAATTCCTCCCCCTAATGTTGGAAATTTTGGCTCACTAAAATGACAATCAGCAAATCGTGCAGTAAATACATCACCCATCAAGGGTTTAAGATATTTGATAATTGATGGAGAATCATATCCAATATACATTTATAGCCTTCTCTGAGGACTCATCTTAGTACGTTGTGGTGAAGCAATTGAAACATATACTGCACATCTGAAAATTCTCATATAGAAAATATTTTGCTCATGGTCATAAGCTAATTCTAATTGTGAGTACTTATGAGAAGATACTGGCCTAATACATACAAGTGACGCTACATGCAAAATAGCATATTCCCATATAGATGTAGGAAGCTTAACTCTCATAAGCAATGGTCTAGCAATTAACTGCAAACGTTTTATGAATGATTCTGCTAAACCATTTCGTGAATGAACATGAACTACAAGATGTTTAACACTTATCCCAATTAACATACAATAATTATCAAAAGCTTAGGATGTAAATTCACCAGCATTATCAAGACGAATGATCTTGATTGTGTAATCTGAAAATTTTGTTTTTAACTTAATTATTAAGTACTCTTGCAAATACAAGATTTCGACTTGATAATAAGCATACGTGTGACCAGTGTCTATTAATACCATAAAATATCTAAATGGTCCACTTGGTGGGTTAATAGGTCCACATATATCACCATGAGTTCGTTCTAAAAATACAAATGATTCAATCTCCACTTTGACGGGTGATGGTCTAATGATTAATTTGCCTTGAGAGCAAGCATCACATGATAATTCATTAGATTGAAGAATCTCTTGACTCTTCAATGGATGTCTATTTGAATTCTCAATAATTCTTCTCATCATTATAGACCCTGAATGACCTAATCTGTCATGCCAAATTGTAAATATGTCTGGATTCATGAACTTCAGGTTCATTGTTGCATATATTTCAATTACTCGTATATGAGTATAATATAATCCAGAATATAAAGCGGGCAACTCTTCCAATATACGTTTTTCATATGAGACAATAGATATGATATAAAGATACTCTATATTATTCTTTCTATTAGTCTTAATATGATAACCATTGCAATGATATCTTTAAAACTAAGTAGATTTCTCTTTGATTGACTAGAGAACAATGCATTAGTCAATTGTAAATTTTGTTCCTCTAGGTAAAATAATATTTACTTTTTCAAATCCTTCGATTAGGTTTGCAAAACCTGATATTGTATTGACTTTTGTTTCCAGTATTGTCAGTTTGGAAGAATATTTTCTACTTGTAAGTATTGTATGTGTAGTTGCACTGTCTGCCAGACATAAATCTTCTTTACTCATTTTTTAGTCACCCGACATATGAAAATGATTTAAGTTTCTTCATTAAAAGAAAATAATTACATTAAGAAAAACAACATTTGGATATACAAAATCTTCTAAGAGGAGAAAAATATGGAGATGAATAAAAAGACATTAAGTCTAGATATTTTCAAAGTCAAAAGAAACACTTGATATTCCATCAATTCTGTCAATTTTCTCTTCAGGAGATTCAAATAAGTCTGTCACATCCAAATTTGTCATATGGGATGGGTCAAATATATCATTATCCTAATATGCAAAATATGCTTCCACATTGTTCTCTTTTTCCTTCAGGGATGTTTGATAGAGTCAACTAAGTGTTTTGACGTACGATAGGTACGCGAGCAATGTCCAATCATTCTACAACATAAGTATTTATTTTCAACACTTTTTGAACTCTTATCTTGTGGAGCTTTTACTTTGTGATCATTATTTTATGTGGTTTTTTTTAAAAAATTTTAATGATTACAATAAACACTTCGAAAATAATAATTATTTCTTCCTCTGCCACGGTCACGACCTCGACCACTCACAGCATTCACTTTAGGGAATGGTGTCATCCCAGTTGGTCAAAATTCATGATTTTTCATTAATAACTCGTTATTTTGTCTGGCTATGAGAAGACATGAAATTAGTCCAGAGTATTGTTTAAAATCTCTCTCGATATTGCTGCTGCATGAGTATATTCGAGGCATGAAATATAGAAAATATCTTCTTTAATATATCAACATCAGTAATTTTCTCTCAGCATAACAACAATTTCGAATTGATTTTAAATAATGTGAAGTTGTAATCACTTACTGATTTGAAATCTTGTAGCCTCAAGTGCATCCACTCATAAAGAGTTTTAGGAAGAATAATTGTTTTTTTTATGATCATACCTCTCTTTCATATTTTCCACAAGATACGGGGCTCTCTTATTATAAAATACTCCATTTTCAATCCCACGTGGAGATGATGACGAAGGAAAATCATAGTTTTTGCTTTATCCTGACTAGATGTCGTATTTCTTTCTTTAATAGTCTCTCCAAGATTCATAGCATCCAGGTGGATTTCGACATCAAGCACCCATGACAAATAATTATTGTCGTTAATATCAAGGGCGAAAACATTTAATTTTGTAAGATTTGTCATGGAAACACTACTATAAATTATTGTATTTATATTAGAAATTTAATAGATATTAAATATGCAAAATAACATTAAATTTATTGATTATAATAAAGAGGAAAAAAAAACTAACATACCTTTATGACCTACCTTTAGCGGAGAAAACGATATGAGCTCGTGCTAATAACGTGTTGTGAATTTGAAGAGCATAACGGGAACATT
Source organism: Benincasa hispida (assembly GCF_027475165.1). Lineage (NCBI taxonomy): Eukaryota > Viridiplantae > Streptophyta > Magnoliopsida > Cucurbitales > Cucurbitaceae > Benincasa > Benincasa hispida. The sequence continues at coordinate 15,874,467 of NC_143485.1, forward strand.
GATACCAATAAAATATAATAATATATAATAAAATAAATAAAAACAACAAAAGATGAATTTCTCCACTTTGTCCAATCTTTTTGGATTGATCACCATCATGTGTGTCTTTCAAAACCCATCAAATGTCACTATTTATAGAAAATTTGGTAAAAAGGAGGTGGATTACATGGACACTAATAGTGGGTAGTCTTGAGACACATGAACAACATATGTTATAATAGATAAGTGAAACATGGTCAAGGGACACTAATAAGAGGTATCTACATTACACCTAATTTAACATATTTATAATAATCATTCATTCTTCTTTGTTTATTTAATTTTATTATATAAACCTAAACACCTCCACAATGTAGGAATGACTTGACTCCAATGGTTGGAGTGGGGTGAAAAAGTAATTTTATATGGAATTTTAATTTTGTGTTTAATGAATTTTTTACTTATATGATATTTAAAAAAATTACAGCCCTAGTAAATACAAAACTGAAATTTAGAGTCCCACTAAGTATAAAATATATATATATATAGAACTAACAGTTAACTTTAAAAAATTTCAAATATGTCGAAGACACATTAGCCAGAAAAAAATAAAAATTTGAGAACTTATTGATCATTTTTAAAGTTTTGAGACTTATTAGCCACAACTGAAAGTTCGGAAACTATTCATATACTTTTTAGAATTTTTAGGAATGAAAATAGAAACAAGCTTGAAGGTACAAAGAGCAAACTTGAGATATGAATCACTATAAGAAGGTAAATGAATGGTTAAATTATAAGTTTAGTATATGAATATTTAAATTTTTGTAAAACCCTGAATTTCACCTAAGTAAATTAGGTTAGAACTTGGTTAGTAAGGAAGCTCAGAGAAGGATAAAAGAGGAGGAAAATGCCTTAAGTGTTTAAATCTAGACCTTAAAGATTAAAACATAAGTTATAGATAAGTCAGGATTTTGCTAAGTATGGAAGGCATGTGTTGATGTCATGCATTACGATAAGGGAGTGCAAAACAATGGCATTGTCAATTCAAGTGTAGGCATTGACATTGTCATTAGAGGTTAGGCAAGCTTATTAAGTGTGGAATGCTTAAGGAAACCATGCATTGGTGTGAAGCATACAGCCAAGACACTAAATAAGGAGTGTTGTGCTTGGCAAAGTCTATGATGGACGCATGATGTGGGTGGCCGAGCAATGACATTCAAGAGTTGTCTAGGAGGGGGCATGAAGGACATGTCAAATGCAAGGTGTGACCGAGAGTAAGAGTATGTGACACACAAGGACTTGTGAGACTAGGGCAAGGCGTTGGCCATCGCATGAGGGAGCAAGGCAATGCCTTTGTGTTGAAGCCATGCAATGGCTAAACCATTGGAGGTTATGGCCTAGGCGAGGAGGTTTGCATGTGTTGGTTGTGTGGTATGCATTGAAGAGCATACAACGACCTATAGGATGAGTGCATGAGGATGCGTTGGCCAAAGAGGTTATATGCCAAGGGTAGTCCATTTGTGGGAAGAGTGTGCGACAAAGGGAAGAAATATGTGATGGTCTTGAAGTAGTGTGGACATAAGGGGCCAAGCGTTAGGACATAGAATGCGTTCATGAGAGGCATACGACCATTAGAATGAAGTATGAATTGACAAGGTGTGTTTTGGAGAGCAAGGATAAGTTGGCAACTCATTGAGACAAGTGACTGATCAAGGGTAAGTTGGGATTGAGCCAAGGCAAGGTGGAAGCGTGAGAAGACATGCAAAGGGGAGGCTTTGTGTTTGCCAAGGGAGGTAAAGACACTTTAGGGCAGAGGTGACAAGGGTAGGCGTCGGCAGCAGGGAAGGGCACTTGGACATGTGAAAAAGGTAGAGGTGTCAAGTTGAGGGAAACTTCGAACGCCTAAAAATAGAGCAGCTTCGAGGGCTTGGTTTTCAAAATTTACTCGTGCCTTTTAAGTGATTTTAGAGTGAGAGTATTCAGAAGGGAATGAAGTGAGGGATTTTTGGCTGTTATTTGAGTTGGAGTTGTGAGGAAAGAGGAATCAACGCTGGAAGGCTGAAGGTCTGATGGACGCATAGCACAGCACGCAGACGCCCATCGCTTGTCACTCGTGCCTGCGCATGTGCCCAGTAGCCCCATCGCCTAGCCCTACCCGTGCATCATCACTAACGTGCAGACGCTCCATGTCAGATGCGCGCAAACACTCGTCAGCACGCTCGACCGTGCGGCTGAGCGCCCCAGCTCATGCCTGCACTCATCCCACCACCAGCCTAGCGCACGCGATCGCCCAGGCGCACACCCAGACCAGCAACGCCTAGAACTGCATCCTACCCACCTTGTGCGACGTCTGACGCCCAGCTGCGCGCATCAACACCCCCCTGGCGCAGCCCCAGCGCCCATCAGCCCACCAAATAACCTCCAAAGGCTGTATTTTTGGGAAGTTATGCCTATTTTGGTATTTTTAAAGGGGTAAGTTGGTTATTTTACCTTTAATTTATTTTTGGATTAAAATAGAATTATTGGAGGAATTTTTTGACTAATTTGGGATTTCTTGAAAAGAAATGAAATTCAAGGAAACTCGGGCCAGGAGCTGTGCTAGGAAAATTCTTGAAGGATAAACAGGAGGACTATAAGTGGTTTTATTATTTTGTTATGTTGAATTATATATATATATATATGTGTTAATTGTTATAATATGTGTGTGAAATTTGAAAGTTGACATGATCGGGAAGTGTGTTTTTTGGATTTTATTGGTTGATTTAATTCATGATATTTTGATTGTTGTGACTTGCATTGGAAACTGGGATTGTACCCTGAGGAATTATTAGCTTGTCTATATCACGTCTAATGGGATAATGTCGACATGTGCACATTCGGCGAACTATAAGAGTACTAGAATTGTTTCCACATCATTCATATTGGGAATTCACAAGAATACCAGAGGAAGTACATGATCATGTCAGGGTTATCCAGTTACTAGGCTGAAAGGGTTGCATTAATGTGTGTGGTGATTATTCTTAGTGTGAAAATTGTTTCCCCACAAATGTGCTCCTTAAACAAAACTCATTTTTCATTTGAAGGATACAACTCATTGGGCTTTCTAGCTCACGTTTTCCAATGTTTTACTCTCCCCTCCCCTCCCTCCTTTCGAGTCTGGGAGATAAGACTCGGGGGGTGTGATAATTTGTGTTTATTAGGATCTTAAATTTTAAAAAAATAACTAATAGTTTCCTGAACTTTTAATTTTTTTAATTAATAGGTTTATAAAAAATCACAATGATTAAAAGACAATTGATCGATTAGATATAAATTTAAATTATACGTAGATAACATTATAAATTTTTATTTTAGGCTTAGTATATTCATAAATTTAAAAATAGATTAAATTTATAATATTAAAAACAGAAAATTTATAATTTAACATAAACTTTTAAAAAAATGGTGAATTGAGGCCCATAAAAGGATTTCATCTTGACGAAAATGAGTCATTTGGTTGAAAGTTTTTCTGAATGAGAATTGATACAAATATGCAAGAATCATATTCATTTCACAGTTTTTAACACTTTGCTTGAAAGTAAGCTATTCCAAAGTAGGGGTGTTGAAAAAATCCGATGACCCGAAAAAACCGATCAACTCAACCCAACCCGTGCGGTTTAGGTTGGGTTGGGTTGGGTTCAAATAAATGAAAATTTCAAGGGTTGGGTTGGGTTCAAATAAATGAAAATTTTATAGGGTGAGTTATTTCATGGGTTCACCTAATATAGCCCAAACCAACCCGAATTTATTGTTAACTTTAAAATATTTTTTTATTATTTATACATATATTGATTTTAATTTTATTTAATTCCAATATTTTTTTAATAATTTATTTTTCAACAACTCTTAAAAGTAGTTTCTTTGCACTTTAGAAAGAAAATTTTTAGAATTGAGTTGTTAATCTTAATTCAATATATGAAAATAATTAAACTAGATTTTTATATATTTATGTTTTGCTTCTTTTTAGAATAAAATTTTAAATAAATGACCTGATTAATCTAACCCAACCCAAATATTGTATGGTTGAGTTGGGTTTGGTTATTATTTGGATTGAAAAAATTTACAACCCGAACAATTGGATTGGGTCTAAAAAGTCTTTAACCCAACCCAACCCAATCCATGAACCCCCCTATTCCAAAGCATTCTCCTTTCCTATAAATAAGAATTTTTCTTTTCATTCTAAAACGGTGGGTTTTTTCTTTTCCACATTTTTTTAATTATTTTATATATAATATCATTTTGAATATAGTTGACTAGTTAATTAATACCTAATATTAATTTAACGAAATAAATATAATCTTTGTTTTAATAAATCAATAATAATCTATCAAAATAATTACTCAACTTAAAAAAATTATTAAATGAATGCAATTATTTTTTACATACACTAGTAGTTGATTAGCTAACAATATATCGAAGAAGTAAATTGGGATTAGTTAAATTTAGTTAGTACAAAAGATATAATTAATTATTTACTGTCAATTACTTACTGTCTTTTTATAATTAGATAATTATTTATTGAGATTAATTTTAATATGATCGTTCATTATAAACATATAATCATTATTGATTATTCATAATTAGTTATTTTTTTTAATCTCAGTTAATCATTTATTGTGATTAAATTTTATTGCATCATTCATTATTAACCTCTCATATTTATTTTAAAAAAATCATACTTTTTATTAACATATCATCTTTTTATCTCATTTTTCACATTTTATATAATATATTATTTATTAAAATATATTTTTTATATTATTTTATTAAAATTAAAATTACTAATATTGAACTTAATTGATGAAAATGATTGAGTATTAGATTATAATTAGTATGACACTCACTAAATATATTAATTGATTACGTTTAATTATAAATTACTTAATTTTTAAATATTTATAATTAAAATTATCATACATAATTTCATAAATTAAATATAAATATAATTTTTTATTATAAAATTTTGATAATATTTTTCATATCCAATAATAAACATTCATAATTAATTATAAGACATCTTATTTTCGAACATTTTTTTTTAAATATTCAATATTCTCAATCATCTATAAAATCTTTTTTCTGGGATGAAGTAATGTTTTGTGTTGTAGTCAAATTTGGGGCCTGCAGCATTAATTATTTTGTTTCGAGACATGGGCCTTTCTAGATTCTTTGCATTTACGAGACGCATTTGTCAAATATTTCCTCGAGACGGCACCGTTTTGGCTCATGTAAACATAACCTCAGGCTGACGCACCACCCACCTTGCCTCCTGCCATATACATCTGCTTCAGAGTTAGATAAAACTTCTGATATTATGAGAATATCATACTTCATTTATTTACAGATTAATTTTAATGGATCACACTTGATTTTTAAAAGGATGTTGACTAGAGTATGAAACCTAATATAGGAAAATTTCCCACCAGTTACATGTCAAATAAGAAATTACAGAGGAAAAAAAAACTGATTTCCGAAAATCCGAAAAAGAAAAAAAAAATAAATTATTTTAAAATAATAATACAATAATATAATAAAAGAAAGGATAGGAAAAGTATCAATTTACACTCATATACTTTGAACTAATAATTGTATCAATTTAAATCTTAAACTTTTGTATTTATGTCATTTTACACTCTTCTTCATATTTCATTCGAAAAATATTATATGAGACCTATAACTATATAAATCAAGTTACTAAATTATCATAAATGGATCGATTCAGACTCTTTATTAAGATATCGATTTAGACTCTTTATTAAGATTATCTCGAAATCAATTCTAACAGTTACACGTGTGTAGACTTCTTCAAATATCAGATTGTTAAATTAGACTATTAAAATTGATCCATTCACAATTTTTAAAAAAATTCCAATTGGGAGTCTAAATTGATTTGTTTATTTAGGAGTTTAGTTGATAAAATTAGAAAGAAAAAATATATCTTTTTTATTCATAGGTTTTGAGTTTAACTTCGATTTGGTTCTTAGGTTTCAAAATGATTCAATTTAATCTCTAGCTTCAAACTGTTACAATTTTATCCTTGAGATTTAAGTTTTGTTTCAATTTGGTCTCAGGACTTTGAATTTCTTGTTTTAACTTTTACAAAGTTCTCAAAATTGTTGATTTACAAGAACATTTTAAGGGCATTTCGGGTCTGAGCTGGATATTATAGTCAGTGGCTATTATAACTTATGAGTTATAATAGTTTGTAAACTATAATAACTTGTGTTTGAGTTGTAGATTATTTTAATACGTGTAGAAAATAGCAAACAAGGTAATAAAGAAAGGAAAATTATGAGTAAAAAAATGGTAAACACTGTAACAGAGAGAGTCCGTCCATAAAATTAGATCAATGTACATGGCCAACATGAGCCTAACAAATTCGTCAAATTCCTCTTCGAGAATTGAAGCTTAGTTAACTGTTAATAAAAATACTTTTTCACGTCAAAATGGTTCATTTGAACTTTTTTAATTTCTTCTTCGTTAAAGTAATCAAATGTACACTCACATATGATCATCGTAAATTAATAATATGCATTAATTTGAAAGTATAACCTTATTTTGGAATTTGTAAAGTTCAAAAATTTGAGCCACAATAGAAATCAAATGTATGTGTGTATGTGTATGAACAAAATGTATATATATGGGCATCTCAAAAAAATAATATACAATAAACAACATCATTGTAAATTAAAAGAGGAAAGCAACATGAAACCTTCAAAATGGCGATTAGTCAAGTTTTGATCCAAATTGTCTTCACAAATCAAGTTAAATCAACATCAGTACAGCCCTGTCAAAGGCTCACCAACATATTTCGCCTTTTAAGCCGTTTACATTGAATGTGAGTTCACTCCCTTATGGTTGTGCCGAGGGTCAAGTGTCGAGTGCCGAGTGGGTTGTCTGCAGTTGATGCTGCCCTATTAAACGCCCCAGCGGCTGGTGGGTGGCCGCAGACCACCATCCATTCAATGCCCAAATCCCATAATTTGTACCATCAATAACTCCCCCAACTCAACTCAACTACCTCCCATCCTCTCAATCCTCAAGTTTTTTACTACTTCCAACAAAAGACACATCAAGACAATTCAAAGGCTGCCTTAATTCTCCATGATCAATGTACCCTGTAGTTCCATGCTTTCCAAGCATTCCTAACTTCATCCAATTGTTCACTGGGAATGCTTGTGTACTTGTCCAATTTCTCCACCCATTCTTTCCAAGGGGGTCTTTCTGTGTCCAGGAAGTTAGTTACCTCGGGTAATATCGCTGATCTGTAGAATTCATTCACTGACTTGACAATGTCGTCTGATTCGTTCAGTGTGAGCAAGTCTGGCCTCTTAGGAACTCCTGGTCGTTTTCTGTTGGAAAAACTGTTCCCTCTTAGGACTAAAACTTCAGCTGGAGCAATGGGTAGAACTATTCTAGAGAACTTGGACAGTGACAATGCTATAACATCTCTTGGGAGCAGTTTCCGCTTCACTGCAATAGCGGTTCCTATCATTTTCCGAATCTGTACAGGATGTAATAAAAGTCGCATCAGAATGGCCCTTTTGATTTAAACGTAGAACATTAACTACCAAATATTTAATATTGAAACCAACTTCATTGTTGACAGGATATGTTATTGCTGTTATTTTCTAATAGGAAAAATTCCCATATTACGAGTTCAAAAGGTACAAAAAGAGTGGAAATGAGAAATCTGTCTAAAGAAAGCCCGCTACCTTTCCGCCTCCCTTATCTCATTCCAATTCCTGAACTTACTAATAGATTATAGTTTCTCTCTGCCCAAATCTGCTGCAATAGTGTCTTTACCTTCATAACATTTTGAGCACAACAAATGTGGGAGTGCGGCCATTTGTCCAAAAGATTCTGGGTTTCTTCCTGAGGCTTTAACCTCAATGGAATGGTTTAATCTCTAACAGAGAAGATAAAGCTTTTCAAACAAATTTTAAACTTACACTAATAGATTCTAGTTTCTCTCCAATCAAGATTTCTACATTTTTGTACCGTTTGTACATGAGATTTTGGGTTTCTTCCTGAGGCTTTGACCTCGGTGGAATGGTTTAGTCTGTAACAGAGATGAGAAAGGTTTTCAAACAAATCAAATTGTCTCGATAGAGTTTCTATATCCACCTTCTAAAACAGATAATAAGAATTGATTTCAAATAGCATAGTTAAGTGCAGAAAAATTAAACTAGACATGTCTAATGGTGCAAGCTGATCCCATGAATTATGAATCTCAGGGAGTAAATGAAGGTTATGGTGGTAGATATTTAACAAGTCAAGCTCATAAAGCCTGAACCCATCAACTCGTATTTTCTGTCCACCAATGCACAGGGACCATGAAATTATTTAATGGTTCTCATACTATTAGAATTTAATTTCATATGAATTGATTTCAAATTGCAATAGGTAACTGCAGAAAAATTGTGGTATATTTGTCTAGAGGCGCATGCTAATCCTAAAAATTGTGAACCCCAGAGAGTAAATGAAGGTTATGATGGTAGATATTGAACAAGTCAAGCTCAAAAGGCTTGAACCCACGCTTTAATGCTAATCCTCAATTTTCTAATTCTTTGCATCCCACGAGCTTCAGCGTGGCTGTCTTCTCCAATGGCCTCCAGGTTGCAACTCGTCCAGAACACCAGATCCACGCTGCCGACCTGCAATATCCAATCCAGCCTTAGATCCATGCCGCCAAGCATGCCGGGCCTACTGGTCAGTATTCTTCCTCTGTTCCGATCGGGCAGCACCCTACAGCCTCTGTTCTAAGCGGGTCAATCAATCATGGTAGCCCTAGACCACTGGGATTTACTCCGGTTGGAATTCAACAACAAATTGTTAGCCTCCAACAGCAGATTGCAGCACTTGGGGCATATTGTGGGACCACAGCGAATCATCCGACAAATCCTCATCCAGATTTGTCTTCTGGCCTTCCGTTATACTCGGAAAACCTGGTAACTGCTTACTCTACTTTACCTACTACGAATATTTTGTCTGGTTCTATGGAAAACTCTGCAAGGATAACCATCGGAGAGAAACTAAATGGCTAGAATTATTTCTCCCGGTCTCAATCTGTTAAAATGGTCCTCGAGGGGCAACATAAGTTCAGATATCTGGCTGGGGAGATACCGAGACCAAATCCTGGGGACCCTCAGGAGCGGATCTGGAAGGGGGAGGACTCCCTCCTCCGTTCAATATTGATAAACGGCATGGAACCTCAGATCGGAAAGCCCCTGCTTTACTCAGCTACTACTCGGGACATTTGGGAGGCGGTCCAGAAATTGTATTCGAAAAGGCAGAACGCTTCACGGTTGTATATGCTACGGAAACAAGTCCATTAATGCAAGCAAAGGCCCATGGATGTGACGTCCTACTTCAATAAATTGTCTCTATTATGGCAAGAGATGGACTTGTGTCGTGAAGTTATCTGGAATTGCCCGGTTGACGGAGTTCAGTATGCAAAAATTTAGGAAGCTGACCGTGTCTATGATTTCCTGGCTGGCTTGAACTCGAGATTTGACACAGTCAGGAGTCGGATTTTGAGATAAAGACCGATACCGTCCCTCATGGAGGTGTGCTCTGAAGTCCGATTAGAGGAGGACAAGACAAGCGCTATGAATGGTTCCATTGTTTCTACTATGGACTCTGCTGCTTTTGGGGTCAAATCCTCTGGATCTGATAGTGACAAGCAAAACGGAAAGACTCCTCCGATATGTGAGCACTGCAAGAAACCGTGGCACATAATGGACCAATGTTGGAAACTACACAGTTTACCCCTAAATGGCAAACGTCGCCCTCCGAAAGACAAGTTTAAGTCCAGCCGTGCTCTCATAAGTGAAACTGTTGATGTTGCATCCCAAGGGACTAATTCTATTGATTTAGGTACTATTGGGATCGGCACTATTGTCCAACCAGGTACTCCTCAGTCCTTTGGTTTCTTTATTGAGGGAAATGAATTATGGATACTTGACTATGGAGCAACTGATCACTTAACTGGATCATCTAATCAATTCATCTCCTATTATCCAAGTGCTGGAAATGAGAGAATTCGAATTGCAAATGGATCCTTTGCTCATGTTGCTGGGAAAGGTCACTTGTCTCCGTTTCAGGGATTGATTCTACAGAATGTCTTGCATGTGTCGAAGATCTCTTACAATTTGTTGTCTATAAGTAAAATAACCAGAGATTTAAACTACAAAGTGATCTTCTCACCAAATGATGTTTCGTTTCAGGACTTGAGCTCGGGACGACGATTGGCACTGTCCGGCAAAATAGAGGACTCTATTTCCTTTCCGATGAAACTTCCTCTAGGAATTTTCCTGGGACTAGCTTGTTATCGTCTTTTACTGTTTTTGAAAACGATTATTTATTATGGCACTTTCGACTTGGACATCCAAGCTTTCAATATATGAAATACTTGTTTCCCCATTTATTTCGTAATGTGAATGTTTCTTCTTTATCTTGTGATGTCTGTATTCGTGCGAAACAGCCCAAGGTCTCTTTTACTTCTCAACCTTATAAACCTTCCCTACCCTTCCATTTGATACATAGTGATGTTTGGGGTCCGTCCAACGTCACGACTGTGTTCGGTAAATGGTGGTTTGCCACCTTTATTGACGATCTCACCCGTCTTACATGGATGTTTCTCCTTACTGACAAATCTGAAGTGATGTCTGTGTTCCAACAGTTTTACATTACTATCGAAACTTAGTTTAATGCTAAAATAGTCATTCTTCAAAGTGATAATGGACGGGAGTTTGTTAATCAGACCCTTCGTGAATTTTTTACTTCGAAGGGTATCATCCATCAGAATTCTTGTGCTTATACTCCTCAGCAGAATGGGGTGGCTGAGTGGAAAAATGGTCATCATATTGAGGTGGCCCGATCTCTCATGATTCCTGCATCCTTATCTTCATATCTATGGGGGGATGTTGTACTTACTGCAGCTCACCTCATCAATCGAATGCCCTCCCGTGTGCTTAGATTCTAAACACCCCTTCAGTGTTTTAAAGAGTCGTTCGCGTCCACTCGTCTCTTCCCGGACGTTCCACTTAGGGTGTTTGGGTGTACCGTCTTTGTTCATAATTATTGAAATAAGGAAAGAAGACGACACAAGGAGTTTACGTGGAAAACCCTAATTCAGGGAAGAAAAACCACGGTAGAAAAGAACTTATTATTTTTATGTCATCTTTACAATAGACCCAACCTCAGATATAAATAGAATAATGTGAAACCCTAATTTAGCAAATATAGTAAAAAGACAAACGGCTTGGCGATCTGCTGCGAAGCTGAAGAAATCGCGCCGATCTGACCCGACCCGGCAGCTGGAGCAAGACCATGACCGTCTGGTGTAGATCCGATTCTGTGCGACGCTGAGTTACCTACTGGCTGTAGATCGATCGCGTGCGCCGGCTGGAGAACGTGCGAGACTGAGACGGTTGTGTGCGAAGTTGAGGGTCCGATCGGTTGTGACCCGATCGCGTGCGCCGGCTGGAAGGCGTGACCTTCCACCACCACCTGCTGTTCGGCTGGAAAGATCCGATCGATGGTGTTCAGTTGGAACGGCTGAGACTGGAAGCTAATCGGCGCGCCAGCTGGAGCAATCCCACCACCTGCTGTTCGGCTCGCCAGCTGGATCTGTTCGGCTGAGCCACCTGGGATGATGGTTCGGAGATAGCGGTCAACCGCTGCTTGAATCACAGCCTCATTAGTCAACGTACCTTCACCTATTAAGTTTGATGACTGAGTTTCTTCTACCGGGGCTAGGGTTTCATCACCTTGCTCTGATACCATATTGAAATAGGGAAAGAAGACGACACAAGGAGTTTACGTGGAAAACCCTAATTCAGGGAAGAAAAACCACGGTAGAAAAGAACTTATTATTTTTATGTCATCTTTACAATAGACCCAACCTCAAATATAAATAGAATAATGTGAAACCCTAATTTAGCAAATATAGTAAAAAGACAAAAAGCCTCTTTAATTCGTTTATGCCTCTATTTTGCTTCTGGGATCATTTGACCTTCTTTGAGGTGGACAGAATAGCAGTAATGCACAGATTATGTTCCAAAAGCCAAGGAACCACAATCCGAAGGTGAGATGCAGGGTCAGAAGAGCTTGAAACAGGATCAGCCTCTGGTTCAACGTCGCTCTCAGCCAATAAAGAGGCACCAACTAACGTGTTTTGTAAGGAGAAATCGAGAGGAGGAGAGGTGGGATGACTGAAAGGGGAAGGTGGAGCGATGGAGAGGGGAAAAGAACTATAGTCTAAGTCTTCGTGGTCAAAGAAGTTTGGGCAAGATGCCGAAGAGTTGAATTTAGTGTCGAGTACAAGGTATGACCTTTTGTTTTGAATGGTGATGGATAGTTTGTGTGGGGAGTTATGAAGGTCGGAAGGAGGAGGCAAAGTGAGAGGATGGTTTACATTAGAGACCGATGGGTGAGGAAGCAAGGATGAGTTCGTATCAAGATTGGCAAAAGGGCTTGGATGGGCCGAGGCTGATGGAAGGTCGATTTTGATGGCTATGGGAAGGTCTATGGGCTTATCGAGGCAAAAGTTGGGCTGATGTGAAGTAGATGGTGGGAGTGTGATGTAGGGATATTAAGGGTATTTTGGGCATTTCTTGTAAAAAGGGTATTTTAGATATTTCTTGTAAAATGACAGATTATATTCTCTTTTAAATTCAGTTTTAATTTTAGAATAGGTGTGACAAAACCCTTCTCCTTTGGGTCTATTTAAAGGAGGTTAGGTTAGTTAGTTAATTAGGTGTGTACAAGCCCTTTCCCTTTGGGCCTAAAGGGAACTTATCACTCATTTTAATCAATGAATAAAAACTTTAGCTCCAAGATTCTTCCATGATTTCTCCAAGACTCTTTAGTCTTCACCATTTGGTATCAGAGCGACCTCGTGAAGGGACCTCATGACGAGTAAAGAGCTCGGTAAACTCCCCACTCTTCTCCCCCCTCTTCTAATCATGCAGAAGTATCTTTTTCCACTTCTCCTTGAACCACCAACCGAAGATTAGGCAATCTAGAAACTACCGTCAACAACATCATGGATCATATGAGTGCTACGCAAAGTTCTATGGCGGGTTTGCAACAAGCAATTGAAAAACTGACTTTGGACGTGGGAAGAATGGTTGAAAATCAACCAAGAACTCATCAAGAAGCACCAGCCGAACTCCAAGCTGGTGGAAACAATCAAGATCAGCTGCAAAAGGTTCAATAAAGGCCTGGAAACCAGCATCAATTACTTCAAAGAAACCAAGATTTGTCTAGAGGGTCTAAGAAATTCCTCCAAGAATTCAAGAACCAGCAAGAATACATCAAAGATTTGAAGATAGAGGAGTGTGGCTGCCAAATCTTGTTCATAATCATCAACATCTGCAAGTTTACCCGCCTTCTAGACCCGTGCCACCAAATTTGTTGGGGCTGGATTCTGATTCTTCCAAGGATGAAAACTCGGCTAGTCCCCAACCATATTACCAAGCAGGAATGATGCATCCACCTCATGGGAATAACCCACTTTTTCAACAACAAATTCCTTTTGCACAAGCACAGGGCTATGGGAATCAAGATTATTATCAAGATTGGCATGGACAACCAAATTGGAGGCAAGAAAATGACTTTAAAATGAAGATCGACATATCCACATATAATGGCAAGATGAATATCGAAATCTTTTTGGATTGGGTGAAAAGTGTGGAAAATTTCTTTGATTATATGGGAACCCCGGAACACAAGAGGATAAAACTTGTTTCTTTGAAACTTAAAAGTGGCGCATCGGTGTGGTAGGATCAAATTCAAGGCAATCGATGTTTGTATGGTAAAAGACCTATCACTAGTTGGCCAAAAATGTTGAAATTAATGAAAAAAACGATTCTTGCCGGCTAATCATGAGAGACTCCTTTACAACCAATTTCACCATTGCAAGCAAGGAACTCGTACAATTGAAGACTATACGGAAGAATTTCACCACCTAAGTGCTAGGAACAATTTGGCCAAAAGTGATAGCCAACAAGTAGCTCGGTCTGTCGATGGCTTGAGACGACATAAAGGAAAAATTACATTTACAGCCCCTATTTTCTTGGCAGAAGCAGTATCTGTGGCATCTACAATTGAGGAAGATGAAGCATTAAAACAGAAACGATGAGTTGGCCAAAGGAGCAATCGGGATAGAAATTCAACAACCACCAGAAAATCCATGGCAGAAACTTCAAAAAAGCAGTCCAGTGAAGTATCTACTAAAAACAAGGGGAAAGAAGTTGAATCTAAGGGAAATCCTTCTACTTTTTCTTCTAAAAATAATAATAATCTTATAATAGACCTAATCTGGCAAATGCTTTAGGTGTGGTCAAATGAGACACCTTTCTAACGATTGTCCCCAAAGGAAGAACCTCACAATTCAAGAAGAACGTGAGAATAAAGAAGATGAAGACTACTCTGAGGAAGATATCGATGTGGCCCAACCGGATGAGGGAGACATTCTTTCTTGTGTAATCCAAAAGGTTCTCTTGACTTTGTTAACCGAAACAAATCCTCAAAGGCATGCGTTGTTTAGAACCCGTTATAACATCAACGGGAAGGTATGCAACGCTATTATTGATAGTGGTAGCTCAGAAAATATGGTGTCTAAGAAACTTGTACACCACCTTAAGCTAAAAGTTGACCCCCATCCAAGCCCCTATAAGGTAGGATGGATTAAAAAGGGGGGAGAGGTCATTGTTAATGAACTTTGTACGATTCCATTGTCAATTGGAACACATTACAAAGATCAACTCCTATGCGATGTCCTAGACATGGACGCTTGTCATATTCTACTTGGAAGACCTTGGCAATACGATAATCATACCAAACATAATGGTAATGCCAACACATATGAGTTTGAATGGATGGGTAAAAGGTGATCCTTGTACCTATTGATTTAAAAACTTCTATGAGCAAACATATCATCAAGGAAAAGCACAAGGCAAACTTATTTTCTATCATGCCTTATAAACAAGCTTGGGCAAATGCAAACACATTCAAACTAACTTTATTTTTCCATGTCAAACCCAAGGCCTTATTACCAACCCCTATAGACAATAAAGTGCAAAACCTTTTAGACAAGTTTCCCTCCATTACTAAGGTCCCAAGTGGCCTATCTCCACTTGGATATTTCTTGTGAAAAGGGTATTTTAGATATTTCTTGTAAAATGACAGATTGTATTCTCTTTTTAAATTCAGTTTTAATTTTAGAATAGGTGTGACAAAACTCTTCTCCTTTGGGTCTATTTAAAGGAGGTTAGGTTGGTTAGTTAATTAGGTGTGTACAAACCCTTTCCCTTTGGGCCTATTTAAAGGGAACTTATCACTCATTTTAATCAATGAATAAAAACTTCAGCTCCAAGAATTCTCCAAGACTCTTTAGTCTTCACCAGAGTGTAATGGAGGAAGGGAGCAAGGGGAGGGTTGGGTTGAGGAGGAGTGGGCTTTGATTGAGAAATGGTGGGTTGGAGAGAAGTGGGCTTTTGTTGGGATAAGTTTGGTAGGGCGAGGGGAAGACCAACAGGTGTGTTAATGGGCTGGGGGATGGGCTTTTTAGAAAGGGTAGATAGGCCGATTGGAGGAAAATCGACCTATTGGGTTAGTGAAGGAGACGAACGGATAGGTATAGGCTGAGGGATGGGAGTGAGATAGAACGGGTAGGTAAGGGGTCAAAGGGAGGTATCTGTGGAACATGTGCAGACGCTGACACGAGGTACGGTCCGAGGAGACCCTTCTGCAAGTCAAATCGCGCATGGTTTTCCGCGTCACCTGGAAAAGGGCATCCGTCCGATGGCTAAGAGCCATGGATTCCGACAACAAAACTGAGAAACTGGTTGCTATTAAATAAGGGATTGATTTGCACCACTATCGAAGACGCAGATGGAGAAAGAATCCCAACAACGGCCGGATTGAAACTTGTGGAAATTTCCTTAACTCTAATCGTTGTTTCTAAAAGATCCAGGCGAGATAATGTTTTCTTTGCAACCTCAACGAAACCGCCGCAGGTGTCCCCAATAACCTTGAAGGTATGGTCGTCCCAACGGTCCAAAAGAAGGTTTCTGATTCTGATCCAACCACCATAGTAGGGAACAACAGGATTCGCTTTGGCCGAGCTATTACTCCATGGGGTGAATTTGAGAGAGAACCGACCAACCTTGTACCAATCTTTGATCGACCTGAGGGTTTGAGTTTGTTCCCCATCCTCGCATCTAAGAAAAGCCCGATCAGCTTCTATAGGATTAATTGCACAATGGTCACAAACGTGTACTTGGAGGGCCCTCATAAATTTCATATGACCATAGCTATTTCTTAATTTTTTGAAGGACTACTAGCACAGAAAACTCCCACCAGGTCACTCAGCATTGATTTTTGAAGGGGGGAAAGAGTTTAAAAAGTAAAATAATGCTGCAAAAAAATTGTCGAGTGGACACAAGAGAACAATTATAAAACCAAGTTTTGGCTCCCACGCGGCCAAAAGCAAGATCTAAGCTACCAGAGGCGTTAGAACGGAAACCCCAAATCTAAGTAATAGAGCTGCCAACTGAAATTAAGCATAAATGGAGTAAATATAGATAACTTATAAATTGGAATGAAAATGGATGAGAACAAATTATGTACCATAAAAACAAGTTAGAGAAAGACTAACTTGATGCAACATGAATGATTCTCCCCAGATGGAGATCTCAACGAAATCATATCCAAAAGATGTTTCCAGCTTTCCACAAGAACAGCAAAGAATCTTTCTGAAGTGTGAGGCACCTATACGATCCTTCTCATCTGGCTCATGAAGCCATCTTGCACGAACATCCTTCGGAAGTTCTGATCCATCTCCGAGTTTACTGCATACTTCAGTTGGATTTTCATAACAAACACTTAAGCTTGGAGAACCTTGATCTGGTTCCTTGACTCCTTCAACAAAAGTATCATCTTCTCCATCACTTTCCTCAAACTCGGAGTTCGAGACATCACTAGGTGATACCTCATGGCCATATCCTGGAGATCGCTTGGCTCGAATTCTTGTTCTATACTTGGAACGTATTGTATAGTTATGAAAAGGGTGCTCCCCCTGTACCCAAAAGGAATCCACCTTTGTTCTTCAATGCCATACAATTGTCTTCCCAAATAACAGTACTATACAATATCAAATACTAACAAATCATGCTTCTTGCAGCGAAGAAAGGGACAATCTGATCTTTGTATAATTAAATGAAGGAGATAATAACCTACCTGAAAGGAATTTAATATATCTTTAAAGTCTGAGATGTGGTAATCAACTTCAGTAGTTTTAAGTTTATTTCCAATTCCAATAAGCTTAGCAGGGAGGACATAAGAATACTTCCGAACATCACACTCCTTTCTAGGATCAAAGCTCCTTGACAAGCGACAAAATTGAAGTAATGTTACCACTTTGTAGTAAATGCGTAAAAGTGTATCATGCTAATGCTAAAACTTCATTTACTCACTTAAAAACACCAATGAGAAAAACTCAAACACTCACTTCTGTGAAGGTACAATGCCAAAAACCTTGATATTATCAGGAAGATAAAAGTTGATGTAATTAGCAAGCGAAATACCACAAGGGTCGCCCATCCATGCACTTTCAGGGATTTCCATTTTTAAGGCTATAGTTGTAGCCAAGGAATGGACCTTGAAAATGAAAGAAATGAGAAAACAAATCAAAACCACAAATAAGATCATAAAAGTCATAAAAGGGGTACAACAAAGACATTCAAGATATTTACTCCTTTATCAGTTCGACTACTCCTCGCCCATGAGATTTTGTTCAGATTTCCATAGTTACTTTCACGAATTCCACCAGCTTTATATATTGCAGCTTCCAATTCTTGTTCGATTGCTATACATCAAAACTGTATAAGGTTAATTTCTGTGTTGTAATTCCCAGCAAAAGGAAGAAAAAGGAAGGACGAGAGAGAGAAACAGTATTATTCATATTCCATTCTTATTAGTACTTTATTATCATAGCCAACGGAAGCACTTAATACTGTTTAATGGTAAAAGAAACATTGAAGGAGAAGAAATGCTATTTTAGGATACTTGGAGAAGTGCGAAAAAAATAAGCAGTGGTTATCCAGTGCCGTCAACTTTTTTATTATTGGGTGTAAAGAAGGGGCAATTTCCATAACATATTTGTCAATGTACGGGAAAAGTAAACAGGATAAATGTATCTAAAGCCTTCTTCAGTTGGTTATATTGTCTCAGGTGAGAGAACTGAGTTTTTAAATAAGAAAGAATCAATAAATGACTAAATAAAATAAATGGAAGTCTAACCAAATCCTTTGTGATTAATGTACGTAAAATAATATATCAATGTCAAGGTTAGCTAAATGGTTAAGTGGATAATTAGTTGAAGTGTACTTAAACAGTTTTTGATCTGGTGGCATACATACTAAGTTCGATTATTTCTTGGAAATAAGTATGATTATTATTTCTGTCGATCAATTAGATTGTAATGAAATAGTTGTAGTTAGGAACTAACACATGGTGAGCGCAAAATTTCATGGTCGCTGACAAAGTTTAAATGCATTGGTGTTGCTTACATGTCCTTTTATCTACTCCTTTAGCAGTAACTATTCTGCCACACATCTTTGGTTCTCCCAAAACATGTAACAGCAAGCTTGTTTAACACTTCCCCTTGGAAATTTGCCTATTAAATTGCATTGTCTTTAATACATGGAATCCAATTTGTCAGTACTAAATGGTCCAGATCATCCTCCTCCCTCCTACGAAGGACACACCATTGAGGATGCAACACCCACCTTCAAAGACTTAAAAATGCTGATAAGTGAAATCAAAATCCAGATTCCTGGCTCTGGAGCTAAGAAAAACAATGATGTTCATGGTTATTCGCCTCAAGAATTGAAAGCATTAGGACTCAAGTAGTGAATATTTCTGCATCTTGTGGAGTACTTTGGAAAAGGTTTTCACTATGACGTGTAAAGTGAAGGCCAAGCAGTACAAAGATCAAGTTCAAGAACAAAAGTAAAGGCAGTTTATCAATGTAAAACTATTTTAGAAAAATGAAATTCCTTGCACTTGTTATGCAGCTGGGTGAGCTCCAAGAGTCAACTTTGATAGAAGAACTTCCTGCGAAGTTAAGTAATCCCATGATTTTCGCATGGGATTGAATGCTAGCAAGAAGGCTACAAAACCCCAAACTCATATGACGTAATGTAAAGCCAGATGCATGGGTTTATAAAACCCAATCCCATGCCAAATTCTGGGCATCCAAACGGCCCTTAGAGTCAGAGATTCGATGAAAGACAAACATATTTTTCGGTTCTTCAAAGGTGCTGTTAAATTGGTCTTTATTATAGATTGGCTAATGCAGATGGACCTATGCCTCTTATGACCATAATTGATTTTCGACACAAACTGTGTTAGGCACACTTTACTACAGAAACTAAATTACCAATATCACAACTAATCTTGTATGGATTCAATCCTAACTGCATGAGATCAATACTGTTCCTTCACGGGATCCCATTCGTTAGTGTGTCAAAGCTTAACTGCGGTGCTTTTAAGTGTAAACTCAGTTCAACATTCTTGAATGGAATACATTGAGCTTGAGAAAATCCCACTTGGTTCATATGCTCACAAAGCCACTTTCGGTAGTCAACTACTGTTTGAGATCCCCTGTTCACTCCCCCCTACACTGAGCTTGTTAGGGGAATGTCAAGTAATTAGTAGGTCAATTAGTCACGATGTAATTAATCAGCTATAAAGTTGTTAATTGCTTAGTGAATCTCAATTATTTCAGTTAGTCACTGTGAACTAAGTTAGTTGTTGTACCCTACATTTGGCTAAGTAAGTCATTCTGCAAACCACTATCAAATTCACTGTGAAAGTAGACAGATCAAACACGGCAACAGAATATTCAGCGGATGGCATTGCCAATCCACCGACAGGCATTTGCATGACAATATGTTAATGATGTAAGAAGAAATTTATCACGCAAAAACTTACTTGGATGTGACTGTTGCTCGCGTTGCATTTGCAGCCCTGAATTTTGAAAACTCAAGAGTTAATGAACTGGTGAATGATTCACAACAGGATTGTCAAGAGAAGCAGAGAGTAATATCAAATGAGACCTCTATAATCGGTCCCAACATAGCCAATCCGCAAAACGACCTTCTTCTTACGGAAAGCTTCCCATTTCCGAAGCTGGTTCGGAGCGCACTGAGTGGAAAAGGCATCAGTGGACGCAGTAGAAGATGCGGAACAGCCCGAAAGTGTAGGCCCAAGACGATGGGTCCGTGAAACGAAAGTAGGGTAGGGAAAAAGAAAGCATGAAGATGAAGTTTTGGTTATCCATGGGGAAAGCGGGAGTCGCAGAGAAGAGACTGCCATTGCATTCAATCTTGTACTGTGAAGTGTGAATTGGACGGTGCAGCTAAATTAAGTTTCTTTTCGAAAAAATAAATAAATAAATAAATAAAAAATTCGACTCCCGCTTTCCCCAGGTCAAATAACCCTACGATGACATCGTCATCGTACCAAATTATAAAATTGCTCTCTCCTTTCGTCTTCTATACGTTTTATTGAAATTTCCTCAAACATAATAGTAATCTTGTGTCGCTCATTCCATCTTCAAACGACATCGTTGAATTGAAATCCATCAAACATTCCTTGTAAAACTATCCACTGTTGCCGACAATGAAGCTCTTGGGTAAGTGAATTTAATCTTTGTCTTGCATGTTGTGTCTATTTAGATTTTGGGTTGGAATCGATCGATTGTCTCGATGGGTTACGGGGTTTAGTAATTGGTCACATCTTTATGGTTCTCGTCTATTTTTTGGGTTTCGATGTGTTATGTGGCATTAAGGATGAAGACGAGTTATATGTAGAGCCAGATAAGATGAAGGATATTGAAAGATATGGTTCAGTTAAGGCGAGCGAGATAGGTGAGAGTGAGATTTTTGATAGTGAGATCGGCGAGAGCGTTATTAGCAAAAGTGAGTCTAGCGAGACTTAAATATAATGTATGTTTACTAATTTTTTTAAGAACCTTTCACCTGATAGATTGAATGTTCATTTCATGCAGGAGTAAATTAAGATGTCAAAATATTTCAAAATACATGAAGTTGATCGGTTTCTCAAGCAAGTATTGAGCTTAGCCCACATTGTGAATGCCAACAAGACTGTGGAGGAGAAGCTTACCAAACAATAGTTAGAGGTGTTTGGGAGAACATTTTTTTGGGTGATTCATAGATATTGATATTGTATTCAACAACTCACCTGTCCATCATATGTTTTTTAGAGAAGTGAAGAAGAAGAGAGTTACCTCGATCAGCTTCTCTATTAGAGGAAATGTCGTCACATTTTCGAAAGACGTTTTTTTTTATTACTGGTTTATGACTGTCCCTAACACGAGTTGTTCAAAGTAAGGAGACTTTGAACTTTAGTAATCGATTTGACTTTGAACTCATTCCACGTCAATTTACTAGAAGAAGAATACAAGAAGTTGGAGTTCGAAAATGAGGACGATGTTGTTAAAATCATCTTAGTGTACTACACGGAGGTTACAATGATGGGAAAGAACAAACATAAAAGTGCAGTCGATCGTAGATTATTTGAGGATGTTGTCAACATGGATTATTACAATAATATAGATTGGAGTACAATTATTTGGAAAATGACACTTGATGCCATCGAGATTACTTTGAATGATAAGGTTGGTGTATACAAGGAGAATGTGAAGGGAAATAAAAATTATGTTATGAAGTACTCTCTGTGTGGATTTCCCCAAGTATTCTAGGTAGATTTTCCTTAACATATGTTTATCATTGGTTTAACATAACCATAATTCTAAATACATGCTATTTCATATTTAAGTGTGGACGTACTATTGGGGTTGATGCCCTAAATCTTGTGATCTTGTAGTTTGTAATTGTATTTGTACAAACTTATTGTTTTTCTAATAAAATAAGTTGTATTTTTATTGGACAATTAGTTGCATTAACCCAAAAACCAATAAACTAAGATTCAAGGTTATTAGATATTACTTAAACGTGTATGTGGAGACATACAGGTGGATCGTGTTTAAATGATAACTTGAACGGTCTGTAGTAGATGGATAAGGTTGGGTACCTTATCCTAGTGACACTACGGATACGACTCGTTTTATAGTTGTTACAATTGTTGTAAAATGCTACAAATAATCTGATCATGATCATTCATGTGGAAACATGTGAGGGAGTGTCTTATACAGAGAGTTTGTATAAGACTGAACCACAAATGAATAGTCTCTCTTCATAACACTGTTGATAGAAGAGACTTACATTTCACTAGGATGACCATAGGTGACTTGATCTAAATATCAAGTGAGTTGTGAACTTCAGCTTATTAGCGTGGTCCTTTGATTTGTATGGGTGAGAGTGGTCAAACTCACAGACTCAATAAGCCTACTATTTTGGGGATTCGTCTAATTAGATAGTTGAGAACACAACTACACAAGAAGAAATTCATTCATTCTCTATTATTAAGGTAAGTAGATAAATTACTCCCTTAAGGTTGATTTCGAGGCTTGAACAATGTGGCGCAACACCTTCTCCTGGCCCGATAAGGTTTCGGTTATAGTTGGACTATAACTAACTTTTCACTAGAGGAATCAGTGGTACTCAAGGAGTTAGATTACATGAGTATAATTGTAATTTTGACTCAATTGTACTTACGAGCAATTCCTGAAGGATCAATGTATCATTGATTGGTTATATCCAATGGACACAAAAATATATTTATAGTGCAAAAAGTATAGTTATCGATTTTTAGTGGAGCGACCGACAATTAATAAATGTTGATTAATTTAATTAAAGAGTTTATTAATTATTCAAGTATCATTGGAGCTTCAATCTATAGATCCATAAGGTTCCTTGTTAGCTCAATAAGAATTAATGAGAATCAAACTAATTTTGAATTAATTTGAATTGTTCAAATTAATTAAATGGAATTAATTATATAAAATATAATTAATATATTGTATATGATACATTATAATATAAAATTTGAATGAGAGGAAATGAATATTTAAATATGATTCAAATATTAATTATATGAATGTGATTCATATAAAAACTATAGGTTAAAATTAATATGAATATGATTCATATTAATACCATAGGTTAATGAGAGAGTAATAAACTATATGTTATATTATATGTGATATAACATATAGTTGAATATACGTACGTACGTATGTACATACATACATACATACATACATATATATATATAATTAAAATTCAAAATTTTGAATTTTGAATTTTTAAATCGAGATAAAAGAGTTTACCTCAACACGTCTCTCTCATAAAAACGTGATACAGAGATTGTGGATGTATATGTGTGTGTGTGTGTGTATGTATGTTATTAAAATTCAAAATTTTGAATTTTGAATTTTTGAATCAAAATAAAAAGTTTAATAACTCCCCCAATACACCTCTCTCATAAAAATGTGATACAGAGATTGTCGATGTATATATGCGTGTATGTACGTATATATGATTCAAATTCATTAAAGGAAATTAATTATATAAGTTATAATTAATATATTGTATATGATACATTATAAAATAAAATCTTAATGAGAGAAACAAATATTTAAATATGATTCAAATATTAATTATATGAATGTGATTCATATAAAAATCATAGGTTAAAATTATTATGAATATGATTCATATTAATACCATAGGTCAACGAGAGAGTAATAACCTATAGGTTATATATATATGATAAAACATATAGTTGAATATATATATATGTATATGTATATGTGTGTATATATATATATATATAATTAAAATTCAAAATTTTGAATTTTGAGTTTTTAAATTAAAATAAAAGGGTTTAATAACTCCTCCAACCCATCTCTCTCATAAAAAACGTGATGCAGAGATTGTGGAAATATAGAACTCCAACTACTTCATTTTCACTTATTATCTCTCTGTGAGAATTCTCTGTGTTTTTTCTCTAAAAAAAGCTTTCCCTTCCTCATCAAAATTAATCAATAGAAGCTCACTCCTCTCTATTGATTCTCATCATTGAGAATAATGAGGAAGATTTTACGACGGTGTTCTTTTTGGGCAAGTGTTGTTGAGTTCGAGATATCAAGACGAATTTTGTACGTGTTCGTGTCGAGAAGAGGAAACGTGAAGATTTTGATTCTTCAAGGGTTAGTCCCTTGTTCCCTTTCTCTTCTTTACAATTCATTGTAGAAATGCATGTTTAATTAGTTTTGTTTATCAAATTTTTCGTTCATTTGTATTTCATTTTGTAAAAACGGAACGGGACATGACGCTGTCAATTGCTTCCGCTTCGGGACATTCCAAACCCTTCAATTGATATCAGAGCCCGTTTGTGTCTCTAATTTTCATTTTCGAACATTAATTTAGAGTTGTTGGTAAGTGTATAATATGCATTTTGAATGTTGATGGTTTGCTCATTGGATGTTTCAAAGTTGGCATAGTTTTTACTAGTTTCATCAATCAGTTTGTAAGGGTATGATGTATTCTTAGCCATTTAATTCTTGCAATCGAGTATGTATTTAGTCCACGTCATTCATAGAGAGCTTTCGGCTTCAATTTGGAGAAATTTGAAGCAAGAATGGAGCAAATCGAATGAACGGGCAAAGCAAAGGAAGCTTTTTGCCTTAGAGTGCAAGGCTAGAGCACCGCGACGCTTGCCCTACGCTATAAGGCAAAAATCCCAGCATCGTTACGCTCTAATAGCAGTGTTGCAACGCTGTATGGAGCATCATGACGCTGCAAGCAGTGTAGGGGTACACTATGGTAGGACAAAAGCCAATGTCGCAATGCTCGCCTGGAGTGTTGCAACGTTCTAGATGTTCAGTGCATGTCTGAGGCCATTTCCAGATCGTGGCTTCAAGCTTAATTGAAGGCAATTTTTTTTTTTTTTGTGTATTTATTAATCGTTAATTTGTAGCACTACAATAATCTTGGCTTTAGATGTCAGTTGGCATTTCATACACGATGACAAATTGACTATATGATGTTAGTTTCAAAAAAATACATATATGATGTCAACTTTAAACTGTCATCGAACTGGTACTTACAATGGTGGTTGTCAACCGCCATCTATAGACACAAAATGACAGGAAAGAAATTGTTAATTTTCCCCAAATTTGAAGCATATAAGATGACAGTTTAAAATCTTCGTCAATACAAAGGTTATAATGACGGTTGTGAACCGCCATTTATAGACATAATATGGCGGGATTTTTTTTTTTTTTTTTTAATTCACGCCAAAACTTGAAGCATATAAGATGGCAGTTTAAAACCACCATCAAAATAGAGGTTATAACGACTGTTTAAAATTGTCAACGATCCATTTAATTTAATAATTTATTATTTTATTTATTGGGAATGTCCTAAAACTCGCAGCTCGTAATTTTGGAGACATACTCTATTTATCAATAAAAGTATTATTGAAATTACATTGTGTTATAAAATCCAATTAACGAACCCATGGCTATAGTATGAATACTTTAACTTTATGTAGAGACATAAAAGATGACCAAGTTATAGTATATAGCCTAAAGGTCTATAAGTATATGGATCAGATTGGGTACCTCATCCTGGGGACACTATGGATACGACTCACTTTGTATACCAATACAAACGATGTGATCTCGAAATCGTTCATATGGAGACATGCGAGTGGGAGCATCCTATGCAAAAGAAGTTTGAATAAGATCGAACCACGAAATAGTCACTTTTCTTTATAACGACTGTTTACTGTTAAAACTGACTATTTCAATTCGATGACCTAGTGTAACTCGATCTTAATTCTGAGCTAACTATAAATGCATGTTTATTTGGGATTATCCTTTAATCTGCATAGGTGAGAGTACTTCATCATCACTGCTCAATAAGCCTCCCATTTTTTTTTGTTGATAAAACTAGATAGATAGTTGGGAACATGGTCCTGTAAGAAGGAATTCACTCCTACCCAATTTAGGGTTAGCAGATAGGTTGTGCTCTTAATTATTGATTCTCGGTCTTGAAAAAGGGGCCCGCCATCTCATGGTAGAGAGGGACAAAGTTTATTAGTTGGACTATAAACAAATTGTTCAATAGAGGACCAGTGGTGACTTAAGAAGCAAAATGTATTTATAAGGGTAAAACGATAATTTTGACCTAGCTGTAAATACGAACGACCTGTGAAGTACCGACTTATTGATTATGGTTAAATCAAGTGGATAAAAATATATCTAGTGATGAGCGTGCAACTACTAAGCTATAGTGATATGTCTCGGTAGTTAACAAATATTGATTAATTCGGTTTGAAGAATTTAGCCAATTAATATCAAATTGTTGGAGCTCATGATCTGTATGTCTATAAGGTCCCTCTACTAGCTCGTAAAAGATTATACCTTGGATTAGAATATCGAGCCGATTTGAAGCGTTTAAATTCAAAATTAGGGTTTGGAGTTTGAAATGTTTAAATTCAATTTTAGGGTTTGGATAATTATATTCGATATAATTAACATTTAAATTTATTGAAATTAAACGTATTTGGAGAGTTAAATATATTTAAAGAATGATTTAAATATTAATTACATGAATAGGATTCATGTTTAAACTAGGTGTTTAATTAATTTAATATTTGATATTAAATTATTATTAATTAATTAATTAAATAAATTAAAATTCATTTTTTAAAATAAAGAAATTCAATTTTAGAATTTGAATTTAAATTAGATTTAATTTAGCTTTAAATTAAATTTGATTTTAAGATGAAAAAAAAAAAAGAATTTAAAAAGGGTTTTAAATTATCAAAGTGGATTTATCCCAAAATTATATTTGAGTGGATTAATCCATAAAATAACACCTAGCCCACTTAGATAGTGCTAATTGAAGTGTCAATCAGTCGATCCTTATAGTGCTTGCATGAATTAAGTGAATAAATACTTTGAATTTTTGAAATTTGGAGGCATGTAATCAGAATTTTGAGAAATTCTACAGGAAGTTTTTCTTTCAAACCCTCTCCAATCCCATCTTCAATTGCTCTCAATTCTGAGTTTCATCACTCAATCCAAGTTGAGAATAGTAGAGAAGATCCTCTTGGTGGTCTATTGGAGATTTGGAGATCTAACTCGTGGAGATTGCAAGGATTTGAAGTAAATCTACAAAGGTTATATATTTCTTAAACCCTATTTGTTAAAACTATTTTTCAGCATGTCTTATACTCAAATCAAGTGTAATTAGAGTGTTTAATAATTCTTTTGGTTTCCATTTTATGCCTGACTACTTTTTCATTATTATTCTATTGTTTAACAATAAAATATAGATTTTATTTACTAAATTTTGGAAAAGCCATCTTATTTCAATCAAAACGATGCCGTTAGATTAAAAGGAAAAAAACCAAAAGTGCGCCTCTATCCCTCATCTCTTGCGTGCGTCGTTCTGATTGCGTGCGTCGTTCTGAGTTGCGCCTATATCCATCATCTCTCGCATGCGTTGTTTCTTCCATCAACGACGATTTTGAATGGCCAAGAGTTGTTTTCAATCGACGATTTCAGCTGACCAAGAGTTCGACGGCGCAGGTTTTCATAATAGTTCGCCGTGAGAGTTCATCAGCGTGGGTCTCGACGGCTCGGAGTTCGCGACGTGGGTTTTGACAGCATGGGTCTCGACAACACGGAGTTCTCAATGTGGTATTAATGGTGCGGGGTTTCACGACTCAGAGTTTGACGGAATTTGGAGTTTGGTGGCATTTGGAGTTCGGCAGCTTGGGGTTTGACGACTTGCTCACAATGTTGAATGGTTAACTTTAATGTGCAAAGAATTTTCTAAGGTATTCTTTAATCTTTTCTTTATTTATTAATTTTTAGATCAAATTGCATGCTCATTCTTTGATAGTTGTGAATAGAATTTGTATTAATATTATTAATTAATATTCTTTGATGATTGATCTAATAAACATCAATCTGTAAAGTTAGCCTCGTAGTTTCATGTTATCTGAATCAATGGTTGATTATTTTATGTGTAATAATCTATTAAACAAAGATCCAAGATTATCTTGTGTAACTTAAACATGTATGTGAAGACATGTAAGTATGGATATCCTATAAAAGAGTTTGTATAAGACCGAACCATGAAATACACAGTCTCTCTTTATAACACCGTTGCTAGAAGAGACTTACATTTCACCAGAATGACCGTAGGTGACTTGACCTGAATCCTAAGCGAGTTGTGAACTCTAACCTATGGGGGCATTTCTTTGATTTGTATGGGTGAGAGTGGCCAGATTCGTCGCCCAATAAGCCTACCATTTGGGGATTCGTCTGAAGAGCTGGGAATATAACTACATTCCCTATTAATGGTGATCAATGGTACTTAAGAAGTTAGATGTAACTATGGGAATAAAACAATCATTTTTGCCTAGTTGTACTTACGGGCAATTTGTGACTACAATTATCGGTAGTTAGTGGAGTGACGGACAGTTAATGAAAGTTGAACAATTTAATTAAAAAGTTTAATTAATTAATCAAATATCATTGGAGCTTCAATTTATAGGTCCATAAGATCCTATCTTTAGCTCAATAAAGACTAATGGGAATCAATTTAATTTTGGTTTAATTTGAATTTTTCAAACTAATTAAAGAGAATCAATTGTATAAGATACAATTAAATAATGTATGTTGATATATTATAAAGTATGAGAGAAATAAATATTGGAGTATGATTCAAATATTATTTATATGGATATGATTCATATAAAAACTATAAGTTATATGTTATATGTGATATAACATACAGTTTAATATTTATATATATATTAAATTAGTTAATGTATAGATACAAGGGAGGAAGTTATTTTAACTTGCCCAACCCCACCTTAACCTCTTAAGAACGTGAAAAAGGAAAAAAAATAGAGAGAAGACAATATGCTTCCTCATCTCAATCTCTCTGTGATCTCTCAACCAAGATCTCAAAAAGATCACCCTCTCCCTTATAACCAAAATCGATAATTAGAAGTCCACGACTCTCTAATGATTTTCGTCCTTGGGAATAACGAGGAAGACCTCATGGTATTGTCCTTTTCATCTTGTACGTTGTGTTCTTGGTTGCGGGTTTGGAAGATCGAAAGAAGCATCCAGTGATCATGATTAGGAGAGGAAGAGAGAAGATGATATTATTCATAGGTATGTGATATCCTATCCCTCTTATCCTCTCTGTATTTTCTCAGTAGTATCATGCTTAAGTTAAAAATTTGTTTATTTATGAGTTTCCATCGCTCTAAATTATGTTGTATGTTCTGTAAAACGAAATCTAAAGACCGATGCATCCAATTGCTTCTACTGTGGGGAATTCCAATCCCTTTAAACTTTTCATTTATTTAAGTGGATCTCTTGATTTTCAGTTTAAAACATTAAACTAGAGAAGCTATCATTAACGGATATGGTAAGAATTTACATTATTGTATATCAGTTGGATTTTTATTAGCTTTTGATAAGAACACAATCATATTCATTTTCATTCCTTCTGATAAGGGTCATTGGATATTGTGTGTTGTTAACATACATACAAATACAATATATATTTTAGACTCACTACACTCTAGCAGGTTGGACGATCTGAAACATGTTATAAATATGTAAGTTTGTCAAATATTGTATTAATATAGTTAAATTTTCAATTCTTTAAGTTTGTTAAAAGGTTTGCATTTTTTTTTTTTTTTTGACGTTCTTATCTTCTATTAGAACAATGAAAATGTATAAGGCTCAAAGTATTCACTAAAAACAAAAAAGTGCCAATACGTCATGGCTCTGAAGGATATATTAACGAAGAGTTCCATGAGCGAGTTCGGATCGTTCCAATTTCACCGTGACCGAAATACACCATATACATTTAAACGCACAGTTATGCAAACAAACATAATTAACGACATGCTTTGAACATGAAAAAACAAGGAAGAGAGTTCTCATACTAGTTGAAGACGCTCTTCAAACTGTGAAACTCAATGCAGCGGAAGACCTCTACCCGATCAACCAACGCCCAGCAGATCCGTCGACTACAGTAGCACGAACAACCGCAAACCAACGAACGCAGCAGGGACGACACCATTAGAAAAGAGCCCCAGGTATTCTCGCAAAGCGTGGTATTTGGTGAGTTTGGTAGAGGTAGAAGGAAGAACAAATCGTGTAGGCGATAAGCAAGTGAAAGAGAATATGAAGCTATTGCATAGCAAAATGCTTATCGCTTAGAAGAAACTACACGATCGTGTAGATTTTACTAAACGATCGTTTAGAAAACAGTAGGCGATCGTTTAGCAAACACGACACAATATACAATCGTTTAGAAAAGCTAACCGATCGTTTAGGACTTAGTGGGCAATCGTTTAGGTACTAGGTAGGCGATCGTTTAGGCGTGAGATATACGATCGTTTAGGCGCTGAGCGACTGTCCTATAGGCTCTCGAGTTTAAGCGCTCGATTACGTTTTCACACCAACATAAACCTTTCGATCTTTTTCCAAACTATTCAAAATGAAACAAATTTCATTTTTATTCATCAGTTATAATAACCGAGCATGTTTCCCACTAACGCACGTCCGATAGAGATTTTAGGTTAATTATCATATAATTAACCAATTAAATTTTTACTAAATATAACCATATTATATTTTTACCCTATAGTTTGATATCACATATCTATTATAGTAATTTCTCTTCTACTTGATATAAATCATATTTATATCTAATTTCCTTCAAAATAATATATCTCATACATTTAGCCAATTATATCATATATAATTAACCAGTCCAATTATATCATATATAATCGAACTTCCTCTTGTCAATTTGAACATTTCAAATTAACCCAAACATTGATTCTCGACTTTATCCAAGCTACCTAGGGGACCTAATGGACCTGTGGCTCGAAGCTCCAACGGTCCGTGAATAGCTGACTAAACTCTTTAGCCACGAGATCCACCATTCGTTAACTATTAGGCATTCCACTAAAGACCAACAGCTGAACTCTTCTTACCACAGATATATTTTTGTGTCCATCGGATATAACCAATCATGAGTCCAATGACCCTTCACAGATGCTCGTAAGTACAACTGGGCCAAATTACCTTTTTGCCCCCGTAGTTACATCTCACTCCTTAAGTACCACTGATTCCTCTAATGAACAATACAACATAGTCCAACTATGTGTGAACACCTCTCAGGTCAAGAGAAGGTGTGTGGCGCAACATCGTTCAAGCTCCGGAATCAGACCTTAAGGGACCTATCTATTTACTTACCCCTACCTCGGGGAAGGAGTGAATTCCATCTTGTGTAGCTGAGTTCCCAGCTCCCAAATCAAACGAATCCCCAAAATGGTAGGTTTGAATCGGCGACCTGGCCACTCACACCCATACAAATCAAAGGACTGCCCTCAATGGCAGGAGTTCCCAACTCACTCAGGATTGAGGTCGTGTTACCTATGGTCATCCCACTGAAGTGAAGTTTCTATCATAAATGGTGTTATATAACGAGACGTTAACACTTCGTGGTCAGGTCTTATACAAATTCTTTGTATAGGACACCCTGTCCCCAATACGAATGATCAGGATCAGACCATATGTGACAAGTCACAATCCTTCTGACCATTCCAACAAACGGGCCGCATCCGTAGCGTTACCAAGATAAGATTTTCCTCCTATATCCATATATTACAGACCATTTTGGTTATCACTCAAGACATGATCTACTTGTATGTCACCACATATATGCTTGAGTCACATACAGATTGTTGGATCAACACCAACATGCAACGGAAAGGAGCAGGATCTATAAGTATTCTAATTCATTAATTTTGATTGAAAAGAAACATGCTAAAACAAAGTTTAATGGGTTTCATGAACATACCTTGGCCGGACCATTGAAATCTCCATTTCTAGTTGCTAAATCCTTCAAATCCTTGTGTAGACCACCACAAGATCTTCCCTACTATTCTCTTGGTGCTCTAGATTGAGTTGTGGGACTCAAAATAAGCTAGAATCAAAGGGAATATAGAGAAATCTCACTGAACCAATCCATTGAAGAACACCTTCTTCATCCGAATTTTTTAGCAAAAATTTAATCGGTTCATCACCATTTTCTTCACTCTAATCTCTTCAATATATTGTAGACTATCATGCAGAGAGATGTGCTGCATGGATACAACTCATGCTTGGAGTAGATCAAGGAAGAGGTTGTGGGTTCCTAGTGAGCAACTTTGAAGATGAACTTGAAAAACCTATTTTTCAAGTTTGTGTGATTTTTCAATTTACAAAATCTATTTTGATTTTAAAATCATATTTTATTTCTAAAATCAAAATTTTATTAATTTTACAAATTAATTTTCTGATAAAATTAATAAATAATTATTTAAACAATTTAAATAATTTTAATTAATTTAATTTTCAATATTAAATTAATTTTTACACAAATGCATCTCCATATATTTAAATCATATTTAAATATATTTTATCCAATTTCGTTTGATTCTAATTTGAACGTTTCAAATTAACTTATCACGCTACTCTAGATTAATCCATTTTTGAGCTAGTAGGGGGACCTCATGGACCTATAGATCATGGGCTCCAATGATCCGAGATTAGTCGATTAAACTCATTAGACCGATCTAATCCCCATTCATTAACTAATGAGTCACTCTACTAAAGCCCATAGTTGAACTATCCTCACTGTAGATATATTATGTCCACTTGATATAACCATGATTAGTAAGTTAACCCTTCACAGGTTGTTCGTAATAACGGTTGGGTCAAATCTCTATTTTACCCCCAAAATTACCTCTTATTCCTTAAGTCCCCACTGATCCCCTAATGAACAATTATTTTGTGATCCAATCACAAAACCGAGTCCCTCTCATGCCAAATGAGAGGGTGAGATTCCTTGTTCAAGCCTCAAAATCAACACTTAAGGGAACAACCTCTCTATTATCCCTAAAGCGGGTAGGAGTGAATTTCCTCTTGCACCCTATGTCCCCAGCTATCTATCCTGTCTTACCTCTAAAATGGCAGTCATATTGAGCCGGCGCGGTTGAGCCAACCCTCACCTATACAAGTTTAAGGGCAATCCCAGATAAATAGAAGTTCATAGTTAGCTCAGGATTAAGGTCAAGTTACATAGGTCATCGCTTTGAAATAGTCAGTCTTAAACAGTAAACAGCGTTGTAAAGTAAGAGTGACTCATTTCGTGGTCTGATTTTGTCCAGAATCTTTTGCACAAGGATACCCCCACTTCTCATATCCAATATGAACGAATTAGATTCATTTTATTTGTAGCACTTTACAACTCCTTGTAACAACTACAGAGCAGGTCGTATCCAATAGTGTTATCAAAATAAGGTACCCAACCTTATCCATATACTATAGATCATTTTAACTATTTACTCAAACCTGATCCACCTTTATGTCTCCACACAAAGTTCAAGTACTCATCCAATAGTCAAGGGACTTTTAGGTTTATTGGATTTCTATTCAAGCAATAGATCCATTCAATAACACCTTTATTGAATTATCAAAATAAGTTCCATTGTTTACATACCACAAGTTTTAGAAAATAAAACCCAACACAGATAAACAGAGATTTTAAGTTTATTGGTTTGTGGTAAAGCAAAAAAAATATGCAACTAAGTAAAATACAAGATGTGAAGTAAAATATCATATATTATACAATACAAGCGTTCGTACAAATTGTTTACAAACTACAGGACACGAGACTTTAGAGCATCAACCCCAACAATCTCCCACTTGTCCTAAAGCGAAGTGGGGTGTACAATAAACTAGTACAAAACAATAAACTAGGGCATAAAAACCCAGTACAAGAAAATCTCCCACTTGCCCTAGTTCAGCCACGACAGATCCTGTAGACCCATGCTTCGTAGGTGACCCTTAAACGTTGTAGCCGTGAGAGCCTTCGTAAATGGGTCAGCAACATTGTGCTCTAAAGCGATTTTCATGATGATCACATCCCCTTGATGCACTATCTCACGAATTAGATGATACTTCCGCTTTATGTGTTTGCCGCGCGTGTGACTCTTTGGCTCATTGGAGTTTGCCACTGCTCCACTATTATCACAATAAAGGGTAATGGGCCTAGACACATATGGAACAACTTCCAGTTCTGTCAAGCACTTCATGAGCCAGACGACTTTCTTAGTAGCTTCGCAATTACTATGCCTCCATAATGGAGTCAGCGATGCACCCTTGCTTAGTGCTTTACCACACTATAGCTCCTCCGTTAAGAGTAAAGACTGACCATGATGTAGGAAGTTAGAATCCGTGTATCCAGTAAAGAACAAATCCTTAGAACCATACACGAGCATGTAGTCCCTCGTTCTCCAAAGATACTTGAGGATGTTCTTCACTGCAATCCAGTGACCCTGGCCTGGGTTAGACTGATACCTACTGACTATGCCCATAGTGTAGCAGATGTCTGAACGAGTACAGAGCATCACGTACATCAAACTGCCAAGGACAGACGCATATGGGACCCGTCTCATCTCCTCAACCTCTTGAGGCGTCTTAGGACACATTTCCTTAGACAAAGTGATTCAATGCCGGAACGATAGTAGGCCCTTCTTGGAGTCCTGCATCGAGTACTTGAACAACATCTTGTCAATGTACATTGCCTGAGACAGTGCTAGCACTTTGTTCATACGATCCCGAACAATCTGTATATCTAGAACAATTTGGAATTGGGTCGCTACCCAGTTCTTAACTGTAGACAGTAGGCCTACATCATTCCCAATGAGTAGGATATCGTCTACATACAACATTAAGAAGACTAATGAAGCATTGATGATCTTCTTGTAGACACAAGGTTCATCAATGTTTTGGTCAAAGCCACACGACTTGATCGCAGTATCAAACTGTATGTTCCAAGATCGAGACACCTGTTTCAATCCATAAATGGACCGATTCAGTTTGTAAACCTTTTGCTCTTTACCTTGGACTACACCATATAAATGGTCTGCTCAAGATTGCCATTCAGAAAGGTCGTCTTGACGTCCATTTGCCAGATCTCATAATTATAATAAGCTGTAATGGACAGGAGGATGCGAATCGACTTTAACATGACAACAGGCGAGAATGTCTCCTCATAGTCAACTCCCTCTACCCGGGTATAACCTTTTGCCACAAATCGAGCCTTGAAGGTTTGTACCTTCCCATCAGCACCACGTTTGCGCTTGTAGATCCATTTACAACCTATAGGGCGAACCCTATCAGGCTGATCTACAAGATCTCATACTAAGTTGAAGTACATCGACTTTATCTCGAGATCCATGGCCTTGACCTATTCATCCTGATCAACATCCTTCATTGTTTTCTTATAAGACAACGGATCCTCAACGTCACCATCTTCTACCATAGCAAGGATTTCCGTGAAACCCAAATAGCGAACAGGTGGGTTCGCTACCCTCCCACTACGTCGAGGTTCCCTCAACTCTTGAGGTGGAACCGACCTACTGGATGTACTCCCATCAACAACTCTTGTTGATGTAGTAGGCTCTTCAACAACTCTCGTTGAAGTTTCAGTAGTTTCATTCGAAAGCTCACGCAACACGACTTTGCTTCGTGGACTGTGCTCTATGATATGATTCTCCTCTAGGAAAGTAGCGTTTTTTGAAACAAACACCCTATTTTTCGTCGGATCATAAAAATAACCCCCTCGTGTACCTTTGGGGTAGCTTACAAAGAGGCACGACCTCGACCGTGGTTCCAACTTCTTGGGATTAGCCTCAAGCACATGTGTAGTGCAACCCCAAATGCGGAAGTGACGTAAACTAGCTTTACGCCCGTTCCACAACTCCAGAGGTGTTCTCGCAACACTCTTGGAGGGAACACAGTTGAGTATGTATATCGTAGCCTCCACTGCGAAACCCCAAAACGAGTTTGGTAAGGAAGCGTAACTCATCAACGAGCGAACCATCTCTAACAAGGTTCTATTTCTCCTCTCCGCCACACCATTCTGCTGAGGTGTACCCGACGCTGAGAGTTGGAAATGATTCCATGTTCTATCAAATAGTCTTGGAATGTTGAGTCCAAAAACTGTAACATCCCGCATTTTTATTTAATAATAATGTAATTTTCAGTAACTTTATTAGTTGAAAATTCAGTAATTTTCCTTAGTGGGAGGGCATGTTTGGAATTTTGGATTTAAAGTGTAAGTACGAGAATTTAAGTGTTAGCGTGAAAATTATTCAAGTTGAAAATTAATGGCAGGAATTAATTTTCTTTGGAAAAGGAAATGAATTAAATAGTATAAAGGGGAATAAGGAAATGATTTATTATAATTATACTATTTTCCTTTATTATTATTATTATTTTTAAAATAAAAAGGAGCACCCACCCCTATCTCCCTCGCGCAACCCCTCTCTCGCACGAGCGCCCCCCCCACTGCCTTATCCGACCGCCACACTTTCCTTTCACAGCCATCCGATCGCCACCGAGCCCTCCTCACAACCCAGACGCGCCTCCCTAAAAAAATCCGGCAGACGCGCCTTCCTCACTAGATCCGGCAGACGCGCCTTTGCCCACCGCACGGGCCAGACCCGCTGCCGATCGCCGCGCCTCCCTCACTGCCTCCCTTTGCTGCTCATCGTGCAAATCTCGCCCAGCCGGTCTAAATCGCCACCGCCGCTAAAACCCCTGACCGTCGCACTCCGTCGCTGTCTCCCAGCAGCTTGAGCCGTTGTCGCCTCTAGTCGGGTTCTCCACTGTCCATCGCTACGCTGCCTATCTTTTGTTGCGTGGGTCTTCGTCGGACTCTTAGATTTTGGTAAGATCTATTTTGTGGTTGGGTTTCTTGAAAGATTTTGGATGCCCACTAAGTTGGATTAAAGGTTAAATTAGTTGCATTATTTTGATTTTAGATTTGAGCTTGGGAAATTATAGCAGCGACTGTCCAGCGGATTCAAGATCATTCGATTAGAGTTTTGGTGAGAGTTATAGTCCTTATTGTTGGTTTGTGGGCACGCTTTGATTACTGAATTAAGTTTGACTTAACCCTTGTATCTTTAAGGTTCCAAGTTGTCGTCCATTGGGATTTAAAATCTGTTAGAAGGAGATTTTGGAGTGGTTGTTGATCAAGTTCTTCGGGTAAGCTTTTGGGTATTGTGGTTTTGAAGATGAGATGTCGCAATTATTATTGGACTGAAATTTAATGGTTGTATTCGTATGTTAGGGCATTACTTCAAACCGCGGTCATCGTTTGGTTGTCTGAGTTTATCTGTGGAATTTCGATTAAGGTAAGTAATTTTACCACTGGAACTGCCTACAGGCCAGGCTTTAGTTGTATGCTAGCATGATGAGTGTATGTTATGGTAAATGTTAGCATGTTGATTGATAGTATGACCTTAATCAAAGTATATTCTAGCATGAGTTCTGATTTGTTTAAATATACACCTAGGCACTTGATTGTTAGTATGAGATGGTATGTGTTTCCATATGTTGGTATCTGATCTGCTGATGTTGAGGCATACTTGTATGTTGTGGAACTATG
Source organism: Benincasa hispida (assembly GCF_027475165.1). NCBI lineage: Eukaryota > Viridiplantae > Streptophyta > Magnoliopsida > Cucurbitales > Cucurbitaceae > Benincasa > Benincasa hispida. The sequence continues at coordinate 15,912,047 of NC_143485.1, forward strand.
ATGTTAAGGTATACATGAATGTTGTAGAAGATGTTGTTGAGGATTATGTGTATATGGTAGAGCCATGGTATCGAGGATTACATGTATGTCATAGGTTCGTACGGTGTTGATTTTTGAATGTTGAGACTATGTGAATGTCCTCACTGATTAGTTAGATGCTCACCAGTTTTGTGTTTCCTTCGGGATTCACCAGTTTGTGTTTCCTTCGGGATTCACCAGTTTTGTGTTTCCTTCGGGATGCACCAGTTTTGTGTTTCCTTCGGGATTCACCAGTTTGTGTTTCTTTCGGGATTCACCAGTTTTGTGTTTCCTTCGGGATTCACCAGTTTGTGTTTCCTTCGGGATTCACCAGTTTGTGTTTCCTCGGGATTCACCAGTTTTGTGTTTCCTTCGGGATTCACCAGTTTGTGTTTTCTTCGAGATTCATCAGTTTGTGTCTCCTTCGGGATTCACCAGTTTGTGTAACCTACGGGATTCACCAGAGGTAGTGGGCATACTTAACTACAGTAGGATAGGACTCAATCTCTTACCTGTTTCATGTGTGTAAAAGTGTCATAGGTGGGTATCTAGAGGATATATATGCCTCGTTTGACCCCAGTGGTGGGGTTACTTACTGAGTATTTCATGTAAATTCTTTCTTTTGTTGATGTTTCAGGTAAGGGTAGAGATGCACCGGCGATGGCGCAGCGAAATTCGTGATCATGCCACCGGGACTAGTTTTTACGCTTCCGCATCGTGAAATTTAGAGTCCTTATTTTTCCCTTCATGTTTAGTTTTATTGTTTGAAACTTATTATGAATGATTGTTTTTTTTATATTTTTAATAGTATTTACGAATTATGGGTACCCTATTATTGTTTTAACAATTGCATTTAATAAATGGCTTTTGAACTTCTCTTGTCCATTTAGCATTTATTTCAACATAACTGAGTGTCGTTTCAAATTCTATGCATGCATTTATTTTAGTAATGACCTAACCTAAATCCTAGGGGAGGGTCGTTACATCTCCACCTCGATCCGATCGAAGTGTTTTAATCCGTTTATTCAATGCGTTTTCAACTTCAGCCTTGGACTCTTTGAACTTTTCAAAGGATTCAGACTTCCGTTGCATAAGATAAACATACCTGTACCTGGAGTAATCATCAGTAAAACCGATAAAATACTCATCGCCTCCTCGGGCTCGCATATTCATAGGACCACAAAGGTCAGAATGTACTAACTCAAGAGGCTCCTAGTCTCTATAACCTTTTTCAGTAAAAGGTTATTTAGTCATCTTACCCTTAAGGCAAGATTTACACACTGGTAAAGAATTTTCTTCTAACTCACTTAGAAGTCCACTTCACTAATCTCTATATCTTATTGAGATTGATGTGCCCTAAACGAAGATGCCAAAGTTAGAAATACATCGACGTTTTGATTGAATTACGACAGTTTTAAACAATTCAGTATTATGGAGGGAATTAATGACTAACGGCCTTAGCACATATAAATTCGATTCTAGATTTACTGTGCAAATAAAAATACCATCTTTATGGAAAAATGCTTTATCCACATTAAAAGAGATAGTATATTTACATTGTAATTAACACTTTACAGAAATGAGGTTCCTTTTTAGTTCAGGAACAATATATACATCATTCAAAATAAGAAACCTATTCTGTAAAGCTAACTGGAGCCCTCCCATTGCCACAGCTGAGACGACGTGCCTGGTGCCTACTCACATCGTCATCTCATCAGTCTCCAGCTGTTGCTAAGATCTAATCCCCTAAAAAGAAGAAAAAACATGGTTATTGGCACCCGAATCAATTATCCAGGTTGAACCATCATTCTCCATTAAGACAGTTTCAAGAACTAGTAAATCATATATACCAGTATCGGCCTTGGCTGCTTTCTTTTCTTTCAGATATCAAGGACAGTTCCTCTTCCAGTATCCATCTTGGTTGCAGTGGAAACACTTTCCCTTAGCAACCGGTGGACGCCTCCTTAAGGCGACAGGCGGTGGGTTAGCAGGTACCTTCCCCTTTTCCCTTACCACCCTTATTCTCCTTCCCCTTTCCAGAGTTAGAAGTAGAAGGTGCAGACTTCGTTCCTGAGGTCGAACCTCTATAGAACGTCCTGGAGGATGAAGCAACATTTTCTTCACCATTCTTCCTCTCCTTACTTTTCAGTAAAGATTACTAGGTCTGCAACTCGTTGATGAAAGTTGTTAGGTTATATTTCACTTTGTTAAGAATCACATTGCTAACAAAGTGCAGAAAGCTATTCAGTAATGAATGCAGGATTATGCTAATCTGGCTGCCCTCATCGATGGTAGAATCATTCAACTCCGCCACATTAAAGTGGACCATCATGTTAAGCACATGTTCACGAACAGAGGTGCCTTCTTCCATTTTGGAGTTGAATATATATTTAAGAGCCTCATGCAAAAGTTGTTCAGACGGTTCTTCAAACATCCCCCGTAGGGACTCCATGATCTCACGCGCTGAGACCATAAACTCATGTTTCTTGGCCAAGACTTCAGAAAGACTTGCCAAGATGTAGGCTCAAACTTTTTCATTCGCCCTTGCCATCGCTCGTATGCCTCCCGAACATTTCGAGCAGCATTAGGAGCTGGAATAGGAGGACAAGCCTCCGTGAAAGCGAACATGAGATCCTCAATGATTAGGATCGTCGTGACCATGTGTTTCCATGTTGCAAAATTATCGCCAATAAGTTTTTCGGCGCTTGACAATGCCAGCGTGGCTGTTGCCATTGAAAAAGTTGCTGAAAATACGAACAAAAATTTATTAGATTTTGCTAAACCACTTTTAAACCAATCAGCTTTGCAAAACAGTTTCAAGTATCCTAAGTTATAGACTTCTATTTTGCAATGATGCCCAGTGAGGCAGGACAAACGTCATCAGTGGGGTGTTCAATTGTGCCTTCGCTGGTATGAGACATTCTCAACCATTAGGCAGAACCAACTCTTGGAACTGAACCTAACAACCATCATTTTTCGGTCCAGAACTGTTAACCTTTAACAATTTTGTGTAAGTGTGACCCTTCGCTTTCGGTGCCAGAGTCTCGCCCTAATGAGCCTACCGTAGGGAAGAAGCAGATTAGGACAAGAGACTGAGTTACCTTATCCTCTTACAAGAGATCAAAAAAAGAAACGTGCAAAACTGCCATCCTTTAGGGGGACACTCCCAGGGTGCCTCGAGGCAATGCGCTGTAACTTTATTCAACCTAACGAGGGAGACCGAGAGATATGCTGTCACACTTCCCGCTCCCACTTACTATGAACACTCTCTCTATCCACCTTGATATTGACCTATCTAAACACCATCCGTTAGGGGGACACGCCAAAGGTGCCGCGAAGCCGAAGGTAGATCTCACGGTGTGGACTATTTAGGAGAAACGTGAAAGGTTTAAATGAAGCATCTTATACCCCAAGTACCTCCCACTGAATGTTCTACCTAGGATTCATTAACATAGACAATTCGGTTATTGATTTTAGTCTAAGTCTTCTTTTTAATCTTTGCTCATAAACAACGTTTGTCTATGAAAAATGAACAAGTTCAAGTAGTCACATTTAAACACTTTAATGGACTGTCGTTAACTTGCATGTATGCATCAAATCTATCTAATTCACCTTTCTAGATAAGTTCCTAGGTAGGGGTGTTACGTTTCTGTCAACTTCAAAACCCTAACAAATCTATCTATAAGGGACCTTTTGTCTAAGGCGGGTTCTGTCTAGGTTGAGGTATTTAGATAGATTTGCTACACTTTAACCTTTTATTAGCCAATTTAATCATATTAAACTGATTAAAAGATTAAAGCCTCAGGGTTGCTAATCATATTATAACCGTGATCTTAGGTTTATATGATCTAAGTTTTAAACACTTTAAAATTGTGAATTAAACCTAAGTGAGCATGCATGTCTTTCTTATTTCTTTTAGTTCTAATTTCTCTTTAACTTTAAAAAAGAAACAACTAAAACCATTGCGCACAACGAGGTGTTTATAATATTTATAAAGTAACCTATGTGTCATGCTTCATGCAATTTCCGATCATTACTATAATGCATAACAACCAAGCAAACATGCTAACATCCACCCATATAGTAAATCCCACCTATGTGCATGCATAAATATAACTCTTATATTATATGTTGCATGAGCATGCTCTTACATAATTAAATCACTATTCTCTACATTATAACAATTACAATAAAGAGATGATGCATGACCATTGCATAACCTAAGGTGGGATTTACTATATGTGCATACCAAATGACATATAAAAAAACATACATCGCATGTAATAAATAAAGGATTAATGGACCAAGATGAGCCTCTACAAAAACCGGAATGAAATAACCCTATCTATTACATTTTTCATCGAGCAAACTGGTTCACAAGCAAATCGGGTCTTGTACCGTCGAGAAGACTCCATCGTGTAGGAAACGTCGTAGGTAGACGATCGTCCAGTGCACACTAGATGATAGAAACAAAATTAAACGATCGCGTAGACGACAATGAGCTTGCGAAGCCTGATTGTCTATGCGATCGCTTAACGCGGCAACAGGTAAACAATTTACCTTACGTTATCAAACGATCGTTTAGTCAGTTACTAAGCGATGAAGCTTGTTGACCTAAATGATCGTCCAGTGCACGTGCACGTTAAACGATACGTGAGAATCCCATCGTCTACACAACATGATACTCAGCGATCACGTACCTGATCGTCAACACGATGCGATACTCAGTGATCGCGTACCCTATCGTCAACACGATGCGATCAACCATTGATCGCATACCCCATCGTTTAACCGATGCAATCAACAACGATCGCGTACCCTATCGTCTGCACGATGCGATCAACTCTCGATCGCTTCCTTCCTCGAAGAACCGCAACGCTTGCTCTGATCTTCTTCACGAACGACTCAAAACTTCAAACAGACTTTGAATACAGACTCGATAACGATTATTAATCACAAAAATGCAGGAGCCTTTACAAACAACCGCAAATCTAAAAGAATTAAATCAAACCGATGTTAATCATCCACGAAAACATCCATTAATCCCGCACATCCACAACAATTTAACGATTAAACAATGTAGAAATGCACCCACCAAGAACGTAAATGTCATTTCGTTGCAATATGAAATTAGAGTATCAGAATCTGGCTCTGATACCAATTGAAGGATTTTTTAGCAAAGAGTTCCACGAACGCGTTCGGATCGCTCTAATTTCACAATAACCGAAATACACCATATACATTCAAACGCACAGTTATGCTAATAAATATTAATTAATGGCATGCTTTGAACAAGAAAAAATAAGGGAGAGGGTTCTCATACCAGTTGAAGACGCTCTTCAAACTATTGAACTCAATGCAGCGGAAGACCTCTACCCGATCAACCAACGCCCAGCAGATGCGTCGATTACAGCAGCATGAGCAACCGCAAACCAACGAACGCAGTGGGGACGATACCGCCAGTAAAGAGCCCCAAGTATTCTCGGAGTGAGAACCCAAAGCATGGTCTTTAGTGAGTTTGGTAGAGGTAGGAGGAAGAATAGATCGTGTAGGCGATAAGCAAGTGGGATAGAATATGAAGCTATCACATTGCAAAATGCTTATCACTTAAAAGAAACTATACAAACGTGTAGATTTTACTAGACGGTCATTTAGAAAACAGTAGATGATCGTTTAGCAAACACGACACACTATACGATTGTTTAGGAAAGCTAACCAATCGTTTAGGACTTATTGTGCGATCGTTTAAGCACTGAGCGACTATCATATAGGCTATCGAGTTTAAGCGATCGGTTACGTTTTCATACGAACGCAAACCTTCCGATCTTTTTCCAAACCATTCAAAATGAAACAAATTTTATTTTATTAATTGGTTACAATAACCGAGGATGTTCCCCACTAACGCACGTCCGAGAGAGATTTTAGGTTAATTATCATCTAATTAACCAATTAAATTATTAATAAATATAATCATATTGTATTTTTACCCTATAGTTTGATATCACATATCTACTATAGTAATTTCTCTTCTGCTTGATATAAATCATATTTATCTAATTTCCTCCAAAATAATGTATCTCATACATTTAGCCAATTATATCATATATAATTAACTAGTCCAATTATATCATATATAATTAACCAGTCCAATTATATCATATATAATTGAACTTTCTCTTGTCAATTTGAACATTTCAAATTAACCCAAACATTGATTCTCGACTTTATCCAAGCTACCCAGGGGACCTAATGGACCTGTGACTCAAAGCTCCAACGGTCCGTGAATAGCTGACTAAACTCTTTAGCCACGAGATCCACCATTCGTTAATTGTCAGACATTCCACTAAAGACCAACAGCTGAACTCATCTTACACAGATATATTTTTGTGTCCATCAAATATAACCAATCATGAGTACGATGACCCTTCATAGATGCTCGTAAATACAGCTGGGCCAAATTACCGTTTTGCCCCTATAGTTACATCTCATACCTTAAGTACCACTGATTTCTCTAATGAACAATATAACATAGTCCAACTATGTGTGAACACCTCTCGGGCCAAGAGAAGGTGTGTGGCACCACATCGTTCAAGCCCTGGAGTCAGCCCTTAAGGGAGCTATCTATCTACTTACCCCTACCTCGGAGAAGGAATGAATTCCATCTTGTATAGTTGAGTTTCCAGCTCCCAGATCAGACGAATCCCCAAAATGGTAGGTTTGAATTGGTGACTTGGCCACTCGCACCCATACAAATCAAAAGTCCGTCCTTAATGGCAGGAGTTCCCAACTCACTCAGGATTGAGGTCATGTTACCTATGGTCATTCCAGTGAAGTGAAGTCTTTGTCATGAACGGTGTTATATAACGAAACATTAACACTTCGTGGTCAGATCTTATACAAACTCTTTGTATAGGACGCCCCCGCTCGCATGTCCCCAACATGAATGATCAAGATCAGACTATCTGTGACAAGTCACAACACTTGTGACCATTACACAAAGCGAGCCACATTCGTAGCGTTACCAGGATAAGATTTCCCTCATATATCCATATACTACATACCATTTTGGTTATCACTCAAGACATGATCTACTTGTATATCACCACATACATGCTTGAGTCACATACAGATAACTAGGGATTTTAAGTTTTTTGGTTTGTGGTAAAGCAAACAAAACATGCAACTAAGCAAAATACAAGATGTTAAGTAAAATATCATATATTATACAACACAAGTGTTCGTACAAATTGTTTACAAACTACATGACACGAGACTTTAGGGCATCAACTTGAACAGGCTCCCCGTAAAGGTAAATAAAATTGAGTAATAATCAATTAGCTATTATTACATGTAAAAAAAATCTTAATTATTGTTATTTAACTTTACGGTTTAGTGCCCTCGCCAAAAAGGTTGCGTGGAGTGTGGATATTATGTGATGAGGTTCAGGAGAGAAGTTTTACATCATCCAGACACTCCTATCAAGTCTCTTGTATGTCATCGTTCTAACTTTTTACATATTGCAAACTTAGCAATAATGAATTTATTGTAATATTTTTTATTTATTTACTTTGATGTAGTTTAATACCAAAAAACCCTTTTACCCAAGAAGAACTCGATGAGGTCCGAGTTCAGTAGGCGGAGTGTATGTTAAACTACACTTGATCAGATTGCATGCATGGTGCTACAATATTTGGCTTTTGCTTTAAACATTTGGTATCCCTTGGGCATTTTGTTTGTATAGTTGCTGAAGAATTTTTTGAAATTTTGGTAGATCATAGGCATTATGTAGTTTTGATACATATTGTATAGCATTATTTGGTTGTCAAGTTCTTGAAGATGTTTGTTTGTTTGTTTATTTTTTTAAATGATAGATCTTATACATTTTGTATAGGTTTGAAAACATGTTATGTAGTTCTAATTGAAATTCAATTGTGAGTTGATCATCAATACTTAAATGATATGACAATCGTCCACCCAACTCTGACATGGTGCTCTTAAATTCATCTTTAATGCCCGTTTGAAACAAGGGGCATCTGTTCGAGAACATATTCTAAACACGACGGTCCATTTTAACATGGTTGAGATGAATGGGTCTGTCATCGACGAAGTCAGTCAGGTTAGCTTCATCCTGAAGACTCTACCTGAGAGTTTCATCCAATTCCATAGTAACGCTGTCATGAACAAGCTAAACTACAATCTGACCATCCTTTTTAATGAACTACAAACTTATCAATCCTTAATGAAAGTCAATGAGCAAAAGGGAGAGGAAAATGTTGTCACTTCCACTAAGAAGTTCCATAAGGTTCGAGCTCTAAAACAAAGTTTATACCTTCTTCTTCCAGCACCAAAAAGTGGAAAAAAATAAGGGAGGTCATAGGAAAGCTAATCCTGTTGTGGCCTAGAAGGGCAAAAAGGTCAAGGTTGCCAAAGAAAGCTGCTTCGTTGCAACCAAGAGGGATATTAGAAGAGAAATAGTGCCAAGTATTTAGCAGAAAAGAGGAACAAGGTAATTTGATTTACAAGTACTGGAAACTTGTTTAGTGGAAAATAATGATTCTGCCTGGATAATTGATTTAGGTGCCAATAATCACCTTTGTTATTCTTTTCAAGGAATTAGTTCCTGGCAGTAGCTCACGACTGGTGAGATGACTATATGTGTTAGAATTAGGCAAGTTTCCTCAACTGTAGCAGTGGGAGACCTTCGATTAATTTCTTAGAGAACACATTTATTATTAGATAATGTATGTGTGGTTCCGGATATGAAACGAAACCTTATTTCTATTAAAGTTTTGTTTGAACAATCATATTTTGTAAATTTTCTTATAAATAAATCGTTTGTTTATAAGAATGGTGTATATATTTGTTCAACAAACCTAGAAAGTAATCTTTATGTGATAAGGTCGTTAGCATATAAGGCTTTCCTTAATACTGAAATATTCAGAACTACAATAACTCAAAATAAAAGAAAAAATGTTTCTCCTCAAGAAAATGTCCAACTTTGTCACCTAAGATTAGGTCACATAAAACTCAATATGATTAAGAGGTTGATTAAGAATAGACTTCTAAGCGAGTTAGAAGAAAATTCCCTACCTGTGTGAGTCGTGCCTTTAAGGCAAAATGACCAAAAGCCTTTTATTGGAAAAGGCCATAGAGCAAAAGAACCCTTGAAACTTGTACAATTGGACCTCTGTGGTCCTATGAATGTTAAGCCAAGAGAAGGGTTTGAATATTTCATCCCTTTTATAGACGATTATTCGAGGTATGGGTATGTATGCAACATAAGTCTAAAACCCTTGAAAAGTTCAAGGAGTACAAAGCTGAAGTTAAAAATGCATTGGATAAAAAAATTAAAACACTTTGAACTAATCGAGGTAGAGAGTATATGGATTTAAAATTCTACGACTATGATAGAACATGGAATTGTATTTCACTCTCATCACCTAATACACCTCAGCAGAATGGTGTATCGGAAATGAGAAATTGAACCTTGTTGGACACTGTTCGGTCTATAATCAGTGGTACTTAAGGAGTTAGATATAACTATAGCGGTAAACTAGTAAATTTGACCTAATTGTACTTACGAGCAATTTGTGAAGGGTCAACACACTATTGATTGGTTATATCCAATGGACACAAAATATATATGTATAATGCGAATAGTGAGCTATCGGTCTTTAGTGGAGTGAACAACGATTAATGAAAGTCGATTAATTTAATTAAAGAGTTTAATTAATTGATCAAGTATCATTGGAGCTTCAATCTATAGGTCCATAAGGTCCCGTTGTTAACTCAATAAGGATTAATGAGAATCAAATTAATTTTGGATTAATTTGAATCGTTCGAATTAATTAAAGGGAACTAAATAATATAATGTATATGATACATTATAACATAAAGTTTTAGTGAGAGAAATCAATATTTGAATATGATTTAAATATTAATTATATGAATGTGACTCATATAAAAACTATATATTAAAAATGATATAATATGATTTATATTAATACCATAGGTTATATGAGAGAGTAATAAACTGTAGGTTATATGTTATATATGATATAACATATAGTTGAATATATATATATATATATATATTAAAGTTTAAGATTTTTAATTTTTTGAATTTTTAAATTAAAATAAAAGGGGATCAACTCACCTATCTCATATAAACGTGATATAAAGATCGTGGAAATATAGAACTCCAACTGCTTCATCTTCATTTACTATCTTTTTGCAAGAATTCTCTATGTTTTTTTTCTTAAAGAAATCTTTCCCTTCCTCACCAAAATTATTCAATAGAAGCTCATTCCTTTCTACTGATTCTCATCATTGAGAATAACGAGGAAGATTTTTTGTGGTATTTTTTTGGGGCAAATGTTGTTGTTGGTTTTGCCGAGTTCGAGAGATAAAAAAGACTTTTGTTCGTGCTTGTGCTGAGGAGAGGAAACGTGAAGATTTTTATTCTTTAAGGGTTAGTCCTTCAATCACTCTCTCTTCTCTATAACTCATTGTAAAAAATGCATGCTTAACTAATTTTGTTTATCAAAGTTTTTGTCCCTCTGTATTTCATGTTCTATAAAATAAAAATGGGACACAACAGCAGTCAATTGCTTCCGCTTCGGGGCATTCTGAACCCTTCACGTACGAGATCCTTGTAGGGATTGAATCCCAAGTGGAAGTGTGTGAACGCCTTGCATTTAGAAATCCGATTTTTTAAAGAAAAAAAAAAAGTAAAATAAAACATGTAATTTTAGGATAAACATTTAAAGAAACATAGGCATGCTTGAAAAAAGAAGAATAGGAGAAATCACAACTTACCTTTGTTGATTCCTCTAGTTTTATTCTTCCACCATTGTTAATAATCTCGGACTTCTCCATCGTAGAAGGACACACCAATGAAGTTACCTTGCTATTCTCTAGGATTCAAAGAACTTGGAAATGTGGTCTCCAAAAACTTTGAGGAGGAAAAGGGTAGAGAATTCTAGAGAGAAGGTGGAGTCTAGTTTTTTTTTTCGTGTGTGATATCAAAACCTTACCTAAAATGGCTATAAAGATGTATTTATATGGAGAAAGGTTAACCCCTTCTCCAAGAATTTTCTTTTATACCCTTAGTGCCAATTAATTAAATAACCCTTATTTAATTAATTGACACATTAATTAAATAACCATATAGTAAATCCTATTTAATATACGTTTAATTAATCATCATAAATATCATATATTTATGTTAACCTCCAATCTCCATTATTTCTTAATAAATTAATCAACCATTAATTAATTAATTAATTAACTATATTAAATCATATTTAATATGGAGTTAATTAATATATAAATATCACGTATTTATATGTATACCTCTCTTTATGAATCTAATTCGTATGTATCTGATATTTGAATCTTATTCAAATATATCTCTCTTGCAAAATTTGGATTATAGATCATATTTATAATTAACCATTATATATTGATCTCATTAATATAAAATTCTCTCATTTGATTTGAATAATTCAAATAATTCCTTATTAATATCTTTTAGTGAGCTAACAAGGGGACCTTATGGACCTACAGATTAGAAGCTCCAATGATATGAGATTAATTGATTAAACTCCTTCAATCTAATTAATCAATATTCATTAACTACCGATCACTCCATTAAAGACTGATAGTTGCACTGTAGATATATTTCTGTTAGGGTTGACAAAATTCCCCGCGGGGTTGGGTCCGGGGTGGGGAATCCCCAGTTTGACCGGGGATGAGGTCAAACTGAGGAAAATTTTTAGGGCCCCGTCCAGGGACGGGGCGAGGATGGGGACGATATCTCCGCCCCGACCCCGACCCCGACTTGATATATTTATAATATATAAAATAATTTATTTATATATATGTTTATAATGTATAGTGTTGAATTGGAGCCCAATATTAAATATCCAAATTCTAACTCTAAGCCTAAGAAGCCAAGCCCAAACTTAAAAAACTTAAATAAAATCAAATTTTAATTTAAAAAATGGGGAATCCCCAGGGGGAACTCAGGGGCAGGGATGAGGGAGAATTTCCCCCACGGGGTTAGGGACGGGGGACACTCTCTGCCCCACCCTGGTCTATTGCCAACTCTATTTTTTGTGTCCACGGATATAACCGATCAACAGTGAGCCAACTCTTCATAAATCGCTCATTACTAAAGTTGGGTCAAATTACGGTTTTACCCCCGTAGTTATATCTAACTCCTTAAGTACCACTGTTGTAAGACCCCGACCTAGATTAAGAGTACAAATCAAGCAACCACTCGAGTTAAGGAGTTAAAAGGAAGTGAAGGCTAGACTAAGGAAGCTAAAATTTAACTAAGTGTTTAAACTACACTTTGAAGAAAACAATAACACTTAGAAATTTCTAAGTGTTGAGATCATATGGTGGAATTTAGGAAAAGTGTTGTGGACAAATTGAGGGAAATAAAATGGGAGTATAGTGGGTGGAATCTTAAATTTTGGCTAAGTATGCAAACTATGGTATGAGAATTAAGAGTTGAACTCATAACATAGTGAAGAGTAAAGAAATTTGACTAAGTATCCAAACTATGCCGTGAGAATTACTAGTTTAACTTATAGCATAGTAAATAGTGAAGAAATTTGCCTAAGTATCTAAAGTATGCTATGAAACCATGCGATGAGAAACCATAAATTTAGGGTGGACGCATAGCCTTGGTAAAAGTGAACGCATAGTGCAATTTTAGGTTGGAAATTTTGCCAAGTGTTAGACAACATATAACACAAGTGAGGAAATCCTAGGGATTTGAGGTTTGAACGCATAGATGGTGAATTAGAAGCATAGAGAGCTCCATTCTAAGCACATAAGGAGTAAGAATAAATCATAAAACAACCATTTAAAAAGAAGTAATACCAAGGAACCCTATCATGGTCAAGTGAACGCATACCTAGGAAACTATGCGTTGAGAATGAGAACTATGCTTTGAACACTTATAAAGGTACGCAGAAGATAAGAACCATATGTCCAGATGATGTAACATGCATTGAGATTGAGTATTATTAGGCATTAAGGAACAAAATGATAGCAAGGTGAGTTAGGTGTCTCAACCAAATGGAATCTTGGTAAAGCCAAGTAGGAGGTGGGCACCTCAAGCCCACATGTAAGTAGGAGGTAATATGGAAGTATGTGGTGGCACAATGAGATAAAGACACTTCAAAAGTTCACAAGAAGGAGGTATCATGATATTGGTGATAGTAGGTGATGACAAGGATGATTTAGAGAGCCTATAAATACCTTGGGAGTTTTTCATTTCACCTCACAACTCAAAATCCTCCCAAAAAGGGCTTAAAAAGAGGTGAGAGACCAACTAGCATTGAGAAGGGCCCACTAAGCATCCAAAATGCTATTTGGGCATTGAGAAATTAGGTTGTGCATTGAGAAGGGCTATCAAATAAGGTTATGAGAAGTCAACGTCGTGTCCACATCTGAGGTTGTTAATCCAGAGGGCAAGTTTTCACTTGTTAGGGTTGGTAAAGCAAATTTGGGACTTGGTAATTATTCTAAGGTCAGTTTGGGCTTAAACTCAATACTTTTAGTTGTTTTTGAATCCTTACAGGCTCAAGATTTGGGGAGACTTTAGAGAGGGCACCAAAGGCTTGGGAAAGAGAGTTGCTACCAGTTAATTGTGAGTGACTATTTTTAAAAAAGGAAATCTTGATTTAGTAACCTTTTAGGACATATTGTTTTGATTTGAGTTATTTGAAACTCTACTTTGAATGTTGAGCTAAGATTCCCAAAGGAAAGTTTCAATCCATGAAACCTAATACCAAGACAAGAGCTATACGAGCACGTACGACGAATGTTATGCATTGAGTTGGTTCCGCATTAACATAGACTGTGTGTATCGAGTTGGTTCCACCTCAGTAAATGATAGTGTGATTATGGTTCCACCTCATTACCATGGAGTATTGAGTTGGTTTACTCCCAGGGTACAGGTTTGAGTACAATTTTCATACGTTCAGTAACATGTTTACAGTTTTATCACATGTTAGCTATTGATTCCATAATGTTTTGAATTATGAGTTTATTTTAGAAAGCCACTCACTAATCTTGTCGGCTTATGTTTTCAAAAAAATTTCCCTCCTAGGTAGCCATACAAGGAGTTTCAAATATTGGTCCTGAATTGCCACAAGAGGTAAGATCTGCCACATACTTAAGACCCAACACTGCTTAGCTATGTGCTTAAATCTAAGGTTAGGATATCATGAGTAAACTATAGTCTGTAAAAACAATAGGCTAAGTTGTGCGAAATTGTTAAGTTAATTTGTTGGGCAATGAATTTTTGTAAATGTGGAATTCATACTTCATTCGTAAATATAACTAAGACTAGAACAATTGGGCAATAAATATCATAAAAGGGTGGTATCTACTGTCATCATGCCTCTTTCAAGATTCGAGAGGTAAGCTCGAGAGGGGATGTGACAACTGACCCCTTTAATGAACAAACAGTTTATAGTCTAACTATAAACTAACACCTCTCGGGCCAGTAAGAGGTTGAGGCCTCAATGTTCAAGACCCAGAATCGGCTATTAAGGGAGCAATTTATCTACTTCCCCTAATGACGGGAATGAGTGAATTCCATCTTGTGTAGCTATGTTCCCAACTCCCTACTCGGACAAATCCCCAAAATAGTGGGCTTGTTGAGTAGGCGAATCTAGCTACTCTACCCATACAAGTCAAAAGATCGTCCTCATAGACAGAAGTTCACAACTCACTCAAGATTAAGGTCAAGTCACCTATAGTCATCACAATGAAATGTAAGCCTCTTCTAGCAATGGTGTTATAAAAAGAGACTATTCATTTCATAGTTTGGTCTTATACAAACTCTTTGTATAAAATACCTCTGCTCGCATGTATCTACATGAATGATCATGATCAAATAATTTGTACTACTTTACAACAATTGTAACATCTACAAAACGAGCTATATTCATAGTGTCACCAGGATAAGGTACCCAACCTTATCCATATACTACAAACATTTAGGTTATCACTTAAACATGATCCGCTCGTATGTCACCACATACATGTTTAAGTTTCATCAGATAACCTTGGATCTTAGTTTATTGGATTGAATTAATGCAGTCTAACGTCAATAAAATACCTTTTATTTTATTATATGTATAATTTGTCTTTACAAACCACAAGATACATGAGATTTAGGATATAAACTCCCAAAATGTCCCACTTGTCCTAAAACGAGTGGGTTGTACAATGTCAAATGCATTACAACGAAATGGAGTATAAATAATATCAAATACCATGAGTGGGATGTACAATATCAAATGCTATACAATAAATCAGGGCATACAATATACTCGATAAAATATACCACTTGTCCTAGCTTAGATGACTCATATCTTATAGACCGAGACCCTCTAAGTGGCCCTCAAAGTGACCTTTAAACTCTTTAGCCATGAGAGACTTTATAAATGGATTAACAACGTTTGCTCCGAGGCAATCTATGTGATAGTCACATCTTCTCGTTGCATATCTCCTTAACGAGATGATACTTGCACTCAATATATTTTTCCTCTTTTATGACTTTTAGATCCCTTAGAATTTGCCATGACACCACTATTATCATGATAAAGGGTGATGGGCAATTGGAACGACTTCTAAATCAGTAAGGAACTTCTTTAGCAAAACAATCTCTTTAGCTTCACAAGCAACTACGTATTCAACTTCTATGGCGGAGTTTGCAATGCATCATTGATTGATGCTTCGCCAAACTATAGCCCCTCCATTCAGAGTGAACATTGATCCTGATGTGGATTTTCTAGAATCTTTATCAATCTGAAAATCAGAGTCAATGTATCCTGTAAGGATCAAATCCGTAGCCCCCATACACAAGCATATAGTCTCTTGTTCTTCGTAGATACTTGAGGATCGTTTTGACCATTGTTCATTGATCTAATCCTGAATTGGATTGATATCTACTGACAATCCTTATTGCATAGCAAATGTCAGGTCTGGTACATAACATTACACACATAAGGCTACCAACGATCGATGCATAGAGAACCCGTCTCATTTCCTCAACCTCTTGAGGAATCTTAGGACATTGTTCCTTAGATAAAACAATTCCATGCTTGAAAGGTAATAAACCCTTCTTAGAATTGTGCATCAAATATCTGATAAGCATATTGTCAATATACGATGTATGAGCTAAGGCCAATGTTTTGTTCTTACGATCCTTGATGATCTGGATCCCTAGAACAAACCACGTCTCATCCAAATCTTTCATTTGGAACTAGGCAGCTAGCCATTCCTTTACATCTGTTAGTAAGCCTACATCATTCCCATTGAGTAGGATATCATCACAAAGAAAGTTACTGGGCTATTGATGATTCTCTTGTAGACATAAGTATCATAAACATTCTGACTAAAGCCATAAGACTTGATTGCAATATCAAATCTTATATTCCAAGATCGAGATGCTTGTTTCGGTCCATAAATGGAACGATTAAGCTTGCAAACCTTTTGCTCTTAACCTTGTTCAATGAATCCCTCTGGTTGAGTCATGAAGATGGTCTCTTCAAGATTACCATTGAAAAAAGCAGGTTTGACATCCATTTGTCATATCTCATAGTCATAGTATGTGGCTATGGACAAGGGAATTTGAATAGATTTTAACATGATAACAGGTGAGAAAGTTTCTTCATAGTCCACTCCTTCCACCTGAGTATAAGCCTTTGTCACTAGTCTAACTTTAAAGGTCTGTACCTTTCCATCTACACCTCTTTTCCTCTTGCAGATCCACTTACAACCTATAGGTTTTACCCCATCAGGTTGATCTACAAGCTCCCAGACGGAATTGGAGTACATAGAATCCATTTATTGTTTCATGACCTTAATCCATTCATCCTTGTCAACATCTTCCATTGCCTTCTTGTAAGATAATGGATCATCAATTCCATCATCAGATATGATGTTTTAAGCTTCTGTTAAACATGTTGGGTTGTATGTTCTAAAACTCGTAGTTTGTAAATATTAAACATATATGAAGTTTATCCAGACAAATGGCTTGGAGTTTGCATGAGCGTTCGTGATCGAGGGTGTTTGAAGATGAGTTTTCAAAGGTATGTATAATTCTATCCCTTGTTCTTATAAAAAACACGTTGTAATTTCATATTGTGTAGAACCTGTTAGTTTCAATTTCTTGACTGTAATTGTTGTTGTTCAAATACGAATGAAATTTGAAACGATCATTCCGCTGCCCGTGGAAATTCTCATATTCGATTTTCTTCAACTCGATCTTAATCATGAGCTAACTATGAACTCTTGTTTATTCAGGATTATCCTTTAATATGCATGGGTGAGAGTGGCTCATCATCACCGATTCAATAAACCTCCCATTTTAAAGATAAGATCAGGTAAATAGTTGGGGACATAGTTATGCAGGATGGAATTCGCTCCCACCTACTTCTAGAGATAGTAGATAAGTTATTCTCTTAAGTGTTGTCACTGGGTCTTGAACAAGGGGTCCCACTCTCTTATTGGCCCAAGAAGAACTCGGTTTGGTGGTTGGATCACAAACCAATTATTCATTAGAGGATCTGTGGTACTTAAGGAGCAAGAATGTAATTACAGGGGTAAAACGGTAATTTTGATCTAGCTGTAATTATGAAGAACCCGTGAAGGATCGACTTACTAATCATGGTTAAATCAAGTAGACAGAAATATATTTGCAGTGAGGAGGTACAACTATTGGGTTTTAATGGAGTGTCTCGGTAGTTAACGAATATTGGTTAATTAGGTTAAAGAGTTTAGCCGGTTAAACTCGGATCGTTGGCGTCATGATCTTAGGTCCATTAAGTCCCCTTGCTAACTCATATCGAATTAATCCTTAGAACAATGTAAGGAGAATTTGAAACGTTCAAATTCAGTTAAGGAAATAAATGCTGAATTATATGCGATATAATTAACGTGTAGTTTAATTGTCGAATTAAACAAATTGGATAATTGAAAACATTTAAATATGATTTAAATATTAAAAATGAACAGGAGGCCATGTTCTAATGTTTATTATTAATTTAATATTTAATATTAAATTGTTTAAATTTAATTTTATATAAAATTAATATTATAATTAATTATATTTAAAATTAAAGTTTGAATTTATGAAATTCAAATTTAAAATTAAAATTCATTTTAAAATAGAATTTTTGAAATTCAATTTTAAAAAATGAATTAAGGTTAGTGGAAAAATTCAACTTTTCCCATTATTTTATACACATATTTTTCTACTTAATGCATGTTGATGTGTTGTCAATTTCTCATGTAATTTGAAGGCATGAATTCTTCTTTAAATAGAAGATTTTTCCATTGAGAATAGCCCATGCAATTTTGGCTTTTGAAGCTTATATGTTGTCTCAAAATTAATTGATACCAAAACTCTTACAATCTAAAAAATTCCCTTCAATTTAGTCCCACGATCGAATCCCACAATTCGTTCTAAGGCCAGAGAATAGCGAGGAGGCCTCTAACGATAGTCCACCAAGTGTTCATGATTTTTTTTCAACCAACAGATAGCTTAAATTTTGGGTTACTTCAAAGGTTGTATCTCAAAACCTATTTTCAAGCTATATAAATGCATGATTGTATCTCAAACTCTATTTTCAAGTTATATACACGTATGCTTTAAACTTAAAAATTAATGAAATTAGAGTATTTAAGTTCCTAATTATTTTTCGCATGCGCGTTGTATACTCTTACAGTTCATGGGTTGAGTGTGATGTAAGTTTGCAATCCTTGACTTTTTTACAACTAGATACAATGAACTCTCCTAACTTATACCTATTTTGGATGCAGGCCATAAATATTTTGTTTTGGTTTATAAAAGATAAATTTTATAGCCGACCAGGCATGTGCATGAACAAGTTCACCATCCTACCAATTAGAATAACGGTAACCATTTATTGAACTTTTGCACACTACCATAGTATGAGAGGAAGAAGAGTATAAGGACTACGTCATGGGTAAATTCGGCGAAAGCGGAGTAGATGTGGATTTTGTGTATACGGCAACTAACATCAATGAACATTAATAGAGGTCGGTTGTTCGTGTCCGATTCACTCTCGTCCATCACGTCAAAGAAGAAGTTGGAGTCTTGGCTGGAGCCATTAATTTTCACCCTATCATCACTTCTTCACTTTTGTGATTTGAAACATTCGAGGTCAGACCTAGATATATTCCGTTGGAAAATATCCTCATCTACTACTACGAACATACAACACGAGCATCTTGAATGTGGCATATTTGCAATATAATTTTTAGAATGTTTAGTGACTGGTGGTGATTCTTTTGTAATCACTCAGGAAAAGATGAATGAGTATAAGATGCAGTTAATGGTTCAGTTGTGGGCGAACACTTTATATTTTTTATGTATAAAAAATCTCAGTGTTGTAGATACATGTGGACTTTTTGTAATATAACATGTGAATTTTTGTAATTTTACTAACTTGTTGTTAATAGATAGTGAGACTTAGGGAGAGCGAGTCATAAAGAGAGAGCAAAACTTAGAGAGAGTGAGACATTAAAAAAGAATTATTAGATATAGCGAGACATTAAGAGAACAAATCATAAAGAGATAGCGAGACATCGAGTAACGTTACTAGTGAGCGAGACATGAAGAGCGGTATATGGTGAGAAATATACATTATACATGCCATTATTAGCGAGAGCAAGACTTAGAGAGATACAGCTAGAGCGAGACATTCATAGGCATAATGCATTATACAATTTAAACACTTTAGACAGTGTACATTTGTTTGTACATAGAGCATACGTTAAGGATGGAAAGTGGCACATAGACAATCAACCTCAACCAACATTTGAATCATTTCTACTATGTTCAGTATGTCATTTTGTCGTGAGCGGTTCATTGTAGTTTTGTCGATCATGCTCATAATTTCCACACTTACCACATTTTACTTATCTGCAATGTTCTTCTCTAGATGGTATTCTTCGTACCCTTCGTCATCCGACCTATGCCACTCTTCTTGGATGAAGAATATTATTTTCTACATATCCCATAAGTTTTTTCCATTCAAATGAGTGACTAAGCAGATTTACATGCTCCACTAAGCAACCATGAGGGAGTCTAGATATAAAATCGACTGTAAAGACTTTGGATGGGGATGTTTCATTTCGGGCGGCCACAATTGCATGCGAACACGGGAGAAAAAGTGAATCAAATTCCTTACACATGCATTTCTTCGTATGAAGATTCACAATGTCGTCCAATCGATTGTCCTGCACATGGACTCTATAACAGTTAATCGATTCAACTCGATATCGTATGCCCTTATCACACTCACTTACTATTTAGTTTTCACAATAGTACGAGTGTAACGTTGTTCGAGATGCCCAATAATTCCTTCGTTCATAAAACCACGACTAGATGAGGCCTCTAGCATATTCCAATAAGCACATTATAGGCAACAGTCGACATTCTTTAGTTAAAGAATTGAAACACTCTGCACCATTAGATGTTGTGTTGTCGTAGCTTCGTTCTATTTGGTAAACTCATGTCCATCTTTCAAGAGCGATACCCTTCGAATATTTCGTTACAACACCATTTCGAAAACTACAAAGTTGGTCCTAGTGTGCTTGGAACTTTGACATGCAAAATGTCTGGTTGCATCCTTGGACATCCCAACAACTGTACTGTCCTTAAAGTTTGAAATAATATTATTTTCTATGTGGTATGTGCACGATCCATGAAATGTCGTGGGGGAAACTGCACAAATAGCATTGCTGATAGATAGCATCCCATTGGACACGAACCCCAAGTTAGGGGATTCTCCAATAACATACTTCAAATTCGACATAAACCATTTCCATGCTCGATCAGTTTCATTGTCCATTATCATATATGCTAGTGGGTATACTTGATTGTTATCATTCATGGAAATGCTGACCAACATAGTCTCTTTGTATTTTCCTTTCAAATGCGACCAATCGACACTTACCACATGTCAACAACTTGCAAAACCTCTAATACAAGACCCTAATTCCATAAACATATACTTGAAATACACATCATCTTCATGTTCGATTTCAAACATTGTATTTGGATTCTCCATTTAACATTTCCACGTAAATATGTAAAACGACGTATGACTCTTATGGAGTACCCTCAGTGAAAGCATAAGTGGTTTCCCTTGCACACCACACTTTGTCATAACTTATGTTTAGGTCGTACTCTTTCCTAATATCCTCAATGATGTGACGAAGTTTATAAACACATCCTATGCCTATAAACTTGTCTTTGATTAGTTGGCCAACTACCAAAGCCATTGCTTGTCTATGGTCGTGATTCAAAATTTCAGTAGAACATGCGTGTGATCGCATATACTTTGTGATCTTAAATATATATTACACCCCGAGATTTTTACTACATGAAGACTCCACTTACAACTCCCCTCAATATATCTGATAGTGAACAAAGACTTACTTGACTTATTTACCTTATATTCAAGATTATTGTTTATGGACAGAGTAGACAATCTCATTTTCAAGTCATTTTTACTATAAAAATAAATTGATCAACTTCAACATCTGTCCCAGATGAAGAGGTACCATGCATTATCAATTATCCTCTGCAACATGAAAACGTGGATTGTGGAACCACTGAAGCCACTGTAGGACCACAACCTTTGTAGGACTATAATCAATTGAATCCACTTATGTTGATATCTCATTACCAGCCGCAAAAGGTTCACACTTTTATAGAGGACCACAATCTATTGAATTCAATTCTGCTGATTTCTCATTATCAAACACATGTCGTTACACTGAGTTTCTCTTTCCAAGTCCCATGGACTAGTACAATCATTATCTATTGATAATGTTGTTGGTTGAGTGTTTATAGACAATGGAATATCACCCTGTTCTCGATTAAACTCATATGGTTCCTCGTATTGTCTATCTACACCTGTATCATCATAACTCATATTCACATTTTCATCATGGTTCGATTTTAGCGTTACAAATAACTGAACTCTACAAAGATCTTTCCGAAAAAAAAAAAAAAGAAGTGAACATCACCTTCGTTCCATATATATTGTAGGAGGGGCTTCATAGTCAAGCTTATATTTTCGTTGATGTTGTTTTTCCTACTGAGTTTTGTAACAAGGTTTTTAATGAGGCAGTTGTTAATATATATAAATAATGTATTTTAAATATATAAACTTTGATATTTTTTATATGTGATGTTTTTGCTAATACATTAAGAAGCACATATGAGAAACCTAAAACCTGAGGGAGAAGTGAAGGATGATTCACTTAAAATTGAGGGAAAAGTAAATATATTATATTCTATTTTTAAGGGGCCGTTTGGATCACTAACATTATTCATGGGTATGGATATCAAACGTCTGGAATTTAAATGCATGGGTTATATATGTCTTGTCTAAGATAATTACTGTGCTTGGATATGCAAGACAGTTAATGTCTGGAAGTTAAATGAATGTGTTTGATTTACCAATTTTATATATATAAATCAAAACTAAATATTTATTTAAGAGAACAAGTAATGTAGTTATAATTAAATTTAACTATTCAATATATTGTTATATTGATTAATTATTTAATCAATTAAAATATCTTTAAATTAATATTTTAACTTGAGATTTATTTAAATTATTTTATTTAATTAATAAAAATAATTAAATAAATATAATTAATAATTAATAATAAAATTTTATATTAAATGGTTGAGAAAACATAAAATATCAATGGTAAATCTATTAGTTGAAATTTATTAAGTCTAAATAATATATTTATATTTAATAATTAATTAAAATTAGTAGTAATAATTAATTGAATTTATAAATTAATTAGGCTCTATCCACCTCCCATTATCAAAATTCTATAAGTATGGTGGGTATTAAAAAAACCCATGTCAGATGGGTTCCTTGGGTTTTAAAATGTGAAATTATGTGAAACAAAATGTCTCTCAGAAATTCCATGGCAATATCGGTAAAACAAATGGTAGGGGTGTTCAAAAAACCCAATGACATGAAAAAACTAATCAACCCAATTCAACCCATACATTTTCAGTTTAAATAAATGAAAATTTTGTAGATTGGATTGATTGTTCACGTAAAACCAATAAGAATTTATTATTAACTTTGAAATGTATATTTTTTTTTACTTATAATACAATTATGCATACATGTATTATTTTATTTTATTATTTTTGGGATAATTTATGCTCTAACAACTTCTAAAATAATTTTTTTTTAATACTTTGAAAAGAAAATTTTCATTCAATAAATTAAAATTGAATTTTGTTATTAATTCAATATATAAAAATAATTAAATCAATTTTTTACGTATTAAAGTTTTACTTCCTTTTAGAAAAAAATTAAATAAATGATCAAGTACCCCGAAGCAACCGAACCAAATGTTTCATCGTTGTATTGAGTTGGATTCATTTTGAATAAGGGTTATTTGGGTTGAATAAATTTACAACTCGAACAATTAGATTGAATCCACCAACTACTCCGAAGCCCTAAAAAGTAAAAAACAAGTTTAAAAAGAAAAGAGGTTAATTTAATTATATGGAAGTTTTTTTTTTTTTTTTTGGGTTTTGGGTTAGTTGGGGGGAATTTTCCATCTATAATATGTACAAGACTAATGAAAATAGGATTTAATGTGGGGTAAAATTGAAAATGTCAGAAGTACAGGGGTTGCAGTTTCCCCCTTTTGATTAGTTAAATTGAAGATTGGGCATCCATCATGTGGCATTTGCATTGTCTTCTTCTCCTTCCTCCGTTCTATCCCCTTGGGCGCCTGCTCGCTCGCTCGCTCGCTTAATCAGCTCTCCGCTAAACCCTATAAAAGCCTCTGTGAATGATACCCTAAACAAGAGAACTCTTCTTTTCACTGCCTTATCTACCTTCTTCCTCCTCAATTATCCCTCAACACATACGAGCGAGAAATGAATCCCTCTACCCTCCTCGCTTCTCATTTCTCAAACAACTGCTGCCCTTTGCTCAGTCCTCTCCCTCTTCGAACAGCCACAAACTTCAATCTCACCAAACGACGCCAGTTCAAAGTCTCAATTCCGCGTGCCTCCTCCGAGGTTACAGAACAAGCCGTCTCCTCTTCGTCGTCTTCCGGGCTAGATATCTTTGGCGGCAAGAAGGAGCTCACCGGGATTCAGCCTATTGTTCACCTACTACCTCCGCCTGTACGATTAGCAACCTCCGCCATTGTTGTCGCCGGAGCTGTAGCCGCCGGTTATGGCCTGGGCCTGCGGTTTGGTAATTCCCGGAACGCAGCTTTGGGTGGGGCAGCTGCTCTCGCTGCTGCTAGTGGAGCCGTCGTATACTCCTTGAATTCATGTGTTCCTGAAGTTGCGGCTGTCGATTTGCATAATTATGTGGCCGGCTTTGATGATCCTAAGAATGTGAAGAAGGAGGAAATAGATAGCATTGCCACAAAGTTGGTTTGATTTTCTTTTCCTCATTTCTATTCCTCTAGTTTCTTTCAGATGTATATACTTGACGAACAGGAACTTTTTGCTTTAAGTAGAGTTGATCAACTATGGTTGCTTGTTAGCAGACGAAAGTACTTATGTATTTAACTGCTAACATTCATCATTATTTTGAACTTTCAGATCGAAATTTTGAGAATTGACATTTTTGTTGCAATAGTAGGTTATGTTTCTATCGTAATTCTTCCTTTTCACGTTAATCTTCAGATATGGAGTTAGCAAGCAAGACGAGGCGTTTAACGCAGAGCTTTGTGACTTGTATTGTCGGTAAGTCCCAAATGAACTTCAACTGCATAATGAACTACTGGAAAAATGGGTTTTCGATGCTCAAGCTCGATACAATAATGTTGTAGATTCGTACTTGCCTGTATCTTTCCCTAGAGATTTGAGAGCTGCTACGTGCTACGTATTTTTTTTTGTGGACTCCTGTTTCAAAGGTAGAGGTACGCTAAGATTTTGTGGTTCTTTGCTATAAAAGAGCCCTTCTAGGGGAAGCGAGTTAGTAAGGAGTAGAAGAACCTTTGGAAGAGAGGAACTTATGCATGGCTGGGTTCTTCAGGGACGTTAGTGTTTTCGGATATGTAGTTTTATCCATATGGATTTTTATAAATATGGCCTTTTATGATTTATGCCAATTGGACAGGCCTTCCTTTGACTTTTGTAGGTCTGTTCCTTGTAAGTTCCTCTCATCCGTGAAATTTAGTCTCCTATTTATAAGAAGGGAAGTGATATTTTACCATCCACTGTGAGGTTGGGCTTTTAAAATATCACTCCTTTCTTTCTAACTCCTTAAATTTTCTCATCGTTTGCCTTCAAGGCTTTGCATCAGAAAATCCGTGTAGGAAAAAATAAAAGAAATTATATGGAGGTGAGAGGGACAAATACGATTTGTGGGAGATGGTATTTTGTCAGTCCTACTTGCAGTTCCCTAGCTAAAACTTATTGCAACTATTCTCCCTTTTTGATTCATGCTAATTGAAGTAGGCTTCTCAGAATTTCTCTAATTTCACCTTTCTAGATACAATGCCTCAAATATCCTCCAAATAAAAAGGCCTGTATAGCTTTTTACTCTCTATTCCTGCCTCCGGGAACTCATGATCTAAAAGATGATGAGGCCAGCACAATGACCAATTTCAATAATGCCTTGCCCCCTCTATTTTCTGTATCTAATTTCTTTATACAACTTGCTTCTCATTAAGAAAAAAATTGTTCAGATTTGTGTCTTCTGTTCTTCCACCGGGAAGTCAAGATCTCAATGGTGATGAGGTCGACACAATCATCAAGTTCAAAAGTGCCTTGGGCATTGATGACCCTGATGCAGCTGGTATGCATATGGAGGTAAGTATTCTGGTCCCTGCATTGCGACGTGGCAGATATGAGTTGTCTTCGTGGTTGTTAATGTTAGTTAAACTAATTCTGCATGACTTTAAAGAACATTAATTATTCTTTTGGGTTTCTAGATTGGTAGAAGAATTTTTAGGCAACGGCTTGAAACTGGAGATCGTGATGGTGACATAGAGGAACGTCGGGTATGTCACTCTGCTCATTTTCTATGTGTATGAATGGTTTATTGGTCGAGAATATTTGTCATGGTCTTGAAAGATGGAACTTGACCATTAAGGGTGAACCTCCAGTGCAGGCATTTCAGAAACTTATATACGTATCAACCCTCGTGTTTGGAGACGCATCATCTTTCCTATTACCTTGGAAACGTGTTTTTAAGGTTACTGATTCTCAGGTATTCAACTTAAATATTTTACTTACAGCTTCCATTGTTCTCTTTCTTTTGATACCATGATATGTCGTGTAGTCAATTTGTTTGCTCAATGTTTGATTGAGTACATCTGGCATGACAAGCTATTTTATAATATTTTACTCAGATTGAGATTGCTATCCGTGACAACGCTCAACGCCTGTATATTACCGAGCTAAAATCAGTTGGAAGAGGTAAACATGTTGTAAAGCAAGTGGACATTCAGGATTTTCTTGGCATACACTTAGGTTCTTCATTTATTGAAATGCTGAAGGGTTTGGGTTTGCCTCTGTTTTTGCTTTCTCCTGTCTTAAAAAGGAAAGAGGACATTTCTGGGTTACAGAAAGGGTCGAACTTAAAAACTACATTTTACCTGTCGAGAGATGATTAAATGTAATTAAACGGTGGTATCTTACTATAATTTCAATTAGGTACTTCAGTTAAAATTTCAGTTGATCTTTTTTGATAGGAAAAATTCAGTTTTTGAGATTGATTAAACTTGGAAACGTACATAAGTCAGATCATTATTGGAAAATGACCTTCAACATCTCAGATGCATTGTCCCCATTTCTATCCTGATCAGTACGTCATTGATGCAATCTTTTTAGATGTTAATGCGGAAAAGCTCATAAGCCTCAAAGATGCACAATGTTTGTATCGACTTTCTGATGAGGTATCTCAACTTTTCATTTCAAGAGCTTTTCTAAAGAGTTCATAATTGTCTCTCCCAACATTATAGTTTATTTTCTTGCAGCTGGCAGATGATTTGTTGAAGGAGCATACAAGGAAGCTGGTTGAGGAAAATATATCAGTAGCACTCAATATACTCAAGTCCAGAACAAGGGCAGCGTATGGTTACCATTCCTTCAGTCTAGTTTCAATTAGTAGTAATTTTTAAAGCCACAAAGATTTCTGTTAACTTTCATCCTAATATAGTAAATTAGATTTCCTTTTTATTAATGTTTCGTTGATGGATTCTCTCTCCCTCCTTCCCTCGTAAAGAAAAGAAATATTCTTATTCACAAAAAAAGGGTAGAAATTTTTAGGAAAAGAAGGCCTACCTATTACCCAGATGGTTGTTGTAGAAAAAACTCTCCAATTGATTTGAATTTCAAAAGCTGAGAAGTAACAAGATTTTTGGATAGGATAGACCATCGTGAACCTCGAAAGTTGATTCTATTAATAGTTTCTTCAGGAGTAGAAAAATTATCTTTAAAGGCTTGACTATTTCCGACCTACCACCAATGGTCTCCAAAACATCTTTGCTGGTTCCTGTTGATGCACACAATCTTTTAATATGTATAGTTGTATGAATATATGTATTTGTCTTTGGTTTCTTTACGTTGTTCAGTTGTTATCTATTAACTCATAATAACTTTGGGGTTCCAGCCGGGAAGTCATAGAAGTTGTGGAAGAGCTTGATAAGATACTTGAGTTCAACAGTTTGCTTATTTCATTAAAGAACCATCCAGATGCCAATCGCTTTGCTCCTGGAGTTGGCCCAATTTCTCTCCTGGGTAGGTTTTAAGTTCCATATTGTCATTTCTAGTTTCGTGGATGAATCACATTTGACTTGCTTTTATCCCTCATTTGGGTTAGGTGGAGAGTACGATGGTGACCGGAAGATAGATGATCTGAAGCTCCTCTATCGAGCCTATGTTACGGATTCTTTATCTAATGGCCGCATGGATGAAGATAAGGTCCATTTAATGATACCAAACCCATGTACTTATCTTTTTATATATAGTATAAAATGATCATGCCAAATTAGGGGAGTGGTTGTCATTCACACTTAAAACACTAGCTAGGGAGTCAAAAAATAAATGTGCCAATTGCAAAATTCTTTGATATCAAAGCTTTCTGAGACATAAAAAAATACCAATGCTTTGAGTCCTCCCCACTTCTGCTTGTCCTAAAGGATAAACCATTTGCACTCTTAAAGGCATTTGTCAAGGTGTAAGGTGAACCGAGGAAAGGGTATATACCCCAAGAAGTGTGATGGCATGATGATTGAACCTAGATATCGAATTCCAACTTTCCCACTTCCAAGGCCTCATAAGTTATTTGTGCCCATGTTTGCTGGCTATTGTAGAATGGGAAACCCAAAAAACCAGCAACTGGCATATGGTCTTTTCATTGAGCGAAGAAAATTTGCCAGACTTTTGAGAGGTCTGCGTAGGGTCTAAATCAGTTAAAGCCACTAGCTTAACCTATTATAATAATGATGATGACGACGACGACAACAATAATATAATAATGTATTATGTAGATTGGACTCAATATCGCTGTTTCACCTTCTCTCTTATTATTTTAATATATTTTATGGTAAAAAACTGAGCTTTTCATTGGGAGAAATGAAAGAATGTACAAAATACAAAAAATCAACCCAACAAGGAGACCATGAGAAACTATAAAAAAGGACTCTGATCCAATAAAATAAACTAGGATAGTAATTGACGCCCACAAAGGAGATATTAAATCTTGCCACCTCCCAGACCTTGTCACGTGACCTCTCCATCTCTCTAGAAATTATATCGTTCCTCTCGAGTCAAGATTCCCACAAAATAATAATAAAAACTAGTTTGTTACCAAAAATTGCCCTTCTCTTGAAAATGAAAGCTTAGGGGCACCTCCTCAGTAATAGCCTAACCATTGCGATTAGGCCAAAGATAAGCCAAGGTTCTCCGACCAACACAGCCAAAGAGACCAAGCAAACTGATAGTCCCAGAACAAGAGATGTATGTCCTTTACCTGACCCAATGACCCCTACAAAGAATACACCACTGCAGGTAGAACACAAAGGAAGACTCACTCTGCACACGATCCATAGTGATGACTTTTTCCTGTACAATCTACCACACAAAAATATTTACCTCCTTAGATATTTTGAACTGGATGGAGAAGAAAGCAGAGGCAGTTTGGGGCGGGGAAGGGACAACAACAAACTAAACTAAAGAAAGAATGACAAGAGAACCCCCTACACAGCCTAGAATCCCTTCTCCCATGAAGCACTTGCTAACCCTGAAGAACAGTAAGAAGACCTGCAATATCTCACGCTCTCTATTGGACGGATGACATGTGAAACCTAACGACAAAGAGGCGGAAGGATCAGAACCTGGTAAAATAGAAGCCACGAAATGCAACATCTTGTTCAAAAGATGATATAAACACAAAAAAAGAACACAAATATATCACCCACCCACCATTCTTCCCAAAAACAAACATTCGAGCCCTCCTCAATATAGCATTTAACAAATGAGGAAAAAATATTTCTAACAGAAGCCCAAAATATAATAAAATGCACCACTCTTGGTTATCATTTAACATTGCCCACCCACCTGTTTTAGTTATCTAATGATTTCTAATTCTTCTTGAAGGCTTAATCATTCTCTAAATGTAAATGTAAATGCTTTTAGTTCAAATCCTAAAATGTCAGATTTAATAATTCATTCCTATTTTGCAATGCTATAATTTCTATCAAGTTGTTAAGACATATTGTTGAATATCTATTGGTCAGTTTTTGAAGATTGCTATGATTTTTACTGTTATGGAGTTGGTAGCCTTATTGGTTTATCAGCTATCATCAAAGCATGTTTATCCTGTAAAAGGAACAGTTTAGCAAGCTAGTTTCATTACATCAATTGATATGTGAGAAGGGTCGTTTCTTATGAGCGGCTGACCTGTGTGCTATCATGTGGAATCTTTGGGGGGAAAGAGACAGTAGAACGTTTAGGGGGTTGGAAAGAGAGCCTAGTTATCTTTGGGGCTCTTATTAGGTTTTATGCATCATCTTTGGGCTTCAACTTCGAAGTTCTTTTGTAACTATTCTATAGGCACTATTTTGTGTGATTAGTCCACTTTTATTTAGGAGTCCCTCTTTTGTGGGCTTGGTTATTTATTCGCTTTGTATTCTTCCATTTTTTTTTTCAATGAAAGTTGTTCATTTAAAAAAAACAAGGATTACTTTCTTTATGCTAATTCCTCACACTTTGTATACCAAAGTGGTGCAAGTTATTATATTTTAGGCTTGTGTTAGGCTGCTGATTATCTTTTCTTTTCATTTTTTTCCCTTTATATGGGTGCACGGCAATTCTATTAAAATCCGTGTGGATTAGTCATATGATCAAGAGAATTAAAATTATTGTTCTCAAGAAATAATTACACTTGGAAAACTAACTGGCAAAAGTTCAATAAAAGTTTTGTTTGAAGTTACCATCTAGACGTGGTCCCAAACTTAAAACCATAAATCATTAAATTTCTCTGACTGATGATTGTTACAAATATTTTCTTGAGAATCCTCTCATTAGGCCAATGCAGTGCTTGTCTATCTCTCTATTGGTAGTTGATTTGTTGCAAATAACTTTTCTCCCCACTATAAAGGATAAATAATAAACGTTTTTTTTTCTTTTTTCTTTTTTTCCCTCTCAGCTCGCAGCCTTGAATCAGCTGAGAAATATATTTGGTTTAGGGAAACGAGAAGCAGAAAACATTACACTTGATGTTACCTCAAAGGTTTATCGCAAACGTCTTGCACAGTCCGTTAGTGGTGGTGATTTGGAGATAGCAGATAGTAAAGCCGCTTTCCTCCAAAATCTCTGTGAGGAGCTTCACTTTGATCCATTGAAGGCCAGTGAGATTCATGAAGGTATTCTATTTTAGATGATGCAACTGTTTGTTGGATCTGGCTCCCCTATGTTTGGTCTGTGCTGTCAACAATTAGTTTCCGTTTTGAGCTATCCTAATATTCATACAGCTAGTTAATACATCTTTATCTATCTTTGCAAGTGCCATTTTATAAGTCACCTATCATTTTTACTATTGTTTCGGAATTACCTGTTATGTTATGAAGAGATCTATCGACAAAAGCTTCAGCAATGTGTTGCTGATGGAGAGCTGAGTGATGAGGATGTATCGGCGCTACTGAGGCTGAGAGTTTTGCTTTGCATACCTCAACAGACTGTCGAAGCGGCACATACAGATATTTGTGGTTCCTTGTTTGAAAAGGTAATGATATTTTGGCATCTCTCTTTGTTGTTTATTATGCCTAAGGCCTTGGTGTCTAACAGTTCGTTTTCACTTATTAAGTTCTTGGTTGTGGATTTTCTATAAAGGAATCAGACTTGTTTCTTTCTATAATTTGACACACCATCTGCTGGAACTTCCAGCTCTATTATGTCAAGACTAATGTTTCTATCTTTTTTCTCAGGTTGTAAAGGAGGCCATTGCTGCAGGTGTTGATGGTTATGATGCGGATATAAAGAAATCGGTGAGGAAGTCAGCTCATGGCTTGCGCTTGACAAGGGAGGCTGCCATGTCGATAGCAAGCAAAGCAGTGAGTAATCACCTAGCATGTGTTCTTTCAATAACTTGAGTTAAATTTTTGTGCTCTCATCCTGTTTCCGTTTGTACTACCCAACGCATGAAGGTTCGGAAGATTTTCATCAACTATATAAAGCGAGCTCGTGCAGTTGGAAATCGTACTGAAGCAGCAAAAGAACTTAAGAAGATGATTGCTTTTAATACGCTAGTTGTGACAGACTTGGTGGCTGATATAAAAGGGGAATCTGCTGATGCTGATGCTGATGCCTTGTTGGAAGAGCCTATCAAAGAAGAAGAGGAACGGCTTGAGGAGGACGAGGAATGGGAATCCCTTCAGACTTTGAAGAAAATAAGACCAAACAAAGAGCTTTCTGCAAGATTGGGAAAACCTGGTCAGACAGAGATAACTTTGAAGGATGACCTGCCAGAAAGAGAACGGTCTGACCTTTACAAGACTTATTTGCTCTTTTGTTTAACTGGTGAAGTTACTCGAATTCCATTTGGTGCTCAGATTACAACAAAGAAGGATGATTCCGAGTACGTTTTACTAAATCAGCTAGGCAACATTTTGGGTTTAACCACTAAGGAGATTGTTGAAGTACATAGGAGCCTAGCTGAGCAGGCCTTCCAGCAACAGGCTGAGGTAATTTTGGCTGATGGTCAACTTACAAAAGCCAGGGTAGAACAGCTCAATGAGTTGCAGAAGCAAGTTGGGTTGCCTTCCGAATATGCCAATAAGATCATTAAGAGCATAACAACCACGAAAATGGCTGCTGCCATTGAAACTGCTGTTGGTCAAGGACGGCTCAACATTAAGCAGATTAGAGAACTTAAGGAAGCAAATGTTGATTTAGATAGCATGATATCCGAGAGATTGCGAGAGAACCTCTTCAAAAAGACCGTGGATGACATTTTCTCATCCGGCACTGGTGAGTTTGATGAAGAAGAGGTCTATGAGAAAATCCCATTGGACCTCAACATTAATGCTGAGAAGGCAAAAGGAGTTGTACACGAGCTGGCAGAAAGCAGGTTGTCAAACTCGTTAATTCAGGCCGTAGCACTGTTGAGGCAGAGGAACCGTCAGGGGGTGGTAAGATATTTTTCATTTTAATAATTTTCCATTGTAGGGTAACTAACAACTAAGATTGATGTTATGCATATCAATTGATTAACTCTGTTTAGTAACTATTTTGTTTTTGGTTTTTAGTTATTGAAAATACTATGTTGCATCTTTCTTTAGTACCAGAGTTGAATTTTTAGCTAAATTTCAAAAATAAAAATAAGTTTTTTAAAACTACTCTTTTAGTTATCAAATTTTGGCATGATTTTTGAAAATAGTGTAAAAAGTAGACAACAAAAGAAGAAATCTAGAGTGGTAAAAATGTTTGTAGGCTTAGTTTTCAAAAACAAAAAACCAAATGGTTATCATATATGACCTAAATTAGTCAGTACTATTCCCTAGATTCCAAGTGTAATGGGGTGTTTTTATTTTCTTTAGGTATCATCTCTCAATGATCTTCTCGCATGTGACAAAGCTGTTCCATCAAAACCTTTATCATGGGACGTGTCTGAAGAACTCGCCGATCTGTACTCTGTATATGCGAAGAGTGAGCCGACGCATGAGAATTTGTCTCGTTTGCAATATTTGCTAGGCATAGATGACTCTACTGCAGCTGCTATTCGAGAGATGGGAGATAGATTACAACCTATTGGTGCGGAGGAGGAAAACTTTGTATTCTGATTTTTGTGCAATAATAATAGGCATCCTGGTTAGGAAGTGAATTTTAGCCATGATTGGTCCAATTTTTGTTTTCATAATTTTCTTAGACTGGACAAAAACCGAGAGGCAACAGTAATTGATAGATTGAGATATATATGATGTGGTGTGATGTTTGTAGACACAGATTTGCTTAATCATTGTACTGCTCCGTTGACCATTTTTACTCTCCCAGTCCCGTAGCAGGTGTGGTCATGGACCGTGGGCCGTTAGAATATAATTGAATTTGGGCTAATCCTGTGGACGTGATGGTTCCATTACATTTTGGGCTATGCTATTATGCGTAGGACTTTGTAACGTTTAAGGTAATACGAAATGAAGATCTCATAATCAAATTTGGTGTTCTTTACTTTTGTTCTGTGTCTATTCTAAAATTTAGAGCATATTTCTAAATCTGTAATAAAAAATGTAAATTGATTAACAAGTAGAAGGTGTTCAATCCAATCAAGTTTAGAAATTATGTTGATATTGTTGCTATTATGGTTATTGCTATTGGTACTGTTATTATGATAATTATTATCGTTATTGTATTGTTATACTATGAGAGTTATAAATTTGTCACATTTATTGTTACCATCACCGTCTGATCCTAAACGACAACGGTAATCATAACTGTGACAAATTTATGATTTCAAATAAATGTGATAAAAAACAATTCAATTACGTGTGTGATTGTGACTCATTATAATTGATCTATCAAGGGAATTCCATTATGATTCCATCAATTTCATAACAGATTGGTAAACGTGGCTTAAGTGTATAACAAGTTTTTTAAAGAATTGACTTCTTTCATTTTTTTCTCAATGAAAGTTGTGATTTTCATTTTAAAAAAAACATTCTTAAAGAATTGAAAATATAACAGAATTACCATTGATAATCATGAAAGACTCTAATTTACAATATAATCTATCACTGGTAGACGCGATAGACTTTGAGAGTTGAATTTAAATTTTGCTATATCTATATTTCTTTTTGCATTGTGATATATCGGTTAATACTTTGAGCTTGATTGTTACATTTGCAACTGCTTCTATTATCTAAGCAGTCTTTTATATAATCGATTTACATTACTTGATTTCATAACCCAATACTATCTGTGTTGAAATCGGGTTAGTTTAATGATCGATTTTGAAAATCATAGATCGATTGGTATTGACATATTCATGGCAGGACTTTGCGAGAGGGGTTGCAAAATGATGCTTAGAAACTTCTTCAGCCTCCATTTAGACTTCATAAGTTTGAAGCTTAATTTTCAAAAACGAAATATTAATATCCGCTTTCTAAGTTGTAAGTTGCAACAAGGCTTGTATGAATCTTTGTGACCCTTGCGGTCCATAATTACATTTGAAAATTGTTACACTGATTTAGGCATGGAAGATTCTAAAGTTTGGGGGATTAGCAAAAACATGGAATTGAATATCTCCTTAGTCTTACATTTACCAATGCAATAATATAGAATTAAAAGCACTAATAATTTGACCAATTATGAGATTCCTAATATGCATTCTGTTCACACACTCACATTATTATTTACTTAAAACTTACCCCAATCAGTGCTGCCTACACATCACAACATTCTCTTGTTCAAGGATATTAAAATCACTATTCAATGAATTCAGCTAGTTGAATTTTCCCATGATTAATTAAGAAAATGTGGAAGCTTACATAGTCAATGAAATTTCAAATTGAGGTGTTTAAAACCCAAAAAAAAAAAAAAAAAAACCCAGATAAAGTAATAATTAAGATTTGGTATACCCACCCACACTATTGCTTTAATCCCATTTATAGTGGGTTTAGGCTTATGAAATTCATTTTCCTTTCTGTTTTGTTCACAAATTTTCAACATTTGAACTTGACTTTGTACAAAAGGTAAACCGCCAAGATGCAACAAAGTTAGAACTTGGGGCACTATATATTCATAGTTTGAGATGGCAACATTCCTAACAAAATCTAAACATTTTTGATTTAGACATCAATAATTTAATGGAATCAAAATGCAGCAAGTTGTGGTGTGTTTTGGTGTTTGCTTCATTGATAACTTTGAGCTCTGGCAGTTTATCCCCTGACTACTATAAGAGTTCATGTTCAAAGTTACTCTCCATTGTCCGACGTGAAGTCGTGAAAGCAGTGGACAAGGAATATAGAATGGGAGCATCATTGCTTCGCCTCCATTTTCACGATTGCTTTGTCAATGCATGTGTTCTATATCTTAAACTTATCTCCTACTTTATATTTTTCTCGTGCATAAATAAAATAGAAAAGTTTATATTTTAAGATAATTTTTATTGTTAAGATACACTCTAGTGTTGCTTAATAAAATATTGTAGAGATGATGAATGATTATACGTAACATGCAGGGATGCGATGCGTCAGTATTACTGGATGACACGTCGAACTTCACAGGGGAAAAGACGGCAATCCCAAACAAAGATTCATTGAGAGGTTTTGAGGTGATTGACTCAATAAAAACGCTGGTAGAGGCCGCTTGTCCGTCTGTGGTTTCTTGTGCTGATATTTTGTCCCTTGCAGCTCGAGACTCGGTGGTTGCAGTAAGTTCAACTTTTCTTGTCATCAAAATTCAAATTCATGCATTCTAATCTCTATATAAATATTATAGCTTCATTGAAAAGTAATTAATTAAAGTCCTATTTTACAATGATTTCTTTTTTTAATTTTTAAGATTTATGTTTACTCTCCTTTAAATTTCATATATATGGTTTTTACACATTTATTTAAAAAAAGAATTTGAATTTTAATCCAATTAAAAAAACAAAACAAGTTTTTGAAAACTTGATAAGATTGGTAGATAATTTGAAAACTAGATATTTGATGAAAAAGAAGTTTTATTTCATGTTTTTGAATATGTGTTTGGTAGTTGATTTAAAACTGTAATCCAAGTAAACAATAATTTGAAATGTATTTGATGTATATATATATATAAATATCATTTTTTTATTTTCATTTTATAATTAAAATAAATGCTGTCAACTATGTATATTGCTCTCTTTGTTATATTGTAATTTTTTTTTTTTTTTAAAAAAAGTTATTCAAATGTGAATTAATATTTATTTTCTAAAATTTTTTAAGTTGATATAAATTATTTTATTGAGAAAAATAACAAATAAAACAATAAAATTATATCAATTTAAAAAGAAATTCAAATTATAAAAACAAATATGTTATATAAGATAGAACACAATTTATCTAAGTATTCCCATATATCTTCAAAAATATTTCTACAAAACAAACTTGTTTATCTAAATTAATTCCCTTATCATGATTTAGAAGTTTAAATGATACAATTATAGGTCTCCCACAATATTTTCCAACGTAAATTGATACCGTTACGAAAGTTGAAAATTCAAAGTGATACAACCCAATATAAATTGATATATTTAATTTTCTTTTAAAAGAAGGAGGATTTTCAAAAATAGAAAAATAAGAAAAACTATTTATGCAAAATAATAAAATTTTAATTTCTTTGTTAGAGGTTGATATAATTCTACTAGTGTCTATAAGTGATAAAAACTGATAGAAGTCTATCACTTATATATGCTAATAGAAGTCTATCCGTATCTATCACTATTTTTTTAAAATATTTTTATAAATAGTTTGACATTTTTTCTACCGATAAAAATTTCCGATCAAAGAATGTATAGGGATGGGAAGTGTTGAATTGATGGTTTTGGATGTGGGTTTGCAGCTTGGGGGACCCTCGTGGGTAGTGGGACTTGGGCGGAGTGACTCGACCACTGCCAGCTTCGACACCGCAAACAACGATCTTCCTTCTCCTTTCCTTGACCTTCCCGATCTCATCTCTGCCTTTTCCAACAAAGGCTTCAACACCAAAGAATTGGTCGCTCTTTCAGGTTTTTTAATTTCCTTTTCTTTTTTCTATTTTATAATAAATCGATCCCATTCATCAATAACCAATGAATCGAGGAACGTTAGTAAAAAATATAACAATCATGTCTAAAATATTATATTAAAAAATATAACAAAATGTAAAAGAATTTGCAACTATAACAAATCTTAAAACAGCTTTCAAAACCTATTAATGATAGACCATCTGAATCTATCAACAATAGAGTCTATCATAGATAGATTTTGCTTCATTTGCAATTATTCAAAAATGTTATTATACACTAAGATCCCATTTGGTACCATTTCGTTTTTGACATTCTTAGTCAAATTTTCAAAACAAAAACCAGTTATATATATATATATATATATATATATATATATAATATATATATATATATATTTTAATTTTTAAATTTTGATTTGGTTTTCGAAAATAATGGTAAAAAGTAGGCATGAAAGAAAAAGACTTAAAGGTAGAAGAGATGTTTATAGGCTTAATTTTCAAAAAACCAAAAATAAAAAATGAAATGGTTACCAGAGCGATCTAAGAGTGTTGAAATCAATAATAGACCATATAGTAGGAGTGCAACAACAAACCGAGAAACCTAAAATCTAAACCAAACCAAACCTAATATAAATTGAACTTCTTGGTTTGTATTTGGAGAAAATAAAAAAGTATTAGTTCGGATAAGTTCTTTATTATAAAAACCAATAAAAATACCGAACCAATAATATATTGCTATACACTTAATCATAATATAATTAAATATAATTTATATGATAGATTTGACTATATTTGCAATTCTATATTTTAATTATTAAAGGGTGTTACCCATGGCAATGATAGGATCTCACACAATTGGACAAGCCAGATGCGTGATGTTCAGAGTAAGGGCCCATAACGAAACCACCACCATTGATCCAGACTTTGCAGCCTCTCTAAGATCCAACTGCCCTTTCTCCGGCGACGACCAAAATCTTACCCCTTTGGATCTCAAAACCCAATCCTTATTCGACAACGCTTATTTCAAAAATTTGGTCCAAAACAAAGGCCTTCTTCACTCCGACCAAGCTCTCTTCAGCAACTCCTCCGCCGATTCTCATGTCACTTCCTACGTCTCCGATTCCTCTGCTTTCTTCTCCGACTTCGCCGCCGCCATGGTTAAGATGTCCAACCTCTCCCCACTCACTGGCTCCGACGGCCAGATTCGTTCCGACTGCCGCAAAATTAATTAAATTCACTAATTACTTAACTCCTTTTTATTACATTCCTAGCTCTGTTTGTTTGTTTGTATTTGTTGTTGTTGTGACTCCAAATTGTCAATCTTGTTCTGTTTTTTTAGCTCTGTTTGTGTTTTGGTCCATCCTTCATATCACTGGCGGCGACTCTGTTTTTCTCCTTCTGCATGTTTGTTTTTACTATTCAATAATAAGGAAAATTGTAATGGGGAGCCAAAATCTAGCAATGGCTTTCTAAGTTAAATATGATTTACTAATTTCTTTTTATTTTAATTTTACTCTCTGTATCTTAGGCATTCTATATTTGATGTATCAATCAACTTATATACTTTATATTTGATAAATTGATATACCAAATATAAAATATATCATTTATATAATTTAATAAATCATGATTTTAATTATGTTAGGGTGGATATCGCTTCTTCGATTATGGTGAATATTGTTTTTATTTTTTATTTTTTTGTTAATTTTGATATGAAGTTGTATTTAATTTAGGTTTTGGCGTTTGTTGTATTGCATTTACGATTTTGATAGAATTTAATTGTATTAATTATATCAATTGATATATCAAGTATGAAGTATATTAGTGAATTTATTCAATTTTCAAGATTTTGATAACATATCCATCACATTTAATTTGGTATATTAGTTGTATAACATATATACTTCATATATCAGCACACTATCAAATGATCGGTATACTAGATTTAGAGATAGAGAAAAAAAAATACATCAATGATATTGTTTATATACCAATTTTCACAATGATATACTTAAAGTATAAGATTGGTTATTCAATCGTATACTGATATTAATTCGAGATGCATTTCAAATATATCATTAGTGTATTAGTGATTCAATAGTATATCATAATTCGTGCAAAATACAATACTAACTATTATATTGTTATATTAGTAGTTTATAATACTCATAAAAAATTCATTTAAATATAACAATTAGTATATCAATAGTATATTTGTAGTCAATAAAAAATTCAATTCATGTATATCAGTAGTATATATTAACATTCATTCTAAATACATGTCAAATACAATGTCGGTGTTTTAAAAATATTTAAGTAATGTATCAATATTATATCATCACTCCTTTGAAAATCAAATTTCAAATATATTATTACCGTATCTATAGTTTATGAGCTAGTATAGCAATAGTAATTCAAATCATCAACTATAACATTAGCGTATTATTAATATATTAATACTTCTTAAAAATCTATTTTTGCAAATATATTAGGTAGTATATCAACACTCGTTCGGAATTCAATATTAGGTGTGACATTGGGCGTATCAAAAGCTAATCAACATTCATTTAAAATAATGAATTGAACCATTATATAAGTTGTTTATAATATACTAGAAAGTTAATATACCTTGAAACAAATGAATAAGGATTCAAGTTAAATCTACAAATAATAAAAAATGCACGAGTACTTGTTGGTCGATAAATTTTGTATATCAATTGACTAATATATCAAATATAAAATATATCAATTGATTGATATACATAACATAAATTACATTAGATATATTATTAGTATACATGTCGATATACTAATGAAGGTAAAAATAAATAATGAAAAATGAAAAAAATACTTCAATTCATTTTTTTTTGCTATATTTTCAAATTAAAACATAATTTAAACATAAGTCACTATTAAAGTATAAAAGTGTGGCTTTAATTTGGTTTAAATTAAATGTTTGAATCTTCATTTCATGGCATGCCTGTTTTAGACTTTAGTCCTTAGAAAGCTTTGTATTTCAAGCTTTGAACTCATCAAAGCCTAGTGATCCAACATATACAAAGCCATGAAATAATTCAACTCATCAATTTCAACCCTATTTTTCACAGAGAGAGAGAGTTGACTTGAAATTGTCAAGAGTGAATGGGTAAGATAGATCTTTGTTTAAATTTAAATACATTTTTTTTTAAAATACTAATATTTATATACATTTAATATAATAATTTGTGGTTGAAAATTGTTGTTATATATTGTCAACACTGTCCTTCATCACCATGGCCTTCATATCATCTTCAACTCTCTCCCACACCTTCTTCCATTATGATTGATTATGTTTCTTTAATATATTTCTTTCATATTTCTCTTCATTATATTTTATAACTATAATACTACCCCATCCAATTTTTCTTCTCTTCCCAATTAACAATTCACATTCATTGTTTACCACAGGTTTGAGAGTAATTTTCAATCATTTCGAACCATATCTTTAAAATCATTCCGTCAAAATTTGTAGCGTTGCAACGTTGTCCTATATATTCTAATATTCTTGAAAAATGTCAAGTACAATATTTTTCGGAAACCTCCACTTTTTTAAAACAATTCTTGACGTTTTTTCTTTAAAACCACCTATTTCTTAACATTTTTTTCATAAAAACATCAAATATTTAAAATTGCAAACGTTAATAAAGGTGGTTTTTCTTGTAGTGATTATATACTTTTAAACATAGTTTTCATACTATACTACTAAAGTTGAGTTTGAATTATTAAAAATATTTTCGAATCAACAAACTAATTCAGTGTCACATTCATGTTAAATAATCTCACCAATTGTCCTACTTGTTTATTGTTTAGTGCAAGTGTTGAAATGCCTTGAAATCTAAACTATTTTTGTATTATATGTTTTTTATGATTATGGACCTAGGATTTAGAGAGATGCAATATAGAAAATTGTTCTATTCTATTACCTATGACATAACTAATATACTGGTAGTGAACCACGTAAATCCCTGTATCGATTTCTTCTTGTTTTTTATTCTTTATCTTGTCATTTTCGTTTTCGTCATAACAACTGATTTTCTTCTTGAAAAGAACGCAAAAACACTGATGGAATTGAAATATGTGCATGGATACATTTTTGTTTATGAAAGAAGATTATGAACAACATGAAGCTCCCAAGTCCTAATGCTTCCATCCCCTCTCATCAAAGGTTAAACTCAAGACAAAAAAAAAAGGGAAAAAAAACAACATCACATGTAGCTCTTCTCATTAGATCAAGCAATGAGAGGCATATTTCTCTGTTTAAAAAAAAAAAAAAAAAGTCTCCCTAATACAACTCTGTTTTCATTTAGAATCTCTAGTAAATACCTTGACCAATTTTGGGTAACATCCTTTATCACTTCCATGTCCAAAGAACAAAGTAGAAACAGGTGATTCTACATTGCCGTCATCGTCGTTGTCGTCATCGTCCACCCTCGAATCAAACGACAATCTCCTAGGGCTTCCTGATCTCCGTCTTTCGCTACTAGAAGTCGAAGACGAGGAGGACGACAAAGAACCTGCGGGGGAAGGAGGCTGCAGAGTGGGCTTCACAGAAAGCTTTCTGAAGACAGAGTTGAGGAAATTGGACTTAGAAGAAATGGGCTTAGAAGAAAAATGGGTGAGAGGGGAATTAGTA
This sequence comes from Benincasa hispida, assembly GCF_027475165.1. NCBI lineage: Eukaryota > Viridiplantae > Streptophyta > Magnoliopsida > Cucurbitales > Cucurbitaceae > Benincasa > Benincasa hispida. The sequence continues at coordinate 15,954,004 of NC_143485.1, forward strand.
ATATTATGATCATTGGAGAAATAGGAAGGTGGGGGAGTTAGAGGAGAAAGTATTGCCCCATTTTCATGGAAATTAGCCTTGGGAGTTCCTGGCTCTGACTCCCATTTGAATGGAACTGAGGCTGATACTCCTGTGTGGTAATCTTCTTCTTCCACAAACGACATGTCGTCCCTTGTTCTCAGCTTCTTCAGCCTCATCTTCCTTGATTTTCCTCCCAAATCTTCTGAATTTCTTCCCAGGTTCATCTTTCCTCTCTCCCTATTTCAATTCTCACCATCATCTTCCAACTCCAGTATCCATATATATATATATCTAGTGGTTAGTACTCGGATGCATCACAAAGTGCACCTATCTTTATGCATCTCACTCTCATCAATTACATAAAAAGAGAATTAAAATATTTTAAGAAATAAATAAGAAGAATCTGTCACATGACAAATTATGATCGGACAATTTGGTAAGATGCACAAAGATGAGTGCTACTTGCACTTAAATATTTTTCACATATATATATATATATATATATCATACTATTAAATTTTGGAGTTTGTCGATACAAACAATGAATGAAATTTTTATAACTGTATCAATTTACACCATTCTCTAAATTTCATTTGATTAATATCATGTGGATTAATTCTCATAAAACAATCAATTTAGACTCTTCATTATGATTACTTTTGAAAAACATCAATGCATTAATTATCAAACATGTAAAGACTTCTTCAAATGTCGGTTTTACAAAATGGACGATTTGAGTAAATGTATGAAAGGTTTTCAATGGATTTTTTGTCTAAGAGTCTAAATGGATTCATATATGAAAGTTTAAGAGTTTAATTGATCCAATTATAGGTTTCATATATGATTTTTTTCAAATGGCACATAATGGAGGGTGTAAATTGATACTAACCCAAAAGTTAACCCGTATAAATTATTATTTTTCCTAATTTTTAATTAATAGTTTGTAATGGGAATGGGTCAAGTTTCAAATAAAATATCATAATCTCTCAAATCTTTAGATATATTTAGTTACTGCAAGTCATGATAAATTAATAGTTGGTCAATGATAATGTGAAAGACAAAAAAGGTGAGCACACATGTGCATATGATATTGATGAATTGCTGATGTCCATGTGTGTGTTTGAGTGTTGACCCCAAAACAAAGGCAGAAATGAAGAGGGCAGATTACTACTTGATCACTAATCTAGGATCTAACAACTTAATTAAGATCCAACTTAAAAAAACACTTCATTATATGGGAAATCTAACCTAATAAACTTCATTTTATAAACACAATAGTCATTCAAATTTCAAATTAACATAATAAATTATGAAAAATCTATGGAGGAGGAACACACGGAAACAAAAGAAAACAGTTTCAGCCAAATCTATAAAATATGTACCTGCTCTGATGAATTGATGGATGGTTGCCACAATGTCGATATTGGTTCTTCAAGTGTTGTTTCTGCAATATTCATTCAGGCAAAATGTGATATTATGCCTGTCATTATTGCCTCCTTTTTGGGGGGAAAGAAAAATGGTAGGAGAGAACCATCCATACCTCAAAGAACCAAATCAATTGCTACCACCAATGACTCAATAAAGCTCTCAGGTTGTTTTTGTGGTTTTCCTCTTTCCCTATCTTATTGGGACCTCAATTTTTCTTACCCTACAATGCCTCTCTCTCTAGTCCATAAGAATTTTTTAAACCAAATCTCACCAACCTATGGTGAAAATCTGCCTTTCCCCTTTTAAATCCAGTTTCACCATTATACTTTTAACTTTGATTAATTTTGATCTATGTATTTTCGTAAATGAATCATTTAAAATTAAAAAAAAAATGAAAATAAAGGGATAAAATGGTCATTTTTTTTAGTTCAAGAACCAAAATGGACATTTTGAAAGTATAGAGACTAAAATAAATCAAAGTTAAAAAAATAAGGATCAAAATGAACATTTTAATACTAGAAAGACCGAAATGAACCAAAACTAAAATTATTATTTGAGCCTTCTATTTATGATATTTTATAGAATATTTATGAATTTTTTGACCACGCCATGAAATCTCAAACATAGCTTTTATATAGATACAAATTTTGAAAACGTTATTCAAATTAAATGTCGTCATTGTTATTCAAATGACTGTACTTGATCGTTTGGAACAAGTTAATTGATACCACGTTCTCTTCTAGTACACAAGCCTTATTCACACTTGATTCCCTTTAAAATGGCTTTTGATAGAATATATAACTTGACAACATTCCCCTCTATATTTTGTCAACCAAATTTGAGCCCACGTTGCCTCTGAAAGGGTTGAGAAAATGCTATCTGCAGCAGTACACAAATACTACATCCTCACGGCAAAATGCACCTTTCAAGCACTTGAAAAGTCATTTGAAACCGACCTATATTATATGCGGAATCCAAATTCATCTGCCGTTCTACAATTGGATAAACGTAGGAGATTTAGTCAAATCAATGATCTCAGACCTACCAGAAGTAACTTTTCTCTTGACTCTATGCGAATTCGTTCGGCAGTCGGGAGACGGGGTAGACACATCTATAACCTCATACTCAACAGGAGGAAGCTCAATATTACACCTTGAAACTTTGCTGATTTCAGAAGCTATTCCTGATGATAAATTCTTCCTACAAAGTTGCTGTTCCAAGTTCATACCAGTCCCTTCTATTTGGTCTTCATCTCCATCATCAATGATAATTTCAGTCCTAGATATATCTGTTACAATACAAGACGGAGCACATGAAGCTGGCTCTCGTTCATCCTCCTCGAGTTCTTCATCACATCCATGCAAGTCATATGACATACCTGCATCAATATAAGACGGATTACATGAAGAAGGTGGCACTTGTTCATTATTCTCAAATTCTTTATCGCATCCATGCAATTCACGAGGTCTTCCATCTGTACTAGCCTGATGATCCATTAACTTTTGAGGAACTTCATTTGAAACTTCTTTCATTGATCCATATACTCGAAAACTACAAATTTCTTCACATTCTCTATTATACTCCCAATCATCTTCGTTTTCAAGTACACATTGATCTCCTTCGGAATAGCATGGAAGCTCATTGATGGGGGAAACTTGGACCTTCATATGCTTTGGCAAACTCGGGCAACCAGCCGCATTCTTCATGTACTTTGTTGAGAAGTAGTTTACAGTTATATTCAAACTGCAAGGATAAGGAGAAAATAGTGAATAGAGAGTTTAGCAGATAAATTTGATTGAAATTACATCAGTTTGTTGCTTCTTCATAATTCACAATAGTAAGATATTGCCCCTATCAGACTTAATCTTTGGTTTCGTCCCAAAAATCTCACAGTTATAAGGATATTGTCTTTATTAATATATTATAAAATTTTCCCTTTCCTTACTGATATGGAGGATTATCTTCACATTTCCAACATATTTTGCAGAAAAATTTGATAGAATTATATATATTTTCTCATACGTCGTACCTACACCAAGCAGGAAGTGTGAGCATTGTGTATGCAAGTTTAACTTTGTTAGCAACTCCAGAGAGAGACTTGAAAGTTGCAGCAGCACTTCTTACAGCCAATGACTCATTAGGATGCTGCCACGCCCATTCAAACTGCAGCCATAGTTAGAACATCAAATTCTAGAACTGCTGGAAACTTGCAAGAAAATAAATGGCTAAAGAGGGAAACAACAACACATTTTGGTAAATTTTAAGCCCGAAAACCTAAGATGAATCCGTGGTTTAGAGTAGTGCACCATATAAACTTTCTCATCATAGAGGCTCCATTGCTTTGTAATCTCTATTATTCACTCAATAGTAAATTGTTCTCTTTCGGGACGCAACTAATGCACTATTAATAAATCACGTAAATCTCTATGTCGATTCTTTCTTGTTTACGTTCTCTGTTTTCTTTATTTGTCGATTCATAATAATTTGCATAATCATCGAAGTGTCATTCAGCTAGTAGAAAACAATCGAGTATAAAAGATGCACAATCAAATTAGTTTTAGAGCTCAAAGTCTAGAAATGTAACCTGAAGAGCAGAGACATTAGTGGGGAAGCCATAAATGCACAAGACCATCTCCCAAGGTCTCTTCCTCTTAGTACGCCACGCACCGCATCTAATTTCACCATTGTGCTGTCTGATTCTGCGTTTCGGGTTCACCGTGAATCTAAAATTCCATATAAACAGTCATCCCATCAATCCACTGCCGATGGAGTTACTAATTTCCCAAATTTCTTTATGTTTTCCCTCACTCAATTTATGCAGGAAGCAAAAGAACCGAACCAAAGATCGTAAAGAAATCTGAAAATTGGGAATCTACAAAGCAAATAGAACATCCGATCTAAGGATGCAAGAACAGAAAAATGCTTGAATGGAGTGGGAAAGATTCAAACCCGATATAGGTATGGCCTTTGTAACGAGGGCAAGCAGAGGCCAAGAGATAGCACGAAAAGAAGCCATTCACTTCGTTGCTCCCTTCTTCTTCTTCTTCATCTTCATCGTCTTCCTTCTCCTCCTCTGCTACAGCCATGGTTTTAGAGATTTCCGGTCTCTCTTTCCTCTTCCGCATCTCTCTCTCTCTCTCTCTCAGATGAAAAATTTACTCAAAAATACAATTCGGCCGTTGGCGATAAATATGAAAAAGAAAAGGTATTTAGATTTTGAAATCGGTTCATTACAGCAATCGAATCGGTTCGTGAATTTACCGTTTTGCCCTAAAGGACTTGAACATGTCCATGTGAGTATGGCATCGAAAACCGCAGTTTTTTCAGATTAGAATATAAATACTTTTCTGAGAGCAATTGTTCGTCATTAAAAGATTTCAGTCTGTCATTGATTATCGTTTCCGGTGAAATGAACTTGGGAACCAATGATCCAAATTGCTTTGAATATAAAAAAAAGGTAAAGGCATTCACAATTCTAGGGGTTCCCCTCTCAACATTGGGTTGCCCTAACTTTTATTTTAAAAATACGTAAGGAATCTTTCTAATTAACCAAATTAAATTAACTTTAATTTAAAGTTGTTTATCCGGCCACCCCAATTTAATTAGGAAATTTGATCGGCTTTCCCGTAAACGAATGGACGATTCAATGATTAAGATTCATTGTCTTAATTGCAATTTTATTGCTTTAATTTTGATCTGATCTTATAATAAACCCTCCATTTCTTGAAATCAAAAGCGTTTGCGATCGAGCATTTCTGAACATTTTACAAAATCACTCAAAGGCGGAAAGGGAAAAATAGGTATATCATTCATCCACCGGACATATACAAGAGAAGAAGATGAGGGAAACAATACAATTAACCCAAACAAAACCCCTAGCCGGAAACAGTCGTCAATCAGAAGGCTTCTCCGACGAGGAAAACAAATGCCTCCACAAGTAGCGGCCGCTGGCCATATCGACCACCGTCCAGAACCCCGATGAGAGCTGTTTAAACAGATCGTTCCGATCAGACACAAACAAAGAAATTACAAAAAGGAAATGCAAGATTATTCCGATGGAAGAGAATTAATTAGAAGAACCTTGGAGGAGGAGGAGGAGGAGGAATTGGAATCCAGATCCTTGGAGTGGGAATCGGAATTATCGTCGGCCTGGAAATCTTGAGACGGAGATTTGAGATTCCGGAGAAGGAAGAAGCCGGCGAGAGTCGCTGAGAGAAATATGAGAATAAATCTCAGCGGACACATTTTTTTCGTCTTGTCTAACCTCCGGATCTGAATAAGAGAGAGGAAATTGGGAAGGGGAAAAAAATGATTAGGGTAAAATCAAGGGAGTGAAGTGAAGAAATTGACGAAATTGGGGAATCTGGAACATATGGATGCCATGAAACTAAGCTTGGTTGCTTTTCCACCTAACTCAACCACTCATTTCCTATTCTTTCATACTTTGCCTATTAGACCCAAAGTATTAATAGATATAACATAAAGTAAAAAGATTATAAATATGACCAAATTTAAATAGTAGTGATAGAACATATTAATGGTAAGAATCTATCAACGATTCGCTCATAGATTTGTCTATATTTGTAATTTTTTTTTAAATGATGTTATACATAAAATACTACCAATTGCAATTACCCCTAAACTAATACGTACTTGGTTGCATCTAAAAGAAAAAAAAATTATTTTCAAATATAGCAAAATAAGTTCATTTATTTACAAATTTAGAAAATTATCACCATCTATCATTATCTATCATTAATAGACAGTGATATTTTTTTTTTAAAAAACAACAACTTAAGACCATATTTACGAATTCGTAATGAAAATTGATGTAATTGTAATGAGGTTTTATTATAGATCAATCATAATGGGCCACAATTGCAAACGTAATTGAATTATTTTTTTTATCACGTTTACTTAAAATTATAAATATGTCACATTTACTGGTACAGTTTAGAGTCAAACGGTAATAGTAACAACTACTGTGACAAATTCATAATTCTCATGCTGTAACAGTAACAATATTGACGTAATTTTAAAACGCAGTTGGATTAGGCACCATCCACTCATCAATCAATTTGCATTTTTTTTATTACAGATTTGGAAATAGGCTCCGGATGCTTTTCATATTACCATTGATTTATTACAGATTGTGGTTTTCCCGAAGTAAATATGGTCTAAAATATTTATAAAAAAAAATAAAAAAGATTTTATCATATAGTAAATTATGAATAGATAATTTAATAAGATGCATAAAGATGGGTGTATTTAAATATTTTTTATAATATTGATAATGAGATAAGGTTAGAGTTATGGTTAGTGGTAACCCACAACCTAAATAATTTATACAAAATACACAAATAAATCAAAAGCAAGAGGATATATATGGTGGCTGCATGCTATTCTTTTATTTGGATGGAAAAAAAAATAATATAATAAAAATAAAGAGTAAGCAGCCATATGTAATAAACAATAGAGGAATCGTGCTTGCGTCCTCCAAAGGGGTTGAAAAGTCAAGATTGTACACTAACTCAATTCGACTCCATTCACCGAAAATAACGATTCATATATTAGTATATCATAATTAATTTAAAATATAATATATATTGATGTATCAATAGTTATAAATATTGAAGGAGAAATTTTGGACTAATAATAAATTATCACATCATTCACTAAATTAATGAGAAAACTCTAGATAATTGAACTTGGGACCAATTAGAAGTTGACATGTGTTCCCAAATTAAAATTGAAGACATAAATTGATAAAGTTCGATGATATTGCATGTTTTCATTAGATTGAGTGAAATTAATTTGGTCAAATTTGATATTATAATTTGGGCTAAAGTCTAGCCTAAAAATGAGTTTAATTTTGTCCAAACCCAAAGTAGGTCCAAGTCCAACTAATTGGGCCCAAGTAGAGATGTTAAAAAAAAATCCATGGAGTCGGGGCCCCGCGGCCTGAATACACGGGGAATGGAGGAGGCAGTGGGAAGTTTCTTTTTGTTTGCAATTCGGGGCCAGGGACGGGGAATATATTCCCCGACCCCGACCTCGACCCCAACCCCGCCCCGGCCTGACTTTTGTATATAAATTATATATATATATATATATATATATATATATTGTAGACTATGTTAGGATAATTATGGATGTTTTAATTATTTAATTTTAAGACTTTATTACTTTAATTCCTTAGATATTGTAATATTTAAGATAGGATGTTCTAATCGTTGACATTTAATTTATAAAAATTATGAGAATTTAACATTTTAATTATATCTTTTTAAATTGAATGTGTATTATTATTTTTATTACCAAAATTGATAATATTTTATTTAAATGAAAGTAGTATTGGATATGTTTAAGGAATTGTTAAAATATATATTTAGTTGAAATAAAAAAAATTGTTAGAAAAAAATGATGGCGAGGAAATTTTCCCCACGAACCCACCCCGCGAAATCCTCGTGGGGAATCCCCGCCTCATTCCCCACAGGAAAATTCGCGGGGACGGGGAATGGAATAGGAGGTGGGGGTGGGGACGGGGACGGGGACGGGGAGGGCTTCCCCGTCCATGCCCCCGCCCCGTGGACATCTTTAGGCCTAAGGGCCAGATCCATGGACCAACCAAGTCCAAGCACACAAAGTCCACCTGAGAACTCTATAAATAGAGGAGTGTTGGGTTTTATGCCCTAAAACTCGTGGTCCGTAAACAATAAACTCATTCTTTAAATCGATAAAATTGTTATTGAATATATGAATTGCTTATTTCGTTTTAGAAATAAATCCAATAAACTAAAAGATCCACGACTATTACATGAGTACTTGAACTTTATATGGAGACATAAGAGTGGATCATATTCGAGTAAATAGTCAAAATGATCTATAGTATACGAATAAGGTGTTGGACAGGTACCAACACACAACAGAAGCAACGAGGATCGATAAGCACTCTAATTCATTAATTTTCGCAGAAAACAAACATGCTTAAACAGAATTTAATGGTTTTCATGACATACCTTTGAAGAACCGTTGAAATCTTGATTTTCAGCTGCAAATTCCTCTAAATCTTTGTGCAAACCACCACAAGATCTTCCCTACTATTCTCGGTGCTCTAGATTGAGTTGTGGAACTCAAAATAAGCTGGAATCAAAGGAAACTTGAAGAATGCTCACACCAGCAACCCAATGAAGAACACCTTCTTCCCATGAATTTTCAGTTAAAATTCTTTCGGTTGCAACCTTCCAAAATCACTCTAATCTCTTCAATATATTGCAGACTATCATAAAAAGAGATTTGCTGCATGGGATGCAGTTTATGCTTGGAGTAATTGAAGGTTGAAGATAATGGATTCTTTGTGAGCAACTTGAAGATGAAGATGAAAAATTCCAATTTTTCCTTTTTGTGTTTTTCTATTTCCAAAATCTATTTTTGATTTTAAAATCATATTTTAATTCTAAAATAAAAATATATTAATTTTACAAATTAATTTCATAAACTAATTTTCTAATAAAATTAATAAATAATTATTTAAACAATTTAAATAATTCTAATTAATTTCATATCCAATATTAAATTAATTTTACACAAATTCATCTTTATATATTTAAATATTAAATATATATATTCTCCAATTCCATTTGATTCTAATTTGAACGATTCAAATTAACTTATCACGCTACTTTAGAGCTAATCCATTTCCGAGCTAGTAGGGGGACCTCGTGGGCATACAGATCATGGGCTCCAACGATCTGAGATTAATCGGCTAAACTCATTAGATCAATCTAACCCCCATTTGTTAACTAATGGGTCATTCCACTAAAACCCATAGTTGAACTCCCCTCACTGTAGATATACTATATCCATTCGATATAACCATAATTAGTAAGTCAACCATTCACAGGTTGTTCGTAATAACGGCTAGGTTGTATCTCTATTTTACCCTCGAAATTACCTCTTGTTCCTTAAGTCCCCACTGATCCCTTAATGAATAATTGTTTTGTGATCCGATCAACAAAACCGAGTCCCTCTCGGGCCAGTGAGAGGGCGGGGCCCCTTATTCAAGACCTAGAATCAGCACTTAAGGGAACAACCTCTTTACTATCCCTAAAAGTGGGTAGGAGTGAATTCTATCTTGCACCCTATGTTCCTAGCTATCTAACCAGTCTTACCCTAAAATGGAAGGTTTATTGAGCCGACGCTGTTGAGCCAACCCCCACCTATGCAAATCTAAGGATAATTTCAAATAAATAGGAGTTCATAGTTAGCTCAAGATTAAGGTCAAGTTACCTAGGTCATCGCTTTGAAATAATCAGCCTTAAATAGTAAACAACGTTATAAAGTAAAAGTGACTAATTTCATGGTCCGGTCTTGTACAAACCATTTTGCACAAGGACACTCCCACTCCTCATGTCCCAATATGAACGAATTGGGATCACTTCGTTTGCAGCACTTTACAACTACTTGTAACAACTACAGAGCAGGCCGCATCCAGTAATGTTACCAGAATAAGGTACCCAACCTTATTCATATATTATAGATCATTTTGACTATTTACTCGAACCTTATCCACCTTTATGTATCCACATAAAGTTCAAGTACTCATCCAATAGTCAAGGGACTTTTAGATTTATTGAATTTCTTATAAGCAATATATCTATTCAATAACACCTTATTGAATTTTCAGAATAAGTTCAATTGTTTACAAACCAGGAGTTTTAGGACATAAAACCCAACATAAGGTTGGGTGCCTTATTTTAGTAACACTATCGGATGCGGCCCACTTTGTAGTTATTACAAGGTGTGGTAAAGTGCTACAAATGAAGTGATCCTAATTCGTTCATGTGGTGACATGAGGAGTGGGGGTATCCTATGCAATGAGTTTGCATAAGATCGGACTTAGAAATAAGTCACTCTTACTTTATAACACAGTTTATTGTTTAAGACTGACTATTTCAAAACGATGACCTAGGTAACTTGACCTTAAACCTGAGCTAACTATAAACTCTTATTTATTTGGGATTATCCTTAGATTTTCATGGGTGAGGGTTGGCTCAATAGTGCCGACTCAATTAGCCTCCCATTTCAGGGGTAAGACCAGGTAGATAGTTGGGGACATAGGGTTCAAGACGAAATTCACTCTTACCCGCTTTTAGGAATAGTAGAGAGGTTATTCCCTTATTGACTCCGAGTCTTGAACAAGGGGTCCCACCTTCTCATTGACCTGAGAAGGACATAGTTTGATGATCAGATCACAAACCAATTGTTCATTAGAGGATCAGTGTGACTTAAGGAACAAGAGGTAATCTCGGGGGTAAAACCTTTTGACCCAACCGCCAACCTGTGAAGGGTTAACTTACTAATTATGGTATATCGAGTGGACAAAATATATCTACAGTGCAGGGAGTGCAACTACTGAGCTTTAGTGGAGTGACCCGGTAGTTAATGAATGAGGGTTAATTCGGTATAAAGAGTTTAACCAATTAATTTCGGATCGTTGGAACCCATGATCTGTAGGTCCATTAGGTCCCCCCACTAGCTAAGAAATGGATTAGCCTTATATAGCGTGATAAGTTGATTTGAAACGTTCAAATTCAAATTAAGGGAATTAGTAATTATATGTGATATAATTACACGTTTAATTTTGGAATTAAATGTAATTGGAGAATCAATTAATATATAAATATGATTTAAATATTAATTTCATGAATAGAGATTCATGGTAATGGAATTGGTGATAAATTAATTTAATATTTGATATTAAATTAATAGTATTAATTAAATTGTTTAATTAATTATTAATTATTAATTTTATTAGGAAATTAATTATTGTAAAATTAATAAAAATTTATTTTTAATTAAAGAATTAAAATTGAAAAATATTTTGATTTTGAAAATCAATTTCAAAATAAAAAAATGAAATTGAAAATTGGGAAAAATTCTAATGTGGGATTTCCCCACTTTTAAGTAAGAAGGTTAGTCACCTTCTTACACATAATTTTACCACCAAATTCAAGGAATAGTTGGAATCACTTTAAGTGATCAGTTTGCATGAGAATCATGTAATAAAACTACTCTTGATTGAGTGAAAAAAGGTGATGCAATTGATGAATTGTTGAGTTTTTTAAGGTTGAAGAAGTTGTTCTTCAACAAGCTGAAAAATCAGAAAACGTCTTTTTCAATTCCCTAAGTTTGTTTTGAGTCCCACAACTTAATATAAGGCTCCTAGAGAATAGTAGTGAAGCTCTAGTGGTGATCCACAATAAGGGTTGGAGAAGATTGCTGCTCGAATTCGTGTTTGAAGAGAATCTTCAAAGGTATGTGTTGAAACCCTCTTAATTCTCTGTGATCATGCTTATTTTGATATCAAAATTAAGGAATTAGAATGCTTAATGATCTTATTTTCTTCCGCTGCATATATCTGTATTCCAACAAGGAGTTCTCTTCATTTGTGGGGTCAAGTATTCTATGCTCCAGAGAGTCTAGAAAGAATTCTCTACAATTATAAGATTCCTGACTCCTGAAATTGCACACTTCTTGAGGACACAAGTCTCTTGAAGATTCAAAGTTTCTTCCAAGGCTTCAAGACTTCGACTTTAAGAACATCACGCACTCCATTTCCACAAGTCAAACATATACATTCAACTGAAAGAGAATAAGAGGATCAAGTATTAGAGATCAAACCACAATGCATCAAATCAACATTAACACAAGTTCAACTCCACGAAACAAGTTTCTCCGAAAACCTCATGCAAACAAATTGGCACGTCCAGTGGGACATCTCTACCTCTCATCTCTCTCATTATCAAATCAAAAAATCAACAAATGGCACCAAAGAAAGCCACATCCAAAGCTACTGTTGCAAGCGACGCTTACACGAGGACCTGTCACCCCCAGTCATTTAAAGGATATCATGTAGGAACAAGAACAAGGTTCTGTCCTCAAGAGAAAATCTAGGAATAATTAATGGAATCTTCTAAAGGCGGGATCTTCATCAGAGAAAATCCCTTGTTTGATAACTATGCTCTTGCTTCTGATCAATCAGAGAAAGAATCACACTTTGATGTAGTATTTGTCATAATGGTTGACATAACGGCCGAGTCGGCCATGGCAGAGATATAGAGAGATAAATTATCTAATGAAAGCTATAGAGGAGCGAGATCATGAAATTACTACCTTAAGAGAACAGATGCAGACTCGTGAAGTTGCTAAGTCGAGTCAAACTTTTGCTGTCAAAGCCAATGACAAAGGGAAGACCATGTTGCAGAAAAACCAATTCTAACAATCAACTTTTGTTGCCTTCTTATCAGTTCAACAGCTGCAAGATATGATTATAAACTCCATAAGGGCTCAGTATGGGGGACCATCACAATCTTCTTTTATGTAATCTAAGCCATATATAGAGAATCGAAAACCTGAGAATGCTAGCTGGGTACCGACCTCCCAAGTTCCAGCAGTTTAATGGAAAAGGAAATCTGAAGCAACATGTTGCTCACTGCATTGAAACCTGGGAAAAAGCATGAACTGAAGGAGACTAGCTAGTCAAGTAGTTTTTCCGTACCTTGAGAGGAAATGCTTTTGATCGGTAAAATGATCTAGAGTGAAAAGTGATTGACAGTTGGAAAAAGAATCCCTCAACTGCTTTTATAACACTAGGCATATCGTCAGCATGATGGAGCTGGCAAGAATCAAGCAGCGGAAGGGAGAGTCGGCCATTGACTACATCAACTGATGAAGAGCTCTGAGTTTGGATTACAAAGTTAGATTCACTGAATTATTTGCAGTGGAGATATGCATCCAAGGTATGCATTGAGAACTTCTCTATATTCTACAAGGGATAAAGCCTCGTGTATTTGATAAGTTGGGAACACACGCTCATATTGTGGAGTTGAGCATCGCCAACAGGAGAATTGAATATTTTCTAGTCCCTAAAGAGAGAAAGAATAAAAAAGAAATCAAGTGAAGGACCCTTGAAGAGGAGATCCATCAACAAAAATGGATCGTCCCAAATCCCATTTTTACAGAATTCATAATTGTATAGAGAAACTAGATCATGTATTTAATTATAAAAATACAACATGCTAAATAAATTAGAAGAGAAAAAAAGAATAAGAGGCTTACCTTTGAAGAATCTAATATCTTCACGTATCATCTTCACTGTGAAAATCCCGAACAATTTAAAAACCCAATTGGTCACCACCACTTGAAAACTTCAGTATTCTCAGGTAGAGAACCCAAGAGGTGTGGGCTCTGGTTATTTTGTATTTTTGATGAAAGGGTTTGATTAAGAGAAAGAAATGAAGGAGGATGGATTTTTTTCTTCTTTTCACAGAACTATTCTGTATATTCCGCGTATTCTGTCTATTTTCTTTTTGTAGAAAAAAAAGAAGAATGTCAGAAAACCATAATCTCTTTGTGATCTAGAGAGAATTAAGGGGAGGTAAGTTATTTCCCTCCCTTTAATCTAATTTAAAAATAAAATAAAATAATATAATATAATTTTAATAAATCAAAATCTTATACATACATACATACATACATACATACATACATATATAAAAAATTTATTATACATATATACATAACTATATGTTATATCATACATAATTAATTCCCTCAATTAATTTGAACAATTCAAATTAATTCAAAAACTGATTCTTAGTAAATCCTGTTGAGCTACCAAGGGGACCCCGTGGACCTGTTACTTGAAGTTTCAACGGTACGTGAATAATTAATTAAACTCTTTAATTAAATTATTCACCATCCGTTAACTGTCGGGCACTTCATTAAAGACCGACAGTTACACTCTTCGCACTACAGATATATTTCTGTGTCCATTGTAATCAATCAATAGTACGATAACTCTTCACAAATTGCTCATAAGTACAACTGAGCAAAAATTACTGTTTTGTCAATGTAGTTACATCTAACTCCTGAAGTACCATTGATCCCTCAAATGAACAATAAATCATAGTCCAACTATGATCAAACCCCTCTGAGGCCAGGAGAGGGTGTGGGCCACATTGTTCATGTTGGGGTTTGTGCCCTAAAGTCTCATGTCATGTAGTTTGTAAACAACTTTGTAAGAACGCTTGTGATGTATCATATAAATGATATTTACTTCACTTCTTGACTTTGCACATTTAGATGTTTTTTATTTTACCACAAACCAATAAACATAATATCCCTGGTTGTCTTTATGTTGCTTAAGCATGTATGTAGTGACATACAAGTGGATCATGTCTTAAGTGACAACCAAAATGGTCTGTAGTATATGGATATAGGAAGGAAACCTTATCCCAATAACACTACGGATGCGGCTCGCTTTGGGGAATAGTTACAAGTATTGTGACTTGTCACAGATGGTCTGATCCTGATTATTCGTGTAAGGGACTTGCGAGCGGGAGCGTCCTATACAAATAATTTGTATAAGACCTGACCTCGAAGTGTTAATGTCTCGTCATATAACTCCGTTCATGACTGAGACTTCACTTCACTAGAATGACCATTGAATCTTGAGTGAGTTGGGAACTTTTGCCATTGAAGGCAGTTCTGCCATTACTTCACGTCATGGGTACGAGTGGCCAAAGCGCCGACTCAAACCTACCACTTTGGGGGTTCGTCTGATTTTGGAGCTGGGAACTCGACTTTACAAGATTGAGTTCACTCCTTTCCCGAAATAGGGGTAAGTAGATAGATTGCTCTCTTAAGGACTGATCTCGGGGCTTGAACGATGTGGTGCCACACACCTTCTCATAGCCTGAGAGGTGTTCACACATAGTAAGACTATGTTGTATTGATCATTAGAGGGATCAGTGGTACTTAAGAAGTAAGATGTAACTACAGGGGTAAAATGGTAAATTGGACAGCTGTACTTACGAGCATCTGTGAAGGGTCATTGTACTGACGATTGGTTATATCCAATGGACATAGAAATATATCTATGGTAAGAAGAGTTCAACTTTCGGTCTTTAGTGGAATGCTTGGCAGTTAACGAATGGTGGATACCGTGGCTAAATAGTTTAGTAAGCTATTCATGTACCGTTGGAGCTTCGAGCCATAGGTCTATAAGGTCCCCTTGGAGCTTGGATACAAGTTGAGAGTCAGTTTTTGGGTCAGTTTGAAATGTTCAAATTGACAAGAGGGAGTTCGATTACATATGATATAATTAAACTAGTTAATTATATATGATATAATTAACTTTATGTATGAGATACATTAATTTGGAGGAAATTGAAAATAAATATGATTTATATCTAGTAGAGGAAAAATACTATGATTAATATATAATATTAATTCATAGGTTATGAATATGATGTAATGATATTCATTGTTTATTTATTGAACGGTTAAAGGGGTAATAGAACAACGTCTCTTCTATTTTCATAATGGATGAGTAAGTTGAAAAATCACTTTGAGACGCTTAAATAGCTCACGGTGTGTTAAGCATAGTATGCGCGGACATTGCATTGAAGAATGTCATCGTTTAGCAAAACCTGTGCCTATATGATAGTGCTTGAACGATCGCTTACCTATACGATAGTGCTGAGCGATCGCTTAACGATTACACCCGCGCACGCTATTTAATAAACGATCGTTTAGCACCCAATATTTACTAAACGATCGTATAAACGATCGCTTAGTTTTTCTTACATGATCGTTTAGACGATCACTTACCTTTTTCTACACGATCGTATACTTCACCTAAACGATCAAGTATTTTGTCTATACGATAGACGAGCCTATCTCCCACTTGCTTGATCGTTGTATACGATCTCCCTTCCTCCTTCCCTCTACCAAATCTGAACAAAGTCCACCCTTTGGATCCTCACTCCAAGAATACTGAGGGCTCTGAGTGGTGGTGTCGTCCCCGTTTCCTTCTGTTCGTGTGAAGACTGTTCGAGGTAGACGATTGGGTTTTGCTAAGCAATAGCATATCGTCTCAGCAAAAACGAGATTTGCTGTGAAGAATAAGTCTTCAACTGGTATGAACTCTTGATCTCTTATTTATTGTTCCTTTGAACATGTCAATAATTTAACATTATGAATGCATATTAGTATGTTTGAATGTATATGTAGAAATTTTTTCATAATGAATTGGAAAGATTCGCTTCTGCTCGTAGGTACTCTTGAATAAGAGTACCTTCATTTGGTATCAGAGCTTTCGGTTTCTGATATTCCAATTCATTGCTGCAAAAGAATTGCATTTACATTCTCGGTGGGTACAACATGTCTACTCCACCCCACTACTAGGGCTGGGCTAGGCATCTATGTCCTCTAGATGCCTACCTCTGGTGGAACATAAAAATTGTTCTAGTCCTCATAGGACACATACATACATGCAAAACTGGTTTCTATCCTATTGTAGTTAAGTATGCCCACTACCTCTGGTGAATCTCGAAGGAAATACAATATCTGGTGAATCCCGAAGGAAACACAATATCTGGTGGATCCTGAAGGAAACACAATCTGGTGAATCCCTAAGGAAACACAATCTGGTGAATCCCGAAGGAAACACAATATCTGGTGGACATCTAACTAATCAGTAAAGACACTATCACAGTCTTAACATCATAATTATTACAATATGGTTTTATAACATACATATACACCTCAACATCATGCATATATGCCTCTATATCCTCATATCAAATACACCCTCAGTGAATCAAGTATCACCTCTTACTAGCATGCAAGTCTCTACGTGCACAAATAAATATTTCAGATTCTCATACAAGAACATATATCGGTCATACTATACTATTCGTTTATCATGCTATCGCTTTATCCTGATATTCATCTATCATGCTAGCATATATCTAGTGTCTAGTCCGTGGGCAGTTCCAGTAGTAAGATTACTTACCTTGATAATAGGTTGAACCAAAAAGCAATTGAATCTTTGTGAAATTCTTGAATCCTTAATCGAGCTCAAATATTTGAGCAACTAACCCCTTCTAATCTCCACAATCTTTGAATTAAACCCTAGTACATAAACCAAAATAAAATTTAACCTTTAGGATCACACCTAAGCGTTTAATCACGCCAAAATCAGCAACAAAACTTAATAACTTAATTCGTATAAATTACATTCGAACTGAACAAGTCACAAATCCCCAAATCTTACCAAAATTCTTGCCGAAATCATCTTAACTCTGCTTGACAGCACGCTAACGAACTTTTAAACTCCTTCAAACTTTCAAATTCAACCTCCAAAATCACGATTGAAATGATAATTAAACACGTTATTTATTGGGTATTCAAGATCCTCAACAAAACCATGAAAATCATTTAGATCTTATCCCAAAACTATGAACCTCACAATGGCATTCGACAGAGGACAACGATTGAAAGAGAGGAGAACCAACGGCGAGCAGATCCGGCAATGTGAAGGTCGGAGCGGCGCGATTGCAACTTGACGGAGGAAAGGATATGGACGTCAGCGGTGCGGCAGCCGAAGTTCGTCTAAACCAGAGAGAAAGTGAGAAAGTGGGGGTTTGATAATTCCATATTTCTTTTCTTTTTAATTCTCCACCACACAAATACATAAATAATATATATATACACATTATCTCCTTTCCTTTTCTTAAATTCCAAAACCCATATATATTCTTTCCTTTTCTTTTCTTAAATTCCAAAACCCTTATATATATAATATTTCCTTTCCTTAATAAATATGTCATATCAAACTCAAATCTTTCACATTTTCTCCAATTAATTTAATAAACCTAAAAATAAATTCATCAGCTTTTAATCATTTCTTTCCAAAAATTCTAAATCCAAAAATTAAATTCTAACTTTCCAAATTAACTTGAATCCAAATTTACAAATCTTTTCAAGTACTTGATTTAATTACTTCTAAATAAACCAATTATCTTTTCCTAATTCTTTACTTAAATTTTGGATCCAAGCTCCAAAATTAAAGATGGTAAAATCTTAAAACCACAATTTCCCCTTTTCCCTTTCAAATTTCAACAAAACTCAAAATTTCTTATACAAATAATTCAATTATCCCTTCCAATTAATTTAAAACTCATACTCAAAGAATCCACATTAACCAATAAAACTTTTTCAATTGTAACAATTTGTTTCCAAATTCCAGAGATTAGGAAACTAAAACTCAACAATTTGAGATAATTAACTTAAATTTTCCTAAACAAATCGGGATGTTACAACATAAGTGATATCGGTCTATCAAGGATATCACCAATGTTAAACAAATCAGTGATAGACTATGATATTCTCTTGTTATTATATTTCATAAATTAATATTATTTTAACAGTGATATTATTTGACTTTGTCACATCAATGATACATTTCTTTTTTTTAATCTTTTTTCATCAATTTGAAAACATGGTGAATACTTTTATAACTATTTTCCTGATGGACAATGGAATCATAATAAGTGCTAGGAGTGTTGGGGTTGATGCCCTAAATTTAGTAGATCTTGTAGTTTGTAATTGTAATGTATAAACAATTTATTTATCTAATAAAATCAAAGACATTTTATTTGATATTTAGTAGCATTAACCCTAAAAACCAATAAACTAAAATCCAAGGCTGTCTTCTGTAACTTAAACATGTATGTGGAGACATACAGGTGGATCATGTTTAAGAAATAACATAAACGGTCTGTAGTAGATAGATAAGGTTTGGGTACCTTATCTTGGTGACACTACGAATACGACCAGCTTTGTAGATGTTACAATTTTTGTAAAGTGCTACAAGTGATATGATCTTGATCATTCATGTAGAGACATGTGTGTGAGGTGTTCTATACAAAGAGTTTGTATAAGATCAGACCACGAAATAAATAGTCTTACTATATAACACCGTTGATAGAAGAGACTTACATTTTACCAGGATGACCATAGGTGACTTGACCTGAATTCTGATTGAGTTGTGAACTCCTGCCTATGAAGACGATCCTTTGTTCTACATGGATGAGAGTGGCCAATTTCGCCGACTCAATATGCCAACCATGTTAGGGATTCGTCTGATTGGGGAGCTGGGAATGCAGTAACACAAGAAGGAATTCACTACTTCTCTATAGTTAGTGTAAGTAGAGAAATTACTCTCTTAAGGGCTGATTCTAGGGCTTGAACAATATGCCGCCACATGTAAACCACTAAACCTATCTTACTAGTTAATCATGTTTAAGTCCTCTTAATTACGTGTTTAACTACCTTATTATATGTTTAAATTCTTGTAAGCATGTAGTTATGATGTTTTTAGTAGTTGAAATATTATGGAAGTTATAATGAGTACGCGTGTGAGGTAGAGATGATGAAAATTTTTTGAGTCTTGAAATGGGTGCTCTCGGGTAGTAAAGGGCAACCAACACTTAGAAAAAATTTGAGGAGCTAAGACGGATGAAAGTAGACGCAACGCCAGGTTGAAAGGGAAGTAGAAATTTGCCTAAATGCTAGAAGTTGCGCTCTTGGGCAAGATAGGAACACTAAAACTTAGAGGGGAACCAAAAACGTGGAAGTGAGGAATGCATGAGCACATATAGGCTTAAGAGCCTAAGGGTAGAAATTGGCTAAGTCTAATAAAAGGTATGCGTTGAGAACCATATGGTTGTTAATAAAGGCATAAAGTGGACAATATACGGGCAATTGAGGTTGCCTAAGAGAATGTATAGTAGACAATGAGTGTTAAGGAATGAGAAGTTAAGGGAGGTGTTTATGAGTAACAGGCTTAAGCACGAGTCTTTAAGGGTAAAACTAGCGTATGCGTTGGTTAATGATGTGTGAGCAAAGAAATGCAGCGTTAGCTGGGACATGTGTTGGCCGAGTAAAAAGACAAAATGGAACGCAAACCTGGATGTTGATGAACGACTTAACATTTAGTTTAATCACCCGACTATTGGGCTAGGTGGCGTGTTTAGAGGCCCTAAGGATGGATTAGTGTGCCAGCTATCACTTTAAGAATCATTGCAGCCTTAGTATAAAAAGGAGTTTGAAGTTAAAGAGATCGGTTTTTGAATTTTGAGCGTGCTAAGAGAGAAGAATTGTCACCAATTTGAAGCTTGAGTTGTAAAGAAGCTAATTCAAGGCTGTTGGAAGAAGATTTCCATGGAAGTGAGCTGACGGTTGAAGAATTTCTTCAAGTGTTCAAGAATCTTAGGCCATGCAGATGAGTTGTAAAGATAGGTGAATTCCAAACTCGAGGAAAGGAATCAAAGACTGGAATATAAAGGTAAGATAACTGAGCTGTCTAGGAATAAGTTCTTAGAAGAAAGTTTCATGAGGTTGTGTCTGGAATTTAAGTTATTCAAGCTAAAAGTGAAATATGGAGTTTTGGCTGAATGAACAAGCAGGCAGCTGCAACCCATGCATAAGCAAGCAGCTGATCAGTAGACGCTAAGTGTGGGCAAGCATCTATCACATAGGTGAAGCTAGCACGTTCTAACGCTTAGGAGTATCTTGTGTGAGCTGCCACACACTAGCTAGTCGCAAGGCAAAAACTTGGTTAAGTGTGATAATGTGTTAAATACCGATATACTGAGGATGCATCGAGTAATAAGGGAATGAGTGGAGGGATTGAAATTCTCCACAATGGAAGAAATCGTGTGTCAATTTTAATTTTACAGAATATAATTAGAGGATGGAAACACAGGATAAATAAAACTAATTAAACATGCTTTCTATTGTACAAGAAGAAGAAGAAGGGTTGGGATATCACATACCCGTTGAAGATCTATTCTTTACATTCCTCTCCATAATGCATCGTCTTCTCTCGATCTCACGAACTTGACATCCACGAACACATAAACGGACATCATCAAGGGGTCTTCTCCGTTATTCTCAGGGACGAAAACTGTTCAGAGGTGTGGGCTTGCATTTAAATTTGGAATGAGGGAAGGAGAAGAGAACTGAGAGATTATTATGAGAAAAATTGTTTTCTGCAGAATAAAGAGAAAAGGAGATGAAGATCAGAGAGAAAACTTTTCTTTTCCTCTCTACTTTCTTTTACGCGATCTTAGGAGTTAAAAGCATTGAAGGTACTATAACTCCCTCCCCCTTAATAATTCAAAATTCAAATTCAAAATTTGAATTTTAATAAAAAAAATATTATATTAACTAACTTAATATATATAAATATTAAGCTATATGTTATATCACATATAACATATAACCTATAGTTTATATTATATCACATATAATATAATCTATAGTTTTTATATAAATCACATTCATATAATTTAATATTTGAATCATATTCAAATAACAACTCCTCTCATCAAACTATATAAATTTAATACGAATCATATTCATATTAATTTTAACATATAGTTTATATATGAATTATGTTCACATAAATAATATTTGAATCATATTCATATATTTATTTTTCTCATAAAACTATATAAATTTAATATGAATCATATTCACATTAAATTTTAACATATAGATTTTATATTAATCACATTCATATAATTCATATTCCAATTTATTTCTCTCATAAAAATATATATAAATTTAATATGAATCATATTCACATTAAATTTTAACATATGAATCATATTCATATAATTAATCTTTGAATCATATTTAAATATTTATTTCTCTCAAAAAATTATATAACGTATCAACATACATTATATAATGTATCTATATACATTATTTAATTGTATCTCATACAATTAATTTCTTTTAATTAATTTGAACAATTCAAATTAAACCAAAATTAATTCGATTCTCATAAGTCCTCATTGAGCTAATGAGGGGACCTTATGGACCTATAGATTGAAGTTCCAATGATACGAGATTAATTGATTAAATTTTTTTAGTCAAATTAATCAACATTCATTAACTACCAATCACTCCACTAAAGATCGACAACTGAATTCTTTGCACTATAGATATATTTCTGTGTGCATTGGATATAACCAATCAATAGTGCATTGATCTTTCACAAATTGCTCGTAGGTACAGCTGGGTCAAATTATCGTTTTACCCCATAGTTACATCTAACTCCTTAAATACCACTAATCCCTCTAATGAACAATTAATCATAGTCCAATTATGATCGAACCCCTCTCGAACCAGGAGCGGGTGAGAAGCCTCAATATTCAAGCCCCGAAATTAGCCCTTAAGAGAGCAATTTATCTTCTTATCCTAACTATAAGGAATGAGTGAATTCCTTCTTGTGTAGTTGTGTTCCCAACTCCCTAATAAGATGAATCCCCAAAATGGTAGGCTTATTGAGTCGACGAATCTGGCCACTCTCACCCATAAAAATAAAAGGATCGCCCTCATAGGTAGGAGTTCACAACTCACTCAGGATTAAGGTTAAGTCATCTATAGTCATCTTGGTGAAATGTAAGTCTCTTCTAGCAACGACGTTATAAAGAGAGACTTAATATTTCATGGTTCGGTCTTTATACAAACTCTTTTGTATAAGATATCCCTGCTCACATGTCTCTACAAGAATGATCAGGATCATATCATTTGAAGTATTTTATAACAATTGTAATAGCTACAAAGCGGGCCATATCAGTAGTATTACTAGGATAAGGCACCCAACCTTATCCATATACTATAGACCATTTAGGTTATCACTTAAACGTGATCCACTTATATGCCTCCACATACATGTTTAAGTTACATCAAATAACCTTAGATCTTAGGTTAATGGATTATTGCACAAGTAATATAAAATTAATCAACCTTTGATTTAACTAACACAAAATTACGAGGTTTTAGGGCATACACCTCAACAATCAAATGATACGTCGAACTATGTTTGAGGTTTAATATGTGTTACCTTGCATAATAAGTTAAGCTTGAAAGGAAGCTAAGGTATTAACTAAAGACTCTTATTATTCTTACAGGGCAGATGCATATAAGGAAGGCTTACAATCCTGTAAGGAAATAACCTAAAGACTATGAATGACTAGTTTTCAAAATATTTGCTAAGTGTTTTACTTATGAATCTCCAATGCATAGTTACTTTTATCTTGAGGTTCCAACGCATGCTTCTAGTAAAGGAGTCAAACACATGGCGATGATTTAAAAGATATATATATATATTTCACTTGTAATTTCCATGCATTCCACTCTCGTTTTATTCCATGACTTGACATTCAAATGAGCTATTTATTGATTCCCTTAAGCATGATAAGTGTAATATTTTATGATGTTCACATGTATATTTTGAAGGAAATTGAACTTGAGATTTCTATGAGCAGCAAAAAATAGATAATTCCAAATTACAATCATGAATGAACATTATAAATTATAGTCGTAAATAAAACATTCAGTTATGCAATCAATACAAAAATTATAGCATGAATAATCAAATAAATTAGGAGAATGCTACGAACATTTGTCGACTCGTCTCCACGCTCCTTGCTCACGAACACTCGAACACAGCAACCTCGAACGCTCGAACAACATGACCACAACACTGCACGAACACTTCATGCTCGTCCTCAGCGATCACCTCAGTCACGAACACTCTAGCAAGAACACGAACGACCTCCACAGAACCTCGACGGTGTCGAGTTGAGTATGACAGCACCAAGGTTACTTTGGTATTCTCGATGTGAGAATCCAAAGGGTGAGCTCTGTTTGGACTTGGTATGAGGCAGACGAAAGAGGAATGAACAATTATGTACACGATTGGGCAAGTAGGAGAAGACAGAAACCTATCATATAGGTTGATGTCCAATCGTTTAGCTCAGTGTTTGTCACCTACAAAACACTACATGATCGTTTACTTCGCTCAAACTGTCGTTTAGTAAATCTACATTTACTTGACAAGCTTTCGTGAGATGTTTTTTCGAGAGAAAATCTCAAAACACTTTTGCAAAACTTTTCAAAAAAACTTCCTAAAATTAGGAAAACCATTTTTCTTTTATCTCAGGTTACCATGAACTACCAATAATCTCCCACTCAATTGGTTATTAGAGAAAAAGATTTAATTATCCAATAATTAATATTATTATAAATATAAATGATAATCAACTTATCATACTATATTTATAACTTATAGTTTTAATATTTCATCTCATGAAACATATAAACCATAGTTCTTTTTCTATTCCATGGTACTTAACGTAAATCTCATTTACATTAATCATCCACTAGATGTATCTCATATATCATACCGATTATATCATATATAATCAAAATACCTCTTGTCAATTTGAACATTTCAAATCAACACCAAGAACTGATCCTCAACTGAATCCATTGAGCTACCAAGGGGATCTTATGGACATGTAGCTTGAAGCTCCAACGGTACGTGAATAACTGACTAAACTCTTTAGTCACGGGATTCACCATCTGTTAACTGCCAGACACGCCACTAAAGATCGATAGCTGAACTCTCCTTACCATAAATATATTATGTGTCCATCTTAACCAATCTGAAGTGCGACAACCTTTCACAGATCGCTCGTAAGTACAGTTGGGCCAATAACCGTTATGCCCCTGTAGTTACATCTAACTCTTTAAGTACCACTGATCCCTCTAATGAACATAAGTCATACTTCTACTATGACTAAGTCCTCTATTCCAAAGAGAAGCTGTGGCCACTATATTCAAGCCCCGGAATCAGCCTTTAAGGGAACAATCTCTCTACTTATCCCTGCTTGGGGAAAGAAGTGAATTCCATCTTGTGGATTGAGTTTTCAGCTCCCAGATCAGACAAGTCCCCAAAAAGGTAGGCATGTTGAGTTGGCAATCTGGCCACTGTCACCTATACTAATCAAAGGATCGCCCTCAAAGGCAGGAGTTCCCAAAACACTCAGGATTCAGGTTGTGTCACCTATGGTCGTTTAGGTGAGATGTAAGTCTCTAATATCAACGACGTTATATACAGAGTCTGGTCATCTCGTGGTCTAGGTCTTATACAAACTCTTTGTATAGGACGCCCCCTCGCACGTCTCCACATGAATGGTCAGGATCTACCATCTGTAGTAGTTTACAACACTTGTAAACCTTTACAAAGTGGGCCGTATCCGTAGTGTCATCAAGATCAGGTATCCCATCGTAATCCTTATACTATAGACCTATTTAGGTTATGACTTAAGGCATTATCCACTTGTATATCACATATACATGCTTAAGTTCACATAAGATAACCAATGAGCTTTGTTTATTGGATAAGAATCAAATAACATTTATTTTATTCATCAAACAATGTGTATCTTTACAAAACAATGAGACCCCTGAAGAATTAGGACACCAATCCCAACATATTTACTAGGTAAAACCTAATCCTATGCATTGGTATCGAAGGTATGGTAAGGTACCCAGGTGCATGACGATCCTTGCTACCGAAGATATGGTAAGGTAAGCAGGATCCTGATCAGTTTTACGTGTACAAAAGATCTATGTATCGACGTTGATGAGATCGAGCAAAAGAGTTATCTCTCAACTAAGGTTGTTATGGATTTAGAAAAAGGGCTTTCTTGCATAATTAGGCAAAGGACTAGAAGAATTTTACAAGGAATGTTAATGAGTTTTAGTCCATGATTTTACATATTATGTTTTCACCTTTTTTAATTTTTATTTCCGAACCTTGGAATGTAAATGTAAATGTTTTATTATAAGCAAGTTTATATCATGAGTTTATTAAAGTATGTTTCTTTTAAAATAAGCCACTCACTGAATAATTTAAGCTCATATTTTTCAATGTTTTCCTCCTCAGGTAGCGGTCGACGTCTCGAGCCCTAGCAGTTCTACCAGTTAGTCACTTCTCAGAAATCCTAGAGAATTTAAAGTTTAGGTGGCTCTTCTTGTCTTGTTAAGTTTGGATCTTATGTTTATGTTGTGGAAGTCAGGGTAGAGTTTTATGGCTGCTGTAAATAAACTTACTAGATCCCCTATCTATAATAAATGTGAATAAGTGTTTTGCTGTATAAAAATCTATAGGTTTATGTGGTGTTAACTATGTGGTAGTGGTATGTTATAAGATACAAATTGTTTATTAGGTGCCAAGGGCATCGATTTATGGAAGTATGTTCGGAAGTAATTGTCATAGGAGGGTTGCCAATTGTTGTCTTCACACTTCTTCTCAGATTAGAAGAGTAATCTGAGAAAGGGTGTGACAAGTTGGTATAAGAGCATAAGATTTTAAGGAGAGTCATGCATTAGACTAGGGGCATGTAAATAATGTTATTAGCCTAATAATGTATATGTTATAAAAACCAAGCCTTGAGGAAGTAACAGATTGACTTGGCAGATGGCTGAAAGGGATTGTGACCCTATCGAAGTTCCTGTAGCTCGAAGGGATCCGGATTCAATTAGAGAACCAGTAGTACATGAAGCTACATCTGAGGGAGATTCTAGTACCCCTTAGGTTAGAGCATATTCTCAGATGGAGGATACAGTCTTAGATAGGATTGCTTAGAGGTTGGAGCTAGTGTAGGATCTGTCCAGACAGATCCCGAGAAGAGGTATGACATTGGTAATTTGTAGAAATACAAGTTATTTTACCTCTTTTATTTGAAAAAATTAGGAAAATTTTTTTAAAATGCGACAACTCGGTAAGGAATTCATGAAAATCATTATATCATGCGGTCACACACGCACAAAGTCTCTATTTACAAAATTTATAAAAATCGTACTTTTTGGGTTCAAGAAATCTATTTATGTGATTGCAAGGAATTCTCAATGCCAATATGGGAATTGCATAGTTGAGCAAGTTGATAGCCTCATGCGATGGGGAATGACATGACGTATGAGCGGTGGAGTCAAATCGAAGACCAAGTTGGTAGCTGACAAGAAAGCTTCACGACAGAGCCAATGAACTTCTGACGCAAAGTAGGCGAGGGTATAGAATTTAATGAACCTTATCAGCATAATCATTAGTAAGAGAAGAAAAGCTACCCTTGATACCTATAAATACCCTACGAGACTTCCATGCAAGATATAGCAAAGATATTGGAGAAAAACTCTGCCCAAATTCTTACTTCAATTCACTTCCTTTTCGAGCCCTCGTGTTATATCAACTGAGAGCTTGGGATTTCTCTTTGGAAGTAGAAAGGGAACCTCACCTTCAATACACTTTTCACGAAGCAGTCGTCTACAGAGCCAGAGGGTGCAAGGATTTGCATACCACGAGATCCTTAAATTAGGTTTAAAAAGACGACTTAGACTAAAATCAGTAGCCGAATTGTCTAGGTTAATAAACCCCTAGGTAGAACATTCAGTGGGAGGTACTTGGGGCATGAGATGCTTCACTTAAATCTTTCACATTTCTCCTAAATAGTCCACATTGTGAGATCTATCCTCGGCCTCGCGGCACCTTTGGAGTGTCGCTCTAAAGGACGGCAGTTTTGCACGTTTCTTTATTTGATCTCCTGTAAGAGGATAAGGTAACTTAATCTCTTGTCCTAATCTTCTTCTTCCCTACGGCGGGCTCATTAGGGCGGGACTCTGGCACTGAAAGCGAGAGTTTACACTTACGTGGAATTGTTAAAGGTTAACGATTCTGGACCGAAAAATGGTGGCTGTTAGGTTTAGTTCCAAGAGTTGGTTCTGCCTAATGATTGAGAATGTCTCATCCCAATGAAGGGGCAACTGGTCACCCCACCGGTGGCGTTTGTCCTGCTTCACTGGTGCATCATTGCAAAATAGAAGTAAACTTATGGTACTTGAAACTGTTTTGCAAAACTGATTGGTTTAAAAGTGGTTTAGCAAAATCTAATAAAGTTTTGTTCATATTTTCAGCAAATTTTTCAAAATGGAAACAGCCACGTTAGCATTGCTAAGTGCTGAAAAACTTACTGGCGATAATTTCGCAACATGGAAACACATGATCACGACGATTCTGATCATCGAGGATCTCATGTTCGCTATCCGGAGGCTTGTCCTCCTATTCCAGCTCTGAATTCCACTCGAAATATTCGAGAAGCATTCGAGCGATGGACAAGGGCGAATGAGAAGGCCCGAGCCTACATCTTGGCAAGTCTTTATGAAGTCTTGACCAAGAATCATGAGCCTATGGTCTCAGCGCGTGAGATTATGGAGTCCCTGCGGGGATGTTTGGACAACCATCTGAACAGCTTATGCATGAGGCTCTTAAATACATATTCAACTGCAAAATGGAAAAAGATACCTCTGTTCGTGAACATGTGCTAAACATGATGGTCCAATTTAATGTGGCGGAGTTGAATGGGTCTACCATCGATGAGGGCAGGCAGGTTACATTAATCCTGCATTCTTTGCCGGAGAGCTTCATGCACTTTGTTAGCAATGTGATTCTTAACAAAGTGCAATATAACCTTACAACTCTCCATAACGAGTTGTAGACATACCAATCTTTACTGAACAGTAAAGAGAGGTAGAAGGGTGAGGCAAATGTTGCTTCATCCTCCAGAACGTTTCATAGAGGTTTGACCTCAGGAACGAAGTCTGCACCTTCAGCTTCTAACTCTACAAAGGGGAAGAAGAAGAAGGGTGGTAAGGGAAAAGGGAAGACATCTGCTAACCCATCGCCTGTCGCCCCAAGGAGGCGTCCATAGATTGCTAAGGGAAAGTGTTTCCACTGCAACCAAGATGGACACTGGAAGAGGAACTGTCCTCGATATCTGAAAGAGAAGAAAGCAGCCAAGGTTAAGGCCAAGGCCGATAAAGGTAAATGTGATTTACTTGTGCTTGAAACTTGTTTAGTGGAAAATGATGATTCTGCCTAGATAATTGATTTAAGCGCCACTAACCATGTTTGTTCTTCTTTTCAGGGGATTAGATCTTGGCGGCAGCTGGAGGCTGGTGAGATGACGATGCGAGTAGGCACCGACACGTCGTCTCAACTGTGGCAGTTGGAGGACTCCAGTTAGCTTTACAGAATAGGTTTCTTATTTTACATGAAACATCAAACCTAATCATTAAGGACCCGTTTGGTAACCATTTTGTATTTGTTTTTTTTTAAATTAAGTTTATGGACACTATTTTCACCTCTAAATTTCTTCATTTATTATCTACTTCATCAAAGGTTTAACAAACCAAGTCAAATTTTGAGAACTAACAAAAGTAACTTTGAAAAAGTTTTTTTTTTTTAAAAAAATTGGAATTTGGCTAAGAATTCAACCATTGTATTTAAAAAAAAAATGCAAATCATGGTAAAAAATGTAGATGAAATAGGCTAAATTTTCCAAAAAAAAAAAAAAAAAAAAAACTAAATGATTACCAAATGACGCCTAAACTTTTATTGCTAAAAATTTTATTCTAACGTCAATTATTTAATTTAAAAATAATGAAAAGGGAAAACAATGATGAATAAATGCCTTATTGAAGCTTTTGTGATTTTATGCGTTTTGGTATGCATATGTTGAAAAAGTGATCCATGTAAATTCATTAAAATCACAATCTATGAATAGATAATATATGTTCGAAGCTTGTGCTCAGTAACAATTGATATCT
Organism: Benincasa hispida; assembly: GCF_027475165.1. Classification (NCBI taxonomy): domain Eukaryota; kingdom Viridiplantae; phylum Streptophyta; class Magnoliopsida; order Cucurbitales; family Cucurbitaceae; genus Benincasa; species Benincasa hispida. The sequence continues at coordinate 15,983,830 of NC_143485.1, forward strand.
ACTACTTCTCTTTTAAGACATATATATAGCTTTATTGTTAGACATAAAGAAATTAGAAGGTCAGTGTATTTATAAAATAAAAATACTTAGGTGCTGCACACATATATATAACTTTTATATATAATAACAGACTTATATAATTCGCTATAAATCTTACATTATTTATACAACATAGGGATGTGAGATGAAAATAGTGAGCAGTTATTGGCTGGCACATACCCAACGTAATTACAAAGACCAGCCAATGGTAAATTCATAGCTTTTTAGGCCGGCTCATCGGCGGATATAGCATATAACCTAAAGGCCGGCGAGGACCGGCCGGGGCATGCTTTTTCCGATCAGGGCATGTAAAGCTTGTTCCCACATTTACATCTCCAGGCTTCCGGATAGTACTCGGCCGTCACTGGAGTTCCAGGTGACACCGGCACATGAACCGCCGTGCACGGAGTGCACTTGCCACACTTTGAGGCGCACCGTGGCGGCGACGATCCCAGCCCACCCAATCCTCTTCTCGGCAAGCTCAACTCTTGATCTTCATAATTAGCGATGGAGTACTGGTAATGCTGTACTGCACAAAATGTTAATACTAAACCGCTACAAACTTAACCCACTTCCTCCACAACTGGTACTTGTATGTGTGTATTATATATATATATTCATTATTGATTAGTTGGTCCGAAATGAGCCTCGATCAATTGATTTATGGACGTGTCAGCGAACAAAAAGTCAGTGATTTGAACTCTCTGCTCTTATGTACTAAAAAAATGAGGACATAGAAATCCCGTTGGGTCCAAACAAACATACATATATAACTACTCAATATAACATTTCTATATATGTATATATATTTAAGGAGAGAGTAAGATGTGGTAACAGTCATTTAAGAGAGAAAAATACTTAAGTACATTTTAAATAATACCTATCTTTGTGTATTCCATTAAATTGTCTGAATATTCATATATAACTATTATATGTTGCAATATGGCAAATTATCATATGTTGTAATATGCTCATTTCAGATGACTGGGTGGTCCAAAAGAGATGTTTGAAAGAACAATATTTGATACAACACAGACTACATCCATCATCATGCAAACACAGTAAAAAAACTATTACAAAGATAAAAAGAAAAATTATCATATGATAGTTTGTGATTAGACACTTAGACGAGATATACACAAACAGATAGATGTTTTTGAGTAATTTTCGTGGTTATGTTATGTATGATTGAGGGTCAATGTCTGGATGTGTTATTTGGAAGAGAGGTGATGGATTATGGTTGTATATAATGTATGGACCTAGCTGCTACTATTAGCTAGCTAGCTAACTGTACTGGGTTGGCCATTTTGTAACTATCAATGGTTGTCTAACATTGAAGAAACAACTATCACAACATACACATAAACAAAGTCAAAATAAAAATTTAATTTACCTGGCCACCTTTAGCTGATGAGAAACGCCTAATGTTATCTGAAGAACACAAGAGCAAATCCATCAGTAGAGATCAGAGATATATACCAAGCTTTATAATGATCTCTCACCTGATGAACTTATGATGCTGCTGCAGAATGATAATAATATGAAAAAAAGCATTAAAAACAAGAAGAAGAAGAAGAAGAAGAAGAAGATGATGGGTTTATGAGTGGTTTTGTTCTCACTGACTACTCTGTTTCTATTAAACTCCATCCACAGCAGAGAAGAAAATTTTGAACAAATCAAAAAATTTACTTGAACAAGTAAAACAATTGATGATATGAATTCACAAAACTTTGGCTCTACTTCTCTCTTCTTCTAGGAATTAATAATAATGGTTATGATCCAAAGATGTGGGGATTTGAGAAATGGTTTGATTATGTGGGGAGATATGGTTTTTAAGGACGATGAGAGAGAGAAAGAAACTAAGTTAACAACATAAAAGATGGATTCTTTTACAGGGCTTTTTGTGTTTCTTCTTTCAATGATTACCTATATAAAGAAATACTACAAGAACAATTCATATACTTCTTTCCTTTAATCCATCTAAATCGTCAATCGACCCAAAAATTTAAATTAATAGGTGAAGATAAATTTGATATCATATCATCTAACAATAATCTCGTAGTTTCTCTCTTGTTTTTTTCCCCTTGAATTCCCACTTCACTAACTCATACCTTAACTCAATTACCACCAATATCAAATTTTTTTTTTTTTCACTTGATCTCTTCAGTCAATCCAAAGTTGGAAAAAACTACCCCTTCCCCAATTAATTATAGCCTTTTGGGCTTCTATCAATTGTTTAATTTTCAAAGTAGTACTACTTTTGTACACTAAAAATGACTGGCTTGGGATTAGAAATTCACATGGGGTGCAATTGCAAGTGCAATGCTAATCAAACATCCTAAATATCCTTGTACACAAATATAGCTAAAATGTACAAAAAGGGTTTGTGATAAAGAAATAAGGAGTGTCCATATAGAATCTATTCAGGACAATACAGTAGAGTCCAAGGGTTTCCATCAAAAATAGGGAAAATTTCAATTTCCAATCTTAAACCTTCGGATTATGTCAATTTAAATCAAAACTAATAATTGTATCAATCTAAACACTAAACTTTCACGTGTCTATTAATTTACATTCTCTTTCAGATTTAATTTGAAAATATTCTGCAAGACATTTATTTTATTTCAATTATGCTTCTAAATTGTTATAAGAAATTGATTTAGAGTATTTATTAGAAGTATATTTGAAAAATTGCCGATGCATCAATTCTTATACAAGTATAGACTTCTTCAAATACCAATTTAACAAAATGGACGATTATAATTTGCATATTCAATTAAAAATAATCTTAATTGAATGTCTAAATTGAGTCGATTATGAAAGTTTAGAGGTTTAATTATTAAATTATAAGCCTCGCATGATGTTTATCGAAATAAAACATAATAGATGGTTTAAATTGATACAATTACGAAAGTTCAGAGTTTAAATCGATACAATTATTAGTTTAGGATTTAAATTGATACAACCTTCAAAGTTCAAGAGTATAAATTGATATTTTCCCTTAAAAATATGCCCTTTTCTCTTTTAACATCTTTGGACTTGACGCTTCATTTTATCTTATTTAGTATACTATGATATTGTCCATTTTGAACTTAGACTCGTGTCCTATATAACTCTCTAAAGAAGGGACATAAAACGTTGGTGGGATTCTTAAATAATGTGGTCCCTATTAGAAGGGAATGAATAGTAGTTTTTATTTTTTTTCATTTATGGCGTTAAAGTACATTGTTAGATTGAGGTTTATTGTTTTGTTTGTTTTATGTTTGGGATGTTTCTTCAGCAGTTGGTTTTTTACTAGAAGAAGCAGTGGGTGGAGGTCTCAAATTTATTCACTTGGCCTTTGTGTTGACAGAGATGAATGAATATTGAATAAGTTGGAATGGGGAGCAAACACATGTGGAAATTATATTATTCAACCAAAAAAAGGAAAAATCTTTGCTTTCTCACATTTTTGTAGCTAAGCTTTTGTTTTCATTCAGATTCCTACAGATATGCATCTTAACCCTTATCAACTTTCTTTCAAATTTTATTTAAAATTTTACTCTTGTAACATGAATGTATCCTAATATTGTTGATTCGTATTTGTTAGGAGTGCGAACAAAGTCTTATTCTATGGGTTAGGGAAGTTAATGATCATGGGTATATAAGTGTGGATAATTATCTTCATTGGTATAAAATACCAAAAGTAAATCCATGAGATTTTATGTCCAAAGTGGATAATATCATACCCATTAGCTAGGCTGATGGGTGGTTAATATATATATCCTCTTTAAAGTCGATAGTTCAATCTCCGAATGAACTTAACTTCAAAGTGATTTTTGACATTCTAGGGATGAAATTATCTTTTTAGCATTGGATTACAACCACACCAAAATTTCTCCTCTCTCTCATCCCTATCTGTACGTGTGAGATGATTGCAAATTCATGGTTAGGAAACTCTTTTTCTCTTGTTGCCTCTAGATGGCATATTTAATACACTAACGGATGGGACAACTACCCTCCAACTAATTATCTCCACAATTGTATGATATTGTCTAGTTTAGACATAACCTCCAATAATCCTACCCTCGGATAAAGGACCACGTAGCCTCCCCTCAAAATAGTTCCTATCCAATAGAGTTTTACACCATGACTACTTTTGAGGCTTCATTACACATCGTTGTTCAGCATCTGAGGATTCTACTGAGCACGGTTAAGTCAGGGGCACATCTCTGTAATTGTATGATATTGTCTACTTTGGGCATAACCCTCATAGCTTTGCTTTTGGTTTCACCCCAAAAGGTCTCATACCGATGGAAATAATTGTCTTCACTTATACACTCATAATCCTTCACTTATCTAATCAATATGGGACTTGGTCGCATTCCTAACACTATTGGCGACTAGCAGAAGTCTCAGACAACTTTTCCTCCATTTCATCTCTAGTGCCTGAGTTATCCATCAATCGTTGCTCCAGACCAAAGAAGTCTTATGATCCCAGTCGAAAATTTCATCCTCCATCTATTCAACCATCTCCGATAGGGCTTCGGAGTCTTGATTCATTGCTTTATCCTTGCCAAAGACAATGGTCAAGTCAACATAGTAAGGGAATGACTTCTTCCACATTCTCTTTGAATTGGGATGAGTCTACATGCTAATTGATAATATATTAGTATGCATACAACAATAATGACAATATTGTTAATAATATGATCTTACTCGAACCCACACTACAAAAAATAATAGGTACAATAGCTAACGAGAAAAGTTATGATAGACCTTTTATAGTCTTTTTCAAAAGTTCTAACAACCCATATTATTAAAAGTTGGAGACCTTTTATAGCGTTTTTCTTGAGCTATAATGGATGTTATTATAGAGTATGGAAATATGACTTATATATGTTGTTATAAAAACATTTGCTAGCATTTGTTTTTTTTATTAAAGCTATTATATCTTTATATAACTAGAATAATGTGTTATCTTTAACATATAATAAACTTTTTTCAAGACTATAATATAGTATTTATAACTGTAAGTGTATGCTATAACAATGTTGTTTATTTTATAACAATTACTAATATCATTGTAATAACTTTTCGGTAGCATTTCTTTTTTACTATATAAATTTTCTCTACCTTCTACACCTTGCTATAAATGATAGAACTTTTTTTTCAACAGTAATTTATAAATTAATTAGATTTTGCTATACATTAATTAGATTTTTTCTCAACAGTAAGTGTATGCTATAACAATGTTATTTTCTTTTTAATAATTATTAATATCATTGTAATAACCTTTTGATAGCATTTCTTTTTTACTATATAAATTTTCTATAACTTTTACTCCTTGCTATAAATGATATAACTTTTTTCTCAATAATAATTTATAAATTAATTAGATTTTGATAAATTTTATTTCAAATACTTACTTTTACTTGACACACATGAAATACTTCATAGCGCATTAAATATCATAACTTCCATTCATAATCTATTAAAATTACAAAACAAAGTATACAATAATTTTCTATTATATAATTGTTCAAACGATACAAGCTAGATAAAGTACTCACTAAATGTAACTACCAAACACAAATTAGCTCTCAAAATACACAATTCATCAAGTATTCAAGAATATATTATCAAATGATTGAGTTGTCATCGTTGGTTCTTTTTTACTTTGGTTAGGTATCATTCCATTGACCTACATAATATATAAAATATATATCAATATACCATCATGTGGACATAAATAATAGTTAATTAAGAAAATAAAACCCTAACTAAATAAGGAAATGGTGAAAATTTTGACTTGGAAGATTTGCCAAACTTACAAGGCAATGGTAAAGAAAAGTGAGCCAAGCATCGAGAATATGTATCCTCCAATAACAAACCTAAGAATTGTTAACACTAATATAGACTCATGTAGTAGCCTTCTCCCTTCAAAATCCTATGAAAATCAAACATTGATGACAAAATTTCAGTCATTAATTAAGAGTGACTACATCAGAAATCAAGCGCAACAAAAAACAAAGAAACTTGAGGAAGTTAATGCATTGGAAGAGGACTATAAAACATCTAAAGCTATGAACTTATTTGGAAAGGAAAGACAACTAAGAAAGTTTTTGGATTCCCATCCGTTCCTAACTTCAATTGTCCATCTGAAATTCGACACCACACACATGATCAAATTTAGTCCGTAACATTAAATCTAAAATAGTTAGTTTGAGAAGAAATTTTGATGTCATGTTTAAGATTCATCAATGAATCTTACCTTAATAACTCCTTTCTTGACAAGCTTTTGGCAAAAGAACCAACAGACAAAAAGCACTTAAATCTATAGAGGTTACCAATATTACATCCTCAATATTCAGTAAAACCCAAAATAAAATAATTGCACAAATTCTTTATGACATTGAAATCAAGCAAGAGACTATATAGCCAATGAGGCCATGTATCAAATATCTCTTCTCCACTTAGCATCTGCAGCAAGCTTGACTTAGCATCTCCACAACCGTCGTGTATTGCTTATTCAAAGCTCTCACTTTGCATTATATATAGAGTATTTATGAGTATTATATGACGATAATTTCTCTTCCAACATCTATTGTAGGTGCTTTAGATACTTGGGCCTAAATGTTTCATTGTTAGACTGCCAATTGGACTCCACCAATGATACGAGTGCCTCCACCAACTTTATCTGTGTCCTCCACTAATACAAGAAATGAAAACTATAGCAGCAGTTTGTTCAGTCTAACCGCTACAACATTTATAGCAGGAGTCTCATGATTTGTTGGCAAATGCAGTGTTTAAAGGTCAATTCTAGCCATTTTAAAACCCTTGAAATTAAAATGCAAACGATTACTATATCTTTGTCTATAGCAATACTTTTTTTTGTTTACACCAACGAAGCGTTTTAGTCCATGACAACACTTTTTGTGTTAGGCCTCCAATTATGTTGCAATATCAAAATAGAAAGAATAAAGGAGATAAAGAGAAGTCGGTGGTTGAATAGGTTAAGGACTACTTTCAATTCTATTGGGAGAAGTTGAGGTTTAAAAAGAAGAAAGAAATTAAAAGAAAGGGAGTGAAGTTTGACTATCTGGAATGAGAAAGGATAGCTCTCGAGAGTGGGAGTTCGGAAGTCTCTATCGTGTAGAACCCGTCGTAGTGTGCCACTCATCGTCTACCTCTTTTACTAAGCGATCGAGTAGCAGAGCCCAACGATCGTGTAGCATTTGGTAGGCGATCGTATAATATCTACCAAGCGATCGTGTAATATCTCGTAAACAATCATGAAGTATCCTATAAGCGATCGCGGAGTGTTAAGTAAGCAATCGTCTAGTATTACTCAGCGATCGTGTAGAGACTGTAGGCGATCGTATAGAATTTGTAAACGATCATTTAGAGTTTGATAAGCGATCGTCTAGTCTTTGTTTGACTCATATCGTTTAATAAAAATTTCGTTCATAGTTTAGTTACTATTCCGGAAAATTGTACCAACTCATTACGTTAATAAAGTCTTTCCAGAATTAGTATCCTGACATTTTGATTATAGCAACAAAAGTTTCGGTCTATAAAAATATTATGTTAGTTTATAACAATAAATGTTTCAGCGTATAACAGTAATTTGTTGGTTTATAACAAAAAAAAAATGTTATAGTCTTTAGCAACATTGTTTGGTTTATAAAAACACTTAAAACTTCCTACTACAACAATATCAAAACTGCCACTAATGATTGCAATATTTTTAATAGATCACGTGCAATAAATTTTTTTTAAACAATTTGCAACACCTATACAAATTGTTATAGAGCAATTTTATATAATATATTGCATTAATTTTTTTAAAAAAATTAAATTAAATAATATAAGGTGCAAATCATATGCTACTAAAAACGATATCTCCCGAGTATGTATATAAATTCCTAAACCAGTAAAGTTTAAATTCAAAACGCATTCGACATAGAAGAATGTTCATGTTAGCATAAATACTTTAGATCTATATTAAATAGATTAACCCTATGATCATTCATGCTAAATTGTCAAGAATAAATAACATACTGGATTCCATTAAGATTGATAATAGCTTCAAGATGACAATAACTTTAAAATGACTATTGTCTTCTTCAACCAAAATTCCAAATGTCCTTTGTGGGATCTCTCTTTAGATGGGATTTAAGAAGACTGAGTGGTTATTGTTTTGATATATTAGAGACCATAGTCCTAAGGTCTCTTTATATACTAGTTCAATTAGGGTTTCCATTAAACCCTAATTAACTAGGAATGACTTCTACCCATTAAGTTCATACTCAATTAGAAATCTATGGTCTTAATTAATTAGATCACATAATATGACTCAATCTAATAAAATAACTCAAGTGATAAATTATTAATCCACATACATAGCACATACTTTTTAATTCAATGTATTATGATTTAAATATGTCTAACAATCTCCCTTTAGTTCAATCTATGTCTGTGTATCAGATATAATTAAATCATATAAACCTTAGGCACGCACAAATAGGTTATTTCAATAATAGAATTCCCCTTTAGTTCAATCTAGTCCATCTCCTGTATTAGCACGGAATCAAGACGGCTTTCATCACCACCCTTGTAATTGATCTCCTACTTTCCAATGATCCATCCTTGGGTTGCTCAAATATCTACCTAACACTCCAATTATGAATGCAATATCTGAACGCATACATACTTGAGCGTACATTCCAATAGTTGATGCATACGGAACCTTCTGCATCTTCTTAGTCTCGAGTACAGTCTTGGGACATTGGCCTAAATGAAATTTATCACCTTTAGCGATTGAGATATCTCCTGATGCACAATATTTCATGCCAAATCTAATCAAAATCTTTTCAATGTAGTTCTTTTGTGACAATCTCAAAATACCTTGAGAATAATCTCGTAGTATTTCAATTCCTAATACAAAAGAAGCATCATCAAGATCTTTTATTTCAAAATTCTTTTTGAGAAACCTTTTAGTGTCATGCAATGAACCTGTTATGAGTATGTCATCGACATATAATATTAGAAAGATATATTTACTCCCACTGAACTTGTGATATACATAATCTTCTACTATACTCACATCAAAACCAAAGGAGAGAATTACTTCATGGAATTTGTGATTGTTGGGGTTGATGCCCTAAATCACGTGACTCCTATAGTTTGTAATTGTAATAAACAAACATTTTATTTATAATAAAATATGAGATGTTTTATTCAATATTTAGTAGCATTAACCCACAAACCAGCAAATTAATAACCAAGGTTATCATCTGTAGCTTAAACATGTATGTATAGACATACAAGTGGATCATGTTTAAGTGATAACCCAGATGGTCTGTAGTAGATGGATAAGGCTCGGTACCTTATCTTGGTGACACTACGAATATGGTCCACTTTGTAGATGTTACAATTGTTATAAAGTGCTACAAATGATCTGATCCTAATAATTCAAGTAGAGACATGTGAGCGGCAGTATTCTATATAAAGGAGTTTGTATAAGACCAGACCACGAAATGAATAGTCTCATTATATAACACCGTTTATAATAGAGACTTACATTTCACTAGGATGACCATAGGTGACATGAGTTGAATCCTGAGTGAGTTGTGAACTCCTGCCTATGAAGGCGATCCTTTGATTTGTATAGGTGAGAGTGGCCAAATCGCTGACTCAATAAGCCTACTATTTTGGGGATTCGTCTAATTAGGGAGTTGGGAACACAGCTACACAAGACGGAATTCACTCATTCCCTAACATTTAGGTAAGTAGATAAATTGTTCCCTTAAAGACTGATTCCGGGGCTTGAACAATGTGGCACCACACCTCTCTTGGCCCGAGAGGAGTTTGGTCATAGTTGGACTATGACTTATTGTTCATTAGAGGGATCAGTGGTACTTAAGGAGGTAGATGTAACTACATGGACAAAACGGTAATTTTGGTCCAACTGTACTTACGAGCAATTTATGAAGGGTTATTGCATCGTTGATTGGTTATAACCAATAGACACAGAAATATATCTGTAGTGCAAAAAGTACAGTTGTCGGTCTTCAGTGAAGTGACCGACAGTTAATGAATGTTGGGTAATTTAATTAAAAAATTTAATTAATTATATAAATATCATTGGTATTTCAATCTACAGGTTCATAAGGTCCTCTCTGTAGCTCAACAGAGATTATTGAGAATTAATTTTGGATTAATTTGAATTGTTCGAATTAATTATATGTGATATAATTAAATTAATTATATATGTGATATAATTTATATAATGTATTTGATACATTATAATATAGAGTTTATTTAAAAGGAAATAAATATTTGAATATGATTTAAATATTAATTATTTGAATTGGATTCATATAATTAAATTTATTATAAATATGAGTTATATTAAGTACCACTAATTAATGAGAGAATTAAAAAAAAAAACTTTATGATTGTATATGATACAATATAAAAATTATAGGTTATATATTAGATTTGTTATAACATATAGTTATATATACCTATAATAAGTTAGTTATTATATATATATATATATATAAATTTAAAATTCAATTTAAAGGGAGGGAGTTACAACTCCCTCCCCTTAATTCTCTCAATTAACGTGGAAGTGGGAAGTGGTTTTTTTTTTTTTTTTTTTTTTTTTTTTTGACGTAGAAGTTTCTTTTTAGTTGTTCCATCATGTTCTTCATAGAGAAGAAAAACTAGTGAAAATAGAACCTTCTGTAATTTTTCTTCTAAAAAAAGTTCCCCTCTCTCTCAAACTATCTCCTTCTTCTAAAATCTTAGAGCCCACACACTCCTGAGAGATTCTCATCCCAAATGAGAATACAGAGGTCTCACTTGTAGTGATGCTCATTGGACTTTTGAAGAAATTGTTGTGATCTTCAAGGGTATGATTTCTTCCTCCCTTTTTCGCTTTAAACGCATGCTGTAAATTTTTAATTAATGCATAATTTTTTGTTTGAATTCCGTAAATTCATTATTCAGTGAAAATTTGAAAATTTGTCTGATCTCCGCTTCCGCTATGGAACTACACAGTTCCTTCAGTGATACCATTGACGAGAGGCTTTCTTGAGACCATAAATGGATTTCTTCAATTTGCACACCATAGACTTTGAACTACCAAACATAGTATTCTGGTTGCACCTTATAAATTGTCTCATTGATGTTCTCATCGAGAAACACAGTTTTTATATCTATCTGGTGTAGCTCTAAATCAAAGTGAGCTATTAGTGCCATGATTATACTAAAAGAGTCTTTCAATGAAACCAGATAGAAAGTCTCTTTGTAATCAATGTCTTCTTTTTGAGTAAAACCCTTTGCAATAAGACGAGTCTTATATATTTCGATTTTGCCGTGCAAATCCCTATTGGTTTTAAATACCCATATCCATTTTCTCTTTCATAGCATTTATCCACTTTTGAGAATTAGAACTTTGTAGAGCATATTGGAAGTTGATTGGATCATCTTCCATTACGCCCACATCATCCTGATGTTCTTGAAGAAATACAATATAATCATATGAAATTGCACTTCTTCTTTCTCTAATGGATCTCCTTAGTGACACTTCCTGAAGATGTTAAGTTTGAACTTCAGTTTCAACAATGGGGACTTCTATGTTGTCTTGTTCTATAATTGGTTCAATAATGAAGTCACGAATTGGAGCCTGAACATCATTTATAACCACATTAGGAAAAGAAATTAATTCCTATTCAAATACAACTTTCCTTATGTTATTCCTCCCCCTCCTCCCCTCTTACCTCCAAAATCAACATCCTGAAGGAATCTAGCATTTTCCGTCTCGAACAATGATCTAAAAGTGGGGTCATAAAACTTGAAACCCTGAGAGCACTCATAACACCTAACAAAATAGCGGCTAATAGTTCTTGAGTCCAATTTTCTTTCAGTAGGCCTATAAGGCCTAGCCTCAACTGAACAACCTATGATGGGAAGATGTTTCGTACTAGGCTTCTTTCCTATCTACAACTCATAAGGGGTTTTAGCTACTGCTTTACTAGGTACCCTATTAAGGATAAATATTGTAGTTTTTAGTGCTTCACCCTAGAGGGATTTTGGTAGAGAAGAATGACTAATCATACTTTTTACCATATCCTTAAGTGTTCTATTTCGCCTTTCCGATACACCATTCATGTTGGGTTTGCCTGGCATAGTGTATTACAGTACGATTCCACATTCCTCTACATATTTGGCAAAGGGTCTCAGACGTTCTTCACCTGATCCATCATATCTACGGTGGTATTCATCACTACGATCATATTTTACAGCCTTAATTTTCTTTCCAAGTTGAAGTTCAACTTCAGCTTTGAAAGACTTGAAAACGTCCAAAGATTGAAATTTTTCATGAATTAAATTTAGGTACCCATACCTTGAATAGTCGTCTATGAATGTAATGAAATATTGTTGTCTATTCCAAGAAGCCGTAGGGAATGGACCACAAATATCTTTATGTATTTGTTCTAAGACGTCTGAGAATCTGTTGACACCTAATTTTCTTACGTTTATTTATTTTTCCTTGATATATTCCACACAAACGTCAAGATTACTTAAATCAACGGAATCAAGAATTCAATTTGGCATAACTCTCTGAATTCTCTGTTTAGAGATGTGACCTAAACACTTGTGCCATAGCATAGTGAAATTCTCATTTAATTTACACTTTGAACCACATGAATTAGACAACTGGATCTTGTCAAATGAAACAAAAGAATTAAGTATATATAGATTACCAATTAAAGAATCAGTATCAAGAAGCTTGGAATCTTGAAAAAGACTAACTTTATTATTTCCAAAAGAAGAAGAAAAACCAAATTTATCCAAACTGGAAATAGAAACTAAATTCCTCCAATTGACGGTACAACAAAAGTCTCATTCAGATCCAAATAACAATTAGTTTTTAAATGTAATCTAAAATTCCCAATAGCTTCAATTGGAACTGTTTTGCCATCACCCATATAGATGAATTTTTCAACATCACTTGGTGGTCGGCTCCACAAGCAACCCTGCATTGACATACTTATGTGAGTAGTAGCACCAAAATCTACCCATCAAGTATCTGTAGGTACAAAAGCTAATTAACTTCAGAACAAACCAAAGTAAGAAGTTTCCCCTTCTTTACACGCCATTGGCGTATTTAGGACAATATTTCTTAAAGCGGCCTTCCTTTTTGCAGAAAAAACAAGGATTTTTAGTAACCTGTTTCTTTCTCTTATTCTGCTGAGATGTCCTTTCTGCAACACTCTTAGATTTCCTTTTCTTCTTATTACGAGAGTCAGTTGCCAAATGAGCAATTTCTATCATTTCTCTCTTAATCCTATATTCTTCTTGCACACATTGTGAGATAAACGCATTAATACTCCATTTATTCTTCTGAGTATTATAGCTTATCTAAAACTGAGTGAATTGCGCAAGAAGAGAGATAAGTACCAAATGTAGGAGTAAATTTTCATTTATCTCGATATCAAGTGCTTTTAATTTACTTGCGACATTGGACATTTCCATAATGTACTCCTTTATGTTCTCATTGTCCTTATACCTCATGGAAGTTAAGGAAGTCAAAAAAACTACTTACTTCCCTTTTTTTCATTTTTAACAAAATATTTCTCAATTTGAGCAATGAACTTATTGGTATTTTTACTTTCCGTGATAGAGCCCTGAAAAGACTCCAAAATGGAGTGCCTAATGATCATCAAACACATGCAATTTGACCTTTCCCGCTTCTCTACATTAGTCATATTCAGCTTTTCCTCAATAGAAGTAGGTTTCTTGATCCTTAATGCAAGGTCCAAATCCATACACCCGAGATGTATCTCTAGGTTTTCCTTCCAAATCTTGAAGTTCGGTCCATTCAATTTAAGGATTGAACTCAGATTTCTAGATATTTGAGTAAGACCAACTGAAACAATAAACATTAAAACATATACTCATAATTAAAATATGAAAAATAATTTCACATATGTGGTGGGCCCCTTTTTATAAGATACCTAACACAATATTGATGTCTAGCCTTTGAACAAAGACACCAACTGTAAATGGTACTCTCAATCTAGTAATCAAAATATTGACAATAAACTCTATAAAAAAAATAGCTTTTCTTTGGACCGACTATTTTTCACTTAAGCAATCCTTATAATTATCATATACTCACTATCACATGCACACCCACAATTTGGTGAAATAATTGTCTTCCTTTGGGCCGATAATCATTTGCATAAATTAATGAATATACACATCTTATATTTTAGAATTAAACAAATCTATACAACAGGGGCTACTTTGGTAACATATTATTTTGACCAATTCAACCTAAAATATAAAACACAATATATAATAATATTATTACACAAAAATAAATGAGGAAGAACACCAAATAGTCTTTATCAAAATTCACTTAATAATTGCATACACATAATACAAACTAAAGCAACATAAACATGTGAATATCACCAAATATCATCAATCAAATTTAAATTTAAATTCATCAAAATATCAATCAAATTTAAATTTAAATTTACCACATTATCAATCAAATGTAAATTTAAATTCACCAAAATGTCAATCAAATTTAAATTAAACCCATTTAACCCTAATTAGGGCTTCAAAAAGTCCCAATTTTCGGCCAACTTTCGCAAAAATTGCACCTAGACAAAATAAATTCAATTCTAGAAGAATCCATACAAACAATGACAGACAGTCTGCAACATTTAATGACACACAAAATATGAAGAAAGTAGCATCCTGCACAGAAACCTCTCGGTTTTGCACTCTTCATCCTGGTTTTCACTTCTGTTTTGAGTCTTTTTCACAGAAAAAAAAATTGCCACAAATAATACGACTTACAAGACTCGATTTACAAATAATTTGCCCAAAATAACGAGTCCGAACAATGATCAAATCATCATTAAACTGTAAATCTATGATGCCAAAAATTGAAAACATCTATTATGCAAACCTCAAACTTTTCTTTACCAAATAATTGAATCATAAACAACGCTAGACGATAAAAATCCTACAATCTAACATGAAATTCATGTTCTAATACCACTTGTTAGCATAAATACTTTAGATCTATATTAAATAAATTAACTCTAGGATCATTCATGTTAAATTGCTAAGAATAAATAATATACCGGATTCCATTGAGATTGATAATAGCTTCAAGATGATAATAACTTTAAGATGACTATTGACTTTTTCAACCAAAGATCTGAATGCCCTTAGTGAAATCTCTCTCTAGATGGGATTCAAGAAAGATTGAGTGTTTATTGTTTTAGTATATTGGGACCATAGCCCTAAGGTCTCTTCGTATACTAGTTCAATTAGGATTCCCACTAAACCGTAATTAACTATGAATGAGCTTCTACCCATTAAGTTCATATTCAATTAAGAATCTAGGGCCTTAATTAATTAGATCACATAATATGCACCAATCTAATACAATAACCCAAGTGATAAATTATTAATCCACATACCTAATCTATATTTTAATTAAACATATTATTATTTAAATATGTCTGTTGAAACCAAGACATGTAATATGATCTAAAACAATGCACGATAAACAAAACATTAGTATTATATTTAACTATCAATATATTACAATTTTTTGGTATTTTTGAAAGGGGTAGTAATTGTCATTTTTTCATTTGTTATAAATATATAGGTAGCAATGGCTATTTCAAAAAATGTCCCTTCTCATAATATTTTTTATGTAAATTGGTCCGACAATTGTAATGATAATAATACCCTAAATATTTAAACGCATAAACCCAAATTAAAAAACTTGTAGAATCCAAAGGAAGGAAGGAAAAAAAAAAAAAAAAAAAAAAAAAACCCCACAACGATCAATTATAAGTGCGTGGTGAAAAAAATATTAAAGTAAACTCATGTTTTCAATAAAAAAAAACACATTACAAAACCTTTTTGACACGAAATTTTTTTTGTCACATTTGAAATGGATAACATTGAATATTTTTCCATCTATTTTAAAGGGGTATAAATGGCAGTTTTAAAATAGGTCCCTTCTCATTTTGAATTTCGAAATGGGATTTCATTGATAAATGAATCGCAAATAGGCCTGAATCGCAAATATAATCAGATTGTTTTTTATCGTATTTACCTAGAATTATTAACCTGTCACATTTTATTATTAACGTTATCATCACCGTTACGGCTCAACTCTAATGATAACGATAATGATAAAGAAAACAACAAATGTGACAAATTCATAATTTTCATATTGTTATAGTAACAATATCTATAACGGTAATGATAATGATAATGGCAAAGGTA
Organism: Benincasa hispida; assembly: GCF_027475165.1. Classification (NCBI taxonomy): domain Eukaryota; kingdom Viridiplantae; phylum Streptophyta; class Magnoliopsida; order Cucurbitales; family Cucurbitaceae; genus Benincasa; species Benincasa hispida. The sequence goes on from NC_143485.1 coordinate 16,000,189, forward strand.
GTGAATCGCACGTAATTTTCAATTCCAATTAGATTGAGCACCTTTCATTTCCCAATTAGATTACATGATTTGATTATAAATTTCAAGGCGGATCCCGCATCTCATTACAATTATGAAAAGCAAGTAAACAACAACAATAGTAATCAACTGGGATCCACGTTACATTTCCATTGGTGGATTACCATTGAACTGCTGTAAACGTGGCCTCAGTGTAAATTGGTTAGTTGTAACCCAAATATTTAAACATATAAATCGTAACAAAAAAAATTGTAAAAGCCAAAAAGAAAAAGGAAACCTTCCAACAGTTAATTGAAAGTAAGCAGTAAAATAAAACGAAGTTAGGATCATCCCTTGTCAATTGTAACAAATAAAAAACATTATAAAAAAAAATTTATACAACAAAGTTTTGGTTCTTTTAGAAATAAGGTAGCATTCACCATATTTTCATCGACTTTGAAGGGGCACATATATAGTCATTTCAAATACAGACTTTTCACATTTTAAATTCTGTGTAATTTGGTTGGAGATTGTTATAATGATAACATCTCAAATTTTTAAATCCATAAATCCTAGATAAAAAAACCTATCTGGTATGAAAAAAGAAACAAGAAATCGTCCATTTTCAAATAATTGGATTATTATCATTATAACAATCTCGGACCAATTCACAATAAACTCTTTTGGAATGACCAACGGTATCCTTCTAAAATCGATGAGAAAACAGACAATGTTACCCCCTTTAAAAAATACCAAACAATTGCATTGCAAAAAGAAAACAAAAAACATTTCAAAAGTATTTTGGTATGGCCAATTTTTGTCTTTTTTAACGGGTAGCATTGTGTTGAGGTTTATGCCCCAAATCTCGTGGTTTGTAATGTATAAATAAACTATCTATTTAATAAAATAAAGAGTTATTTTGTTGACATTTAGACTTACATAACTCAATCTAATAAACTAAGATCCAAGATTAATTTATGTAACTTGAACTGTATATGGTTGACATATAGGTGAATCATGTTCCAGTTATAATCTAAATGACCTATAGTATATTGATAAGGATGGATACCTTATCCAGACAATACTATGGATACAACCCACTTTGTAATCATTACAAACGATTTGATCCAAATTGTTCATGTAAAAACATGTGGGTGGGGATATTCTATACAAAGAGTTTGTATAAGACTAGACCGATAAATAGTTGATCTCTCTTTGTAACAACGTTGACTGAAGATATTAACATTTGATAGGATGACAATATGTAACTCGATCTCAATCCTGAGTGAGTTATAGACTCTTGCCTGTGAGGGTTTGTCCTTTGATTTGTATGGGTGAGAGTGGCCAAGTCGTCGATTCAATAAGCCTACCATTTTGAGGACAATATCGAGTAAGAAGCTAGGAACATAGCTACACAAGATGAATTTTACTCATTCCCGACTTTAGAGTAAAGTAGAGGTGTTGTTTCCTATGTACTGATTCTAGGTCTTGAACAAAGGGGTTCTTCCTCTCATTGGCTCGAGAGGGATTTTATTTATGGTTGGCCATAAATAGGTTGTCCATTAGAGAATTAGTGGGGTTAAGGAGCAAAATGTAATTACAGGGGTAAAATGATAATTTCACCTAGTTGTAATTACGAACAACTCTTGAATGATCGACTTAGCTATAATTACGAACAACTCGTGAATGATCGACTTACTTGTAACAATTATATCCATGGACACAAAAATGTTCTAAAGTACAAATAGTGTAGCTATGAGTCTTTAGTAGAGTAACACATAGTTAATGAATGTTGATTATTCAATTAAAGAGTTTAATTAATTAATCTCAGATCACTAAGACTTCTAATCTGTAGGTTCATTAAGTCCCCTTGCTAGCTCACAAACAAGTAAAAACAAGGGTCAAAGGTTTTGAAAGAATTTGAATTGTTCAAATTAAATAAAGAAATTGTGTATTAATTGTATAAGATACAATTCATATAATGTATATAGATAGATTATATTATAAAGTTAATTTTGAATCTATATGAGAGAAATATTTGAATAAGATTCATATAATATGAATGAGATTCATATTATAACTATATGTTATAAGAAAGATGTGCATTTGGATAGGATTTAAATATATGATATTTAATTTAATTAATTAAATTATCTAAATGCATATTTAATTAATTAAATTAATTAATTAATTTTTATTTAAATTGAATTAATTTTTGTTTTAACTTTAAATTAAATAAAATAAAACTTCTCCGCAGTTGCAAGAGAGTGGTGAGTGCAGTGAGTGAGGAGTTACTGTAACTCCCTCTCTCATATTAAAATTACACAAGGTTTGCAATTTCCAGATGAGGAAATTTTACGTGATCTCACTCTCTCTAAACTCATTTTCTCTTTAAAAAGAATTCTCTCAAAAGAAAAAACTTTTACATAGTACATCAACTCTCTTCTGTAAAACGGTTCCCATTTCAAAAGAGGTTTCCACACAATCAATATTCTTACCAGAGAATAGTGTAGAAGACCATTTGGTGGTGGTGCATTAAATTGCTATTTAAGGGAGAGAACTTGTTGTGAGAAGGAACCAAAGAAAGTCTTCAAATTGGGTAAATCTTAATTTTTAATAGGAAAAGTATGCTTAGTTATCGTTATTCTTTCTTTGTAATTCTACATTTTCTAAATCGATATTAATGATTAGGTGTTCAATTACTTTCGATTGGGATTCGATCTCTTCACATTGACCAATATTTATTGGTTTTAAAGGAGTATTAATGATCATTCCTAATGACCTACCAGTACCTTCTCGTATGAATATTTGTGTTTATTTATATGTTATTTTTCTAAACTTATACCCTATAGGTTTGAACCCTAATCCCTAAATGAATGTTGTTGAACCCAAAAAAAACCTAAGAACCCATAATGATTAGTTGAAAGCAAGTGGTGAACAAAAAATTGAGTAGGAATAATCGTTTTGTTATTTTCCCATGTGGGGATGTTGAAATTTGATGTAAGTGGACTTTGCTATCGGCAATTTTTTATCATGTTCAAAGGGGTACTATTTGCCATTTTTTCTCGATTTTAAAGGGTTATCATTGGTCATTCGTAATAACTTACCTTCTCATCTAAATTATTGTGTTTATTGATCAATGATTTTTCTAAACTTATGTCCCGGTAGATTTAGACCTTGATACCTAACTAGAGTACCTATTGAGCCCAAAAATAAACTAGGAACAAATGGTTAGTAGAAAGCAAATGGTGATGAAAAAAAAACTATGTTAGTAATTTTACTTGTGGGATGATGTAGTCTAATGGAAGTGAACCCATATTTTTAGTTTAAAGAAAAAACACATTTCAAAGTCTTTTACTATGGTGAATTTTTGTCATTTTTTAAAGAGGTAGCATTGACCATTTTTCTTTAGTTTTAAAGAGGTATCATTGGTCATTCCTAATGACCTACCTTCTCGTTTGAATTTTCATATTTATGAATTTAAGATTTTCTAGACTTATACTCCCGTTGATTTAGACCCTAATCCCAAAATAGGTACTTGTTAAACTCAAAAAGAAACTAGGAATCCCACAAAGATTAGTCGAAAGAAAATGGTAAAAAAACCTAAGTACAAACCATTGTTCATAATTTTCACTAGCGAGAATATTGAATTTTGATGAAAATGAACCCATGTTTCCAGTATGAAACACTTTTAGATCGTATTTTTCTATGGCCAATTTTTTGTCATTTTTTTAGGGATTAACTACAACAAAAAGAGGTTTTCATAACTCTATAAAATTTTCATAAATACATTTCTTGACGCTTTTTTTCTTTCTTTGAATCGGCCATCAACCAAAGTGAATCAATGCCACATCTAAAATCTGTCATTATAAGATGTTTCATGACTTTTCAGTAGTCAACAATAAGCATTTATTGACATATATTATGTGTCATGGTAACATTTTTCTCGCCAACACCTTTTTTCTTCAATTTATTGACTCTAAAAAATTGTCAATATTTAGTGACTGTTTATTTAGTCATAAATTGGTGACATAAAACAACTGTTATAATAGTCGAAAAATCTGAAATTTTTTTATCTTTTTCCCACCAAAATTTCACCTTTTCATTTCCCTACATTTAATGACTGTTATTTACAATAAATTCATGATACGAAAAAATTGTCATAAATTTTGAAAAATATGAAAAACTTCGTTTTTTCCACCAAAAACTCCCCTCTCTAAATTTGTTACTGCTCATATGTCATGAAATGTCCAATTTGTTGTAGTGGTTGCATTGGCCATTTTTCATTGATTTTAAAAGTGTATCATTGGTCATTCATAATGACCTATCTTCTCGTCTGAATTTTCATGTTTATTGATGAGTGATTTCTTTAGACTCATAGCCCCATAGATTTATACCTTGACCTATTGAACCCAAAAAGAAGCCAAGAACCTCACAATGTTTAGTCGAAAGGTAGTAAAAAAAAAAAAAATTAGGATCATCGTTTGAAATTTTCACTGGTGGGGATGTTGAAATTAGATGAAAGTGAACCCATGTTTATAGTAAAAAAACACATTTCAAAAGTATTTTGTCATTGCTAATTTTTTTTTTTAAAATTTTTGTAGAGGGGTAGCATTGACCATTTCTCGTCGATTTTAAATGGATATTATCGACCATTCCTATTGAGCCACCTTCTCATCTGAATTTTCCTTTTTATTGATTAGTGGTTTTTCTAGGCCTATACTCCCATTGATTTAGATCGTAATCCCAAAATAGAGTTCTTGTAGAACACAACAAGAAATTAGGACCTACAATGGTTAGTCAAAAGCAATTGGTGAAACAAATTGAGTTAGGCTCATCGTTATTTGTAATATTCATGGGTGGAGATGTTGAAGTTTGATGAAATTGAACCAATATTTTCGACAAGAAAACATATTTCAAAAGTATTTTGCTATGGCCAATTTTTTATCATATTTTAAAGGAGTAACATTGGCCATTTTTCGTTGGTTTAAAGAGGTATCATTGGCCATTCCTAATGAGCTACCTTCTTGTCTGAATTTTCGTATTTATTAGTCAATGATTTTTCTAGACTTATACCTGTTAGGTTTTATGCCTTAAAACTCGTAGATAGTAAATGTAAATAATTGGTTGTCATCAACAAAATGTTATTGATGTTATTTCAATAAGTATTATTGATTGTGTTGTGTGTGTTTTGCCTTAATAACCCTAAATCCAATAAACTATTTGTCTTAATAATCCTAAATCCAATAAACTAACATCCTAGGTTGTCTTATGAATCTTGAACCGTATGTGGAGACATACAGGGATCAATGTTCAAGATACAGCTTAAAGGGATTATAATATAAGGATAAGATTGGGTACCTTATCTTGGTATAGATACGACCCACTTTGTATTTGATACAAACGCAATAATCCAACGCGTTTGTGTATGTGACATGCGAGTGCAGGTATCATATATAAGATCGAACTGCGAAATAGTAACTACTAGATTTAACTTCGTTGACTAGTTAGGTTTCTATTTCAATAGGATGACCTAGGCAACTTAGTCTTATCCTGAGTATATTATGAACTCCTGTTTACGAAGGATTGTCCTTTGATTTGTATGGGTGAGACTGGTCAGTTCGCTGACTCAATAAGTCTACTATTTTGGGGACAAAACCGAGTTGGGAGCTGGGAACATAATAATACAAGATGGATTTTACTCCTTCTCGACTTTAGGGTAAGTAGATGAGCGTTCCCTTAAGTGATGTCTCCTGAACTTGAACAAAGAGCCCTACCTTCTCACTGGCCAGAGAGGGGTTTCTATTTAATGGTTGGACCATAATTACGTTGTTCATTAGAGGAGCATTGTTACTCAAGGGTACAGAGGTAACCTAGGGGTAAAAAAGTAATTTGACCCAGCTGGTATTACGAACATTCGTGAAGGACTAACTTGCTATTATTGGTCTTTGTCTGTAGACATAGAAATATATCTGTAATGAGAAGAGTGCAGTTGTAGATCTTTAGTGGAGTGTACCCACAGTTAACGAATATTGATTAATGTGGTTAATGAGTTTAACCAACTAATCTCATGTCATTGGAGCTTCTATTTGTAGGTCCATGAGGTCTCTTTTCTAGCTCGTAAAAGAAATTGAGGTAATTATGTCTTGAATTGAGTTTGAAATGTTCAAATTCACTTAGAAAAATAGTATAATGTATAATGATACATTATAATATAAAGTTTATATTTTAATTAAACTTTATAAAAATTCAATTTTAGATATGATTCAAAATTAATTTATGGGAGAATTAATATTTGAAGGAGTTCATATACCAATTTAATATGAATTGGATTCATATTAAAATTATAGGTTATGAGATAAATATAATTGAATATGATTCAAGTGTAGACTAAATGAAATATTTAATATTTAATTTGATAATTAATTAATTGGAGAATTAATTAACTAAATTGAATTAATTGAATTAAAACTATAGGTTATATGAGAGATATTTCATTTAAATATGACTTAAATGAAATCATTAATTAAATAAGATTTAATTAATTATTAATTAAATTAATTAAATTAATTATTAATTAAATTAATTAAATTAATAATTAATTTAATTAGTTTATTTGATTTTTAATTAAATCAAATAACTTCCACATAGGGGAGTTATATGAATTGTGGGATGTATATCCCACGTTTTCTTCATCTCTCTCTCCATTTGGTTAAGAATTTTGCAAAACGTATGTTTTGCAGGTGACTGTGATTAAACACACAGAAACGTTCTGTGAACAAATTTTTCAAAAAATTCTCCTTTGTTTCCCATTATTCTTTTGCTTCCCACAAAACCAATACCGAAAGTTCTCAGAGAATAGGAAGGTAGCCTAATGGTGGTGTTCAAGAAATCCCAAAGGAGAATTGGTCATTTCGTCTGAGTCATCAAACAAATATGAGTTTTTGTTTCCCTTTCTCTGTGCTTAACCTAAAGTTTTTTTTTTCAGTAGATTTAATTTTGTTAAATCTCTGTGATATTTTGTGTTTTCCAATGTACTGGTATTTTGTTTTCTAAATCAATTTCGAGAAAAAGTCCTGATATTTTTTCGCTGCATTAGGGTTTCTATCCCTACAATACCACCATAGATTTAGAACCTAATCCCAAAATAGAGTACCAGTAGAACCCAAAAAGAAACTAGGAGCATGAGGGCGGTTATTTGAAAGCAAGTTGTGAAAAAGAAAATTTGAGTTTATTATGAATATTATAATAATAAATAAATTCTCACTGCTTAATGTCCCAAAATTCATGTGTCACCCTTCATGTTGTTCATGTGCTTTGTAATTATTCATGCTTGATGTCGATGTAAGTCTACATCTTACTTGCCACTTTGCCTATAAATAGTGGTATTTGGTAGATCTTAAAATCACACATATTAGTGAGAATTCCACTTCAAAATTCTAGTAATTTTCATATTATCCAATTTTATAATTTTAGTTATTTTATGTTTTTAGTTATTTTATTTTATATTATATTTTGGATATTTAATATTATTATATAAAAATGTTATTATATTATATTTTCTCTATATCCGTGTTCTCGTCGTGCTCCTCAATTTTACAATACATTCTCAACACGAGCTACTATCATTTTTTCCGCTAAAGGTGGGTCCTAAAGGTATGTCGATTTTTTTCTCTTCGTTATAATTAATAAATTTAATATTATATTGCATATTCAATATCTATTAAATTTCTAACATATGTACAATATTTTATGATAGTACTGCAATGACAGATCTCACAAATTTAGAATCAGCCGCCCTTGATATTAACGGCAATAATTATTTGTCATGATACTTGATGCCGAAATCCACCTAGATACTATGAATCTTGGGGAGACTATTAAAGAAGGAAACACGACATCCAATCAAGACAAAACAGAAGCTATTCTTTTCCTTCTTATCATCTTCACGAGAGATTGAAAATAGAGTATCTTACAATAAAAGATCCTCGTATCTTGTGAAAAATTTTGAAAGAGAGTTATGATCATTAAAAAAAATTATTATTTAAAATCAGTTCGAAATTGTTGTTATGCAAAAAGAAAATTACTGATGTTGATATGTTAGAGAAGACATTTTCTACATTTCATGTCTTGAATATGCTCCTGCAGCAGCAATATCGAGAGAAAGGTTTTAAACAATATTCTGAATTAATTTCATGTCTTTTCATGGCCAAACAAAATAATGAGTTATTGATAAAGAACCACAAATCTCGACCAACTAGAACAACACCATTCCCTGAAGTGAATGTTGTGAATGTTAATAATTGTGGTCGTGGTCGTGGTCGAGGAAGAAATCATTATTATTTTTGTGGTGATCGTTCTAATCATTTAAATTTCAAAAGAACCACACAAAATGATAATCACAAAGGAAAAGCTCTACAAGATAAAAGTTCAAAGAGTGTTGAAAATAAGTGCTTCCAATGTGGAATGACTGGATATTGGTCACGTACTTGTCGTACGTCAAAACACTTAGTTGACCTCTATCAAGCCTCCTTGAAGGAAAAAGGAAAAAATGTAGAAGCAAATTTTGCATACCATGATAATGATATATTTGACCCATCTTATATGACAAGTTTGGATGTGGCAGACTTCTTTGAATCTTCTAAAGAGAAGATTATCAAGTAGTTCTTTTGATTTTGAGAATATCTAGACTTAATGTTGTTTTTTTTAATTTATTTATCTTCATGTATTTTTTTAACTGTTGTTTTTCTTATTGTAATTATTTTCTTTTAATGAAGAAACATGGATCATTTTAATATGTTGAGTGTTTCAAAATTGAGCAAAGAAGATCTATGTCTGCAGAAAGTGCAACTACACACACAATACTTACAAATAAAAAAATTGCTTTTTCAAATTGACAATGCTGAAAGCAAAAGTAAATACAATATCAGGTTTTGCAAACTTGATCGAAGATTTCGGAAAAGTAAATATTATTTTTTCTAGAGGAATAAAATTTACAATTGACAATGCATTGTTCTCTAGTCAATCAAAGAGAAATCTTCTAAGTTTTAAAGATATACATTGCAATGGTTATCATATTGAGACTGATAGTAAGAATAATATGAAATATCTATATATCATATCCACTGTCTCAAATGAAAAACGTATATTGGAAGAGTTGCCTATTTTATCTTTTGGATTGTATTATACTCATATACGAGTAATCGAAAGATATGCAACAATGAACTTGAAGTTCATGAATCTAGATATATTTATAATTTGGCATGACTGACTGGGCCATCCAGGATCTATAGTTATGAGGAGAATTATTGAGAATTTAAATGGACACCCATTGAAAAACCAGAAGATTCTTCAATCTAATGAATTATCGTGTGATGCTTATTCTCAAGGGAAAATGATAATTAGACTATCACCAACTAAAGTGTGGACTGAATTACTTATATTTTTAGAACGAATTCATGGAGATATATGTGGACATATTAACCCACCAAGTGAACCATTTAAATATTTTATGGTATTAATAGATGCATTCAGTAAATGGTCACATGTGTGCTTATTATCAAGTCAAAATCTTGCATTTGCAAGATTACTTCCTCAAATAATTAAGTTAAGAGACAATTTCCTGATTATACAATTAAGATCATTCGTCTTGATAATGCTGGTGAATTTACATCCCAAGCTTTTGATAATTATTATGTATCAATTCGGATAATTGTTGAACATCCTGTAGCTCATATTCATACACAAAATGGTTTAGTAGAATTATTTATAAAATGCTTGCAATTAATTGTAGGACCATTACTTATGAGAGTTAAACTTCGTATAGGGATATACTATTTTGCATACAATGTCACTTCTACGCATTAGGTTGGTAGCTTATCATAAGTACTCATCATTACAATTAGCTTATGGTCATGAGCCAAATATTTCTCATCTAAGAATTTTTTAGTGTGCAGTATATGTTCCAATTACTCCACAACGCACTAAAATGGGTCCTCAAATGAGGTTAAAGATATATGTTGGATATGATTCTCCATCAATTATTAATATCTTGAACCCTTAGGATGATGTATTTATTGCACAATTGGTTGATTATCATTTTAATGAGACAAATTTTCCAACATTAGGGGGAGGAATTAAGAAATTAGAAAAATAAATTACATGGAATGCATCGTTATTGTTTCATTTAGATCTCCGTACAGATCAATGTGAAATAGAAGTTTAGAAAATAATTCATTTGCAAAATATAGTAAATCAATTACCAGATGTATTTATAGATGCAATGAAAGTAACTAAGTCACATATACCAACTGCAAATATTCCATAAAAAATTGATATCCCAATACAATAAGTTGTCACTAATGAGTCTGGAACACGCTAAAAGTGTGGTAGACCATTGGGTTCCAAAGATAAAAATCCTTGAAAACAAAAAATAATTAATAATGAAAAATACTTTGTTGAGGATTAAATACCCATAAAGAAATCATCAACATGACTAGTGAGGAAGGTAAAATACCTAAAGATAATAATGAGATTTCAATAAACTATGTCATATCAGGAAAAAGATGGAATGGAACTAATGTAACTATTGACAACATTTTTGTGTATAATGTTGCTCTTGATATTATATCTAAAAATGAGGATCTTGAACCAAAATCTGTTGAAGAATAACGATATAGAAAAGATTGGCTTCAGTGAAAAGAAGCAATCGAGGCAGAATTAAACTCACTTTCAAAACGTCAGGTTTTGGACTAGTAGTCCGAACACCAGAAGGTATTAAACCTTTGGGATACAAATAGGTATTTGTGAGGAAAATAAATGAAAATAACGAGGTCATAAGAAAATAAATGAAAATACAAATAGGTATTTCCTCAAATTATGCTGAAATTCTTGCAATTCATGAAGCTAGTTGAAAATGTGTATGGCTAAGGTCAATGGTTTAGTACATTCGTGAAACGTGTGGTTTGTTTCCTAATAAAAATCTTCTAACAATATTATACGAAGACAACACAGCTTGCATAGCCTAAATCAAATGATGATATATTAAAGGAGATAGAACAAAGCATATTTCACCGAAGCTTTTCTACACTTATGATCTTGAAAAAAATGGCAACATCACTATACAACAAATTTTTTTGAATGATAACCCGGCAGACTTATTTACAAAGGCATTACCAACTGCAACTTTTGAAAAATTGTTGCACAACATTAGAATGCGACGACTCAGAGATCTTAAGTGATGTTTTCATGAGGGGGAGTAAATATATTGTATCCTTTTTAGAGTATATATTTATGAAATATGTAATCTTTTTCCTTCATTGGGGTTTTTCCCATTGGATTTTTCCTAGTAAGGTGTTAACTAGACATATTTTATATATATATGGGCATCTAAGAGGGAGTATTATGAATATTATAATAATAAATAGATATCTATTGCTTAGTGTCCCAAAAGCAGGTGTCACCCTTCATGTTATCCATGTGCGATGTAATTATTCATGTTTGGTGTCCATGTAGTCCACATCCTACTTGCCACTTTGCCTATAAATAGTGGCATTTGGTAGATCTTAAAATCACACATATATTGGTGAGAATTCCACTTCAAAATTCCACTAATTTTCATATTATAATTTTATTTATTTTATTTTATATTATATTATAGATATTTAATATTATTATATAAAAAAATTATTATATTATATTTTCTCTATATCTGTGTTCCCTTCATGCTCCTCAATTTTATGACACAGTTAGAGTTATCGTTTTTAATTTTCACTAGTGAAGGTGAGAATGTCGAAAGAACATATTAATCACGTAGTTGCCTAATTAATATGTTTTTGTTTGGATATTTTCATCCAACTTCGAAAATTAACCAAGCATTAAATTCGAAAGCCTAATATTAGAGATGTGACCTAAACGCATTTGTCAATTTTTAAAAGAGTAACATTGGCCATTTTTCTTTGGTTTTAAAGATGTATCATTGGCCATTCCTAATGAGCTACCTTCTTGTCTGAATTTTCGTATTTATTGATTAATAATTTTTCTAGACTTATACCTGTTGGGTTTTATGCCTTAAAACTCGTAGATAGTAAATGTAAATAATTGATTGTCATCAATAAAGAGTTATCGATGTTATTTCAATAAGTGTTATTGATTGTTTTGTATGTGTTTTGTCTTAATAACCCTAAATCCAATAAATTAACATCCTAGGTTGTCTTATGAATCTTGAATTGTATGTGGAGACATACAGGAATTAATGTTCAAGCTATAACGTAAAGGATTTATAGTATAAGGATGAGGTTAGGTACCTTATCTTGGTGACACTATGGATATAGCCCACTTTGTATTTGATACAAACGCAATGATCCAACTTGTTCACATAGGTTACATGCGAGTGCTAGTATCCTATGCAATGAGTTTATATAAGATCGGACCGCAAAATAGTAAGCACTAGATGTAACTTCGTTGATTAGTTAGGTTTCTATTTCAATAAGATGACCTAGGCAACTTAATCTTAATCCTGAGTATATTATGAACTCCTGTTCATGAGGGATTGTCCTTTGAATTGTATGGGTGAGAGTGGCCAGTTCGCCGACTCAATAAGCCTACTATTTTGGGGACAATATCGAGTGAGCAGCTAGGAACATAATAATACAAGATGGATTTCACTCCTTCCCAACTTTAGGGTAAGTTGATGAGTGTTCCCTTAAATGATGTCTCTTGGACTTGAACAAAGGACTCTACCCTCTCACCCTCTTACTCGCTCGAGAAGGGTTTCTGTTTTATGGTTGGACCATAAATAGGTTGTTCATTAGAGAAGCATTGTTATTCAAGGATACAAAGGTAACCCAAGGGTAAAATAGTAATTTGACCCAACTGGTGTTACGAACACTCGTGAAGGACTAACTTGCTATTATTAGTCTATATCCTAGACACAGAAATATATTTGCTGTAAGAAGAGGGCAGCTGTGGATCTTTAATGAGAAGTATCCACAGTTAACGAATATTGATTAATGTGGTTAATGAGTTTAGCTAACTAATCTCATAGCATTGGAGCTTCTAATCTATAGGTCCAAGAGGTCCCTTTCTTGCTCATAAAAGGAATCGACGTAATTATATCTTGAATTGAGTTTGAAATGTTCAAATTCACTTAGGAAAATAGTATAATGTATAATGATACATTATAATATAAAGTTTATATTTTAATTAAACTTTATAAAAATTCAATTTTAGATATGATTCAAAATTAATTTATGGGAGAAATAATATTTGAAGGAGTTCAAATATCAATTTAATATGAATTGGATTAAATTAAAATTATAGATTAAAATTAATGTGTATTAGATGCACATTAAAATTATAAGTTATGAGAGAAATACAATTGAATTAGACTCAAAAGTAGGCTAAATTAAATATTTCATATTTAATTTGATAATTAATTAATTAAATTAAATAACATTAATTGAGTTAAAACTATAGATTATATGAGAGATGTTTTATTTAAATATGACTTAAATGAAATCAATAATTAAATCAGATTTAATTAATTATTAATTAAATTAATTAGATTAGTTTATTTTATTTTTAATTAAATCAAATAACTCCCAGGAAGTTATATGAAATATGGGATGTATATCCCAGGCTTCCTTCATCTCTCTCTCCATTTGGTTAAGAGTTCTACAAAATGTAAGTTTTGCAGGTGATTGTCATTAAACACACATAAATGTTCTGTGAACAAATTTTTCTCTCCAAAAACTGCTCCTTTGCTTCCCATTATTCTTTTGGTTCATACAAAACCAATACCAAAAGTTCTCAGAGAATAGGAAGGTAACTTATTGGTGGTGTTCAAGAAATCCCAAAGGAGAATTGGTCATTCCGTTGGAGTCATCAAACGAAAGTGAGTTTTTGTTTCCTTTTCTCGGTAGGATTTAATTTCAAGTATGCTTAACCTAAAGTTTTTTTTTTTTAATAGGTTTAACTTTTGTTAAATCTCTGTGATATTTTGTGTTTTTCAGTGTACTAATATTTCATTTTCTAAATCAATTTCGAAAAAAAAAAGTCCTGGTATTTTTTTGCTACATTAAGATTTTTATCCCTACAATATCACTATAGATTTAGAAACTAATCTCAAAATAGAGTATCAGTAGAACCCCAAAAAAGAAACTAGGAGCATGAGGGCAGTTAGTCGAAAGCAAGTTGTCAAAAAGAAAATTTGAGCTATCCCAAGTCATTAACCAAGCATTAGACTCAAAAGCCTAATATTAGTTATTCCTTAAACTATTTCAAAATCAACCAGAATGTTGTTGCTAATATGAAAATATGGTCACAATTGTTAAATGTATGGTCGCTTCAATTGAAATTAAGGACTTGTTTAGAATGACTTTATTGCTACAGGTAATATGTCTATAGATTCAAATTCACCCATTAGAATTGTCTTGAAAAAATAAACTAAAATGTTATCAAAGATTTGAAATTGAAGATAAAATGGATATTTATTTTGTTAAAGAAGAAAGAAGTCTATAGAGAGTCTAAGTTATGACAAAAATATTGCATTACAGAAGAAGAAGATGCAAATTCAGGGGATTGATCAGAAAATTGGTTACTGTTAAGGCTGTTATTATTAGTAGTAGGAGAAAAATGGAATGAGGGATTTTGATGTTGAACTAAGGTTGGAGATGATTGCTGCATTTGAACAAGTAGTTGTGCTTCACTCAGTTGTGTTTGGAGTTCAAATAACTGATTTTGAAGGAATGAGATTGTTCTAACGCACCCGTAAACCGGGTCATGTATTCGAGCACTTGCTTCGTATACCAAACTATTCACTGCATCTGTTCTTTGATGAACTGGAAGTTCCTGTCATGTAAATACTATTTCATGGTCACGTGCCAAATTCTTGATATTTTTTTTTTTTTTTTTTTGTGTGATTATATAATGGAATGCACACCTAAGTATTGTTCTCACTTATATATTTGAATGGCATCATTACTAAGATATAAGACATTAGGATAGGCTTCATCATGTTTGATAATTTAACTTATCTACATTTCACCTATGTTTTGGTGTTTCATCTTCTACTTTGTAGAAATGTTCTCAAAATCCAAATCATGTTTTTGAAAACGAAAAGTAGTTCTTCAAACTCGTTTTTATTTTTTAAATTTGATTAAGAATTCTAATATTTATTTTAAAAATATATATAATATTTCAAAAATAAAAAATCAAAAGATTTCCAAATTCCCCCTTGTTTCTTCATTTGTAAACAAGGCTTAATTTTTATAAACATTATAAAACACTCTTTTCTAGATGCATATTTTCAACTTGAAATTTAGAAATAGTTTATAAAAAAATTGAAAAGAAAAACCACTTTATTTGTTTCTTATCTTCAATTTTTGAAAAGAAATTTGTGTTATTGTATAAGTATATTTCTCATGAAACGAATTATAATATTAGAAATAAGAAAAATAACATTAGTTGAGGAAATTTTTTAGTATGTATTTCAAAAAGAATTTTCAAGTAAAAACTTTATGTTCAAATATTATAGAATAAAATGTTAAATGAAAAAAAAAATCATTTTTCTAAAGCCATTTAAAGAAAAGGAGAGATGAAAACTAAAACCTAAATGGAAAAATTGACGCTTCACCCATCATTATAATTAGAAGTTAAAGTGAGCATAACTCAACTAATATACGGATGTATTAGTGACTAAGAGATTTATGATCTAAATCCTACTATTCTCATTGTATTAAAAAAAAAATTATCCTTTCAATCTCAAATTTTAAATAATAAATGTGTTTGGTTCATGAGGCTTTCAAAATATATCTTTTTAATCCCTAAGTTTTAAGAATATGTACATTTTTAATCCCTAAGTTTTAAAATAGGTTGTTTTCAAATAAAGAAAAATGAACAAACTTATTTACAAATATACCAACACTATCTATTAGTGATAGATCGTAGACCGCAATAGACATCATCTATCAGTGTCTGTACAATTTATCGCTGATAGATAGTGACATTTTGTTATACATGAAAATATTTTTTAATAATTTTACCATTTAAAATAATTACCCCTTTAAAATAAGAAATCAATTTTAAAAGATTGTCCTTTCTCTCTCTTCCCATTTTTTCTCTCTCTCCACTTCTTCCACCCCCTTTCCCTCTTCAAGATGCCAAAGAAAGAAAGAATGCATAAATAGAGAACCCCATTTCAGATGACTTTTTTATGATTTTGAAATGGGCTTTTTTTCTCGTTTGATGAGCTTAGAAAATGGGAAAAGAGACAGTAGATTGAAAAAAATAATAATTTTTTTGCCAATTTAAAATGTCACATGATTTATAAATCTATTCTTAAAATCTCGAGAATTGAAAAAAAAAACTATATTTTTTACGAAAATTAAAAATACTTAGGTATTGCTTAAGTTGAACCTATTTTTATGCGACCTAAATAGCTATTTAATAAAAATTAAATGATTAATCTTAAAAAGAATTGTGTGTGAAGAGAAGGAGAGCATGGAATTATTGTACCTAATCATTGTTCTTTTTGAGTTACTAAGAAGTATAACTTAAGATACACCAAATATGGTTGAAGAGAAAATAGTGATACGGTTATGAATTATGAGAGAGAAAAGACCTGTAACATTTTGCTGAGATTGCTAGCACCAAACACCTTATGAACAATGGAGAATTTGAGAGGATCGTGAGGAGGAAAATATGGAGAAAATATGCAATCTTTTGAGCAACGCCGCCTTAACTGCTTACAAGAAGCACAAGGGGATGAGGAAGAACGGGATCTTCTCATTTTCTAATTTTTTTTTTCAAAAAGAAAAAAAAAACTTTTTTTGAAAAAATTGATTCATAATTATTTCATCTTCTAAACCATTTTATATCAAATCCAAGTGGTGTGCTAACCATGTCTTTATCCTACACAACAATTTAATTATGTTTTTATATCCTTTACCCCACCAAATATTATTAATAATAATAATAATAATTCAAATTGTCAAACTACGTGAGACACAAACCAAGAATTATCTCCAATAAAAATTAAAAGGAGGTGGGACCAAATCACACTTTACAGATTTATTATTATTATTAGTTAAAATTTACAAAATTACTGAAAATTACCAAATCCGTCACTCCAACCCACAAATAATCTAAGAGGATAAATGGCTAAAAATAATCTAGAAGTCGGAAGTTAGATTTTTTATCTCTTCTCCACAACTCGTTACTCAAAAAATCTAAGACGATAAATTATGATCAATTTTAATATAACTTAATGAATAATATATCATTTATCATTTTAAACGTCGATGGTTTGATCTCACCTTATAGCTATATTAAACTAAAATGATGAAAATTTAGACATGTGTATATTATTTTGATGAGATAATTACTTATCAGTCCCTAACACATCTATATACCAGCTATGCTCGTTTCGACACATTCTTTACTCTAAACTTGAATAAGTTTTGCAATTTTTATCTCCCAATAAATTTTTTTTATTTAAAAAACCATCAAATGAATTGCTTTTGTGCATTTAATGAATATATAGTAAATTTTTAGAACAAAGTTAACGAAATGTAAAATGCAAACAACACCAAAGCTAAATTTTTATTTAATTTTATTGTAAATATCTATTTTAGTGTATTGGCTTAATTTCGTATCATGTTTGATTTTTCTTTTTGTTAAAATTAGTAAATTTTAAGAATTTGTTTACTTTTACATTTGATTAAATTTAGTGGATGGAAATTGACCATCAAAAATAAAAATACCAACACATATCTAACTTTAGGATTTAATTAGGTATAATTGAAAGTTAAATAATGAGCATAACTCAAGTAACATAGTGTTATTTGCACTATCAACTTCGAAGTCAGATATTCGATTTCAATTTATATCTAGTAAAAAAAATTAAAAGTTAAATAAGAATATTCGTGGAGCTAAAAATAATTAGAAATACCCTTAATATATATAATATATAAAAACTAGGGGCGGATTTGACCACCGGTTACCGGTTGAAGTTGGAGTTGGAGTTGGCGGCCGTGTGTGCAACTTGCATTTTGGGTGCTAAGCGCTAACCGTCTGCGAAGGTAATTGGACACACGGATGGTGCATAACTTTGAGATGACAACGATGTCAATGTCTTTTTGGTGAAAATTAAAATACCTATTGATCAAAAATCTTAACCACTTAAAATGAACAATAATTAAGTCCTCTAAATATCAAGATTCAATGAATAAGTCACTTATGATTACAACCTCAACCTTCATATTCATTAAAATTCTTTAAAAAATATATATCTCAAAATGTAAGAGATAGTAGTCCATATACTTACGAAACATCTCTTTTACAGGATTTTGAAATGACATTTATACGAGAAGTTGTAATGGTGGCAAAATAGACTAAATATTTTATAAACATGTCTTTGAAATTTGTAATTTTGCAAATATAACCAAAAAAAAACCTTAATGACAATTAATTAAAAAAATCATCAAAGTGAGCTTGCTCAGTGAAATTAGCATATGCTCTATCCTTAAAGGTCGGAGGCTCAATCTCCTACCTCACAATTTGTTGTATAGAAAAATTACCGATATTTGCACAAAAACCTAGCAATTATATCTAATAACAAACAATATGAAAAGATTTTAAGAGATGCAATTAGTAACTTATTTTTGAAGTAAAGCATGTGTGTTTTATTTTATCAGCATAATATCCCTATTTTATTTTATAAGCACGATATTTCAAGTGTATTATTAGTATATCAGATATAAGACAAATATATCAGACACCAATCAGTGAATACTTAAAGTAAGACATGAGTGTATCAACAGGATATCCAACATCAATCAACATTCTAAGTGTATAATATGTATATCAAACAACAATCAACATTCAGTCAGAATAGCTAAGAAAAAGGAAGAAAAAGGTTGACAAATGACAGAGAGAAAGCAAGAGACAGAGGAGCTTACGTGAGAAAGGTATTTTCTTCTTCCTTTTGCTTTTCGTATATCAATATGTGTAATTTCATTTTTCTTTTCTCTTGTATTCTTTATAGAATGAATTGGTGATTTATATACATCAATTGAATATATAAAACGACAAAATGGAGAGGAATCCAAGTTAACAACCTCTGTCCTTTTTGGGTGTGCAAGTGACCGGGCAGTTGCTTGGTTTACCAGAAACAGTTTGGGGAGAGAGATGGTCCATGGTGGTGACTGAGTTGGCTCCAAGCTGGCATTCTTCTTTTGTCAAGGGAACTGAAGTGTCATCCTTGTCATCCCCCCTCAAGTGAGAACTTAATTGAGTTAGGCCAAGCTTGCTTCGCAAATAAGAGAAAGTTTGAACTGGCAGTACTTTGGTGAGATAGTCTGCAAGCTGCTCAGTTGTAGGAACATACCGCACGTGGAGTTGATCACTGAGGACGAGATCTCGAATAAAATGCACATCAATTTCGATGTGTTTAGTTCAAGCGTGGAAGACAGGGTTAGCAGCCAATGTACCGGCTCTCATATTGTCACACCAGAGAATGAGAATGCTGGTTGGAGAGAAGCCTATTTTAGTGAGTAAGTTGTGAACCCAAATGATTTCAGTAGCAGCATGAGCAAGAGCTCGGTATTCAAATTTTGTGCTAGAGCATGCCACGGTTGCTTGTTTCTTGGAGGACCAAGATATAAGAGTGGAGCCAAGATAAAGACAATAGGCAGCAGTGGACTTCCTATCATCAAGGTTTGAGGCCCAATCAGCATCAGAATATGCTGAGATGGTGAGGTATGGATCAGAACAGATGGTTAAGCCAAGTTGTGGTATTCCAGCTAGGTAGCGAAGGACTCTTTTGGCAGCTGACCAATGTACATCAGTTGGAGCTTTTAGAAATTGGCTTAACTTATTGACAATGAAGGCTATATCCGCACGGGTATTGGTTAGATATTGAAGAGAACCAACTGTGCTACGATAGAGAAAAGGATCGGGGAGAGGTTTACCTATGTTGATTGATAACAAGGTGTCAGGGGCAGCAGGTGTTGGACAAGGTTTGACATGCTGAAGATTTAGCTTGGCTAATAGGTCAGTGATGTATTGAGCTTGGTAAAGGTAAAGACCTGTTGGTGTATAGTTGATTTGAATGCCAAGGAATTTGCTAAGTGTGTCAAGATCTTTAAGGGAGAATTGTTTCTAGAATATTGATACAAGATGGTCAATATAGGTTGGATCACTGCCTGTAAGGATTAGGTCATCTACATAGACAAAAAGCATGGTAATAGATGATGAGGTTCGCATATAATATAGGAAGGTGTCAAGGGAACTTACTTTGAAGCCAATGTGACAGAGGAAAAGTTTTAGCTCATCATTCTAAGCTCGAAGGGCTTGTTTAAGGCCATAAATTACTCGATGGAGCTTGCAAACATAATGAGGGTGAGTTGCACTTTCAAAACCAGGAGGTTGAGTCATATAAACGGTCTCTTTGAGTGTGCAATTGAGGAAGAAATTATTAAAGTCTATTTGACGAAGTGGCTAGTGATGAGAGACTGCAAGTGTGAGGATGATTCTGATGGTGGAAGGCTTGACAACATGGTTGAAGGTGTCAAAATAATCAAAGTCAGGGTGCTGATGGAAGCCTTTGGCAAAAAGGCGTGCTTTATACCGCTGAATTGATCCTTGTGCATCACGCTTTAATCTGTAAACCCATCTGTAGCCAACTATAGTGGAGGTAGAGGGAGGAGGGACTAGTGTCCAAGTGTTTGTGCACTGCAGGGCTATAAGTTCTTCAACCATTGCTAGTTTCCATTGTGGAACTAATAGGGCTTGAGAAACAGTATGTGGACCGGCTTGAGTGAAATCAATAACAAGTTCTGCAGACCAGACTTTGGGCTTAAAAACACCTGCCTTACCCCTGGTGATCATAGGATGAGTGCCTAGTAAAGGCTGAGCTGAGACTTGCTGATGTTGGAGAGAAGGCTGTGGAGGGGAATTTGGTGGTGGTGAGTCTGTAGGAGAATTTGGTGAGTAGTGTAAGGCCTGAGATGGAGAGAGGAGTGAAGAGCTTGGAGATGGTAAACTAGAGTTTGAATGTGGGGTGGTTAGGGTCAACAAGGGATCAGGACAATGATGTTGGTCCTGAGATGGATGAGAAGGGTGGGCAACTGGTGATTGACACGGTTGGGGCAAGTTTATTGATGGTTGAGGAAACCAAGTAATGATTATAGGAGCTGAGATGGGAAGGTTGGAGGGCCGGTTATTGGCAAAACCAGTTTGAAAGGGGAAATCCTCTTTATTAAACACCACATGGCATGAGATAATTATTTTACCATCATCAGTGAGGCAATGGTACCCTTTGTGCATAGGCGAGGGACCAAGGTACACACACTTCTTGCTGTGGAAGTCAAATTTGTGAGACTGATAGGGCCGTAGATGTGGGTAGCAGGCACATCCAAACACTCTGAAGGATGTCAGGTCCATTTTCCTCCCAAGTAGTGCTTCCATTGGGCTAATATCCTGAAAAACAGAAGAAGGAAAGCCATTAATAAGGAGCATAGTGGTTTGAAAAGCATACGACCATAGATGCAGAGGCATCCTAGCTTGAGCAAGGAGTGTTAAACCAGTCTCAATAATATGCCTATGTTTGCGCTCAACACGACCATTCTGAGCTGATGTGTGAGGACAAGACAATCTGATATGGATTCCCAGCTGTGTGCACATGTGAGCAACAGGTTGGTATTCCCTTCCTCCATCCATTTGCAAGGTCCCAATAGTTCTATTAAACTGTGTGCGGGCAATAGCTTGGAAGTTTTGAAAGGCAACTGTTGTATCACTCTTTTGTTTTAGGGGATAAAGCCAAGTGAACCTGCTAAAATCATCCACAAATATAACATAATATCTATAACCGTCTGCTGACAGTATTGGGGCTGGTCCCCAAAGATCAGTATGAACTAACTCAAAGGGTTGTTTAGCACGAGTAAAAGAATCAGGGAAGGGTAGATTATGTGACTTTCCAAATTGGCATGCTTCACAAAAGAACTTTTCATTAACAACATGTTCCAGATTACATCCACTAATCAATTTAGACAAAATTTTAGAGGATGGATGGCCTAATCGCCCTATGGAGAAGTAGTTTGGAGACAGTAATACTGGTTGCAAGAGTTGAATGTGAGGAAAGCTGGTTGGACCAATTTGTCAAGCAAGCACCTAAGGGTCCTGAAGTGGAGGGTGCTTTATTTATCAACTGGTTGACATTGTCTAAAAGGTAGAGTCCATCTTTAATCGTCCGGTCGGAAGTGCCACCCCCGAGTCTTTGTCCTTAACCACACAAAAGTTAGCATGAAATTAAACCACAACATTATTATCATTTGCTAATTGGGTACACTGACTAGATTTTTGGTGATTGTAGGTACATAAAGTATGTTTAGTAAGGACAGAATGCCATTCTCAGTGTGTAATTTGGAATGTCCTGATTGAGATATACTAAGAGGAGTACCATTACCAACAAGAACTCTGTCATTACCTGTGTAGTTGGAGGAGGATTGAAGGAAGGTTGGGCTGCTGGTTACATGTGTTGAGCCTCCACTGTCAACATACCAGTTAGGGTCAGCTATTATTTCAAGGGAGGCAGCTGTTAAGTGAGCAATTAAGGCTAAGAAGGGCTGTTCTTGGTGTCTATTTGATGGTAGCTGAGTAGATTCAGCTCGAGTATGAGTCTGTCTAGGATTATTGAACTCTTTGTTGTACCTGAAATAACAGATATCAGTTGTGTGGCCTATCTTTCCACAAGTTTGGCAGGTAGGCCTGGTTGTAGATGCATTATTCAATCGACCGCGCCCTCTACTTCTTCCTCCTCCACCTCTATAGTTTGAGGACTGATTGTATCCATAGGTGTTTTGATGGGAGTTTGATGGAGAATTAGGACTATTTTGTACTACATTTACTAATGGAGAGTTTGAGGATATAGACATATTTGTCATACTAGTAACACCAGTCTTGATAGCCAACTGATACTCAAGTCTCTTCTCATAAGATAACAGGTCAGATTGAAGATCAGACCACTTGGTTGGGCCTTTGCTTTGCACAGCTACAACAACCGGATTGTACTCCTCATCCAGGCCAGCCAACACTTGAGAAATAAGGTCAGAAGGGGACACTGGTGAACTTGCAAGAGCAAGACTATCAGCATATTTCTTCATTAAGGTTAAGTACTCACTCATCTTCAGGGCAGCTTTCCGAGTTTGTTGAAACATTCTCTTCAGGTAGTTAGTTTTAGCCCTCGATTGGACTCCAACAAGCTCTTTGACATCTTCTCATAACTCCCTTACTGTTTGGTGTCCCATTACATAGAGTTATAAAGCCAACCTAACAGTAGTTGATCGACTGCTATCCATGCATCATAAGCTGGATTGGGTTGTAGCTCAGCTCCTACTGAAGTTGCAAGGCTTGGATTAGCACAACTTTCACCTGAGTTTTCATTTGTTTATCTAACAATGAAACAATTTGGGCAGGGGTTTTCTCTGGTTAGAAAGCCTTCCAGAAGGTAGCTTCTGAGGATTGGCCATGCTAGGTTTTGCCAGAGGAGAAAATTGGACCTATCCATCTTAATGGATGCCACCTGGTTTAGTAGCTGATTGAGGGGTGGAATTGTGATGTTTCCACTGTTAACGATTGCAGGAAAGGTAGGTTGAGGGATAGTAGGTGGATTAGCCATTTCAGGATCGTTATTCGCTTACCAAGAGAGTAGCTAGTAGCTCTGATACCAAGTCAGAATAGCTAAGAAAAAGGAAGAAAAAGGTTGACAAAGGACAGAGAGAAAGCAGGAGACAGAGGAACTTACGTGAGGAAGGTATTTTCTTCTTCCTTATGCTTTTCGTATATCAATATGTGTAATTATCCTTTTTCTTTTCTCTTGTATTCTTTACAGAATGAATTGGTGATTTATATACATCAATTGAATATATAAAACGACAAAATGGAGAGGAATCAATTTAACAACCTCTGTCCTTTTTGGGTGTGCAGGTGACCGGGCAGCTGCTTGGTTTACCAGAAACGATTTGGGGAGAGAGATGGTTCATGGTGGTGACTGAGCTGGCTCCAAGCTGGCATTCTTCTTTGATCAAGGGAGCTGAAGTGTCATCCTTGTCACGTTCAATTAGTGACTTATTTTGAAGTAAAACATGTGTGTTTCATTTTATAAGTTCATATATTCTAATTTTATCAGCAATGTATTAAATATAAGACTGAGTGTACATGACATCAATCAATAAATACTTGAAGTAAGAAATAAGTGTACTAGTAGTCTAACATCAATCAATCTTCTGAATGTATCAGCAGTATTCTAAAAACAACCATACTTTAATCATGTGGGGCATTTTGGACCTTCGATTCTTTTAAATGAGTTGAGTTTGTTGATTTTTTTTTTCATTTATGTAACTTAAAATTGTTGAGCTACAACTGCAACTAAAATGAAAATTTATGAACTTCACATCCTATTTGAGTAAAGTTATTGTGCCTATGTGATTGAATATGAAATATTAAAAAAACTAGCCAAAAACGAAGGTGATGGTGTTTTTTTATTCTGAAATGTTCATTAACACTTTATGAGGTTATTATGGACTTTCTAATTTTAAAGTTTCCAACTTTGAGTCGGTTTTTTCTATCTCTGCAGAGGTTAAAAATGAGTGTCATAAATGCAATATTATTGATAACTTGTAGAAATACAAGTTATTGTAGCTTCTTATTTAGAATAATCAGGAAAAAATAGTAGAAAATGCATTAACTTGAGAAAGAAATCATGTAAAAAGCTGAGTCTTGTGTTTAACACTTACAAAACTTATTATCCGAAAAAATTATAATTCTGGCCTTTTTAAATGTAAGATTTGGATGCAAAAGTTGAAATTGGCAAAGAAAGTTGATGTTGCAATGTTGAACGCATAAGAAGATTAGACCAACCTAACCATGCACGGAATGAAGAACCAAGCGTCAAAAAGAATCATGAAGCAAAAAGAAAAAAGAAAAACAGACGTGTGGGCGATGGCATGTCTAACCAGGGTGTAAATTAGGAGTTGATTTGAAAGAGAGCGGCTGAGTCAATGAACTTGTGATGCAAGGAATGGGGCGCAGTAAGGCATGAAATTAAATACAAAGTGTGTTAGATAATCATTAGAAAGAAAGTTGAAGAACTTTCAAGTGAAACCTATAAATAGCTCAACTCTCACACACTAAAGGTTTCGAGTTTTCCTTAATTTCGTCTCATCCGCTAGTTACTATGTTCATTCTTCACAAACACCATCATTTTTAACCTCTTTTTGAAGAATTCTGAGCAAGAGCTCAATCTTCACCTTCAATTAGAGTGAGAAAGTCATCATCCATCTTATAGTACAAATGTAGCAGCCAGCAATAAAAGCCAAAGGAAGCAAGACATTATGATTGGCGGATTGGCATTCTTACATTCTCAAGCATCTTTTCCTTTTTTTCCCCTTAAGTTTGTATTGAGATATTGACATTGTAATACACTTTTTCGTAATATAAATCATGATTTTCACTATTTATCATTCATCTATGTGTTCATTTTTCTCCATCATGAGTTGTTAAATTCTAAATGGGTTGGGAAGAGTAAACTAACATTCTCATGAATTTTGCTTAAGTTGAATTTCATCTGGTTTAATATGTGCTTAATCAATTGTTTGAATCCATCTGATCAATCGGTTTAAGTAGAAATAGCTAACTACTTGAGAAAGTAAGTGGTTCTGGAAATCGTTAAGTAAGAAAATGAGTGGCTTTAGAGATATTGAATCCATCTGATCAATCAGTTTAAGTACAAATAGCTAACTACTTGAGAGAGTAAGTGGCTATGTAAATCATTAAACAAGAAAAGAAGTAGCTTTAGAGATAAAGTTGTAAATCATTAAGCAAGAAAAGAAGTGGTTTTAGAGATAAAGTTAACTTTTTGCCTACTTTTAATTTAAGCATGCATCTTAGAGATCAGATTTATATGGCATAAAACACTAAAAGGTGATCACTTCATTTTAATAAGTTAAAGACATGAACGGATCCTTATGCCTAAGTCTGGTGAATGTTGGTAGATCTTCTTAACCCTACTTTATTCATTAATTCTTAATCACTCAACGCAAGCTATTTATATTTGTGTTGCATTTTCACCTTCAGCGCATCTCATTCCCTCATTCAATGCACAATCATTCACACACTCAACGCATCACACTTTCACTATCACTCTCTCCATTCACCTTCATCTTTTCATTTTATTGTTTTAAAACAGTCTCATTTTATTTGCACAAACCATCATCAATTAAATTGATTAAATTCTATTCTGTAAAAACCATTAGGACCTACAAAAATTAATTGCATTAAAGTCCCGTGTTCGACTCTGGTACTTGCCAGGACACTTCGATCAAGCTTCTACTTGAGTTTGATAGGAGAAAAATTGTGTAACTTAAAGAATAATAGAGGAATCAATTAACCATTTTAATCAACACTGCATAACACAACAATTAAATTTAATTTTTTGCTAAACTTGCAAGCGGCTCAATTTTATACACTCTTTAATACAAATTTATAACTATATTTTTAAAATTTTATTGAATGGAATGTCATGCTATTTTTTTTTTTTTTCTTGAATGATATGGGATAAAGATGAAAATGAATGGACCAAAATGGTCAGTTTTGAGTTAAGTTGGAAGAAACTAAGAGGAAGTTTGGCTCATCATTATGAGTTCGAAGGGATCGAATCCTATAGCAGAAGCACGTGAACACGTTTTCTTTTAATTATGTTTTGAATATACAGGAAAATATAAGGAACTTAAATACATTCTAATTAAGCATGCTTTAAACAGCGAAGAATTTAATGAAAAGAGAGTGATCTTTGAAGGCAATTCTTCAATCTTCTCCAAATCCTCATTGTGATCACGATCTCAGCAATTCTTGTACGTTTCACAAATAAGACACCACAACTACGTCTTACCCGCTATTCTTCAGCAAGGAAAAGGTTTGTGGGAATCTTTTTGGAAGAAAGAGAAGAGAATAAATTTTAAATAAACGTTTTCTCTGTGAATTTTGAGTGATGAGAGATCAAGAGAATTAAAAGAGAATTGAGAGTTGAGAGTTATTGTGTTTTTCCAAGGAGAACAATTATTCTGTCTAGTGTTTTCCAAGAAGAACAGTTCTTCTGTCAAACACAAATGCAGAACCATTCTGTATATTAAGTGAAAGGAATTAACTCCCCTTCCAGTCACATTAACTTAGTTAACACTCCCGTAACTGCTGAGGAATTATGTGATTATTTAAATTAAATCAATTTATTTTAATTTAATTTAATTTAATTTAATAATACTAATTAATCAAATTATCTAATCTTAATTAATTAAACATCACATATTTAATTACTATTACATTTGATCATATTTAAATGCATTTCTCTCTCATAACCTGTATTTTTAATGTGTATTGTATTCACATTAAATATAACTTATATTTTTAATATGAATCTCATTCATATTAAATTTAACATACAGTTTTAATATGTTCCCATTCATATTAGATTTAACTCATAGTTGTTGGGATTGTTGCCCTAAATCTTGTAGTTCTCACCGTTTATAAATTGTGTATGAATTATTTGTGCATTAACTCAATCCAATAAACTAAGATTCGAGATTATTTTATGTAACTAAAACATGTATATGGTTGACATACAAGTGGATTAATAACCTAAATGGTCTATAGTATATGGATAAGGTTAGGTGCCTTATCTTGGTGACACTACGGGTATGGCCCACTTTGTAAATGTTATAAGAGTTATAAAGTGTTACAAACGATTTGACCCTAATTGTTCATGTGGAGACATTCGAATGGGGGTATCCTTTATAAAGATTTTGTATAAGAACGGACCGCGAAATGATTAATCTTCTCTTATAACATCGTTAATTAAAGAGATTAACATTTCATAGAAGGACCATAGGTGACTCGACCTTAATCCTAAGTGAATTATGAAAATCGTCTATGAGGGCAGTCCTTTGATCTATATGAGTAAGAGTGAACATTTTTGTCGACTCAATAAGCATATCATTTTGGGAATTTATCCGAGTAAGAAGCTGGAAATATATCTACACAAGATAGAATTTGCTCCTTCCCAATTTTTGGGTAATAGATGAATTGCTTTCTTAAGGATTGATTCTAGGTCTTGAACAATGATGTCTTACCCTCTCACTGGCTCGAGAAGGATTTGGTTTATTGTTGGACTATAAACTAATTGTTCATTAGAGGGATCAGTTGTACTTAAAGAATTAGATGTAATTACGGGGTAAAATGATAATTTGACCCAACTGTAATTACGAGCGATTTGTGAAAGGTCGACTTACTGTTGATTGGTTATATCCACTGACACAAAAATATATTTACAGTGCAAAGAGTATAGCAGCGAGTCTTTAGTGTAAATACCTGCAGTTAATGAATGTTGATTAATGTAATTAAAAAGTTTAATTAATTAATCTCGTATCATTTGAGTTTCTAGTCTGTAGGTCCATTAGGTCCTCTTTGCTAGTTGACGAAGGATAAAACAAGATTAATTTATTTTGGATTAATTTGAATGTTCAAATTAAATAAGGAAATTAATTGTATAAGATACAATTAATATAATGTAAATAGATGCATCACAATATAAAGTTAATTTTGAATAAGATTCACAGTTATACTTAATTATATGAAAGAGATAAATATTTGAAAAAGATTAAATATATAATTAATATGAATGATACTCATATTAAAACTATAGATTATATGCGAGAGTTAAATATTTGAATAAAATTCAAATATAAATTAATATGAATAAGATTTATTTAATGATATATTAAATTTGATTTAATATATATTAAATTAATTAATTAAAATCACTCCCAAAAGGAGTTATCTTACAGTTGTGTGGAGGGGAGTTATAATTCCCCATCCATCACTCTCACTTGGAGGAGATTTTGCAGAGTTTGGAATACAGAACATGAGTTGATGGTTTTTCACTCTATCATAATTCTCTGTGCAATACTTTTTCTCTCTTTCTCTCAAAGATTTTAAAGAAACATTCTTCTGTAGGAAGTTCTTCCCTTCCAAAAGGTTCCCACATGCCTTGTTTCTTATCTTGAGAATAGCAAGGAAGACCCGCTAATGGTGTCTTGGTGCTTGTTCATGTTCTTGGAAGGAGATTTGGGTTTGAGGGAGAAGCTTACAGTACGAGGAGTTTATTCGTGAATTTCTAAGAAAAAAGCCTTCAAGGGTAAGTTTTCTCATCTCTCAAAAGCATGCTTTATGTTTGTATGTTTATCCTAGTTTTCTGTTTTTCTCTATTTTTCACTTTTTCCAAAATGAATTTCACTAACACGTGCATTCATGCACTTCCGCTGAGAAATTCGATTCTTTCAATAGTTATAATGTGAATCTCATTCATATTATTTAATATTTGAATCTTATTCAAATACATTATTCCTCATATAGTATAATTTTCTAATCTCATCAAGTTAACTTTATAATGTAATGTATCTATATACATTATATTGATGGTATCAAATACAATTACTATAAGAAAAGCCACCTCTCTTGACGTTTGCAATTTTTATTACTTGACTTTTTATGAAAAAAAGTCAAGAAATGGGTGATTTTAAAGAAAAAACATCAAGAATTATTTCGAGAAAGTTGAGGTTTTCGAAAAATATTGTGCTTGATGTTTTAAAAATGTCAAGTTCAATTAATAGTTTATTGATATTAGAATATATAGGGCAGCGTTACAACGCTGAAAAGTAGCATTGCAACGCTACAGATTTTGATGGAAAAATGAAAAACGTGCGCGCCTCATGCAATAGCGTTGCAACGCTATGGGTTTTGATGGAAAATAGTGTGCCTCACAAATAGGGTTGCAGCGCTCTCAATAGAGTTGCAATGCTGTAAGAAATATTTAAAAGAAACTTTCCAGCCGAACTGCCCGTTTTTCTTTCTTCTCCTTGCAAAATTTCTGCAATTCTTCTTTGTTTTTCACTTCCCTTTGATGCATCTTTGTTATTCCATCAATTTTGAAGAGATTCTTCATTGAAGTAAGTAGATTTAGTATAGATTAGGTTTAATTCTTGATTTCCTTGGTTTGAGGCATGAACTTTCAAAGTTATGCTTAGTTCTTTTTTCTTTTTCTTTTTTTTTTTTTTTTTTTTTGAGGCTTGAACTTTCAAAGTTAGGGCTTAATCTCTCATGCGTATTCTTGAACCTCATAATAAATTCTTCTTTCATATTGTTCTTGGTTTGAGGCATGAACTTTCAAAATTAGGGCTTGATTTTATTTCATCAATCTTGAAAAGATTCTTCATTGAGGTAAGTAGATTTAGTTTAGATTAGGTTTAATTCTTGATTTTCTTGGTTTGAGGCATGAACTTTCAAAGTTAAGGCTTGATTTTCTTGGTTTGAGGCTTGAACTTTCAAAGTTAGGGCTTAACTCTCATGTATATTCTTGAATCTACATGTGATATTATAACTTTCAAAGTTATTGACATTGTATTATGGTGCATGTGGTAGGACATGTTGATTTAGCTGAGAAATTTGATTTGAAGACACTATGTGCTATTGGTATGTTGCATTTCTTCCATTTTTCATTACCTCTTGTCATACATTGTGTCTAGAAAGTCACACATTTAAATATAGCTTGATTACCATTTCAAAAGTTGATTACCTCGGTTTAAACGCAACTTTGGTTGATAACCTCTCTAAAATTCGAGGGAGCAAGGGAAAAAGGAATAAAAAAGAACGTAAAATGGAGATCTTTGCTTGCATATTTTTAAATTATTATTTTGATATTTCTTGCTTTATTTGAAGTCATTTGCACTTTCCCTTTTGTATTGTAGTTGAGTGGTAGCGACTTGCAAGTGTAGTTATTTTTTTTTTATTTTTATAGAAATAAACTTCTTCCTACGCCGAAAGTCATTCTTTTTGTGGTAACTTGTTACATAATTACATTTATGTTGGATATATTTGTTTGAAGCTCTGTGTCTATAAGATTTATAAGATATTTTATATTGATCTTGATGTGTTGACCAAAGTTGGGGATATTTGTTTGAAACTTTGTGTTTGTATCATTTGTAGGATATTTTATACGAGGTTCTTTATTGACGTCAAGGTGGTGCTATGAGAAAAGTTCTAGCTTCGTAAAAAGTAATTTGTGGACGTTTGAGTTGTTGGGCTTTATTTTATTATGTCTAGTTGTTTTTCTTCAAGAAGTATGATCTAAAATTATTATGTAGCTCTCTGGTACTGAGTTATATACATTCGACAAGTTTCATAGTTAGGTACCATAAAACAATGTCATAAAACAATGTCAAAGGTAGTTTTGGATTGGTACATGTGATAGTTGTTATGTGGGTAGATGGATAGTTTTGATAGAAGTTTTGGAAATGTATTTTTTAAAACTATTCATATTTAATTGACTATAAGAATAATGTTTCTTATATTGTTTCGGAAGTGCCCATATGGGTCTATATATTCTTCTAATTAACTTACAAAATCCTTCATGAAGTTGTAAAGTTTTATAGAACTTTGAAGGTTATGGTGCTTAAGTTTAGTAATTTTAAGTTGTTTCAATCTATATGTTGTAGTTTTGGTATATTATTTCATTGATGTAGGTGCTCAAAGCGACGAGTTCAAGGTGGGCTACGTTATTCTTGTGGAGGCAGGAGCATGGTGAGTGAGATTTGGCTAGGATTACTTCATACGGGATTGATGGGTGTAATTTTTTTTATTGTTCTTAGAGAGGATGGGGCTATTGATTGTACAATAGGAAATGTCTTCATATGTGAAGGAACTCGTGTGAGGAGAACCTTGAGCAGAAGCGGATCGTCCAAATTTCATTAATTATCGAATACTAAGTTTACATAAACATACAAGTGATATGCATTTAAAATAAATTACAACATGCTATATAAGAAAAAGGGTTTCAAGAATTTCACCTTTGAAGACCTTTTTCTTCATGAATCCTCCCTCGAACGGAATCAGCAACTTCTTGAAGACCTTCTTCAAGATTTTCTCGAACCAAAACTCGGACACAACCACAATGGAGTCCTTGGTATTCTCCGGGTGAGAACCCAAGAGTGGTAGGCTCTAACTATTTTGGTTTGGAGGGAAAAGTTTAGGTGGAGGAAGAAAATTGAGAAGTAACATGCAAGAACTCACAGAACTTTTCTGTCTTTCTCTCTCAATCATTTAGCTAAAATACAAATCGTAGAAGAAGAAGAAAAATTATTTTTCTTTTATTCTCCTATTGCCAAAAAGAATAATCATCCCACTAAAGTGGGTGAAGAGAAAAGATGGAGAAGGGAGTTGTAATTCCCTTCCATATTATTCAAATAATATTAATATAATATAAAAAATGTGATAACTAACTTATCATATTATATTTATATTAAATTATATGTTATATAAAATATAACAAATAACCTATAGTTTTAATATTGTATAACATACAATATAAACTATAGTTTCTTTTATCTATTTTATGACATTTAATATAAATCTCATTTATATTAAATTTAACAACTATGAATCACATTCATAGAAAATATATTTGAATATCATTCAAATATTTATTTCCTCCCGTTAAGTTATAAAGTATCAAATACATTATGACAATTATATCAAATATAATTGAAACAATTTAATTATATCATATATAATTAAATCCATCTATTAATTTGAACAATTCAAACTAATCCAAAAACTTATTCTCAATTAAATTCTTTTGAGCTACCAAGGGGACCTTATGAACCAGTAGCTTGAAGCTTCAACTATACATGAATAATTAATTAAACTTTTTAATTATATTATTCATCATCCGTTAACTATCAGGCACTCTACTAAAGACCGAAAGTTACACTCTTCGCACTACAAATATATTTCTATGTCCATTGGATATAACCAATCAACAGTACGATGACCCTTCACAAATTGCTCGTAAGTACAGTTGGGCCAAATTATCATGTTGCCCTTGTAGTTACATCTAACTTCGTAAGTACCACTGATCCCTCTAATGAACAATATATCATAGTCTTACTATGACTAGACCCCTCTCGAGCCAAGAGAAGCTGTGGCGCCACGTTGTTCAAGACCTGGAATCAGCCCTTAAAGGAGCAATTTATCTACTTACCTCTACTCCGGGGAAGGAGTGAATTCCATCTTGTGTAGCTGTGTTCCCAGCTTTCCAATCAGACGAATCCCAAAAATGGTAAACTTGTTGAGTCAGCGTCTGGCCGCTCTCATCCTTACAGATCAAAGGACTGCCCACATAGGCAGGAGTTCACAACTCACTTAGGATTCAGGTCATGTTACCTATGGTTATCCTGATGAAATGTTAGTCTCTATTATGAAGGTGTTATATAATGAGACTAAATATTTCGTGGTCTGGTCTTATACAAACTCCTTTATATAGAATATCCCTGCTCGCATGCCTAATACATAAATGATTAGGATCAGATCATTTGTAGCACTTTACAACAATTGTAACACCTACAAAGCGGATTATACTCGTAGTGTCACAGTATAAGGTATCCAGTCTTATCCATCTACTACAGACCATTTAGGTTATCATTTAAACATAATCCACTAGTATATTGAAGGAAATCTAAACTTAGAGATCTAATGAGCGGAAGCGGATTGTTCCAAGTTCCATTGAGAAAGAACATAAACAATTATAGTCTAAATGAAAACGATTATGCATAATAAGTAAATTACAAGCATGCTTCTTAAAAAAAATGAACAAGGAATAGAGTATACAAATCTTTGGAGAACTCTTTCTTCAAGTATCCCTCGATCAATCTCCAATGATCCCAAAGAAGTAATCGAACGCAACGAAGAGAATAGCCAACAGCACGAACTGAAGAATCCTCGATCACTATCGAGTCCAACTCGATCCTCGAACCTCGAACAAAAATAGAACATCACCACAAGAGTTACCTTAGTATTCTCAGTGTGAGAATCCAAGAGTTGTGGACTCTGTGTGACTTTGGATAGAGGAAACGAGGAGGTAGACGATCGAGTAAATGGGAGATGGATGAAGTCTATCGTATAGACTAGATACTGGATCGTTTAATAAGATGAAGCCTATCGTATAGACTTTGCTACTCGATTGTGTAGCAACGAGTAAGTGGGTAACCATCGTATAGTAAACTTGATACTCGATCGTGTATGCTCTCTTTTCTATCGTTTAGTAAAACACTTTTACTCGATAGCCTCTGTGAGATCTAATTCCGAATGAATCCTATTGAATTTGAAAAACAATTTTTCTTTTTATCTCACAATTACCATAATCGTTTTATAAACCTCCCACTCAATTCGGTTTTTAAAAGAAAAAAGATAATTATCATATAATTAAATATTATAAATAAATATGAGAACCAACTTATCATATTATATTTATAATCTATAGTTTTAATATTTCATCATATGAAACATATAAATCGTAGTTTTTTTCTATGTTATGATATTTAATATAAATCATATTTATATTAATTCCTCTAATTAATGTATCTAATACATCATATCCATTATATTACATATAATTTAATTAATTTAATTATATTACAAATTATTAAAAAAATCCTCTTGTTAATTTGAACACTTCAAATTAACCCAAAATCTGATTCTCAACTTACACTCATTGAGCTACCAAGAAGACCTTATGGACCTGTAGCTTGAAGCTCCAACGGTACGTGAATAACTAACTAAAATCTTTAAACACAAGATCCACCATCCGTTAACTATTGGTCACTCCACTAAAGACCAACAGTTGCACTCTTCTCACTACAGATATATTTCTATGTCCATTGGATATAACCAGTCAAAGTGCAATGACCTTTCACAAATCGCTCATAAGTACAGCTGGGCCAATTTACCATTTTGTCCCTGTAGTTACATATAACTCCTTAAGTACCACTAATTCCTCTAATGAATAATAAGTCATAGTCCTACTATGACTGAATCCTCTCTTCCCAAGAGAGGTGTGGCCACTATGTTCAAGACCCGGAATCAACCCTTAAGGGAGAAATTTATCTACTTACCCCTACTTCGAGGAAAAAGTGAATTCCATCTTGTGTAGTTGAGTTCCCAGCTCCCCCTAAATGGTAGGTTTGTTGAGTTGGCAATCTGGCCACTCTCACCCATACAAATCAAAGAACCACCCTCATGAGCAGGAGTTTCCAACTCACTCAGGATTGAGGTCATGTCACTTATGGTCATCTTAGTGAAATGTAAGTCT
Organism: Benincasa hispida; assembly: GCF_027475165.1. Lineage (NCBI taxonomy): Eukaryota > Viridiplantae > Streptophyta > Magnoliopsida > Cucurbitales > Cucurbitaceae > Benincasa > Benincasa hispida. Next base: position 16,035,437 of record NC_143485.1, read on the forward strand.
CAATTATCAACGGAGTTATATAAAGAGACTAATCATTTCGTGGTCCCATCTTATACAAACTCTTTGTATAGGATACCCCCGCTCACATGTCTCCACATGAATGATCAAGATTAGACCATTTGTAGCACTTTACAACACTTGTAACATCTACAAAGCAGGTCATATCTGTAGTGTCATCAGGATAAGGTATCCCTCATTTATCCTTATACTATAAACCATTTAGGTTATTACTTAAGGCATGATCCACTTGTATGTCTCCACATACATGCTTAAGTTACATAAAATAACCACGGATCTTAGTTTATTAGATTGAGTAAATGCTTATAAAATAACACTTATTTTATTAATAACAATATGTTTACATAATGTTTACAAACTACGAGACTACCAGGAGAATTAAGACACCAATCCACTAACAATCTCCCACTTGTCCTAATTCCTCGGGAGACTAATGTAGAATATAAAAACAGTACAATATACAATAAACTAGGACATACTCTAGACCCCAGTAACATCTCCCACTTGCCCTAGACAAGGTGTCGCATGTCCCGTAGACCCAAACTCTCCAAATGACCCTCGAACACTTTACCTGTGAGAGCCTTTGTAAACGGGTCACCAACGTTGTGCTCCAACGCGATCTTCATGATAATCACATCACCGCGATGCACGATCTCCCTGATCAAATAATACTTTCATTCTATGTGCTTGCCTTTTCGATAACTCTGAGATTCCCTAGAATTTTCCACAACTCCATTGTTATCACAATAGATGTGATCGCTAAAGATGTATTTGAAACAATTTCCAAATCAGTAAGGAGCTTCCTAAGCCAAACAGCCTCTTTAGCAGCTTCACAAGCGGCTACATCTTCGACTTCCATAGTGGAGTCCGCGATGCATCCTTGTTTGATGCTTTGCCAAACTATAGCCCCTCCATTTTGAGTGAACACTGACCCTGATGTCGATTTATGAGAATTTCTATCAGTCTAAAAGTTAGAGTTTGTATATCCTGTAAGGATCAAAACCTTATCTTCATACACGAGCATATAGTCCCTCGTTCTTCGAAGGTACTTTTGGATCGTTTTGACCGCCGTCCAGTGATCTAATCATGGATTGAATTGATATCGACTGATGATAACTGATAGAAATGCCAGTTATTATAAGCCTTTTATTTAGAATCATAAGGGCTAATAAGTAGAAAATGTGGTGATAATACTTAGAATTTGCGAAAATTTGAGTTTTGCATCAATTAGCACCAAAATCCTCACTGACCCCAATATTATGCATTACTCCACGCCAAAATGTCTATTTTTGTAGCTATCGCAGGAATCAAATGCATGCGTTTGAAATAAGCAATCCCAGACAAATGCATCGTTGAAGCCAAGCGATCGCAAAGACAAACATCGCATGGAAGTTGCGGTAATCGTATGCATCCATTGCAGGAAAGTTGCGGTGATCGTATGCATCCATCGCATGGAAGTTGCGATGATCAAGCGAATACGGTGATCAATTGGAAATTGCGGCCACGGAGTGACAATCATAATAGAGGGACGATCGCAAGATGGGTCGAATGCGTTGATGCTTCAGTTGAATCTAGCTCGGACGCATACCTTGGGAGTATCAACAAGATAAGGCGATGTGACATTGCCCATACCGCGACAAAAGCATCAGTGAACCATAACGCAATCATTATGGCTGTCGGCGTTTAAACTCTATAAATAGCCTTTTGGACCTTCATTTCAAGACATCCGAATTTCTACCTCAAGGCAGAGATTTTTTATCACAGATGAGAGCTTGAAAGAGATTTTCAGTGAGAATTCTTCATCTCCACAACCCAGACCGAGTGACGATCGGAGCATTCGTCGAAGATAGAGCTCGACAGAGACATCTCCACCATTCAACCATGGCACCACCGGCAGCCTTGATGCAGAGTCCTTCCTTTCTCTTCTAGTCTCTATGTTGTATTACATTTTAGCTTAAGATATTAAGATATTTTGTGATCAATGCAAATCTTAACTCATTCATTGCCATCTTCTTCATCATCTTCATCTCTATCATAGTTTATCTTCAGCATTTATTTATCAAAGACAATCGCATGCTTCATCGTGTAGCCTAGAGGTAGACCCATGAAGCAACCCACCGAGAGGTGTGCGTTGTGCAAGTATAGTGAGTTAATCCTCTTTGTTTGGTGAAAGGCTGTAGCAACGCCTGTCTTGGGATGTTGCATTGTTTGTCTATAAATTAAATAGCCGCGTCTAACTGCCTGAAAAGGTAAGAGATGGAATACACTAAAGCAAAGTTCGCATTGTTTCTAGAGATAGGCACAATCTTATGCTCGACGCAACCATGCACTATAGAGATATAGTCATAAGGCTGACTATCAAGAGGTGTGCGACGCGTTAGTGCAATGAGCTGGGATTACTCGGGCGATTTAAGATAATTAACATTACTATGCATTAATGGTTGTCATGTCTCTACTTATTCTCATCGCAAGTATTCTATTGCTCAATCTGTTTAATTAGGAGTAGGAATAGAATGTAAATCCATTAAACTTCTTTTTATTTTTCTTTTCATCGCCTCAAACGCATTGCTTCACAAGAATTATTGAGTGACAAGTCCCTGTGTTCGACCTTGGATTACCCGAGAAACTTGCATTTGCGTTATACTTGGCACGAGCGTAAGAAAACTTGTGATAGGAACGCGTGGTCATTGCATGTTAGTTTAACGTATCTTCATTCCGACGCATGACCTTAGAAAAATGGGTGCAAACGCATAAAGCCATGTCTAACACATGAATTCATGTACAGCCCCATCCGTCCATAATAAATAAATAAAACAAAGCTTTCCTAAATTTCCAATAACTGACAATCTCTACTACATAGCAAATGTCAGGTCTAGTACATAACATTGCATACATAAGGCTACCAACAGCTGATGCATAGGGAATCTATCTCATTTCCTCAACCTCTTGAGGTGTCTTAGGACATTGTTCCTTAGACAAAACTATTCCATACCTGAAAGGTAATAAACCCCTCTTGGAATTCTGCATCGAGTACCTGATCAACATCTTGTCAATGTAGGATTCCTGAGATAAGGCCAACTTTTTGTTCTTACGATCCCTTATGATTTGGATCCCTAAAACAAACTGCACCTCTCTCAAATATTTCATTTGGAATTAAGCAGCTAGCCATTGCTTAATGTCAATAAGAAAACCTACATCATTATCAATGAGTAGGATATCATCCACATACAGCACAAAAAAAGCTACTGAGTTGTTGATGATTTTCTTGTAAACACAAGGCTCATCAACATTCTGATCAAAGCTAAATGATTTGTTCGCACTATCAAATCTAATGTTCCAAGATCTAGATGCTTCTTTTAGTCCATAAATGGATCTATTAAGCTTGTAAACCTTTTGCTCTTGATCTGGATCAATAAACCCCTCTGGTTAAGCCATGTAGATGGTCTCCTCAAGATTACCATTCAAAAAGGCAGTCTTAACGTCCATTTTCCATATCTCATAATCATAAAATGTGGCTATGGATAAGAGAATCCTGATAGACTTCAACATGACAACAGGTGAGAAAGTTTCCCCATAGTCGACTCCCTCGACCTGGGTATAACCCTTTGCCATAAGTCTAGCCTTAAAGGTCTGCAACTTTCCATTTATACCTCTTTTCCTCTTATAGATCCACTTACAATCTATAGGTTTTATCCCATCAAACTGATCCACAAGTTCCCAGACGGAATTGAGGTACATAAACTCCATTTTCTGAGTCATGGCTTTAATCCGCTCATCTTTGTCAACATCATCCATTACTTGCTTATAAGAAATGGATCCTCAACCCTATCATCAGACATGATGTTTTGGGCTTCAGTTAAACCCATGTAGCGTTCAGGTGGGTTCGCAACCATCCCACTACATTGAGGCAGTCTCAACTCTTGAGATGGTTGACTGGATGAACTGACATCAATAACTCTTGTTGATTTATCAGTCTGTTCAACAACTCTTTTTGAACTCTCAGTAGTCTCATTAGAAATCTTATTTAAAATAATCTTACTTCATGCTTTATGATCCCTGATGTGGTCTTCTTCCAAGAAGACAGCATTTGTCGATACAAACACCTTGTTTTCACTTGGATCATAGAATTATCTACCCCCCGTTTCTTTGGGATAGCCTACAAAGAGGCAAACTTTCAAACGAGGTACTAACTTTTTAGGGTTAGCCACAAGCACGTGAACTGAACATCCCTAAATCCTAAAGTGGCGTAAACTACCTTTACGGCCTCTATAACTCAAAAGGTACTTTAGAAACACTCTTTGAGAGAACATTGTTCAAAATGTAAACTGCAGTCTCAACTGCAAATCCCCAAAACGAGTCTGAAAGATGAGCATAACTCATCATAGACCGAACCATGTCCAACAGGGTTCTGTTTCTCCTTTCTGATACACCATTCTGCTGAGGTGTACCTGGGACCGAGAGTTGGAAAGTGATTCCATATTCTATCATATAGTTCTGAAAGTCCAAGTCCATATACTCTCCACCACGATCAGATCGTAGTGTTTTTATCTTTTTACCTAACAAGTTTTCAACTTCAGCCTTATACTCCTTGAACTTTTCAAGAGCGTCAAACTTATGTTGCATTAGGTATAGATACTCATATCTTGAATAATCTTATACTCGTGCTCTTATACTCATCGGACCACAAAGGTCTGAATGTATAAGCTCCAAGGTTTCTTTGGCTCTATAACCTTTTCTAATAAAAGGTCGTTTGGTCATTTTTCCTTCAAGGCGTGATTCACATACCGACAAAGAGTTTTCTTCTAAACCATTTAGAAGTCCAGATTTCACCAATTTCTCAATCCTATTGAGATTTATGTGACCTAACCTTAGATACCAAAGATGGGCATTTTCCTTAAGAGAAACCCTTGGTCATTTTGCAATTGTTGCTATTTTGAACATTTTAGTATTAAGCAAGGCTTTTATGACTAATGGCCTTAGTACATACAAGTTATTTTCCATTGAACCAAAACCAAACTCCATACCATTCTTAAAAATAAATACTTTATTCTCGGGAAATGAGATAGAATAACCTTGTTCCATCAGACAAGAAATTGAAATTAAGTTCCTCTTGATATGAGGAACTACATAAACATTATCCAGTAACAGATAACGTTTCTTGTCCAAAAATAATTTAAGCCTGCCTACAGCAATAACTAGAACAACCTCACCAGTACCGACTCGAAGAGTCATCTCTCCATCTTCTAACTTTTTCCAGGAACTAAATCCTTGATGGGAAGAACACACGTGGTTTGTAGAACCTGAATCAAGTATCCAGAAAGAATCATCATTCTCTACCAAACACGTCTCCAAGAAAAATAAATCACATTTATCGTCTTTAGACTTCTTCCTCTTCTGGAGAGTAGTGGGATCAGTATCAGAATCTATATAAGCTCCAAGTTCCATTTCAGAGAACAATTCTCGTCGATGAACTTCATTTGAGTCAGCAACAATTGTCTTCTCTTCTAGTCCCTTGACATTCAAGAAAGACTAGAGATTATCTTTGGAACTATACTACAGGTTTCTTTGTCATCAATCCCATTTTGCTCAAAAAGTGAGAACTGACGTTCAAATAATTCTTGCAAGAAGTCCATGATCTCACTGCAATGACCATATTTTCATCCCTTTTGGCCAATGCATCAAGTATGCTTGCCAAATGTGAAGTCATGCCATCGAATTAGCTTTCATCCACACCTCATATGCATTACGAGCATTTCGCAGTGTATCAGGGGTCGAAACTTGAGGACACTCCTCAACTATTACAAACTCAAGGTCGTTTACTACGAAATATGTTGTAATAGACTATTTCCAATGTATGTAATCGATCAAATTAAAAAAGGCAACTAACAAAAAATCATACAATGACATGTAGCTTAAAAAAAACAAACATATTGATCTACGTTAGATTTTAGCAAATACTCTTTAAAAACAAATCTAATCTGGTTTAGAAAAATCTAAATGAACCCCATGTGACATCTAGTTTTACAATGACGCTTCAGTGGTTTAGGACAAAAACCACCGAAGGGTAGTCAATTTATCCCTCCTCTGAATTGAGACATTCTCAACCAATCATTACACTAAAACAACTCTTATTCCTATAACGACTAGTCATCATTGATTTGGTCAAGAAATCATTAACTTGCTTAACAATTTCCCATAAGTGTGACCCTTTATTTTAGATCCTAGATTTCCGCCCCAAACAACCAATCCGAAGGGAAAAAATCCGACTATGCATTTCTAGAGTTTGCCCTGATATTGACCAACTGCACAAACCATCCGAAGGGAACGCCCCCAAGGCGCCACGAGGCCCTACAAGAAGATCTCACGGTGCAAACCAATGAAGGAGACCACAGGACATGTTGACACACATTCTTCACCCACTCACTATCTCCGTATACCTTGATATTGACCCATGCAAACACCATCCAAAGAGGGATGCTCCCAAGGCACCACGAGGCCAAACATGAATCTCACGGTGTGAACATTTAGGAAGAAACGTGAGTGGAATTGATATATCATATATATCTTTTCCTCCCACTGAGTATTTTAAAAACCTAGGGTTTAGTTTACTTAGAAAAAACACGGCTAATTATTTTAACTAAGTGAATGTTTAGGTTTGCCCAAAAGTAACTCTTACTTTGGAAAGTTGAACAACTTTTGATCATCATTCATTAAACACTTTAAAGAATTAAAATCAATAACCAAGAGTTGCATGCATACTTAGGTAAAATCAGGTTTTAAAAGGGTTTTAAAATTTGATTGAGATAGACCTAAGTTCATGGTTCTAATGAGATTAGAAACCGAAGTTTAATCTTTTAAATCGGTTTAATAGGATCAAATTGATTTCCACAAAAGATTAAATTTGTAATAAATCTATCTATAAGGAAAATCTAAACATTGAGATCCAATGAGTGAAAGAGGATCATTCCAATTTTCATTGAGAAAGAATATAAACAAATACAGTCTAAACATAAATGATTATGCATAATAAGTAAATTACAAGCATGCTTCTTAAAAAAAATGAACAAGGGATGGAGTATGCAAGCCTTTGAAGAACTATTTCTTCAAGTATCCCTCGATCAATCTCCAACGATCCCAAAGAAGTACTCAAACGCAACAAACAAAACAGGCAACAGCACAAACTAAAGAATCCTCGATCACTATCGAGTCCAACTCGATCCTCGAATCTCGAACAGAACTAGAACACCACCACAAGAGTTACCTTGGTATTCTTGATATGAGAATCTAGGAGTTGTGGGCTCTGTGTGACTTTGGATAGAGAAAATGAGGAGGTAGACGATCGAGTAAGTGGGAGATGAAGCCTAGATACTGGATCGTTTAATAAGATGAAGCATATCGTATAGACTTTACTACTCAATCGTTTAGCAATGAGTAAGCGAGTAACTATCATATAGTAAACTCGGTACTCGATCTTGTATGCTCTCTTTGCTATCGTTTAGTAAAACACTTTTACTCAACAACCTCTGTGAGATCTAATTCTGAATGAATCATCTATTGAATTTGGAAGATAATTTTCCTTTTTATCTCACAGCTACCATAACCGTTTTAAAAACCTCCCACTCAATTCGGTCTTTAAAAGAAAAAGGATAATTATCATATAATTAATATATTATAAATAAATATGATAACCAACTTATCATATTATATTTATAACCTATAGTTTTAATATTTCATCATATGAAACATGCAAACCGTAGTTCTTTTTTCTATGTTATGGTATTTAATATAAATCATATTTATATTAATTCCTCCAATTAATATATCTAATACATCATATCAATTATATCACATATAATTTAATTAATTTAATTATATCACATATAATTAAAAAAATTCCTCTTGTTAATTGAACATTTCAAATTAATCCAAAATCTGATTCTCAGCTTGAACCCATTGAGCTACCAATGGGACCTTATGGACCTATAGCTTGAAGCTCCAACAGTACGTGAATAACTAACTAAACTCTTTAATCACGAAATCCACCATTCGTTAACTGTTGGTCACTCCACTAAAGACCGACAGTTGCACTCTTCGCACTACAAACATATTTTGTGTCCATTGGATATAACCAGTTAACAGTTCAATGACCCTTCACAAATCGCTCGTAAGTACAGCTGGACCAATTTATCGTTTTGCCCCTATAGTTACATCTAACTCCTTAAGTACCACTGATTCTTCTAATGAACAATAAGTCATAGTCCTACTATGACTGAGTCTTCTTTTCCCAAGAAAGGGTGTGGTCACTATGTTCAAGACTTAGAATCAGCCCTTAAGGGAGCAATTTATCTACTTACCCCTGCTTCGAGGAAGGAGCGAATCTCGTCTTGTGTAGCTAAGTTCCCAACTCCCCAATCAGACGAATTCCCAAAATGGGAGGTTTATCTGGCCACTCTCACCCATACAAATCAAAGGACCTTCCTCATGAGCAGGAGTTCCCAACTCACTCGGGATTAAGGTCATGCCACCTATGGTCATCCTAGTGAAATGTAAGTCTCAATTATCAACGGCGTTATATAAAAAGACTAATCATTTCGTGGTCCCATCTTATACAAACTCTTTGTATAGGATACCCCCGCTCACATGTCTCCACATGAATGATCAAGATCAGACCATTTGTAGCACTTTACAACACTTGTAACATCTACAAAGCAGGTCATATCCATAGTGTCACCAGGATAAGGTATCCCTCTTTTATCCTTATACTACAGACCATTTAGGTTATTACTTAAGGCATGATCCACTTGTATGTCTCCACATACATGCTTAAGTTACATAAAATAACCACGGATCTTAGTTTATTAGATTGAGTAAATGCTTATAAAATAAAACTTATTTTATTAATAACAATATGTTTACAAACTACGAGACTACCAGGAGAATTAGGATACCAATCCCAATAGTCTCCATATACATGTTTAAGTTACAAAGATAACCTTGGATGTTAGTTTATTTGCTTGTGGTTAATGCAACTAAAATATCACATATTTTATAGACAAAGTGAATAAAATATCATATATTTTATTAATCAAGTAATGAGTTTGTTCATACAATGTTTACAAACTATAGGGCCCTACGAGATTTATGATATCAACCCCAACAATATGGGGGTTGATAGTTGTTATACTTTTGAAATTATTCATATGGGGTTGATTATAATGTTAGAATTTTTCATATGGGGTTTTCCATATTCTTTTAACTTAGAAATACTTTATGAGGTTGTAATATTGACAATGTTAAAGAAGTAAAGTTTTTATGAAGAGATATTGGTGAAAATTTGGTTGAAATATAAGATTGAAAATGCGTGTGTTGTATATTTTATTGATGAATGTATGTCATATATATACCAAATGTGGTTGTTAGATAAAAATACAGAAGCAATTATAGGTAAAAATGTCAACATTACAAATTTTTCTTACAAAATCCCAAGCAAATTTTTTGACCTTTTTTCCTCGTCAAGATTATAGATATTCTTGACATGTTTAACAGGTCAATAACTCCCATATTCTTGATATTTCTAACATGTCAAGTAGGATATATCTTAACCTTTTTTCATTGTCAAGTTAAAAAATTTCTTGACGGTTTTTTCTTGTCAAGAACGTTTCTATTCTTGACATTGCAAACATGACAAGTATCAGTGTTTCTTGAGGTTTTTTAAATATCAAGTGTCACTTTTCTTGACATTTTTAAAATTTCAAGAAAATCGACATTCTTGACACTGGCTTTCTTGAAGTTTTTTAAAATGTCAAGAAAAGTGATTCTTGACATTTAAAAAAGGTCAAGAAATACTGTTTTTGTAGTAGTGAATTAACTTAAATTCCCTTATAACTTGAACCATTCAAATTCTTCCAAAATGAAATATTCCTTGTTTTATCCTCAGTGAGCTATCAGAGGAACCTAATGGACCTACAAATTAGAAGTTCTAATGATACGAGATTAATTAATTAAACTCTTTGACTAAATTAATCAACATTCATTAATTGTGGGCTACTCCGTTAAAGACCCACAGTTGCACTATTTGCATTGTAGATATACTTTTGTGTCCATGGATATAACTAATTATCAGTAAGCCAACCCTTCACAAATTGCTCGTAACAACAGTTGGATCAAATTACCGTTTTACCTCTGTAATTACCTCTTACTCCTTAAGTTCTACTTATCCTTTAATGAACAACCTGTTTATGGTTCTACTGTTGGGGTTTGTGCCCTAAAGTCTCGTGTCCTGTAGTTTGTAAATAACTTTGTAAGAACACTTGTGATGTATAATATATATGATATTTACCTCACTTCTTGACTTTGCATATTTTGATGTTTGTTATTTTACCACAAACCAATAAACTTAATATCCCTGGTTGTCTTTATGTAACTTAAGTATGTATGTAGTGTCATACAAGTGGATCATGTCTTAAGTGACAACCAAAATAGTCTGTAGTATATGGATATAGGATGGAAACCTTATCCTGGTAACACTACGGACGCGACCCGCTTTGTGGAATTGTTACAAGTGTTGTGACTTGTCGCAGATGGTCTGATCCTGATCATTCGTGTAGTGGACATGCGAGCAGGGGCGTCCTATACAAAGAGTTTGTATAAGACTAACTTCGAAGTGTTAATGTCTCGTCATATAACTCCATTCATGACTGAGACTTCACTTCATTTCACTAGGATGACCATAGGTAACATGACCTCAATCCTGAGTGAGTTGGGAGCTCCTACCATTGAAGGCGGTCCTTTGATTTGCAAGGTGCAAGTGGCCAGAATGCTGACTCAAACCTACCACTTTGAGGATTCATCTGATTTGGGAGCTGGGAACTCAGCTTCACAAGATGAAGTTCACTCCTTCCCCAGAGCAGGGGTAAGTAGATAGATTACTCTCTTAAGGGCTGATCCCGAGGCTTGAATGATGTGGCGCCACGCACCTTCTCATGGCCCGAGAGGTGTTCACACATAGTAGAACTATGTTGTATCGTTCATTAGAGGGATCAGTGGTACTTGAGAAGGAAGATATAATTACACAGGCAAAATGGTAAATTGGTCTGTTGTAATTACGAGCATTTGTGAAGAGTCATCGTACTGATGATTGGTTGTATCCAATAGACATAGAAATATATCTATGGCAAGAAGAGTTCAATTGTCGGTCTTTAATGGAATGTCTGGCAATTAACGGATGGTGGATATCGTGACTAAAAAGTTTTACCGTTGGAGCTTTGAGCCATAGGTTCATAAGGTCCCCTTGGTAGCTTGGATATAAGTTGAGAGTCAGTTTTTGGGTCAGTTTGAAATGTTCAAATTGACAAGATGGAGTTCGATTATATATCATATAATTGAACTAGTTAATTATATATGATATAATAAACTTTATATATGAGATACATTAATTTGGAGAAAATTGGATATAAATATGATTTATATCTAGTGGAGGAAAAATATTATAATTAATATATGATATTAATTTGTATGTTATGAATATGATGTAATCACATTCATTGGACGGTTAAAAGGAAAATGGGACGGCGTCTCTTCTGTTTTAATAAACGGATAAGTGAGTTGAAAGATCACTTTGAGACGCATAAATAGCTCATGGTGTGTTAAGCATGAGATGCATGGACATTGTGTTAAAAAGTGTGACATCGCTTAGAAAATTTGTGCCTATACGATAGTGATTGCACGTTGCTTACCTATATGATAGTGCTAAGCAATCGCTTACCGATTGCACCCCCACGCGCTATTTATTAAACAATCATTTACCTTTTCCTAAGCGATTGCTTAACTTTCGATATTTATTACGATCGTTTAGCTTTTCCTACACGATCGCTTACCAGTTTTCCTACACGATCGTTTAGTCAATTGCTTAGCTTTTTCCTACACGATTATATACTTCACCTAAACGATCGAGCATTTTTTCTATACGATAGACGACCTCATCTTCTACTTGTTTAATCGTTGTATACGATCTCTCTTCCTCTTCCCTCTACCAAATCTGAACAAAGTCTATCATTTGGATTCTCACTCCAAGAATACTAAGGGCTCTGAGTGGTGGTGTCATCTCCATCTACCATAAACAAAACCCTTTCAGGCAAATGAGAGGGAGAGGCCTCATTGTTCAAGACTCGGAGTCGACACTTAATGGAGCAATTCATCTACTTACCCTAAAGACAGGAAGGAGCAGATTTCATGTTGTGTAGCTATGTTCCCAGCTCCCTACTCAGACAAATTCCCAAAATTGTAGGTTTATTGCTCGGCGAATCGGGCCATTCACACATACAAATTAAAGGACTACCCTCATGGACAGAAGTTCATAACTCACTCAGTATTGAGGTCGAATTACGTATGATCATCCTATGAAATGTTAATCTATTTAGTCGATGGTGTTATAAAGAAAGATTAATCATTTTGTGGTATGGTCTTATACAAACTCTTTGTATAGGATACCTCCACTTGCATGTATCCACATGAATGATTTGGATCAAATCATTTGTAACGCTTCCAACTCTTGTAACATTTACAAAGTGGGTCGTATCTATAGTGTCACTAAGATAAGGCATCCAATCTTATCCATATACTATAGACCATTTAGGTTATTACTTGAATATAATCTACCTGTAAGTCTACCACATACTGTTTAAGTTACATAAAATAACTTTGGATCTTTCTTTAATGGATAATTGCATATGTAAAATAATCAACCATTATTTCAAATAACTTATTAACTATGAGGCTTTAGAGCATACATCCCAATAGAGGTGAGTTGATATAATACACCAACTCAATGTTTGACCAACCAATTTTAAATTTTGGTGGAGCTGAGTCGGTATATTTTATAAACTCATCCTAACTCATCCTAACTCTCCCTTCTTCCAATGTTTTCAGTATCTTTATCTATCGGCCACTGTCGACGACTATCACTGTCACACTCCAGGAACCAATTCCAAGCCCCGATAACCAACTCCGACGATAACTTTGAAAACCAACTCCAAGCTCCAACAACCACGTCAAATGACAACTCCAGCGACCAACTATGACAACCAATTTCGGGATTTGACAACCACCTCCGATGACCCAACACTGATGACCACCTTCACGCGACTAATTTCACGCTCCAGCAACCACCCCCAACAACAAACTCCAGTGACCAACTCCGATAATCATCTTTGTAAGCTTCGAAAACCACCTTTGACTACAAACTTCGACGAAAATCACCTTCCATGATCAATCAATTTGATGACCACCTTTTAGTGAGAAACTCCGACAACCAACTCCAGGCTTCAACAACCACCTCTGACAACAAACTCTAACATCCAACTCCAATGCCACCTTCATGCAATCAACTTCAGGCTCTGACTACCAGCTCCAGAGAAAATCAACTCTGATGACCATGCAACCAACTCTAGGCTCTAAAAACCACCTCCGACGACCAACTCTAATAGCACCTTCATGCGACCAACTTCAGGCTCCAACAACCACCTCTGACTACAAACTCCAGTGAAAAAAATCATGTTCAATAATCAACTTCGACAACCACTTCTGACTATTATAAGACTGATGATTGTTAAAGTATGTTGTAAAGTTGTTGATTATATAAGCATAGTATTAGTAGGATCGGTATGGCAATCCTAGAGGGGGTGAATAGGGTTTAATCAAACTAATTAAAACATTTTCCTCATGTGGGCCCAATTAAATAAATTGAAATATATTTTGCTAACAAGTAATTTAAACAATAATTCATGCAAATAAATTCAACAATAATTCATGCAAATAAATTCAACCTAAAATAATGAAGAAGTTAATAATACTACTTTAAAACACCCTATTTGATTTTAATAACAAGATTGATAATTAATGTAAAAATTTAAGAATTACCAATCAAAATATACAAATATGAGCAATTAACTTCAAGAACAAATATTGCAATTAATTTCATGTAATAAACTATAATAACACAATAAATGCAAATTAAATTAATATAGGGATAGAGAAATTAATACCAAAAAATTTTATAGTTGCTCGGTCAAAATCGACCTACATCCACTTCTCCATGCATCTCTTGGAATTTTGAATAAGGATCTCACCAACTCTTTCCACGAATTAGAGTCAACCGCTACACCACTCTTTTTACGAGTTCAAAAGCAAATTCAATCCTTTCTACGGATTAGGATCAAATCGTTACAACCGCTCTTTTTTGAGATCAAGAGCAACCCTTACAAAATGTTTGGAAGAATTAAAGAACACATTTGAGAAACTTTCTAAAAGAATAGATTTATAAATTTTGAGCTCACAATAAACAAATCCTCACAATACATAACTCTTTCTCAAGAATAAGATGAAAAGAAGAAAATTGGAGTTTGAAAAGATCAACAATGGAAGCTTTGAATTTTTTTGATAATATTGAAATTTATGAAATTTATTGTTTTAGTTTTGGGGAAGATGAAGAGTTTAAAAAGATATGGGGTAGGAGAAAACCAAATTTAATTTGGGTCATTAAATATTGGTAAAAGAAAATTAAATGGTGAAGATTTAAACTCAACTAGCCGTTAGACACAAACATAATATAATATAAAGTTATGTTTTTTTAAATCATTTTTCTAAACCCAACAAAAAGTAAAAACCCACAATGTGTCCAAAACTAACCATTAGACACAAACATGAAATAATATTAAATTCATTTTCCTTTTAAATTCATTTTCTTTTTAATACCAATCCAAAAAACAAAAGCCCACCATATGTTACTCCTCCATTGCTCCAAGTGATACATTTCAATTAGTTTACTTTGATGATTTGGCCACCACGTCATCACTTTAGGTATTTTTTTGTTAGGCTTATTTCGGCTATATCTTTTTCATTTGAACTCCAATTTAAGTTATTCAAATTGCGTTAGAATATTTATTCCAAGCTCCATTCAATTGATACTTTAAAACACTAAAACTATTAGTAAATAAGAGTAGATTTGTTACCATCAAAATATTAATGAATTAATTAATTAATTTGAGATTAAGGGTCAAAAAGCCAACAATCTCTCTTTTTTATGATGACAAACAAGTCAAGAAAAATAAAATCCAAAAAAGTGTATGACATAAAATATAAGTTTGAATCACAATCAACACACATACATAATTTTAATTAACTTGAATACAGTGAACTTTTCATTAATAACAAGCTTATTTTTCTTATTACATCTTCCCCTTTTAGAATCAATCAAAAAAAGACAATAAAAACAATATAAAGATATAAATGCTTATCCTAAAATCCTAAATACATAATTCTGCATTTCTTTTCCTATCAACGTCCTTCTAAAAGTAAGCAACAACAATGTAAATTCAAGAAGCATCATAAATAATCAACCAAACTCAAGCTAATTCTATTTAAGACCAATTTCATCAATTTCTCCCCCTTTTGAACTCAATTGAGCACTCCCCCATAATTAGTGACAAAAAACATTTAGCACATAATTCAACTTGAGGGTAGAAATATCAAACATATTATCAAAGACGTATTTTTATTTCAAAGACAATTACTCCCTCCAAAGAGATAAGCAATATGCATAAGAGAGGTACAAAACAATATAGTAATATGGGAAAATCAATTACATCAAACATGAAATTCTATTCATACATAAAATACATAAATCCTCCTAAAATCAGCAATCTTCTTTTAGTGAGAAAAATCAATAAACATCAAGGAGATAAAATCATTCAAGTAAAATTCAAGATAATTGAGATACCAAAATTTCAAATATTAGGAAGTAAACACCAATTGTTGAAAAATAGATAATGATACCAAATAATATCAAAGTCACATTAGCAAATCAATATAAGCATGGTGACAACATAAACAAGAATTACACCAAATTTGAGTAAATCACTAAAGGGATTAAAAAAGTAAATCAATTCAATTACTACTCCCCGTAAGAAGGAATTTAACAAATTTTTCAAACAACATGCTCAAATATCAATTTCTCAACAAGGATAAACATATATTTCAAACTCAATATCCTTTTGTTCAAAACTTTCCATGAAAAACACAAGGATAGAGCAAACATTTAATTGATCAAAAATTCACAAATTAAGCAATAATGACAATTGTCAAATAGTACACATTCATTTCTTATGGCATTAAAACCAATAATCTATATATTTCATAAGATCTCAAAATCTAATTATTTAAAACCGTTCAAGAGATATAATCTTCATAAAAATACCAAAGGAATAATTATGTCAATAATTAAAAAAATAAAAGTTACCAAATATACAATTTCCTCTATTGGATTCAAGCAAGCCATAGGAGTTGCTCCAATTTGAAATAATTTCTCATTTGAAATCCAAACAACAATTGTTTCTTGAATCACACCTACAAAGAGAACTCAACTAAAAGATTTTGATACCCTTCCTTGGGTCCTTCATTGTTAAAAAGTAAAGATTTTGGAACCCATTTAAAATTAGTTGTAACCTTATTAGGATTCGTTTTTAGCAAAAAAAAAAAAAAAAAAAAAAAAAAAAATGTATCAACTTTATGATCAACTTTGCCACAAGAGTAATATCCAACATTAGGCAAGAATTTCTTTTTAACTAATTGAATTTACAAAATCTTTTTCCCAAAGAAATTATTTGTTGGAGTACATTTAATTTAAAACAATTTGGTCTAATATGACTTTTAACTCCACAAAAATGACAAGTAGGTACAATTATTTATTTCACATATATGTTTCTACCATTTTCATGATTAGGCACATATTTACCGCTATGCATAAAATTAGTTTTGGCAATACAATATCTAGGCACAAACATTGATTTTTCAAACAAAGATCTACCTGTTTCAAGCTTAGGCATAATCTTTACATTATGAGCACAAATTGATTTAGTATGAAACTATCTTGGCACAAGTTTTGGTTTTTCATGGATATGTACTATAACTTTTTCATGCTTTCCCACGAAATTAGCTTCAACAAATTAGGCACATAGGATAAAACATTTTGAGACATAGAGGAAGTGCCCTTAACAAAAGTAATACTCTTAGAAATAGATGATAAATTTCATTTATATGGTCTAATCTCCTTTTATCATTCAAAGGTTTATCCAAGTCAATAATTTTATCCAATTTTTGTGCACCTACAGTCAATTTCTTTATGGACTCTTTTGTAATTTTAAGCTCTTTATTAGCAAGCAATTCTTTCTCTTTAAGCATATGCAAAAGATCATTCTTCTCATGAATATCACATTCAAAAATTTTAATTTGTCAACAAGAGACAAATTATCTTTTTCTAAAGATTTATTGCTATTTTCCAAATAAAAAATTATACATTTCAAACTAGCAATTTCATCTTTCAACTCTAAAGAACAAGATCTATTTTTTTTTTTTTTCATTTTCCAAATCATTCATATCAATTTTCATTTTACATTATAAAGATCTAATTTCTTCATTCTCAACTTCAAGAAACTTAATTCTATTATTCGATGCACTTTTTTCAACACAACAAACATCATTAGTAGCTCTGTTTCTCAAACAATCATTTTCATCTATCAAAGATTTATTTTCACTAGACAATACCTTAAACTTCTTTGATAGTTTTAGATATTTTGAGCTAACTTTTTCTAAATTATATTGCATACTTTCAAATGCATCATATAGTTCATCATAAGATAGAGATTTGTGATTTATCTCATCTTCATTGGTCTCGTCACCGAAGTCATTTTTCGAATGGGTCATCAAGCACAAAGAGGACTTATCACATTTTTTCGTTTTTCACTTCATGAAACTTTTCTTGATTATTAGAATTATAATTCTCATTCACATCAGATAAAACAATAGTAGTACAAGGAGAATCTTCTACACTATACATATTATCAAGAAAATTTCAAATATCATATGATTCAAAATGTAAAATTTTATCACATATTTGTCTATCTAATGCATAATATATGATATTCATAGCTTTGGCATTAAACGTAAGCAACTCACTATCCAATTCCAAATTTTCCAAATCTTGCTCACAAACATATAGAATATTGAAGCCCATAGCAAACATAAATGTTTTCATTTTATTTTTTCATACATCATAATTTCTATTTCCATCAAAGAATGGAGGGTCTATCAATAGAATCACCACTTAAAATTGTCATAACTCTAGCAAGTAAGCTTTTCAAATTATTTTTTAAAATATTAATAAGATATTTTATATATCAAAATAATATTTGAAAAATGATTTACGTGCTATGATAACAATTGTAAGATTGGTATGGCAACCCTAGAAGGGAGTGAATAGGGTTTAATCAAACTAACTAAAACTTTTTCTTAATGTGGGTCTAATTAAATAAATTAACAAACTTTTTGCTAACAAGTAATTTAAACAATAAATTCATGCAAATAAATTCAATCCAAAATAATCAAGAAATCAATAATACTACTTTTAAAACACTCTATTTGATTCTAATAACAAGGTTGATAATCAACGTAGAAATTTAAGAATTACCAATCAATACAAATATGAGCAATTAACTTCAAAAACAAATATTGCAATTAATTTCATGTAATAAACTATAATAACACATGAATTTCAAAATTAAAATAGTATAAGGATAGAGAAATTAACACCGAAAGTTTGTATAGTGGTTTGGTCAAATTCGACCTACATCCACTTTTCCAAATACCTCTTGGGATTTTGAATAAGGATCTCACCAATTCTTTCCATGGATCAGAGCCCAACCGCTACACCGCTCTTTTTACTAGTTCAAAAGCAAACTCAATCCTTTCCATGGATTAGGGTCAAACTGTTATAACCGCTTTTTTTCGGAATCAAGAGCAACCTTTACAAGATGTTTGAAAAAAATTAAAGAACACACTTGAGAAACTCTCTAAAAGAGTGTATTTACAAATTTTGAGCTCATAACAAATTAATCCTCACAATACATAAATCTCTCTCAAGAATAAGATGAAAAGAAGAAAATTGGAGCTTGGGGAGAGCAACAATGAAAGCTTTGTACTTTTGGAGATGATTGAAAATTATGAAATTTGTTGTTTTAATTTGGAGAAGATGAAGAGTTTAAAAAGATATGGGACAAGTGAAAACCAAATTCAATTTGGGTCACTAGATATTAGTAAAAGTTAATTGGATGTAACTAGCCGTTAGACACAAATATAAAATAATATTAAATTTATTTTCTTTTTAAAATAAAAAATCCACCCATGTGTTACTCCTCCATTTCTCTAAGTGGCACCTTTTAATTGGTCCACTTTGATAATTTGATCATCATGTCATCACTTCGGGTGTTAAGCTTGTTTTAATTATATCTTCTTCGTTTGTACTCTGATTTAAGTGATTCAAGTTGCACTTGAATCTTTATTCCAAGCTCTATGCAATGAATACTTCAAAACACTAAAATTATTAGTAGATAAGAATATATCCATTATCATCAAAATATTAATTAATTAATTAATTTGAGATTAAAGGCCAAAAAATCAATATTGTCTACATTAAGTGCAATATTTATATGTAGAAATTTACTAAATACATTTTTATTTAATTAAATTCACATATCAAATGAGTGTTAAGAATATTTAGAAAAATATGTATGTAGTTGAAAATATGTAGCATATAACAAAAATAATCATAAAATTGAGATTTTTTTCTTAGAACATTTTCTAGCAAGAATTAGTAGAAGATGGAGATTTGTTCTATAATGATCCTTCAAATTTGGTGGAATTAAAAGTGAAATTGTTGAAGAAATGTGGTGGCATTCCATTGGCTACTAAGATGATGGAAGAGATTTAGTTAAAAAAATTTATGATAAAGTAAAAATACAAAGCAACAACAGAAAGAATAAGAAAAAGAAGACGACAATGATGATGATGATGATGATGAAATTCATGGAGAAAAATTAGGAATCAAAAGTTTTTATTTCTCTTTGGTTTCTCATTTTATTTAACCATATTTCTGCAAGAAATGTAGTGGGTTAATTGTTATTCATTACCAAGAAAAAAAAGTTTTAAAAATTTTAAAAAAAATGCAATCAATATTTTATTCAAATAAAGATGATTAGAGTTATTGAGAAAAAAAAGTTTTAAAACAAAAATAATAATCATAAAAGCGGATTATTTAGAGTTTAAAAAACTACACCAGATACCTCAGACATATGAACTTAACTCTACACCTCAAATATAGACGTGTGAACTTAGACCAAATAACTACGCACCCCAAACACAGACAAATGAACTCCACAGATATATGAACTTCACAGACATATAAACTCCAGAAATCATATCTCAACTCAGCGCCTCAAACAACTCCTAAAATGGATATTTAAAGCTTATAAGAACCAAAAATGAGATTGAAAGTACAAAAGCCAAAATAATATTTAAAATAAGGTATATTAATAGTTACAAACATAGTGGGCATCTAACCTAAATTATATTATGGTTAACTAGAGTTGGGGATAACCTTATGGGGCTAATTAGATAGTAACTTTTAATATATAATGAACCATTTTGAAAAACAATGTGAGTAGATAAAGTTTAATAGGTGTGTTCATCTTTGAATTCATGTTTGAACTTGTAAGTTTAGAGTGAACACATCAATTTGAATAGGAGAGAAGGAGAGATGTGTGGATATATAGATATAAATCATAAGGTACTACTCACCCTTCAAGATTGAGCCTAAAGGAGCCTATTGTAGACAATAGAAAGACAGAGACGGGGGAGACTAAACGACAGAAGAGGAGAAATAATTTTGCTAAACGATAGGCCATCTGCGATAGATAATACCTATCGTGTAATAGCTATTTATTAAAGTATATAGTGCCACTTGGCATAATAACATTGGTTAAACATAACAACCATGAAAGAGAAAGATGAAAATAACAACCAAATAGTGGAAAACGAAATGCTGAAGAAAAACAGAGGAAAAATGAGAAGAATATTTGTTTTAACAGCAAACATTGGACGTCCCTTTTATCATCTCCCCGCAAGCGAACGAGGAGCTGTCGCGACTGTAAGATTGATCTTCAGACTGAGAACACGAGGACTTGGTAAAGCTTTTGTCATGATGTCGGCAAGTTGATCTTTGGAGGGAAGAAATCTGACTAAAAGTTGTCTGGATGCAACCTTTTCTTTGAGAAATGAAGATCAGTCTCAAGATGTTTCGTCCGGTTGTGAAGCACAAGATTGGCGGCCATGTATGTGGCGTTGAGGTTGTCACAGAGTAGCAATGGAGTGGAGATGCGGTTAATCCCAATTTCAATCAGGACCGATTGGATCCAGAGGACCTCAGCGGCAGGCCGCGATATTCTGATTCAGCACTGGATCGAGAGACTAACTTTTTCTTGGAGGAGCTCTATGAGATGAGGCTGGAACCAAGGAAGATACAGCACCCACTTGTGCTTCGTCTGTCATCCGGGCAGCTAGCCCAATCAGCATCGGTGTAGCAAGTTAAGGCTAAAACAGAGGATTTGGTTAGAAGAATACCATGATTTGTCGTGCCTTTGAGGTAGCGAAGGAGGCATTTTGCTACTTGAAGATGTGAAGCAGTTGAGGCGTGCATAGACTGACAGAGCTTATTGACACTGAAGTTGATGTTTGGTCAGGTCAACGTACAATATTGGAGGGCTCCTACTAAGCTTCTGTATTCAGAGGGTTGTCCAGTAATTGTCCATCAGTAAGGGATAATGTGGTGCCAACGGCCATTGAAGAGTGAATGGGATTGCAGTCAGTGAGTTGTGCTCGATCAAATAGGCTGTAGATGTACTTGGACTGAGATAAGTGTAAATGGTCTGATGAGCAAGCTACCTGAATACCAAGGAAAAAGGATAGATCACCGAGATCTTTAAGTGTAAAGTGAATATTTAAACAAGTAATAAAGTGTTGGATGATTGCAGAACTATTGCCAGTTACAATAATGTCATCAACATAAATGAGAAAGATGATTAAAGTGTGTGAGTTGCAGAAAATGAACATGGACGTATCAAATTTCGCATTGAGAAGCTCTACTACATCAGACAAGTGCTGAGCTTTAGAAACCATTCTCGAGGACTCTGTTTGAGATCATACAAAGCCTTGTGCAGAAGCAGGACATGATCAGGATATTGGTGACTTATAAAATCAGGTGGTTACTTGATATACACTTCCTCAGATAAGTCACCATTGAGAAAGGCATTGTGTACGTCAAGTTATCAAATGGCCCAATTGTGAGATAAAGTAATGGAACACAAGCCGGATGGTAATAAGCTTGACCATTGGACTAGAAGTTTCAAAGTAATCAATGCCATAATCTTGGCTGAAGCCTTGAGCGACCAAGCGGGCCTTGAAACGAGCAATCTCACCTGATGGAGTCTGTTTGAGTCTGAACACCCACTTACTGCCAATTACCTTGTGATCCTGGGGCAGAGGTGTGAGGGGCCATGTATTATTTTGTATGAGCGCCTCATGTCCCTCAAGCATAGCTTGCTTCCATCTTGGATGAAGAAGTGTTTCTTTATACGATCTTGGTTCTGTTTTGTCCAAGTCAGTGACAACGGATAACCAAGCCTTTGGTTTAAAAATGCCCATTTTTTATCGTGTAATCGTGGAATGGTTATTGGTTGTGAGAGGGAGGGATTGTGGTGGGTCTAAAGTGTTGGGAATGGTTAGGTGTGGTGAAGCAGAGTGAGTTGGGAGGGCAGAGTTGAGTGGTGGTGAAGGAGAGGGAATGATGGAAGTTGGTAGACTAGTTAAGAATTCAAGTGATTGAAGGAGATGGACAGTAGGTTGGCTGGTTGGTGTCGGCTGGGAGGATGAAGATGGGATGGAAGAAGATAGATGGGGGGAATCATGGTGATGAACAATGTTGCCTTGAGAATTGGTAGTAGACTGATTTAGGGAGGAAGGGCAGAAAGGATTGATGGGAATAGGAATGGAAATGACAGGAGAATAAGGAGGTTGAGAATGAGTGATTGGTTGAGAGTTATCTAGGAAAGGAAAAGCAGTGTCATTGAATACTACATGCCTAGAAACATATATGCGACCTGTTGTGGGATGAAGACAGAGATATCCCTTGTGCAAAGAGGTATAGCCTAAGAAGATGCATTTATGAGACCGGTATTGAAGTTTATGTTCAATAAACGGCCGAAGAAAGGGAAAACGAGTGCAGCCAAATACTTTAAGAAGCTGGTAATCAGAAGGTTTATTGTATAAGGTTTCATAGGGAGATTTATTTGCAAGGAGAGGTATGGGTAGCCAATTGATAAGGTATGTGGCTGTGTGGAAGGCAAAGGGCTAGAAAGTATATGGAACAGAGGAATGGGCGAGCATGGCTAATCTGACTTCAACTACATGTCTGTTCTTTCGTTCAATAGTACCGTTTTGTTGAAGGGTATAGGGACAAGATAAATGGTGGAGTATGCCAAGTTTGTCTAGAATAGGTGAAAGAGCTTTGAACTCTCCTCCTCCATCAGTTTGAATTGATTTTATAGTGGTGGAAAACTGATTGGATACCATTTTTTGAACTTGATGAAACCGGGGAGAACATCTGATTTTACTTTTATGGTGTACATTCAAATGAATCATAAGAAAGCATCAATAAACAATAATAAATATTTGTCTCCATTTATTGAATTGATAGGGGAAGGACCCCATACATCGACATAAACAATATCAAAATGAGAGGATGGACAAGAAGTTGAAGAATGGAAAGGTAAACGATGGCTCTTAGCCATTTAACAGTGCTTGCAGACTGATACATTTGTATTATTTTTGTACTTCAGTTTGCATTTAGACAGAATGGACTGAACTATTGGAGTGGAGGGGTGTCCTAAGCGACGATGCCACCAGGAAAAGTCTGTAAGTGCTGAGATGAAGGCAGTTGGATGAAAGGAGGAAGTGGATGAGCTTGGAGCAGGTGGAGTGACAGAGAACTTGTATAGACCACTATCAAGTGTGCCCCAGAGGAGTGGACTCTTGGTTTGAAGATCCTTCACAACAAAGGAGTAATGGAAAAACTCAACATAAACGTGATTATCATAACATAAGCGACCTATGCTAATAAGATTTCGAGAGATGGAAGGTGTGTGAAGGACATAATGAAGATGAACTGGAGTATTAGATATAAGAGACAGAAAGTATGAAGAACCAGTGTGAGAGATGGGAAGAGACTTACCATTTCCTATGACAACTTGTTCACCACCATAATATGGAGTAGGTTGTTGGATGTTAGACAGGTCAGGGGTCATGTGATGAGTAGCTCTAGAACCCATATACCAGCCTTCATCTGGATGATTGGATTTTGGAGTAGGGGAAGCAGTGACATAGGATAAAGGCTGATTTGGGGCTGGTGTAGTTTGAGCAAAATAAGCTTGGGAGGGTGAATAGTTCTGTATTTGGGGTTATCAATATTGTAGCAGGATAGGGCTGCATGGCCAAGTTTATTGCAGATTTGACATTGAAGCCTATTGAAGGAGTGTGATGGTTAATGAGGGGATGGTCGTTGAGCTTGGGCAGGGGATCTAGAAAAGGTATAATCAGTAGCATTCATAGCAGATAAATGAGGATTAAGAAGAATACCTGGAAGAGATAGAGGAGGTCTGAAGGATGATCTGGTATTTTGTGGCCAGTGAGGGCGTCGAGGTTGTAGAGAGAGATGAGCAACATTGGCTTGAATTTGTTGAAGTTGATCTAAGGCAGATTGTGTTTCCAACCAAGAGTCATATGCGATGAGCAGGCTTGGACGTCAGCGATGGAGGGGCGGTCAGTTCTGTTCTGAATGGAAGTCACAAAAGGGTTGTACTCATTTCTGAGACCTTCGAGAATATATGCAAGATGATCATGGTAAGATAGAGGTTCTCCAATGGTAGCAAATTTATCCGCAATGTCTTTAATCTTAGCGAGATACTGAGATACACTTATGCCATCCTTTCTTATTTTCTGAAGCTGAGATCACAGCCCCATAATCCGAGCTGTTGAAGACAACTCATAAACCGTTCGAAGCACTTCCCAAATCTCCAATGTTGATTCGTACCCGACAATTTCACTCGTTTTATCTTTATTGAGAGAGGAGTAAAACCAGCTCATGATAGTGCGATTGCACTTTTGCTAATAAGAGAAATGAAGGTTGAGATGTGTCTGCCGAGGATCGAGGTATTTAGGTGGCTGGGGATAGGTTCTGTCAATGAAACTTTCAAGGTCGTAGCCCATGATCAAGTTGAGAAGCTGACTTTTCCATAGAAGATAGTTTGAATCATTTAATTTGACAGCAAGGGATTGGGACATATGAGGGAAGTTTTCTATGGGAAATTGTAGGGATGAGAGTGTGGAAAACGGATTAATCAGTACCTAATTTGGAAAAGAATGATGGGTGGGAAAGTCGGCATACTGAGGGTAAAGGGGCGGTGGTGGAGGGCCATATTGAGAGGGTAAAATGGGTTTCAAGCAGGGGAATGAATGCGTTGAGTAGCAGGTGGGGTAAATGATGGAGAAGATATAGAGATGTTGGTTGGAGGTGGAACTGTTGAATGAATACGTGGGTTTGATGTCACTGGTAGATTAGAGTCTTCTTCAGATGTTCCCGAGCTCGACGCCATGAAGAAAGAAAGAAAGAGGATGCTTAAAGCTCTGATACCATGTAGATGATAGAGAGACAAAGACGAGGGAGACTAAACGACAAAATAGAAGAAATAATTTTGCTAAACGATAGGCCCTCTACGATAGATAGTACCTATCGTGTAATAGCTATTTATTAAAGTATATAGTGCCACTTGACATAATAACATTGGTTAAACATAACAACCATGAGAGAGAAATATGAAAATAACAACCAAATAGTGGAAAACAAAATGCTGAAGAAAAACAGAGGAAAAACGAGAAGAATATTTGTTTTAACAGCAGGCGTTGGACGTCCCTTTTTATCACCTATGAGCCATGAGCTCATTTTTGTGTGGTGTTATATCCTCTTATCCAAAGTCAGAGCTCAACAAGCTTCTTTCCGAGGTAATGCCGAAACTCAATGCATGCATAGAGATTATAGTGTCTTTAGTTTAACTTTTCAAGTGTTTAACTTTAAAAATAAGTTATTCTGGAAAAATTGAAGTGTTTGGTAACTATTCAAAATAATTTTTGAAACACTTCCAATATGTATTCTAAATTGTTTTTATCAAAACAATTCAAATAAAAATGATTTATTGAAAAATATTTTCTTTCTAGTCAATCCAAAGAGGCCTTTAGTGTTACCTAGGTGATCTAAGTTGAGTAGAAAGTTAGACACATGTTTCTGTTCTTTTCCTCCAAAAATAAATGAAGATTTAAAACATTATAAACTAATAATTTCAATTTTATATTTAAAAGCACTTTTAACAACTGAGTTCTTTTTCTTTTTCTTTTTCTTTTTTTTTAGTATATAATCAGTTGAGTTGATTGTTTGAATTAGTCATTGGAGTTAGTTGTTGTAGATGATCGATAAAGCTGGTCGCCATAGGTAATTATCGAAGTTGACTACCGAAAGTAGTTGTTGGAAATGGTCTTTGTTGGGGGAGTTGGCCTCCGTAGTGATCACTCGAGGTGGTTGTTGGAGTTGATAATCAAACTTGTCGACTAAGAATGTTGTCAGTGATGATTGTCATTGGAGTGAGGGGTTTTCATCAGCGAAGGTGGGTGTTGCTACAGTTTGTTGTTGGCAAATGGAGTCACTGTAAACATTGAACAAAGGAAAATTGGTTATTTTAGGGCGCATGGGTGGTTCCTTTAGGGACGAATAAAAATCACTTTTCAAAACACCTTCATTTCACTGTCTATTTTAAAATTAGTTTCCTACCGGCTTTTAGATTTTCCTAAAATCAAATACAATTTTTAATTAGTTTTAAATTTTATTTAGTATGTCTATTTATTTCTCACCTAATCAAATGTATCTTCTGATTTTTATAAGTTAAATGCATCCATTTTTAAAGAAATTATACCATGTTGATATTTTAAAAAATAAAGGTATTTCCTTGAATATTTAAAAATTAATCCAAAGCAAACAAAATATAACATTCTAAACAATTATTTAAAATTATAAATTAAAAAAATTAAAAAAAATAAATAAGAATGGGTCTATTTTAGCTGTTATAACTAAAACAAGATAATTTGCTTTTATTTATCAAACAATATAACTTTCTTTTTCAGGTTTCAAGCTTAAATTCACCAAATACTAGTTTACTTTATTTCATAGCTGATTTTTTTTAGAAGCACGGTTATCAACAATTATTTTTTAAAGAAGAAAAAAGAAAAAACAACTCTTTCCTCCCATTTTCTTAACTAGCATCTAATCGTTGTGGATTATTATAACTTAAACTCATTCTAAAGATGTATTTAGTTTAACTTTTCAAATGTTTAAATAAATCATTTTAGAACAAAAGAATTGAAATATTTGACAACCACTCAAAATAATTTTTAAAACATTTTATAAGTTTATTTTAAATAATTTTTATCAAAAAAATTTAAATAATAATCATTTTTTAAAAAATAATTCAAATGGGTCCTAAATCGGGAGGCCAAACGATCTCTAAAAGTGTGTGAATTAATTATTTAAAAACTAATTATAAGTACATAATATATCTTAAATTTATTAGAGAAATATTGTCGCAGATCCTCTATTTTCAAAATGCAAGAATTGAATATTCACATGTTAAAGAAAGAGGAATTATAGAATATTAAAAATATAAAATAAACCTCATGTGTAGGATACCGATACATAAAATAGCAAAGAACCCTAAACCCCACAAATCCTCGCAAACGCCTCACAACGTCCCTCATCACATTTTGAAATGTCAAAATCGGTTCTTTGTAAGCAAATGAGATTGGAAAAGGAAAATCTAATATATAATACTTTTTCACACTTTTCAAAAGTAGCACGCTATTTAAAAATTTGTTAAACTAATTTTTATTTATTCATTTCGGACGAAATTGACTACCGAGATTTAGTTTTAAAAAATTAACCTTTTAATTTTACATAATTTTTTTCAAATCTTTACCTTATTTTTGTTTTCAATTTCCAAATTTCCAAATGAATTTATCAATTATGATATTTCATATGGATCTCAAATGCACAGTGATTATTGAAAATATAAAGAATCTTGATGTTAATCCACCAAGAAAGTCCAAGTACATAGAATCTTAATTTTGCCCAAGATATATAAGATTCTTTATATCTTTCAAATCTTACTTAAATTTTTACAAAATTTGATCTTTGGGCTAAAAGATTTGAAAAATTAGGTAACATTTTATATAGATTTTGTAATATTTAGAAAAATTGATAGAATATGGGTGTTAACTGTCTAAGATTTTACCAAAAAATGTACTAGAGAAGGTCGATTAGGACGTCTTCATGTCTTCATACTCCATTACTGTTAGAAATCTGGGACTACGAAGATTAAGAAAAAATGAAACTTCAACAATAGAAATGATAGGTGGAAACGAAAATGAGATGCGCTGAGATATATGCACTTCAAGAATACGAATAAGGACACCTAAACTCACATCACCATCGATAAAAGTTGCATAAGCCAATTCTTACATTTTGAAGAAAAAAGAAAGAGTAATATTTCTCTAATAAGTTTTAATTCTATTATATAATTATAATTATGTTTTTTTAATATTATTAATTAAAAAAATCCAATATGGGCCACATTTTTTTAGCCCTGGCTTCAATTTAATTAATTTGGTCGCGTTTAGCCGCTAAAATAATAGTGCCTATGGCCACCCTATAGCAACTGACCGCCGGCTCTGATAGTTTACAATCTTCCTTTGCAGAAAGGAATTCTTTGGCCACCAAACAAAGACCTCATCTGACCGAAGTAATTTTGTGAACCAAGCTTGACAACCTATATTAAAATACTAATGGATGTTTGATTTGTTAATCCTGAATATAAAACTTGTATTTGATAGTAGATTTATAATTTTAGAAAGTGAGTTTCTTAATTAAATGCAAGATAGATAAATATAAGTTTATGCACTTCATATTTACCTAGTCTGTAACTGGCAAATTATAGTTCAAGATAAAGATACATTTTAAGCAAATTCATATGAAAGTAAACTTTACTTTTTTTAGCTCTAGATCATAGAATTTTAGCGTGGGTTTGGATTAACTAGAGAAAAAAAAAATTACAAAAAAAATATTTTTATTTAAACTCTTTTGATACAAATTATATAAAAAAAAACGTTTAAAATACACATTAAAAATTTTTCCAAAGTGATTGTCAAATACTTTAATTTTTTCTAAAATGATTTATTTTCAAAATTAAACACTTAAATAATTAAACCAAACACACCCTTAATCTAAGGGTGTGTTTATGCATCCAACGGTTCATAGACCTTAATGGAATTAATGGACTCTAATTGGTACTAATAATATAATATAGAAAATCCAATTGGAGGTAAGTGGAGTATTCTTGTGGGAAGCATACAAGTTCTCTTTTAAGCCATAAAAATTAAAAGGAAAAAAAACGTTTAAATACTACCTTAATTTTGTATTTTTGAGTTTTGACTTTGATTTATTTGGTCCATGTATTTTCAAAATGCTCAATTTGATCCCTATATTTTGAACTTTTGTTCATTTTGGTCTTAATTTTTAAAAAGTGATCATTTTGGTTCCTTAAAAATAAAATTTATAAATAAAACGAATAGACCAAAATGGTCACTTTTTAAAACTATAAAAACAAAATGAACCAAATCTAAAATACAATGACTAAAGTGGTATTTTAAACAAACAAACAAAAACATCTATTGGTTCTGGTTTATCTAAGGAAAAGAGGTTTAGATTATGTGAGAGGGCGAGGCAACCATATCCAAAAATTTTATTGATGAGGCCGAAGGCTTTATATAATTTAGTAAAAATAAATGTAATTAGTAGAATTACATAATTTAGTAACAATAAATGCAATGAATGAGGTTTGAACTGGGACCTGAGGGGGCTAGAAGGTAGATTTATCACTAGACTAGCTAGTAGTTTTGATACCATGTCCGTTTTATATATATATATATATATTATAAAGAGCATAAAGTTGAGGGACGCCTCGAGTCCCCTAGATCCATACTAAATCTGTCCCCGATAACAATTTTTCTCCAAAGCAAGAACCATTACACATAAATTAATAAGAAAGTGAGATTAAAAAAACATGATACTAGACAAACGTGAAAGAGATCCCATTTATTTTCAACTAAAAGATCTTATTCTACATTCATGCATGTAAGAAAGCAAGTTATTTAATCAAACAAACAAAAATGCAGAAAAAGCACAAGTTTTTGTTGAAAACTCATTTGATAGGTATTGATGGGAGTAAGACTTAAATGGTCCACATCCAAATAATATTTCAATCATTCTTGCTACTGAAGTAATTGTAGATGTGTCAACATAAAAATAATTCAACTGATATAAAATATATATTCTGACTTCAAGGTCAAACATTCAAATTCTCCCCTCAAATATGATTGAAGTAAAGAAAAGTAATTCTAGATATGATATTAATTTTAGTAGTCTACAATCTACATGCAATCAACTTAAATTACTTTCTTATAATGTATGCAAGTTACCAAGGGTAGTAGAAAGAAAACTAATCAAGTGCCAAATCAACATTATTGTTCCTATTTTCCCTTTCTAATATAGAAACAATAACAACGGGCCTAGATATATTCAATAGGAACCGACATGATGCCAAATCCCGCTCTGTCCACAAAGAAACATGTTGCGTCTATAATGGAAGCATTTGTAACTATCGTAATGTTTTTCGTTTTAAAAAATGCCCTTCTGATTTTTCTTTGAAAGAAGCCAATCATCTTAGGATCAGTTTGAGCATCAATCCATCGATTAATCGATGGAAGCTGTCAAGAAAGGGTTGCTAGAAGATGAATGTCGATGCCACTTAGTCGGAGAACGCTCAAAACAGTTACACTGATTGGAATATTTGTGATTGAAATGGTCGCCCTATTGGGGTAGGCGTATCCCAATATCTACCAATTGGTCGGTCAAGATCTTAGAAAGTCATTATAGATGGTTCAAAAACATATCCTGTTTTCTTGGATGGGCAGAATTCCTCGGTGAAAGTGGAATCAGATTCAATCGAAATCATCAAGCTTTTAAATTGTGAAATTTGAAACTTATCGTAGACTTTTTTTTTTTTTTTTTTTTTTTTTTTTTTTTTTTTTTCGAAGAGACTCTCATTCTACTTCCTTCTGTAAATTTTTCTAGTGAGGAGAATAAAATTGTACCCATAATCTAGTAGCTTTGGCTTCTTCTTCTAAGACCTCCTTTCTGGAGAGAGTTATCGCCTTCACATGATTTCAAGCTCGTAAACTTATTGGTACATAGGAATAATGTACTCCCTCTTCACCTTCATATGCCGGCAATTTATGAATATTAATTAAGTAAAAAAAAATGCTGTATTTGTCTGCATTTAATTCCTAACCTTGTGAAAGAACCAAGGAGAAGATGAAACTTCACTAAGCTACAGTACAGGTAGTAGTCACACCCACCCACACCCCCCCAGAAAACAATAATAAATGTTTTGAGAGAGAGAGAGAGGAAGAAGAAAACCGTAATTGAAATGTCCCTAAACCTAAACAATTTATGGCATCAAAAGGTCAGGAAATAGACAGGTCATTGTCTTGTCCTACAGGGGGAATGAAAAGGAATTTCCAGGCTTCCATGTGAATTTCAAGTGGATTTTACCCCATGAAAAATTGAACCATTAGAAAAGTGAAAAAATGAAGAGACCTGTCAGAAGAGGAGAGGCAACTTAGACAAGTAGTTTTCTTTCGCCCACCGGACCTCCCCGATCGACTCCCAGTAATGGAAAGTACAGTTTTCAGCAGTTAAGTTGGTCTTCTTGATAAAATGCCCAGTAATAACCTATTGCCCAAAGAAAGCAGACAAATTTTAGAGCGTCAAATAACAGGAAGAAAATAAAAATGAAAATCTCAATGAACCAACATCAACCCAATCCCAGTAAAATTTATAAATAAAATAAAAAACTTATCGAGTACGGGAGAAATCGTTTGGTAATCACAGTTTGATAACCTATTTTTATGGCGTTTACAATCTTCTAATATATATCCACCCACACATGCACACACGTTCTGGACACGGGCAAACTAATCAAACTAAATTGTCTGCACTTCTAAGTTCTTTAGCAAATCATTGATATTAGCAATAATAAATCGTGGTGGAAGAACTAGTGAACTCAACTCTATTCTTTAAGCATGGGGAACCAATGGTCCTTCATTCATGTCTTGATCTATTCATGCAGGCAAATAGGCAGCTGCAACGGCCTGTGCCAATAGCTTGTAGTGCCTCTTTCCAGAACAAAAAAGGTATTATCAAGTAATTAGACTCATTCTCTCGCCAAACTACTCAGTTATTTCCTACCTCACTCACTCTCACAAACATCACTTACATCATTCGTGCAGTCAAATCTAGCCCTTTAATGCATAGCATCAACTTCAATACCTTACTCCTAAGGACTTCGTTTTTCACCCCAAGCACAAGTTAAGTGAATTACGGGTTTACTATCCCATCAGAGTTCACACATCCACTAGTTACTGTTATGATAAAATTATATGATGGATATAAGGTATAAAAGAGAAGTTACTCATGATCATGTTACCCATGCATGTAAAACTAACCTGAACATTTATCTAGTCAGATGGGTATGCACTATGCAGGGAGACTACATGTAGGTCCGATCACGAAACTGAATTTTGTGCGATTCACTGGTTAACCCCTCTAAAACTTGATATTCATGTAGCTTTTTTGCATTGTGGTTTCGGAAACCATTCCTAAATAGAGTGCTTGCTGTAGACTTTCTTGTGCATGATGAAGAAATCTTTATGTTTCTTTCGGTAACTTTCTTGTTCAAATACTCCGATGTGAGAGCCTGAACTGATTTAATCAGACACAATTTGCAATGAATCAGATGAATGCAAGGAGGTCCTAATTTTTTTTTCTGAATACCATACTATTAGTCATTAAAACTATGCATTAGAATTAAAAGGCATTTGGACTAATTTTATCTTGTTTTCTTTATTCTCCTCTTGAATAATAAGGCATTTGAAGATGGAAGCACTGAATGTTAGGTTAAGATACAACAAGGGAGTCAGAAAGCACCAGGTTCAAAGAAGTCAGAAATCTCATCCACAAGAATCAATTGTCAATAGATATAATGCCTTTTATGAGAATGAAACTGTCAGTTCGTAATCAAATTAGAACCCTAAGTATACAGTTAATTTAGTGATTGATTTGATCATCAAATCTTTTAACTCAACTAAGATACCGACCAGAATGGGAACCAGCTGATCTCAAAGCATGATCTTTGAGTCTCTTTATCTTCTCAATAACTTCTATGCGTTTAAGGGAACCATGTGATGTATAGTTTTCAGTATCATTTTGTTGAAGGCTTGACAGTGCTTGCTCATATGCCTAGCAAAGAAAATTGAAAATAAGTTCCCCGTATTGAATGATACTCTAATTGAATCTTCACCAAAATTTCATTGTATTGAAGGAGAAAAGTACCAGAATACCATAGATTAGGACTGCAATAAGACAATAAGACACACTTGATGAAAAAAAAAAAAGTTGATACGTATGCAGTGAAAAACAAAGTTGTGCATCTAACATAGTATGAGGGTAGGAGGTCCAGTGTTCAAACCATATCATGTTATTCTCTCCAAATATTGATTTTCACTTGTTGAGCTTTCTGTAAATTTTTAAGTCCACAAATGAAGGGAAGTGTTAAAGCATTGATATAATGAAATTATCCTTAATCCATGAACTTAAGCTTTTATGTTTTTCTGGTGATTTAACAAGATATTCTCATTTCTATGGTCTTAAGGTGCGTTGAACTCTTACAGACCAAACCTCAGTTTCCTGTTAACCAAGTTCGTAGATTCCTCGATGCTAAATTATTACAGATTTCCCCACTGTTTTAAGGTCTCTCTTACCTAATTGTCATTGTAGCCCAATCTCTGTGGTGTGTCCAAGATTGGATAGAGAATTTCAAATGAATAATACCTCAAAACTGATCATTAAACTAAAGAAGGGCAACTTATATACTAGGCCTCTCAACAACCATAAAAATTACGCAGCTGAAGGAAATAAAGTTGCCAACTGGTAACTCTAAAAATTACATCTAGCAAAGAATTAAAACAGGACACAGTTTTAAAGAACACTCTTGAAAAGAAGCTCCCAATGAAATACATCACTCTGTCTCTCCTTTCTTACACCAGTGAAGACCGAGCTAGTTGTGCAGATGGTAGAAAGATTATTGACAGCAATGGCACTTTTCTTATTTTAATAATCTTCCAGCAGTGCTCATTCAAACAGAAATGTTATCAAGTTAGTGTATCGAGTCTAGATAAGTGAATATCATGGCTCACTAATGCTGTTGCACTATTGGGTAGAAGATGTGCAACATACATTGAGTTTTTCTCCTTTCTCTTTTGTTCATGAGTGTCTAATAAATAAACGTGCACTTGATTTTTTTCATGACCATATTCTTGAATTCAAACCATTTGAAGACTAACTCGCAGATATTCTAACAAAGTCCCTCCTCACCCATCGTTATCTTTACTTAATAACCAGTCAGTCTTACATTTGTTCAGTTTCATGATATTTTCTCTCTCTTTCTTCAAACTTACACTCTATATGCATAGCACCAGCAAAGCTTTTCCTTATGAACTTAGCCACAATATGCATAGCACCAGCAAAATGTAGCCATTGTTTATGCTGATCTGTTCTTTCCTATTTAAGAATTCTTCAGACAAAGCTTTCCCGTGAACTATTATTCATAGCACCAGCATACCGCAAATATCCAGAATTGTAGCGCTCCATTCTTAATTTCCCAAAAGACAAGTGCATTTTGATTAAGCATTTAATCTCACTTCATTCTCATAATAATTAGCAACATGAATGGTTAAAATGCAGAACATAATATGTAGAACCAAAGTGTTAAAGAAAAATCTTAAGCAGTTACATACATAGGAGAAATTACCTTTTACCTTTATGGCAATTGAAAAAAAGCCGGCACGCAATGAATGCTCAGCAAAGTTTAACCATTCTGCATGTGAAACTTGAAGCCATGGTTGATTAAAAGACTTCAGTAGCCGGAAATTCAAGGCCTCATATCTCAAAGCTAAGCAACTCTAGAAGCATGAAAGTATAAGTAGGACATTAGAGAAACATTCACATCTGCTAACAAATTAATCATTTAGCATAGAGTATAGATACCAAACTAAGCGATTCAAGGAAAAAAAAAAGAATGTTGCGATGCTCGGCACAATGAAAACTTAAGATGCACCAAAACTTAATACAGCAAGCAAAAGTGAATATAACCACGGTTTTTTAACACGAGAGAACATATTTATAGAATAAACAAAATAACAACAAAAATAAGGATGAAGCTATTAGCGAAATTACTAATATTCTGAACGATCACAGAGAGTTATGCAAATGAATACTCGCCTCAATGTCTCCAACAAGAGCAAATGCTCGAACAAGAAATTCGATGACTAGAAGCTTTTGATCATCAGTTTTCTCAGCGGTTTCACGAATGATAGATAGAGATTCAAATCTGAGGAATTCTTTTAAGTCCGATTTGACATCCATCAACGACATCGCGTCTTTGGAAGCGGGAAAGAATTCCAGAATTCGCAAAGTAGAATCATCGAATCTGTGGAAATCTTGAGCGCTAAAGCATCAGAGAAAATGTAATGATCGATAATAAATGGAGATTATCGATGAAAAATTCGAATGAATGAGTTAGATAAGAAATGCGAGTGAACAGCCAAACCTTCGGCTTCTGAGCCGCGAACGAAAGAGAGAGTATTGCTCCGCAGCTGAACAAGACATCGATTAAATTGGCGGGAAAGGTTTATTCTTCACACTCCGAAATTGGTGTTGAGCTTTTTATATGAAATGATAATGACACCTATTTTTCTAAGGACTGTGATAAATTAAGCGTGGTTTTACTACACTTTTGGCTAAATATATGCAATAAATCTCAAAATAACTTACATTTGGTAATTAGAGGTCAATCCGTACTATTAAAAGGATTATAGGATAGAAACTTATGATTTCCCCTTTTATTCGTGTAATTTTACATTTAAATTATTAAATATAATTTTAAATTATCACATTTCCTCTATTTTATTCTTCACGTTAAAAAGTGATTCTTTTTTGGACAAAATATTTATCATCACATTAATCCATTCAAAATATTTTATTCAACTAAAAAGAAAATCATTCTCAATATTGTTTATCGTTGACAGTGACAATTTATAATTATTCGTTATTATCATGAATTTTAATGGTAACATTTTTAAATGTTCTTTGTTGTAGTGTTTTATATTAGCGACAAACATTAGTTTATAGAAAGTTTATATAAATAAAATTTTGATTAAAACTAAAATTTTCAATTCTATAAACTAAAACGAAGTATAATTTTATAGTATTTTATAACTTAGATTAAAACTACAATATTTGTTTGATTACTAGACTAAAAAAATAGAACTATCAACTAACCAATCATAAGAATTAAACTTACAATTTGACCGGATAAAAAATAATTTATTGATACATCTATTTATCTAAAATTAAAATTATGAAATATGTGTAATTGTAAGTTTGTGGTACTGGCATGTACTCCGTTCCTAGACGTCAGGTGGATTCTCACCCCATAGTTATTGTTCGCAAAAAAAATTATGAAATATTTGGTTTTTTTTTTTAATTCTACTATGGTCCCTGAACTTTAAATCTTGTTTTATTTTGATCCCTAGACTTTTAAATACGTCTATTCTAGTTCTTAAATTTTTAAAAAGTGCTTACTTTAGTCCTTGCTATTAAGATTCTACTAACCTTTAAACAAAATGATGAGATGACTTCAATTTTTAGATGACTAGGCTATCAAATAAGTTATCCAGGCTAAAAATTTGAGGATTTCAGTTTTAAATTAGATGGAAAAACAATTTTCTATAGGAGAACTCCCGTCATTTTGCGTTTAAGATTTTGGTCGTTCAATATATTGGCTCGTTTAAAGTTTGAGGACTAAAACGATCGTTTTTTAAAGTTTAGAGACAAAAATAAAACAATATTTAAAGTTTAGATACCAAAATAAGATTTAAATATTGATTTTTTTTAATACGACAATTGTTGGAGCGGAGATCGACCCTCTAACCTCCAAAAGAAAGACATATCAATTATTCTTGAGTTAGGTTGAATTTAGCCAGCTGACATATATAATAGTACTAAAAAAACTACCAGAAATAGTGTAAGTTAAATTAAATAGTGTTATTATTATTTATTTAATTATTTAGTTTCAAATGTGGGGGTGGCTTAAATGTAAAGGACCCATATTTGTAAGTTGGGCTCATAACCGTGTATAAACAAAATGGGCCTGAAAGTAAAGCCCAACTAGTGAAGCCCATTAGTACACATTCTCGCCGTCGATTGAAATCCGGTAACCGGCCAACCAAACAACGGGCGGACGGAACCCTTCCAAATAAGGAACCGAAACGAAAACTGCCGTCGCCAAAATTCGATCTCTCAATTCGTTTTGGCCTCGAATCTCAGCTGCTTGTCTGTGAAGAACAACGAAGAGCATCGAAGGAGGAGGAACGCGCTATCCTCAGGCATGGCCGGACGAAGCCATCAGCCGAATGCCTTGAAACGACGCGAAGTTCCGTTGAGTCGAAGCCCGCCTGATGATCGTCGATCCCATCATCGTCTTTCTCACTCATCTTCCGTCGGCGGTTCTTCCAGGGCTCACCAGGCAATCCTTCTCGAAGATAGGATATCTGCCCAGCACCGAGAGATTCAAACTCTCCTCTCTGATAACCAACGCCTTGCAGCCACTCACGTGGCGCTCAAGCAAGAGCTGGCGTCGTCTGAGCAAGAGCTCCGGCACCTATCGGCCACTGCGGCTAAAGTCAAGGCCGAGAGAGACGCTGAGGTGAGGGAGGTTTATGAGAAATCGCTGAAAATGGATGCCGAGGTTCGCGCGATGGACGCTATGATGGCGGAGCTCGTTCAAGTGCGGGCGGATATACAGAAGCTGAGTACCGTCAAGCAAGAATTAACTGCCGAGTTGCAAGCAATTCGCGACGACCTTACTAAAGCCTCCTCCGAGTCACAGCCATTGCCGTCTATTAAAGCTGAAATTGATAGAATGCACCATGAAATTCAAAGAGGAAGGTAAATTTTGATTGCTCCTTTGGATGCTTTTCTTTTAGGATGTTGTCCTGGTTACCTTATCCTTCAGTATAGTTCGAAATAGCTTTTTCAATTTAAAGCATCAATTTATGTTGAGTTGGCTGGTAAGGTTTCGCCCATCTATTGTTCCTGAATTTGATTGTTTCGACATAAAATTTGTATTAGCTTAATTGTTGAGACTCCATTATAATTGTTTTATAGCTGTATGTTTCTGCCGTAAAGAGAATATCAAATTGTCAATTCGAATGCTAAGCCTTCTCTTTCAATTTTTTGAACATTGGTACCTACTTGAAATTTGAACCATCCAAAAGCTCTGAAGTTTGTTCATTTGGTCTAGCTGTTTTTGTTATTGATATTATTGCTATACATAGTGGTTGCTTTCAAGTCCCAAATTAGTTTCTGTTTACATGAGAAGCTACTTTTGAAAGGCATGGTTCAATAATATTATATATCAAAACTATCTCGTCTTAAACAAAAAAGAAGTATGCTTGTTCAAGGAAACAATCCTGTGCAAAACTATGTCTTCTTGAATATTAGATCCCATATGATCTTACTGCCCGAACAAGATGTCTTGTTTAGTACTAGAGCTGGCACGATCCTCTTCGCACAAATATTGTATTAAATATCATGAAGTTACTCGAACCATTGGAATAAAAAAAAAATCTTTTAACAAAAAAATTAATAGAATCAGAAAACTTAGTGGAATGAAAATGTAAATAACTAATTTTGAGGATTACGGGCATGTGAAAGTTTCTGCGTTTTCTATAGTTAACTTTGTTGATTGTAAAACAAAACAACTTGATATTATGTAACAGAGTGGACAAAAGAATTGGTAGGATCATTCCTTTTATGCAGAAGAAATCAACTGCAGGATCCTATTTATTCGAGGAGCATAATTGAGGTTTGGAAATTACCTCTTGCTATTTGTTGTTGATCTGGACAGGGCTGCTATTGAATACGAGAAACGAACACACGCTAGTAATCTTGAGCAGGCTGAGGCAATGGAAAAGAGTATGGTTTCCATGTCTCAGGAAGTTGAAAAATTGCATGCTGAACTGGCCAATGCTGAGAAGAGAGCAAGGGCTGCAGCAGCTGTAACAAGTCCTTGTAAGCCTGCTTTTCGTACTCGGTAACTTATTTATCATCCTGTTTTTGTCGCTGACTCTCTATTTCAATTTCATACAGTTCCCGGTTATGCCACAACTTACGGCCATCCAAACATAAGATACGGCGCGAGCTCATATCCCTCTGACCCTTATGGCATGCATCAGGTATGTCCTCTATGTCTGTATTAGTTCCACGGCCCAAAAATTTAGTGTAGGGCTGATACTGCCTTGATTCTTGGTGAACACCATTCATGGTCATTGGAACGCGAAGTTCAATTATCAACTATAAGTAACCATCCTAAAACTTAAGCTATGTTTGGAATGCCAAACATATTCCTGACTAAAAAATATCGTGTTTGACAATAATATAAAAGTACCTTTGCGAAAGGTTAAAATCTCCTTTTAGTGTTGTTTGAAGAAGTGCTTATAGAATGCTTTCAGCCATAGTGGTTGAAGCACTCAAATGTACTTTTAAGAGAAAAGTATTGTAACTGAAGCTAAAAGCATTTCCAGACATACTTTTATATGACCAGAGCTACCAACCAAGCAACAAAAATGCTCCTTTTAATGGAAATTAAAATTGTAATAAAATTCCGTAGAGGTGACTGTGAAGTAGTTTTTATAGGAAGAAAACATGCCCTTATTTCCTTGTGACTTGAAGCAGGTGGAATTTTGCGTTAGGAACTTAGGATTATTATGACAGCCCTTGAAGCTTAAACAGTTGCATATGTGGTTTATTTTTCACGACTTAAACCAATATAGAGGTGGGATTTTAACCTCCTACCTCAAAGAAAAGAAGTGGCATCTTGACTACTAAGCTAGACTCATTTTGGTACCGTTCCATTATATCTATTTTTTATGCAAAAATGACACCATTGTTTAAATGTATTCTCAATAGTTATCAAATCTCCACAACCACCATAATATAGGCTGACAACCTGTTTCAGGTTCCTGGAGGAGCTGGCGTCGATATTGTTTCGCAATATGCACGTGCACCACCGACACATGGACCACTTTACAACGTACAACCAGCACCACCGCCGCATATGCAATGAATGGGCAGAATGATGTATGGACATGTTTTGTGCTTGACGAGGAGGAGTTTGGTCTCAGTGTCTTAGGTTCCATAAGAGTGGAAAGGCACTGTAAATTCTGGCGCAAAAGCTCGGTTTCTTCATCGGAAATTTCTCTTATACAGGGTCGCAGGGGAGGTTTGGCAGCCACCTTTATGTACATTTAACTTGCTGTGACCCTTTGCAATTCTGAAAGGTGTTCAATATCACAGTTGGGCTAAGTTTTGACATCTTTGTTTATTCACTGATTTTTTTTCACCCCGCAAAATGATACTGCAAACATCTTATTAGAATCTAGCATTTGAAACATCTTATGATAAAATATCGAACAAACAAGGTTTTCAATTTATGAAATGGAAGAAGAGTTTGGATCTCTTAATCGAAGTCTTAGTCAAGGATATAAATTGAGCACAAATTATCATTTATATCTTTGTTTATTTGTTAGGTTGTATCCTTCCCCATTTTTTTATATATCTTTTGAGAACTCTTTGAATAATTTCTGATCATATTTTTTTAACATCATTTTAAATGCTATAATTTTACCAATTATTAAAATTAGTTTTACACATGGGCAGAATGAAAAACTTCATTTATCTTAAAAATAAAGTCATATGCATTGCGCTGAACATATCTAACCAACATTTGATATTTGCTTTTTTTCTTTTTGAAAATTATCTTTCTTTTCTTACAATTCTTTTACTATAACTTTCATCTTTTCTAACTAGATACATGCTTAGCCAAATTTAAAAATCAAAAACAAGTTTTAAAGTTTTTTTTTTTATTTTAATTTTCAAATTTTGGCTTGGTTTTTTAAAGCATCCTTAAAGGTATAATAAATTCATTTAGGCGTTTGGTTTAAGGATTTCTAGATGTATGTTAATAAGATGTTTGGGCATATGACTGTGTTTGGTTGTGCATGAGAATACTAATAGAATTTTGTAAAAAAAATTGTGTTCGTGTTTAATTTATGAAATCAAGTATGAAAATCTTGTTATAATTGTTGTAGATTAATAATTTAAAGAATAAATAATATTCAATATATCATTAAAAAATTAATTGATTATGAATCAATAATAATTTAATTATAAATATTTGAAGATTATAATTATAATTATAAATATTCAATATTTTACATATAACTATTAATATTTTAATAATTTTATAATTAAAATTAATCCGTTAATACATTTAATGAACGTCATACTAATTATAATCTAACACTTAATCATTTTTATTATTAACTAAGCTAACATTAGTAATTTTACTTTTAATTAAATAATATGAAAATATATATTTAAATGGACAATATATTATATAAAAGGTGAAGAAAATGAGATAAAAATATGATATATTAATAATAAAGAATACTAAAAATTATTTTATAAATATGATATGTTAATAACGAACGGAGTAATAAAAAATAATCACAATAAATAATTAACATCTTATAAATAATTAGTGATGATTATATGTTCATAATGAATGATCAAATTAAAATTAATCTCCATAAATTACTTGATTATTAAAAAACAATAAAGTAATAAATTATTGTTATTGAAAATGAAGCTTAATACTTACTAAATTTTACTAATCCTAGTTTACTAATTAAATAATTTAAGATATTATTAGTTAATAAATTAATAATTTATGTAAAAAAACAATTCCATTCATTTAATAAATTTTTATTATAAAAATAAGTTAAAGTAAATATTTTAGTATATCATTATTGAGTTATTCATAATACTTATATCATTTTTGTTAAATTAATACTAATTAATTAGTTAACTATATTCAAAGTGAAGTTATATGTAAAATGAAAAATAGATAAAGAGGAGAAAAGAGAAAACCCATAGTTTTAGAATGGAATAGAAAATACTTATCTGTGCGAAATGAGAATGTCTGGAATAGCTTATTCTCAGGTAAAAAGATGAAAACTGTGAAACAAACATGGAAATTGGATACCTATGTCAATTTCCATGTAGAAAACTTGCCAACCAAATCGCAGGTTTGTGTTCTTAAAACTTAATTCTTAAAAATCGAATGGTTGTCAAATTATGTCTATGGAAAGATATAGTAATGGTTACAGTTGATTATACCATTTTTGGCCCAAAAAAAAAAAGAGAAATCAGAGCTCTTTCGTATTTCATACATATTGATATTACATACCTCAAAACAAACAAATGGGGACAACTATAATTTTATAGTTATAGTGTAGTAGTATATAAATTAATAATTATCACATAAAAGATATATAGTTATAACTATGCAAGTTAATTAATGTTCGGTAGATTTTGCCAAACATAAGTTTAACTATTATAAAGTACATATTTTCGATCAAGATGTTAGATGTTTAAATCTTGTCTCCATTTTGCATGTTGTTGAATTTGAAAAATTTATGAGTAAACTTTTTTTAATAACATTTTATATTTAAGGATATTTTTAAAACTGCTTTAAAAAAAACTTTTGCAAATTTACATATCATTTTGAAAATGGAAGCAGATATTGCTCAATGTGCAGCTGGGATTTGTGTCATTGTGTCTAAGATATAAGCAAATTTTGTTTACTCAGAAATCATAGAAATTCAACTAAATGACACCAATTTAAACATTGCTTTGTTTTAACTTATATTTCTTGTCAAAATAAATAAGTAAAATTTTAAATTTTCTTTATACTTGTCTTTTAGGGGAAAAAAAGAAAAGAAAAAGAATCATCTATATTTGAATAGATATAGTATTTGTGTAAACACCTTTTAAAATGAAAACAACTTCTCAAATTAAAATAAAATAAAATAAAAAATAGAACTTATTGTCACTCGTAACTTTTTAAGTTGAATTAATTTTCTCCTCAAAGTTTAGATTTCAATTTTTTTTTCTCATGTTCAATTTCCATTAAATTCCCCCAAATTTTAACAAAATATAAAATATAATTCTCTTATTAAAACTCAAGCACTTCAACAAAAGTCAAACTTTTCACAAATTCAATCAAACTAACGTAAATAAGAAAATATCAACCTCAAGATAAGAGTATCTATTCTCCACACCACATATTATTTAAAATATAATTTTTTTAAAAAAAATCCAGAGTTACCTTCTTTGGAGTTTTATAATTTTTATTCTAGCATTCTAGGCAAATATTTTATATTTAATTAAAGAGAAAATAATTAAATGACAAAATTGGTAAAAAAAAAAAATATTTATAAACAATAGCAGAATATCTATTTACTGATGTTTATAAATATTTTAATTTATTTTTTTATACATGCACGTCAAAATAATTTAATGTGAATTTTTCAATGAAAAAAATCCAAATTACAACCCTGTGCCCAACTTAAGATTGTTACCAGCAATAGTAGAATTAGCAGTGTAAACTGATGCATCTAGCAGAAGTATTCTATCTTTTCAAATTTAACGAACACAATTAAATTAAAATATTTTTTACTTCATCACTCTCCAACCATATAAGTTTGAACATTAAAACCCCATTTAATACCATTATATTTTCTATTTTTTTTTAAAATTAAGCCTATCAACCCTACTTACATGTCCAATATTCTTTTATTTTATATACTTTTCAACAATGATTTAAAAAACCCAACTAAATTTTGAAAAGAAAAAAAAATCATCATTGTAAAAATTCGTTTGGGCTTAATTTTTCAAAAAAAAAAAAAAAAAAAAACCCAAAAACTAAATTGTTACCAACAGGACCTAAATAACCTCGCCCAAACAATTACCACTGTTTCTCCATTATTATTGTTATTTATTTTTCCTTAAACCGTGATCTATTCTCCATTTTTTGTTTTTGGCTCTCATCCCATCTGTTCCCAAAATCCCATCCACAATCACAAAAAAATCACATATTATTCAAGCCATATTTAAAATGAGAAATCA
The DNA here is from genome assembly GCF_027475165.1 of Benincasa hispida. Lineage (NCBI taxonomy): Eukaryota > Viridiplantae > Streptophyta > Magnoliopsida > Cucurbitales > Cucurbitaceae > Benincasa > Benincasa hispida. Next base: position 16,079,760 of record NC_143485.1, read on the forward strand.
AACCCATACTTTAGAATAGTTTCTTTGGACATTCAAACAAGCTTACGCTAATTAATCCGGGGCAAAATAAAGTGAAAATTCAGTTTCAAAGAATTACCAACAAAGTCCGTCGTAAATGACTACTAGCAGCTTCAAAGCCAATTCAAATTCGAACAGTTTGGATGAACACGTTCAAAATCTCAAATATGGGTTTCATTTGAAGATCTCACAATATCGTTACTTACGAGAGCTCTATGCACAACTCATTACATTGGAGACTGTCACTTCTCCAATTGTATAATATAACTAAAACTTGATTCCATCATTCAACAGATGATTGTGGAAGAAATATATGAAAACAATAGACATAAAGAAAATTACCATTCATTGCTCAAACAAACTAGTTTATGCAGAATGTCAAGAATCAGGCAACAACGAAACAACCCCACCACCCTTGGAAGGGGAAAAAACCAAGTACAAAGTCTTCTTTTTATAAATAACAATACCCGACTCCTAAGACTATTCCGAAGTTATTGCTGAATATTTCCTCGGCAGAGCTCCAAAGGGGCCTAACGCAGCAAACGAATGTGCAGAATGTAAATGACAGCACCACGGCATCACAATCCATGAGGTTAGTGTTTGCCTTAAGACCTAACTAAAATGAGTCTTTTGAAGATTTGGAGCGTCAGACATTATTGCACCAGGAGCGTCCAAACAAATATGAAACATTGCCAAAAAGCCTAAAACCCAAATACCCATCCCATTAAAATACCCCCATTTCCAAGGGGAAAAAAAAAAACCCTGCATTCCAATACTTCTGACCCTAACTGGCTCAATTGACAAAGATAGACTCATTAATTTGAAGTTCCTATCTTGGATATGAACTATCCCAACCTCTAATATGCCTGACCCAGCCAGCATAAAAACCCCAATCCCAAAAAAGAAACATTACCAAAATTCTAAGGGGTGAGCGACAGTTGACAATTGGACTTAACTCCACACCACCATGTAGCCTAGGATGACTTACAAATATGATAGTATTATGGGAAATTAAAAAATTTAATCAAATATCACAAGCAGCCTCGAACACATGTGTGCAAGATGAATTAAGGAATAAGACAAATTTTCCGATCATCCCTAACAAACAGATAATAATAAACGATGTTAAAAGAGTAAAGAACATGGCAAGTTAATATTCAATAATTAAAATATGAATGCAGAAATGATGATTATAGGCTAAGATATGCTTGCATCAGATCCAACAAGGATGTAGCTGAGATCAGGCGGAGCTTATACATCAGAGCACCCAGTGCATGATTCTAAGAATGGTTATGGAAAGAGAAGCACTCACCTGAAAACATCAACACCTACCTTAGCAACAAGCAGTTTGGAGATTATCCGCCTGCCTCTATAAAAAAAAACATTCACACAACTAGATTAATCTCAAGCCCGAGCAAGATTATAATCCTCCAGGTACCACTATAGATAAAAAGGAGCAAAGAGGTCTCTTGCCCATAGAAAGTGAACAACCTACCTCTTTGGTCTCCAATTCAAGAATCCAGCCATGGAACAAAACTAAAACACTAAGATCACAATTCCCATTACATAAAATGCTCAATGCTGAATTTCTCAGTAAGGACGGGATCGATTTCCACCATGCTGATGTCTATCAGGTCCAGAGCCTCCATCCCTATAGCTATCTCTGCGCCTATCTCCACCACCTCCATATCCACCTCTACCACCACCACTGCAACATGAAAGGAGAATTAAGCAGTGCAAGATGACAAATCTTCTAAAGCATAATAATTATACAATGAAAAGAAAACTTGGATGCATCCTAAGCTACACCCATCTATTCCCATCCCACCGATTGTCCAATCACAATTTCCTACATGTCAAACTCTTCTTTCCTTTTTTTCTTCTCGAACATTTTTTAATTTTTTCTATTGTGCTTAAGTGGGATGTGAAAAGATGGGTGTAGCCCAAACTACACCCAAGTATTGCTCATTATATAATAATATGAATGAATCAGTTAAAATATCTTTATATTAGAATATTAGCACAAAACAAGAAGATAAAAGCATACACACCCACGCTCAAGAATTCATTCTAAACAGGTACCTACTAAATGATTAATAATTCATTATGAACAGTAAAAAGACTAATACAAAACATTTCTACTAAAATGGGTAAGACAGACTAATTTAATTCAAAGCCTAATTCTCAAATATGTCTGGATCTCAGAGCAAAAAATCAAACAAAGAATATCGTTGATAGTTCCTAGATAACATGAACTTGGGGACATCAAACAGTATTGAATATTAGCCAAAACCGTAACTCGTCCTATCCTGATTCAGCCAACAAGAATCTTTTTCTGCTCGTGTATGTGTATAAGAAAGAGAAAACTAACACCAAGAAAAAACTAATAAGCACATATTTTTAGATGTACGCATGCCTAAACTCTGCTCCGACTTCTCTATTTGTTTTGAAAGAATAATGGCAAAGCAAGTACCCATGGTTGTATGTGGGTGGAGCCCTCGGTGCAGACTTTTCAGCCATTGCAACATTGATGCTATAGCCTCTCAAATCATAATCTGAGTATACAAAAGTATGATCATTGAAAAATGATATCGTAGAGAGATTGAAACTAAAATTAAAACCATAATTGCTAATGTTGTGATTATAATACTATAGGAGCCAGTAGTTACTGTTATAGAAACCGCCAGCAGAATGTGCCGCGGAGGGGTCTTCATATGATACACATGCATCGCCTTTGTTATTCCCCATCTCATCTGTATATATTTTTATGTTCCAAGGCCACTGATCCTTGTAGCCCCTCTTCTGCTTGATTCTTCCAATCTTCAAATTAAAAATGCAAAAAAGGCCTCATTTAAACAGTTCAATATTTGAAGCTACAAGCAAAAGTCAATGCTGAAAAAAGATTCTTCAGAACTTGAAAAGCCACTTTATTACCAATAAAATAGAGCTAGCCCTACAAAACTTCCTAAATCATTAACAAATGTCTCAGACAGAATTCATAACATAACTTCTGAACATGAAAAGATCATTCGCTTAGAAAATAGATGAAAGTATACTCATTATTTAAAAAGTATGAACTGACAATCAGGAATTCCATGTACTGACACATTCTAGAGAAAGCAGAACATCAATTGCTGACATTTCATTGGCAAGGAGAATAGAACTAGCTCTATAAGAGCTTCATTTATCACAAACAACTTCCTCGTAATCAAAAGTCAACTTTCTAAGTATGGAAATATAGTTTGGAAGCCTCTACATTGACTAAAAAAGAATTAATGATCACATGGTGCCCACTCCAACCAGGATAGAATACCAGATGCAACAGATTATAGCTTAAGAGAAGGTTACTTACTTGACCAATCCCACCAAATAATTCTCTCAATTCATCAATGGTCACATCTGGTGGCAAATTAGATACATAGATTCTAGAGTTATCACACGAATCATCACAATTGTCATCACACTGCTTAACCTGTGCTGGCTCTGCTGTTGGTGTACTTCCATAACCACCACCTCTACCGCCACTGGCATTATAGCTTCCTCCTCCTCTACCACCAGCATTATAGCCACCTCTACCACCAGCATTGTAGCCACCATCATATCCACCTGATGGCCCACCCCGACCAGCAGCACCACGCCCATCACCTAGACTATCACCACCATAGCCACCAGTGGGAGCACCATAACTTGGAGGGTATGTAGTTCCACTGTAGCTTGCAGGAGGAGGAACTGCATCAGTCCCGTAATCTGCAGTTCCAGCATGGTAAGATGGTGGATAAGAGCCAGCAAGACCACCAGATGAGGGTGCCGAGGATGGGGGCACCTGACCGTACCTGCTATCTTCTCCTCCCTGGTGACCACCAAAAGAATTACCACCTCTGTTCCCACCTTCATTTCGACCTCCATCATGAGCTCCACTTCTACCACCATGGTAACTACCACCTCTGCCATTACGATTTCCACCGTAACCCCCATCAGCTCCACCTCTATTATAACCACCACCACCGCCGCCACCACCACTTCGATCACTAGCACCACCAGGTGAAGGTGCACCACACTTGTTACACTCCACTCTTCTAGCAAAGTTCAAATTTCCACAGCTATATTGGCAAATTGGCAAAAAAAAAAATAATAAATAAACAAAACAAAACATCAGTTTCAATCATAAACTTCGCTAACAAACATAAGACAATTTCCCCATATAAAAGTCTAAAATTTATGCATTTAGGGATGGGGAGCCGCTCAGTGTACCCTTGAAAATGAAATAAAACAAAAGAACTCAGTGATAGACGAAGAAGGAATAAAACCTACCCAGGATTAGGGCAGACCCAATCCCCATCTCTGCCACTTCCGCCACGACCACCTCCGCCACTGCGTCCAGCCCCTCGCCCTCCTCGATCTCCTCCTTGATATCCGCCTCCGCCTCCGCCTCCGCCGCCTAATTTGGATCAAAACAAAAGGCACATAAAGAAACTGAGGCGAGGAAGAACATGTAACTCTTTACAGTTAGATACAATCGCAGGAAATTCACTAAACGAATAGAAGTCACGCGCCGCACCCAATATCAAAAAATGAACCTTTCAAAAGCAATACAGAGCAATAACATCGTTTAACCAGTAAAACCAAAAGAAAGTCTTTCCGACAAGAATTAACAAATAAAGGATAAAAATCCTAAATTTTTTCTAAACATTAAACTTCCTTTCCACAGAGATTCTTGTCAATGAAAGATCGAGAAACAATAATAGTAATAACGAATCAAAGAACAAAAGAGAAGTGCATACCTCGACCACCGTAGCCTCCACCTCCGCCGCCACCTCGTCCTCCATAGCCTCTACCGCCGCCGCCACCCCGGCCTCCACCGCCATATCCACCGTCACCGCCCTTCCCACCATAGCCTGCACCACCACCGCCCCCATATCCTCCACCTCCACCTCCACCACCGTATCCTCCACCGCCTCCAGGGGCTCCGTACGACGGAGCAGCGTCTCCTCCTTGATCGTACATACCAGACATTAGCTTTTTTTAGGGCTAGCTTGAGAGAGAGAGAGAGAGAGGAAGATGGATTAGGGTTGAATGATAATTTGTGCGGGTGTATGCATCCTACGCGACTTCGAGATAAAGTTTCGATTCCATTGACTTGGGCCGGCCCACTTTAATTTATACAAAGGGATTTTTACATAAACTATCATCTTTAGATCATATATTGATTTTTTTTTTTAATAGTGTTTTTTTAATAAATAACGACAAAAATAGGGTTGGGGGAAGTATTTTTAAAAATAGGTATTTTGGGAAAGTATTATCAGATTTAGGATAGTAAAATCGTATACCCTGTACACGAGCATTTAATCCAATCAGCTGACCACGTCAGCTGATTGGTTGATCAGTCAAGCGAACTCGTGTACCCGGTACACGATTCGCTTATTTTTTTTTTCTTTTTTTTAAAGCTAATTGTTAAACCTTAATTCCTTCATTGTTGCTTATAATTTTTTTTTTAATTGTTAAACTTAATTATATATTTAATCTACAATGAAAACATCTTGCACTTATATTAAAAAAAATATATCATGATATTAAATAATACTTACAATTAGTTCTTTTGAGATTTGCAATTTTAAAATGATACAATGTGGGATTTAAAAACTACCCTCTGGCTCTTACTCCTCATGGGGGTTGTCTTCGTGTCTCTCTAAATTAGGTTCACCCCGTTATCGTTGTCATCTACGACGAATACGTCTTCGATCGGTGTCAGCAACATTGAGTCGTCTTGTTTGTTGAATAATATTTTCTACGTTGATCAATGTTTGCTGACACATTGAACCCAATTCTAGTAGGTTGTTCTGCACTAAATATTGTTGAACATCGTCGATAAAATTATTCTGTAGAATAAAAAAAATATTAAACAATATTCATATTATATATATGGAAAATGTTTGATTTGAAATCTCTTACCATGCAATAATAGTAAGTGTCATCTCGTGAGATAAATGGCCTCGTGATCGAATTGTACCAGGAAAAGTAGTCGTCTGATACAGTTGGTCCATCTGTTAATTCTCCCTGTGCACAACGATCACGTTGTCCATGCCAGTAGGATAAATACTATGCATGGATTCACGCCAGTCTTGGTCATGCTTACCTCTTAAATCGATCTGGTATAGTTTTGGGAGTGTATAGGACAACAAAGGTATCGTTTGTCGCATACCGAACTGTCTCAGCACACGATCTGTATGATGCAACTCTACTATATGGAAGTATATAAGAGGGCTAACAATCAACCAGATGTCTTCACCATCACGACAATAATCAGGTAAGGATGACCAAATCTGTGAATATGGTGTCCAAATAACCTGACAAAAAAAAATAATTAGTATACATATAAAATTTTTTAAATATTCATTTATATACATATTTACTACCTGATTGGGCGTCAGCATGTCAAATGTTTTTTCTGTACACGAGCAACATATTTTCTAACTATTCAGAGGCAGCTAATACACCACTCTATCCAAAATTATAAAAAGAAATACAATTAAGTTATATTTTTACATAAAATGGTAACGAAATAAATATATAAAGAAAATAATACCTGGCACTAAGTGGACGATAATCTGAGGCCTATAGTTGGACTTGTGGTGTTACAATTGGAAATCGATTATAAGTTCATACTTGTAATAGTATCAGTGGCCCCACTATTTCCAACACTTGTGCATTGGAAGCCCGACAAAATTCTCTGTACAACCATGCAAGACATGCACCACCCCACGAGTACGTACCAGCGTGCTCAAAATCAGACAATAATGGGAGGAACATGAGATGCACCAGAGTATTTGACTTCTCGGAAAATAAAAATCCTCCAATAAGCTGCAGGATGTATGCTTGTGCGTACCTACGTACGCCGATGCCGTCGGCATCAGGAGGTAATTCGGGAAACTGGGACGCCAACCAAGGGATACTCAATCTTGATTCCTTCAGATCCTCTGGCAGAACGCCTAACAACTCTTCACAAACGTTCTTCCAGTCATACTGTAGTGAGCCTGTCAGTGGTTGCCCGTCCACTCTTAACCCAAATTGTACGGCAACATCTTGCAGCGTAATAGTGCATTCCTCACAGGGCAAGTGAAATGTGTGGATCTTTGGTCTCCAGAGCTCAACTAGAGTAGTAATCAGGTGTCAATCAAGCTGGATGAAACCAATCTGTGCAACCCCAAGAAAACCCGCCTCCTGAACATATGGAATAATGCGGTAATCAAATGGGATAGTACTTTGTGCAGTCACCTCCCTCCTCCAACAACTCAGCACTATAGTGGAAGAACTATCTCATACTGTTTGTGAACGATGCGTGTTTTGTTGGTACAATTGTACAGGATTAGAAGGACTAGGCTCCATTACTAAAAAGTTCAAATTATATTACATAATATAATCGACAACATAAAATATATATAAGAAAATACAACTACATAAAATAAGTTTATTAAATAAATTCATTTCATAAATTCATTATAAATACATAAAGAATATAAATACATGAAATATACAATTACATGAAAATTATAAATACATAAAGAATACAAATACATGAAATATACAAGTAAAAAAATAAAAATAAAAATCCTAATGACCCAAAGACGATGAAGCACCCAGTGTATGGTGTGGACAAGTGCGTCTGTTATGTCCTTCTCTTTTACAAATTGTACATCGCACTTTTTGGCTTGCTTATCTCCAATCCATTTCATTATGAATCCGCGTACTTTTTGGTCGACCTTGTTCTCTAAGTAAGTCCGCATTTGGACAAACTTTTGTAAATGATAATTCTGGCCAATAATCTGGGTGTTGAATTGGATGGAAGCGGCCTTCATAACAACGCTTGAAATTGGACAATTTGTAGCATTCATCAATAAGTGGTAGGTATGTATATGCATGTAATTACAAACTGCAATTACATGAGAGCATAAAATCTTGAATGATTGCCACTTATTGCAAGAACATGTCCCTTTTTTCAAGCTTAAAACTTGGGTGTGCTATCATTTGTAGGGAGAAATCATACTTATGCCAGTTTGTGCTTCGAAAGTTTGACTTTCCCTATCAATGGATGTCACCGTATGTGCCAATGCTTGTTTTTCCCACCTTTTTAGTTTCTTTAGGGCATATTCTGTATATATGTCCCCACGATCGAGTGCTTCACTGATTTCTTGTCTCCGACATTCAAAATACAATATTGTGCGATAGAATGTTAGCCTAACCAAAGAAGTAATGGGTAATATTATAGCACATTTAAAAACGTTGTTCATACATTCAGCTGCATTGCTGGTCATCCACACATAGTACCCACCGTCATGTGACTGTGTCCATTTTTCTAAGTCAATGTATGAAAAAAATTCAAAACATTCAGGGTGCAATTGTTTCAATTCTTTCATGTACCGAATGAACTTATGCCTTTGGTGTTGATTTTCGGCCTTAAACACCAAATTTTTTAGTTGCTTCGATTTGTATTTTGTATTGAAATTATTGGCAATATGGCAAAGACAATATCGGTGGTACGCTTTGGGTTCACTCCAACCAATTTCTTCATTATTAATTGCAGCAAGAATGTTCTTATGTCTGTCAGAAATCAAGTGAATACCCTCTCTTTGGGTAACATATTTTTGCAATGCCCACAAAAACCATGACCAACTGGACGAATTCTCACCTTCTACGATAGCAAAAGCAAGGGGAAATGTATCTCTATTTGCATCAACAGATAAGGCTGCCAATAATTTCCCCTTATACTTTCCGTATAGATGAGTTCCATCAATTTGGATTAATGGCCTACAATGGTTAAACCCTTCTCTTGCAGGACCAAAAGACCAAAAAACTCGTCCAAAAATAGTCGTACCTGGCACATCAGAGGGAAGGAAAAACCAATCTATTCGTGTTCCTAGGTTGTAATGAACAACAACATTCAACCAATACGGAAGCTCTGAATATGATTTCTCCCAATCGCCAAACACAACCATTAACGCTTTTCTCTTGGCTTGCCACACCCGTCTAAAATTGACATTATAGCTATATTGTCTTTTAATGACTTCTTGAAGTAGGGCCACAGGTACTTCAGGATCAGCTCTAACCAAATTCTGAATTTCGATACTCATGAAATTTGAATCCAGCTGTGAATGATCTTGTGCAACTTTGAAAACAACACATGAGTATTCTTCTTGAAGTTTTGTGATTTCGAACATCCCATGAGTTTTGCGCTGACATGCCCATAGCCTCCCAGCACAACCGTCAGATTTACATTTAACATACTAAAGATCCTGATTTGATTCCACTACGACAATTTCGTAGTGTTCTGTCACACAATATTTTTGTTACAGCAAGCTGTAAATCTTCTTTGGTATTAAACAACATTCCTTTTTATATTAAACTATAGTTATCTACTCCTACATTCCTTTCTTCCAAAGTAGACCCTAGTTCACACGTTGAATTTGTCTTTTCCCAATCTATTTCGTTGAACATTTTCGAAGGTACCAACTCAAGATCTTGTTCACCACTACCGTCGTTTTCAAATAATTCATCCACTTCAACGTTGATGCCACTATCTCCATCATTTTCAGGTTCAAGAATTACTAAATCTTCAGGACGCATCGACATATTTATTATTTTTTTTCAAATGTTATAGTTGACAAAAAAAAAATATGTTAATATGTCAACCCAACAAACTCTAATTTCTAAGTTTTCTAAGTTTTCTAAGTTTAAATCAATCATACATAAACTAAATCATACATAAGCTATACATATAAGATTTCTAAAATTAAATCAATCTAAACAAATAAAAAAATGTAAGATCAGCCCAAAAACATACATAAACTAAATTGTACATAAACTATACATAAACTATACATAAATTAAATCATCACAAACTATATATAAACTAAATCATACACAAAACTATACAATATAAACTATACATAAACTATGTAATACACTATACATAAACTATACAAAAATGTAGGAATATACCAAACAAAATTCAGCCCAAAAACATGCAAAAACATACATATAAATACATATAAGCCCAACTAGAGAAAGAAATATACCAAGCAAAATTCGGCAACCAAAAATATAGGAAAATCAAGCAACACGACCGCTACAATGGAAGATTCGGTGAGGATCAAATGGAGGATTGAAAGTCGAGCAAAATCGAAATTTTGGAAGATTTCGGTGAAATAGAGGCTTCGGTGAGGAAAATCAACGAGATTTTGGTAGGTAGAAGGGATGAATCAATGGTTTCGGTGAGGGAAAATGATTATAAGTGGCGGTGAGGAAGAACAATAGGCGTTTCGGTGAGGAAGAAAAAGGGTTCGGGCGGAGCTTTTAAGGCGTGGAAGTCGTGTACCCGGTACACGACTTAGGGTAATCGTGTACCTGGTACACGATTCCCTCAGCCAAATCTGCACGACTGCCACGCCAGACTGGGCGTGCCAGGTGGCCAGGTACTCGTGTACCTGGTACACAATTTAGGCCTTATTGTGTACCCGGTACACGATTTAAACACCTATTTTTTGGAATACTTTCTCCCCAACCCTATTTTTGTCATTATTTATTAAAAAACATTATTTTAAAAAAATTCTCATATATTTAAAAAAATGTCTTTAAATTTAAATTTTTTTCGATTTTAGTATTATTTTTTACAAATTTACCTTTTTATTGTTTTTATTTTCGATTTTATATATAATTTCCTATTTACGAAATTTCTTTAATGATAATGGGAGAAACTTCCAGAGATAAAATGCATTTAATATGATTTTTTAATATTTTCAAATGGAGATAGAAAATGCAGTTATTTGTTTAGATTTTTCCTTTTATTTAATTTAATTAGAGAAAGAACATGCATTTAATAAAATTTTATTTTCTATTTTCATTGGTTTCATGTTTTTTTTTATTTATTTATGGTTATTTAAATGTATCTAAGAAATTTTGTTAAATATTTGAAAATATTCTAACAAATATATGAAATATAACATATTATATAAATTAAAGTTTGATTCAATTATTGGCATAAATCACCATTTCGTTTTTCATGTTGATTGTTTATGTTATGTGAAATATTTCATTGTTTGTTCACTCGTGTAAGTAATATATTCCATTGTTTATTTGGAAATAGTCTAAAAGACACTACTTGAAAATGAAAATGGCTCTTCTGCTCAAAAAAATAAATGTGAAATTTTTTACTAGTCGAACAAGCAGAAGAACTTTCTCTTTTATATGATATGAGAGGACGGGAGCCAAAGCTCTTATTTTCTGTTGAGTAATAGTTCGAGTAAGTCTTGAATGAGCCCCTCAAAAGCTTGATGTCTTACTTTGGCCCCTCTCGATAAATCCAAACTGGCTCTAGTTAATTGTCCCCCCTTCCCAAGTGTGAGAGACAACTATGCCCATCGTTATTCTCGGCAATTCTTCGTTGCAATTGCTTTGATCCACCCTCTCGGTGAAAAACTGTAACACGCCCCGTCTTTTTGTGGAATGGAGAAAAGAGGCTTGACTTTAGGCTCGGGTTGTTAGATGCGACTACAATACAGACACGATCAATTCCTTTTTTAAATCCTATGACAGTTGCACGGGGATAGCTAAAGACAAGAGATTCATATGAGAAATTCAAGGAAACAACTTATCATGGTTCATTAGATTCCTCGGGGGAACTCCTCTATTCTATTTCGAGAACGGGCTCAATTTCCTCTTTATGTATGGTTACCTGATGCTTTGAAAGGCGTGCCCCGTCTTAAGAAAAGAAATTCTTGGAGCTGGCATATGAGGCACAAAAGGGCAGATGGCATTACCGAGAACCAGAGATGAGGATCAACTAAGCCAAGCCCTCTCGGGGACTTATCTAACTTCTCCAACGAGGCCTGCTGCTTAACTTAAATACGAACTGGCCAATACAGCCCCCCATAGTTTTGTTAGGGGTCCTTCATTTACTTGTGTGAGCCCTCGCCCCCCGTCTGCTCACACTCTTTACCAACAACCTGACGCTTCGTTGGAACACACCATAGGTATCTTCCTTTCATTGCAGTATTTCTAAACAAGTTCCTAGATAACAAGCAGTTCCGGTATGTAGACCAAATGATATAATGCGAGCTATGAAACATACTAGTAAACATATTTGATATCTACTCAAATATTCATGGTTTTTTTAAATATACCTTAGAACATAAAATTCAGAACATCTATACAAGCGTGTATATATCATATATCATAATTTCAAAGTAGTAGAAAATCAACAAAAATATCTACCATATATATAAATCACAAATGGACTTGATGTTCAACATAAAACATATATATAAGCGTATATATCATAAAACAAAAAATCTAAATATAAAAACCATCATCGTTTATATAAAATAAACGATTATATATATCATAGTATATATATCACAGTATTCTTGTTTTGTGTGTCCAACAACTCCCCTCATCTTCATCTCGTCCAAAACCCCCACCATCGACCGAATCTTCTTGCCTAGCTCCATCGACTGGATCTGCCCGAGTCTACGCGTGGATCTACTCACACCCGGTGTCGGAAGCTTCGCCACATCATATCACGTCGTCTGTTTGCTCGAGCCCGCATCGTCGTCAACTGGATCTGTCTGAGTCTGCATTGGATTTACTCGCGTCCAATGCCAGAAGCTTCACCCTGCACCACATCGTCGTCTGCTCGAGTCCACATTGGATTTGCTCGTGCCGACGTTGGAAGTTTCGCCTTGCGCGAGGCCGTCCGTCTGCAACCACACTGTCAGAAATGAGAAAAAAAGAGGGAAGAGGAAGAAGAAATAATAGGTAGGACGGAGGAAGAGGAGGAAAAAAGAATAGGGATGAGGGAGGAGAAAGAAAATTCAACGTATTTTTCTTTTTTAAAAAACAACATCAATGGGCGGGAAGCCCTATGATTGTGCATGGGGAAGAGAAAATCAAATTATTTATTTATTTATTTATTTTTGTTTTATAAAAAAACATGGATGATGCCTAAATGGTAAATATACACCAACTTCAGTAAAAATTTGTATTCTATTGGCTTACTTTTTAAATAAATTAAATGTTAAAGACAAAAGTATAATATGGGTATAGAATCAAAGCTACATGTGTAGAAAGCCCTATACAAAATTTTAATTATTTTATATGAGATTTGTACATAGAAGGCCTAAACTAAAGAAAACCCTATATTTCATACATGTCTTAAAATTTGAATTTATTTCAAAGATGACTCTTAGGGTTAATTTTATACCATTTTCATTTATTTATATCTAATCTTTATATATTTTTTCTTATTTTCGAATCTACTTTAATGATTAGGAGATAAAATACATTTATCATAGAGAAAGAAAACACATTTAATATAACTTTTCTCATTTATCAATTGGAGAGAGATAACATTTATAATAATTTTTTTCCATTTTCCAATTTGGAAAAGAAAATACATCTAATGAAATTTTATTTTATATTTACGTTGGTTTTCACGTATCAACGTATTGATTTTCTTGACAAATTAATGGTTATTTTAAATATGTCTTAGAATATTTTGACAGATTTATGGTTATTTTAAATATACCTTAGAACATTTTCTTAGTTATTTGAAAGTATTCTAACCAATATATGAAATATACTACAGTTTATAAATAAGAGATCGACTCAATGTTTGACATAAGTCACAGAATAAATCAATATATGAAATATATCACAATATATAATTTTTCATAAATTTCATTTACACTACAATATATATATGATATATGAAGTCTAAAAAAAAAAACACTCATTTATATCAAATAAACGAATACATATACTACAGTATATATTGATTTTCCTATATAAGCTAACTTATATATCATAGTATATATAAAAAATAGGAATAAGTAAAACTAAAAGTGGAATCAGGTCCGTTGTCTTCATTTGCTCTGAATCTGCCGTCGTTGTTCATTTGCTCTGAGTCCGTCGTTGTTGTTCATTTGCTCTGAGTTCGCCATCGCTGTTCTTGTCGTCCTGTGCTCGCACCATCGCCGGATCGTCCCACGCCATCCGTCTCTCGTCTATAACTCACATCGTTGGAAGGAGAAAAGAAAAAGAGGGAGAATGAGAAAAGAGAAGGAAGATGAAAAAATGACCTTGAAGCATGGGGGAGAGGATATATACATGGGGGAGAGAGAGTTATATATATAAACATAAATAGTCACTGATATTAATGAAAATAGGGAGACCGATAAGTCTTTTTTGTAAAAAAAAAAAAATGAAATGTTAAAGACATTGACGCAATATGAGCCTATTTTAAGGCCTTTTGTGTTTTGTGTAGAAATTCCTATTATTAATATTTGAATCATATGCAAATAAATATTCTCTCTCAAATAAAACTTTATATTATAATGTATCACATAGGTTGTATTAATTATATCTCATATAACAAATTTTATATTATAATGTATTAATACATTATATTAATTATATCTTATATAATTAATTCCCTTAAATTAATTTAGACAATTCAAATTTATCCAAAATTAATTTTGATTCTAATTGATCCAAATTGAGCTAATGAGGGGATCTTACGGACCTATGACTGAAGTTCCAATGGGGCTTGATTAATTATTTAAACTATTTAATTAAATTAATCAATTTTTATTAACTGACAATCATTCCATTAAAGATCGACAGATGCACTCTTTGCACTACAGATATATTTTTGTGTTCATTGGATATAACCAATCAATAGTATGTTGACCTTTCACAAATTGCTCGTAAGTACAGTTGCGCCAAAATTACTATTTTACCCCTGTAGTTACATCTAACTCCTTAAGTACCACTGATATCTCTAATGAACAATTAGTTATAGTTCAACTACAACCAAAACCTTATCGGGCCAGAAGAGGGTGTGGTGCCATATTATTAGAGCTCTGAAATCAATCCTTAAGGGAACAATTTCTTTACTTATCCTAACAATAGGGAATGAGTGAATTTATTTTTATGTAGTTGTATTCCTAGCTCTCTAATCAGATGAATCCCAAAATGGTATGCATATTGAGTCGGCGAAATTGGCCACTCTCACCCATGCAGATCAAAGGACCGGCTTCATATGCAGGAGTTCACGACTCACTTATGATCCAAGTCAAGTCACCTATGATCATCCTGGTTAAATATAAGTCTCTTCTAGCAACGGTATTATATAGAGAGACTATTCATTTCGTGGTCCAGTCATATACAAACTCTTTGTATAGAATATCCCCTCTCACATGTCTCCACATGAATGATCAGAACTAGATCATTTGTAACATTTTACAACAATTGAAACAACTAAAAAACGAGTTGTATTCGTAGTGTCACCAAGATAAGGTACCCAACCTTATCCATCTACTACAGATCGTCCAAGTTATCACTTAAATATGATTCACTTGTATGTTTTCACATACATGTCTAAGTTACAACAAATAACCTTGGATCTTAGTTTATTGTTTGTTGGGTTAATGCAACTAAATGTTGAATAAAATACTTATTATTTAATTAGATAAGTAAATTGTTTGTACAAATAAAATTACCAACTACAAGACCACGAGATTTAGGGCATCGTCCCCAACATGCAGTATATGGATAAGATCGGGTGCCTTATCCTGGTGACACTACGGATACGATCCACTTTGTAAATGTTACAAGAGTTGTAAGTGTTATAAACGGTGTGATCTAGATCGTTCATGTGGATACATGCAAGTGAAGGGTATCCTATACAAAGAGTTTGTATAAGATCGGACAACAAAATGGTTAATCCTCTCTTTATAACACTATTGATTGAAGAGATTAACATTTCATATGATGTTCATTTGTAACTAATTATCAATCCTGAGTGAGTTATAGACTCCTATCTATGAGGACAGTCCTTTCATTTGTATGGGTAAAAGTGGCCCAAGTCGCCGACTCGATAAGACTGCCATTTTGGGGACGTATCCAAGTAGGAAGCTGAGAATATAGCTACATAATATGAAGTTTACTCATTCCCGTTTTAGGGTAAGTAGATGAATTGCTCGTTTAAGAACTGATTTCGAGTCTTGAACAAAGAGAACTCACCCTCTCATTAACTGAGAGAGATTTAGTTTATGGTTGGACTATGAATTGGTTGTTTATTAGAGAAATAAACGGTACTTGAGAAGAAGAGATAATTACACAGGTAAAACAATAATTTGACCCATCTGTAATTACGAGTAATTTGTGTAGGATCGACTTACTAATAGTCGTTTAGACATGGACACATAAATATATTTAAAATGCGAATAGTGCAACAGTGGGTCTCTAGTGGAGTGACTCACACTTAATGAATGTCGAATAATTTAATTAATTAATCTTGTATCATTTGATCTTCTAATCTGTAGGTCCTTTACGTCTCCTTCACTAAGGATAAAAACAAGAATCATTTAGTTTTGCATTAATTTGAATTGTTCAAATTAAATAAGGAAATATAAATTAATTGTATGAGATGCAATTAATATAATGTATATGGATACATTGTAATATAAAGTTAATTTTTAATGAGATTCACGATTAAACTTCACAGTATAAAAGAGATAAATATTTAAATGAGATTCAAATATCAACTATATGAATGAAATTCACATAAAGCTATAGGTTAAAATTAATGTGAATGAGATTCTTAAAATTATAATTTAGGAGAAGGGATTATATTTGAATATGATTCAAATACAACTTTAATTAAATATATGATATTTAACTTATTAATGTATTAATTGTTAATTAATTCATATTGTTTATTATTTAATTATATATTAAATAAAAAAAAGGACTCCGATGGGGAGTAATCTAATGTGTTGATGGAGGGGCATCTTCATCCATCTTAATGGTGAATTTGCAAATAGTTGAAGAAAATAACGTATTATTGAAAGAACTCTCTTAATCTCCACACAAGATCTCTTTCTGACAAAGCTTTTTACATAAAAAATCCTCTGTAAAAATCATCTCCCTTATCCAAAGGTAGGATCCCACAATATGGTTATTGCTTGAAAATAGCAAGATAATATTAGTGGTAGTGTTCCATCTTTTCGTTCGTGGGAGTTCATTATTTTACATGGGAGTTCGTACATGAAGGAATTTCATTGAAGACGATCTTCGAGGGTAATATTTTTTTACCATATAAGAGCATGCTTTTATCGTTTATCACGTGTTTATGTTTTCTCTATTTTTCAAGTTTTTTTTAAAATTGAAATCGATGACACACATGTTCACTCGTTTATGCACGAGATTCAATCCCTTCAGATGTTTCATAAGAAAGCCTTATTAAGGAAGAACGATAATAAATTTTTTGGCATCAAGGATAGTAATGACAGATGGAGTGAGAATCCAAAAATCATTGAAGATACTTTTTTGTCTTGTTTTGAAGAACTCTTCAGATCAACAAAGCCTACTCAAGCTAATATTGAAGTTGTCCTTAGCACAATCTTTCCTAAAGTCTCAAAATAAACAAATGATGCTCTATTAGCTCCTTTTACCTCGAAGGAACTTTAAGAAGTTGTCCATCAAATGTTCCTACAAAAGGACCTGGATTGGATGGATATTCAACTATCTTTTTTAAAAAAATATATTGAAATATTGTTGGTAATTGTACTATCAAAAAAATGTCTTGAAATTTTAAATGATAGTAAGGAAGTTCACACTATTATTTCTACTCATATTGTTCTTATTCATAAAGTTACTAATCCTCTTTCTGTTGGTAATTACAGGCTTATGAGCTTATGTAATGTATTCTACAAAATTGTTACTACATCAGTTGCTAATAGGCTTAAAACTTGATATATTCATCTCAAAGAGCTTTTATACCTGGTAGGGCTATTTGTGACAATATCATCATTAGCCATGAGTATCTTTATTTCCTTAAAAGCCACAAAAATGGTAAGAAAGGAATGACAACTATCAAACTCGACATAAGCAAAGCTTATAATCAAGTAGAATGGAAGTTTCTTGAGGAAGTTATGATTAAATTAGGATTTGATTCTATATGGGTATCTTTAATAATTGATTGCGTTTCATCAGCTATTTTCTCAGTAATTATCAATGTGGAACCTAAGGGTAAATAATACCTTATAGAGAGATTCGTGAAGGAGACTCTCTATCCCCTTATCTTTTTTTTAGGGGGTAACTAAAGAATTTTCTTATCTTTTGTAAAACACTTTTATAAATGGATCTTTATTAAGATTTCGTTTCGCAGAATCATGTCTATCTCCCATTCACTATTTGCCAATGATAGCTTAATTATTTGCAATGCTTCTGAAGAGGAAATGATCAACCCAAAGAATGTTCTTATTTGTTTCGAAAAGGCACCAAAATAAAGTATCGATTTCAACAAGTCTTCAATATTTTTTTCTCAACTAATATAAACAAAGATCGAGCCAACTTATTGAGCAGTTTGTTGGGGATTACTCATGTTGAAGACTTGGGCCATTATTTGGATCTTCCATCACATTTCTCAAGGAATAAATTCACAGATTTTAGATTCATTCGATAACATATCTACAAAGTTATTCAAGGATGGAAGAGACCTTTATCAAAAATTATAAAAAGTCTCGGTCAGACATTATTGACATTTGTCATGAGTCTTTTCAAACTTCCAAAGAGTTTCTGCACTGATATTACTAGATCTTTTTCTAGATCTTGGTGGGATTCAGATCGTGATAAAAGGAAGATTCATTGGATGAACTGGAAGAAGGTGTGTTGGCCAAAAAGCCCTTGGTGGCCTTAATTTCAGGGATTTGGAAGGGTTTAACAAAGCTCTAATCGTTAAACAAGTTCGAAGAATACTGAAAAATCCTAATGCTCTTACCTCCACTGTCCTTAAATACATCTACTATAAACAAAGCTCAATCATGGAAGCAGAACTTGGTCCAAACCCCTCATTCTTATGGAGAAGCGTGTTATGGAGTAGGAGCTTGCTATCCAAAGAGAATCGTTTTATAATTGGTAATGGCCTTTCAACTTATATGTTTACAAATTCTTAGTTAACAAGACCCATTTCATTCAAACCTATATGTTTCAACTCTTTCACAACCAATCTACTGGTAGCATATTTCCTACTACCTAAGGGAGGATGGAATAGGAATCTCGTAAATGATTTATTAAATGAATAGGATGTTGAATGTATCAAAAAAATCTCTACCAACAAAATGATTCCTGATATACTCATATGGCATTATGATAAATCTGGTTCCTATACAATCAATAGTGGATATAGACCTTTTATGAGATCTTTTACTGAAGATGGATGCTCCAGTACCAATAATGTCAAACGTGTGGAAGAATATTTGGAAATTGAGAATCCCTTCAAAAATAAAACACTTTATATGGAGATCTCTAAATAATATCCTCCCTACCAGATATATGTTAAGGACAAAAGGTTAAGGTGTAATACCTCACCGCCCTCTATGTATCGAGGAAGTTGAAAATGTAGATCATCGTTTATTTTGTCGTCCTAGAGCTGAAGAGATTCGGTATTGCTTAACGATTTGTCCTTTCATTTTCAACGATTATAATCAAAGCTTCATGGACAGATGGTTTAAATTGAACAAATCATATCACCGGGAATAACTTAAATTATTTGCAGTAGCTAGTTGGGGAATTTGGTCCGATCGCAACAAAGTTATTCATGGATTTATTGGGGTTAATGCCCTAAATCTCATAGGATCTTGTAGTTTGTAATTATATTGTACAAACATTTTATTATTCTATAAAATATGAGATGTTTTATTTGACATTTAGTAGCATTAAACCCATAAACCAATAAACTAACATCCAAGGTTATTATTTGTAGCTTAAACATGTATGTAGAGATATATAGGTGGATTGTGTTTAAGTGATAACCTAAATTATCTTTAGTAGATGGATAAGGCTGGATACCTTATCCTGGTGACACTACAAATACGACCCGCCTTGTAGATGTTACAATTACTGTAAAGTGCTATAAATGATCTGATCCTGATTATTCACGTGGGGACATGTGAGCGAAGATATTTTATATAGAGAAGTTTGTATAAGATAAGAACGGTCTACGAAATGAATAGTCTCATTATATGACGTCATTCATAATTAAGACTTACATTTCACTAAGATGACCATAAGTGACATGACCTAAATCTCGAGTGAGTTGTGAACTCCGGCCTATGAAGGCGATCATTCGATTTGTATGGATGAGAGTGGCCAAATCACTGACTCGATAAGCCTACCATTTCGGGGATTTGTTTGATTGGGGAGCTGACATCACAACTACACAAGGCGGAGTTCATTCCTCCCCCAACGTCGGTGTAAGTAGATAAATTGGCCCTTTAAGAACTGATTTTGGGGTTTGAACAATGTGGCGCCACACCCTTTCCTAGCTCGAGAGGGGTTTGGTCATAGTTGACTATAACTTATTGCTCATTAAAGAGACTGATGGTACTTAAGGAGTTAGATGTAATTACACGGGCAAAACAACAATTTTGGCCTAGCTGTACTTACGAGTAAGGTCATCACACTGTTGATTGATTGAATCCAATGGACAAAGAAATATATCTATAGTGTGAAAAGTGCAGCTGTCGGTCTTTAGTGGAGTGTCTGACAGTTAATGGATGTTGAATAATTTAATTAAACTCCTTTAATTAAAATTATTCATATATTATTGAAGCTTCAAGGTGTTGAATAATTAATTAAACTGAATAATTTAATTAAAGGAGTTTAATTAATTATTCAAATATTATTGGAGCTTCAAGCTACAAGTTCATGAGGTTCCCTCTATACCTCAACAATGATTAAATGATAATCAATTTTTTGATTAATTTAAATTGTTCAAATTATTTGAGGGAATTAATTATATATGATATAATTAATATAATGTATTTGATACATTAAAATATAAAGTTTATTTGAGAGGATATAAATATTTGAATATGATTCAAATATTAATTATATGAATTTGATTCATATAATTAAATTTAATATAAATGTGATTTATGTTAAATACCATTGACGAGAGAAGTAAAACTACATGTTATATTGCATGTGATACAATATTAAACCATATGTTTTATGTTTTATGTCATGTAACCTATAGTTTTATATATATATATATATATAGTCTTATTTAAATTAAAATTAATTAAAATTTTATTTTAATTTTAGTTTTTTGGAATTAATGGGAGGGAAATTTTCCCTCCCCTAATCTCTTTCAACTCACTACGTGATTGTGGGTAGGTGATTTTTTTTCTACATTGAGATTTTTACAAAAGATTGTGGCATCTCTTTGTATTCTCTCTTGAACACACGATAAATTTTTTTGGGTCTCTTCTCCCACAAACAATACAAGGTGTTCTGATTGGTGGTGGCCAATTAGGGTTTTGAGTACGTTACAATTCGTGACATTTTGGATAAGAGGATACATGAAGAAGATTAGATCTTCAACGGTTAATTCTTTTATTAATCTCCTTATCTCGATTCTTATTGGCATGCTGTAATTTTGATTTAATGCATACTTTTTTTTTTATTATTCTACAAAAATTGGGATTTGGGACCGATCCCCGCTTCCACACTGAACCTTCATCGGTTCCTTCAGGATTCTTCATTGCTGATTCTTCCATTCGAGCATCTTGGGTTCATAATTATGTTTTATACTTTTTAAAATATAGAGACTCCCCAAATTCATCTTCTACTATGAAGCACTTCAGAAACCTTCATCAAAATCAGATATGGTTAAAGCCTCCGTGAATATCATAAAAATCAACGTAGATGCTGCTCGGAGAAATAATTCTTCCCTTACGGTTTTGGGCATGATCTTCAGAGACTCCAACGGAAGTCTAAGAGCATTAGCTCTTAATTGTTTGGACTTTGGATCCTCCAATGATAGAACTAAAAGCTATTTTTGAAGAACTAAGAGTAGTTGGACGGTTGGGTCCCTCAGATTTAATCCTAGAATATGGTTATTTAGAGGCTATAAATTTGATAAATGACAAAACAAAATCCCAAAATGAAGTTCAATGTTTGACTGAAGAGATTTCTTACTTAGCTAATAATTTTAATGTAATTTCTTATTAAGAAAAAAAATTAATTCTTGTTGCTCATGATGCAGAAAGGAAAGTTAGATGTTATAAAATCTTCGGTGTGATAAATTTTCCAATTAGGTCTTTCCCCTTATAAGCAAGGACATTGACTATTACTTCATAAAACAAAACAAAACTTGTTTTAAATAAAAAAATTATTTTAAACAAACTCACCCATTTGAAAACCTTATCAAATTATAATCTAAAAAATGGGTCAAATTTAATTAAAGATAAATTAGATAAATTTCAATGAAATTTGATTCAATTCGAAATAAAACTTGGGCATAGTCAAGTTTTTATTCATAACAAAAGTCTATCCCAAAATTCTATTTCAAATCATATATAATCTAACATTTACCTTAGAGGAAAATTAGACCTATCCAAACTATATTTTAGACGTATTTTTTCAAATGTAAAATTAAAATTTCAAATCATCCAAAGACTGATCTCAAATAACAAATATATATGTTATAACAATTCGAAATCAAATTTGTTTTCAATGGCAGAACTTCTAAAATGTTGGGTTTTATGTTCTACAACTTGTGGTTTGTAAACAATAAAACTTATTATGAAAATTCAATAAGTTGTTATTGAATATATGAATTGTTTATTTCGTTTTATAAATAAATCCAATAAATTAAAAGATCCATGACTACTACATGAGTACTTGAACTTTATGTGGAGACATAAAAGTAGATCATGTTTGAGTAAATAATCAAAATGGTTATGGTATATGAATAAGGTTGAGTGCCTTATTTTAGTAAAACTATTGGATGCGGCTCACTATGTAGTTGTTACAAAGAGTTGTAAAGTGCTATAGATGATGTGATCCTAATTTGTACATGTTATAACATGAGGAGTGGGGGCGTCCTGTACAATGAGTTTGTACAAGATCAGACCACGAAATTAGTCACTCTTACTTTATAATGTTGTTTACTGTTTAAGACTGACTATTTCAAAGTGAAGACCTAAAGAACTTGACCTTAATCCTAAGCTAATTATGAACTCCCGTTTATTTAGGATTATCCTTAGATTTGCATAGGTGAGGGTTGGCTCAACGACGCCGGCTCAATAACCTCCATTTTAGGGGTAAGACCAGGTAGATAGCTGGGAACATAGGGTGCAAGATGGAATTCACTCCTACCCACTTTCAGGGATATTAGAGAGGTTGTTCCTTTAAATGCTGACTTCGGGTCTTAAACAAGGGGCCCCACCCTCTCATTGGCCCGAGAGGGACCCAATTTGTTGATTGGATCACATACTAATTTTCATTAGAGGATCAATGGGACTTAAAGAACAAGAGATAATCTCGGGGGTAAAACAGCCATTTGACCCATGCATTATTATAAACAACTTGTGAAAGGTTTAACTTACTAATCATGGTTATATCGAATGAACATAATATATCTACAGCGAGTGAAGTGCAAGTCACACCCCACCCCGGACCCGCACCCCCATTGCTTTTGAGGTAGCATCTCGAGTCCCCACCGGTTGCTTGTGCGGTCTGCCACGAGGCATGGTTCCTATAATAAACCACACATTTAGACATATTATACTACCACTATGCCTTTCTCTAGTTTACCCTTTCCCAAAACCTTATGCTCTGATATCAAGTAGTCACACCCCGCCCTGGACCCGCACCTCCGAGCCCGAGGAGAGGCATGATATTAATTAAAGCTACCACTTATTGATATTATCTTACTAGTTTCCTTTTATAACCTTATTTACATACAACAGCGGAAATGTCTTATTTAAAACTAGTTTACACATTCAAGTTACATTTACACGGGAGACACTACCCCGATTACCCATCCCATTTAATACTACTTCTAAACTTGTGGCAGACCTTGACCAACACCGCAACCTGGACTCGTCAGCTACTTGCAAGAGAAACATAGAAACAAACCATGAGTTTTACAAAGCTCAGTGAATGGTATCACAAATACAAGTCTTTAATAGATCACAAGCATTATCAGAGGTTCCCATGCAAACCTCCACCATACCATGAAGCTTTTCACAAACCTACCTACATACACGGTAGATAGTTAATATTCATATCTAAAAATATCAACCTATGTGCACATAGTTCTCCCCTTTCAGGGGCTCAAAAGCTAGGCCCGTCGGCCCTCTGACCATCACATTCAAGGTTTTTCCATCCCACAGGCTCAGGAACTAGACTCCTCGGTCCCTTGACCATCATGTAAAGATTTATTTTGGGCTCAGGCTCTAGGTCCACAAACCCCCTGATCATCTCAACGTCATACACATCTCATAGCATAAACTATAGCATATCAATTCAAAATATGCTTAAAAGAGCAAAAGAAGAAACCACTCACAGTGACCTGTCGAGATCTTTCTTCCCAGTTCACCCAGTTTCACTTGTTCCTTCGTTGGACCCTATTTCAGGTTAACTTTAAGCTTAGATTACTCACTCTTTGGGGCATTATCTCAAGACATTCCCTTCTTCAAAAATGTGTGAAAATGTCTTATAATACCTTAAAGTTTCGCCTTGAAATTCCTTGGCGAAAGTTTCGAATCTCAAGTTTATTCTTCCTGGCCCGATTGTTTCCTCACTGGTGAGCACCTCTCGGTTTTCCTTGAATTTGACAACCTTAGAGTTAGAATTTTATCAAGGCAGCCCTTACACTGAATCTACATTTAATTTAGAAACTTTTGGTTCAAAAATCACCTGATTTGCACGAGTAGTTTGGAAAAGCTTCTTGTTTGAAGTTAGCCTATGCGTATGCCTGTACAACCCTGTTCCCTTCGACACCTTTGCTTGTACCTCTGCCTGAACAATGCCTTCCTTCCTTCGAATATCTCTTATTCTTTCCTTTCTTTGTGATTTTTATGTACTTAATTGATTTGTGGGTTGAAGTGAGGCGTTCTGCCCCTTTTATAGGCGTTTAACCCTTCTCCTTTGCCCGACACCTCTTCCATTGATCATATCCAGGTGTTTTCCTCATCTTCTGCCAATGCCCAGAACCTTCCACCTCCTCTTTGATGTGTCTCTTCCCCACATTATCAACGCAATCTTACATCATCGCAAACCAAGGTGTCTTCTTCTTCCTTTAGCCAACACATAACCCTCACAATTGCATGTCTTCTCGTGCCTCCACCTTATTTACTTAAGGTTTAAGATTCCTCCCCAACTAGCCACATGTCCGGATGACGTCCTTGAATGCGTCCATCCCATCTTATATGCATTCATCCAACTTCACATGCGTTCTTTTGACCTTACCTGGTACATCCCATTGACGTAACTTGGTCGCATATACTAGATGTTTGCAAGGCTCTTCCTTGGCCGCATGCCCTCTACCGCATGGCTTACTTCTGCCCTATGCGCTCAACGCATACTATTTGCTCAAGCCTTGTCCTATGCATCCACATGCCTCGGATGTCCACATCACATAACACATCACCAACGCATAACATCCTTTGGGTCGAATCTCAACTCAACACCGCTCACCATCGCCTAGGCTCTTGCTAACGCATCCCTGATGACCAACGCAACCAACCTCATAAACTCTATTGCTGCAAGCCTTAGCAATGCAAGGACAATACGTCCACCATAGCTTGTCTCATCGCCTAGCTCATCCTTTAGCAAGGCCGCCGCATAGCAACATCGCATAGTATTGTCACATCCATCGCATAGCATCGTCACGTCCATCGTGTAGCATCGCCGCATACCTTCGCATAGCATCGCCGCATACCTTCACGTAGCATCACTGCATACCCTCACATAACATCACCGCATCCATCGTCTAGCATCATCGCATACACGATCAATGTGTGCGCATACCATTGCCGTATACTCGGTTAATGCATGCACGTACCATCGCCGCATACTCGGTCAATGCGTGCGCGTGTCTCCAGCACCTTGTGCCTATGTCTGCACAACCTGGAGCTATCGCAAGTTCTACTAACCTCTTAAACATAGGTTGTTGCATGTTTGTCCCCACATAGCCTTTCCTCTCGGCCATACTTCAGCCTCTTTCAATGCCCAAATACCTCTCAAATATTTGTGGCCAGCGCATGGCACAACACCAACACCTAGCATATGGCCAACGCATAGTTCTGTTTTGATTGATACCTAATCAAATTTTTACTAGTTAAAGCTTATTTCAACGCTATTTAACAAATCCTATTTAAACACATAGAATTTTCATACCCTTTGACATAGGATTCAACTTGTACTTAGTTAATCCCTTTTATTTCCGGTTTTAAGTAGAAAAATGAAAGTCCGGGTTTCACAATGCAACTCTGAGCTTTAGTGGAATGACCCAGTAGTTAACGAATGGGGGTTAATTCAGCGTAAAGAGTTTAGTCAATTAATCTCGGATCATTGGAGCCCATGATCTGTAGGTCCACGAGATCCCTTTACTAGCTCATAAATGGATTAGCCTTAGAGTAGCGTGATAAATTAATTTGAAATGTTCAAATTAGAATTAAGAGCATTAGTAATTATAAGTGATATAATTACGCATTTAATTTTAGAATTAAATGGAATTAGAGAATCAATTAATATTTAAATATAATTTAAATATTAAATTCATGAATAAAGATTCATGGTGGAGGAATTTGTGTTAAATTAATTTAATATCTGATATTAAATTAATTAGAATCAATTAAATTGTTTAATTAATTATTTATTATTAATTTTATTATAAAATTAATTATTGAATTAATTTTCTAAAATTAATAAAGATTTCAATTTTGAAAAAAAAATTGATTTTGGAAATCAATTTGTACATTCAAAAATTGAAAAGGATTGAAAATGGAAAATCCCAAAAGTGGGATACCTCCACTTTCTATCCTAGTAACTCACACAATTTCCACTCCTTTCTTGATTCAATCTTCCAAGCATGAGGTGCATTTCAAGCAGCAATCCTCTTTGCATGATGGTCTTATAATAAATGAAGAAGATTGGGCTGAGAATCAGGTATGCAACTGATGCATTTGTTGAGTTTTTGCTTAAAAACTTGAGATTGAAGAAGGTTTTCTTTCATGGTGCAACAATGACTTCTTCTCCGAATTCCATTTATTCAAGCTTATTTTGAGTCCCACAACTCAATCTAAGGCACCAAGAGAATAGTAGGGAAGGGTGTGAGGTGGTTCATGATGACAGAAAATTAGATGTCAATTACTCGACAACTAAAATTCCGTCGACGCAATATGCGATGCATGTTCTTAACGTATGCGTTGATTGTCATGCGTCGATGGTCATGCGTTGGAATGACTTTGCGATAACAAATGTATGCGATGACCATGCGTCCTGTCACAAGTTTTCTTTCGCTCGCGCCAAGTATAATGCGAATGCAAGTTTCTCGGGTGATCCGAGGTCGAACTCAGGAACTTGTAGCTGGATGTATGCGGTAATGTGCATGCGGCGATTTGAATAAAAGAATGATGGGGAGATTTCTAAGCTAACTCTACTCCTACTCCTAACTAACAAACAATGCAATGAGAATATGAAAGAGAGGTAAAGACACAACAGTTATTGACATGAAGTAAATGGATGGAAAAATAGATAAAATGTGGAGATGTCTTCATTGCCACACATACTTGAGCCTAACTCTAGGACGTATGCAGTGTATCTACGATATTGCTGGGAAGCCTATGCCTGCCTAAACCTCCATAACCCGCTCACGTGCTCTCGCCGCAAGCGTGATAGTCGCATACCACCGTATCCTACTTCCTAGACGCATGCAATATCTTATCCGTAGGGTGCCTACGCTGTGTGAAAGCAAACGAAGCTTATCTTTAAGTTCCTTATTCTTGCCTATGCGTTCCAATCTGCTCTCTTGAGTCTTAGATTTGGGTTTTAGACTAGTCTCTCAAGTTTGCCTAAATGATGAATGATGTGCTCATAAGACAAGGTAACCGCATGAACTTTGCTGACATAAGATTATTCCGCATGAATGATGCGATGGAGAGTTTCTCCGCATGCGGTCGTCTATGCGGTGGTTCGACTTTCGCGTTTGTGTCCACTTCCTGCGTTAGCTACAAAAATAGGAATGCATAATAACGTATAATAATGGGTTAGCCGAGATTCATCATGCTGAATGACGTAAGCTCATATTCTCATGAATTTCTAACATAATTGCCGCATATTCTGCTTAACAGCCCTCATAATTCTAAATAAAAGGCCTAAGATGACATGCATTTCTGCATGTCATCAGTTCACAAGTTGATTTGGAGAAGATTTGCATCTGGAATCGAGATTCAAGTGATTCTACAAAGGCATGTCATCTCTCTTATTAGTTTATGAGCATGCTTAATTTAAAGCAAAAAATTAATGAATTAGAATGCTTATTGATCCATTGTACTTCCGCTGCGCATTCTCTGACTCTAACAGTTGGTATCAGAGCATTATTTAAGCATTCAATTTGGTTTAATTTTGGCTTGATGGGTGTTTTGATGAGTTATATGAAAATGGTGTATTGATATGGTTTTCTAAGATTTGACATTTATTTTCTCTTTGATTCCTTTGTTAAATTTGTAATTGGCTATTGATTGATGTAAATGTGTGCTCAAGAGTCTATAATTTATTTAGAGTCATTAAAGTTGAAATTAATTTGTAATTGAAGAAATTATCATATTCGAGTGAGGATCAAGTTTCATCAAGGAGCAAGGAGCGAGTTTTCAACTAACCAGCAGCGAGCATCGAGTTTGAACCAGTTTTGACCGAGCGATCGAGTTTGACCAAGTGAGGACGAACGGGTTTTGACTGGTTCGACCGATTTTCTTTTTGTCTGGTTCGGTTCGGCCTCCAATGGGTTTTGGCTAGTCCAGTTCAGTTAATTCTGGTCCGGTTCAAGCTGTTCGGGTCCACTTTGGGGCGGTCCGAAAGCGTTTTGGAGCCATTTCTTGCTATTTTTGTAATAATTTGGCCTTTGTTTGCTTGAAAATGCCAAAACTAAAACCATATCAGTATGTGTTTGATTATTTATACATGTGGTGTATGTTATAATTAAATAAATCTTGTATGTGCATATAGTATGCCATGTAGATTTAAAATCCTACCATAGGAAGCATATTACATGCATTGAAAGTATGTTATAAAGTGTTATAATATATAGTATGCATGTTTAGGGTTTCTTTTATTTAATATAAGTGTTATATTAAATATCGAATGCCTTTGATGAATGTTGTGGATGCCTTTGATGAATGTTGTGGATGTTTAGCATGTCTAAAATTTTGTAAGTTGTTATAAAATTGGGTTAGATATTTAAAATCCATAACAAAGAACAGTTGCATGCTCACGTAGGTTAATAACTTGTTTTAATAGTTAAAATAGGTCGTTAAACTTGTAAAACTAGGGTTACAAACTCAATCGGTATATAATCCTATATAAGGCTGAGAGTATTTAAGTTGATGGTCTATAGAACACCTCCTACCTGGGGATTATGGCCGAATAATTGAGGGTTGTTAACCAATTTTATGAGCAATACGTAGGCGGTGTGAGGTTATAAAACTGGTTTATCACCTAGACATTGTAGGTTAAATCCAAATATAGACATTATACTTGGATAAACACCTAGACTTAGGAAGTTTAATTAGTCGGAACAAGCCTAAGGAAATATATACCTCGTTTAACGTTAGAACGCTTCAGTGGGAGTTTAATAACATATATGATATGCTATTAGAACACTTCAGTAAAAATAAATAACGTATATGATATATTAGAACACTTTAATGGGAGATTAATAAACATACATGATATGATTATTTTTTGTTCTCACGTCTCTAAGAGTTCACGATCGAAATTCACGTTTCACTTTATGTCACCCTAGGAGTGACCTCCATTCGGAAAGTGTTTACATGAATCAAGATTTTGATGAATAGGGGAAGTTGTTCACCATAAAATCAAATGTGATGTTTTGATTTTAATTTTCACGTTATCAAGATGTTCACACCGAGAGGTTCATGCGGCACTTCGTGTTACCCTGGGAATGACGTCCATTCGGAAAGTGCTTGCATGAATTAATCAAGGTGAATAAGGGGAAGTTGTTCAATGGAAAATCAAATATATGATATATTGATTTCAATTCTCACGTCGCTAAATAATTCCTATTGTGAGATTCATGCAGCACTTCGTGTCACCTGGGAGTGACCTCCATTCGGAAAGTGTTCTTCATGAGATCAAGATCAAAGTGAATGGGGGAAGTATTTCATAGTGAGTGGGTGAAGGATATGTGTAAACATATCCTGCGGTCTCTTCTATTGGTTTGGACCGTAACATTCCTATATTGCACCTACTTGTCGTCTTTAAGCTAGCCTTGCTAGTCATTTAATGACGGCTATCCCTTCAAAGGGTTTTAACATAGGATTCAGAACAACTTAAACTCCAGATATTGATAGGATTTCTAAAGTCATTTTCAACCTTTTACTTTCTGACTTCGAGAGCATCGTTGAGGCGACTTCCGAGGTCTGAAAAACAAAGGTTACACTAATAGAATTGCTAAAGAGTTAGTAATTTCTGACAAAAAAAAAAGTAGTTAAATGACTATCGGAATATGAGTTATTCTGAGGATAGTAGTCAAGAATGTCTTGCTATAATGTCATTGCAAAAATAATCTTGGGTATATTATTACTTTGCTCAAACTTGATTGGGTTGAAAAAGCAATTCACTGATAAAATTTATTTATATTTTTCAGAATGACGAGTTCATTAGTATAATTGTTGGCATCTGATAAACTGATTGGGGATAATTATGTCACTTGGAAAACAAACCTGAAATCTATATTGGTGATAAATGATCTACGGGTCGTTTTAACAGAGGAGTGTTCTCCCATTCCTGGCTTAAATGCAAACCGAACAGTTTGGGATGCATATGACAGATGGATTAGGGCAAATGACAAATCTCGTGCCTATATCCTTGCCAGCATATCTGATGTCTTGGCAAAGAAACACGAGAGTATAGATACTGCCAAAGAGATTATGGAATCTCTCTGTGGGATGTTTGGACAACTATCCTTCTCCCTAAGGCATGATGCTATTAAATACGTTTACAACAACCGTATGAAAGAAGGGCCTCTATTAGAGAACATGTCCTAGACATGATGATCCGTTTCAATGTGGCAAATGTAAATGGGGTTGTCGTTGACGAGAGGAGTCAAGTTGGTTTTATTATAGAATTTCTTCCGAAGAGTTTTCTGCGGTTCTGCACGAATGCGCTTATAAATAAAATAGAATATAACTTGACTACTCTTCTAAATGAGCTACAGACTTACTAGACTATGATGAGAGCAAAAGGTCTGAAACCAAAGTAAATGTTACTACCGCTGAGAAGAGAGGTACATCCTCCAAAAAGCATGATATTGCTTCTTCTTCACAGACTAAGAGTATTCTTGTTAAGAAGAACAAGGGGAAAAGGAAGAAAAAACCCGCTGGTAGAAGAGGCAAGGCTAACGCTGCAGATAAAGAAAAATGTTTCCATTGCAATGAAGAAGGGCACTGGAAGAGAAACTGGCCTCAGTACCTTGCTGAGAAGAGAGCAAAGAAAGCAAAACAAACAACTTAATTCCTGAAGATTGCTTGCTGTCCTCAAGATGACCAGTGGGAGATGTTGCTATTTGAATATGGTCTTATTTACTTTTGTTATTGTAATAAGAGTTAGTTTATCTTGTTGTAAAAGAACAAATTGTATATATTTTTGTAAATGAAATGTTCATTAACGAAAGTTATGTTTGTTCTATTGCAAATAAGCATCTGTTAGGGCCAACCTAGTTAAAAGCCATTTGCAAATATTTAGATATTTAAAACGATAAGAAATCAATAACGACAAGTAGTTATTTAACCTAAGTGATAAGTTTAGGCACTACAACAATTTTGGGCTTCGATGTCGGTTGAAAATAGTATTCTCAGATGTATAATGTTGGTTAAAAAAAAAAGATCATTAATGTCGGTTTTAAACCAACATTAAAGGCCTCCCATTGTTTTATTTATTTTTAATTTTATCAAAATTTCATTTCCCTCGCTCGCACCGCTCTCACTTTACCAAAATTGAAAACCCTCAACCAGCTCTTACCCAAACAAACTCTCTCTTCTCTCAAGTAGATGCTCGGTCGTTGCCTTCAAGTGAGGTTGTCGTCACCTGTGCTCTGAGCTTGGGTGAGGTTGCGTTGGTTGTCCGACTTCAAGTGGGGTTGCGTTGGTTGTCCGACTTCAGGTAGGGTTGCATTGGTTGTCCAGCTGGTCGCATGGGTTGGGTGTTTTCCAGCTGGTCGCGTGGGTTTTGGTTCTGGAGTTAGGTGTTCTCCGGTGGGTTTCTTTCGGGGGGTTGAGTGTTCTTCGACTGGTCGATCTCGTGGGTTTTGGTTATGCAGTTGGGTGTTCTCCGGTGGGTTTCGTGGGATTTGTCCGGTGGGTTTCTTTCGGTGGTTTCGGTCGTAGAGGTGGGTTACTGACGTCATGGTCAGCTCGTCATTTGTCAGATCTGCCGTCTCAACTCTATTCGCAAAGATCCGATGCTCGTCGGCATTCCAATCTTCATGCTCCGGTTCGGATCTCTTCAAGTTTGTAGGTTGTTTAAGTGATTTTTCTTGGAAAAGTATAATTTTATTTTCATATGAATTTTCAATTTAGTAATTTAAAGTAATTTAATTCATTTTATTTTTATTTTAATGATTAAGCTTATTGAAATTTAGAAATGTTGGAATTAAATTAGTTGAAGAATATATACTTGGTTGGTAGTCTTGAAATTTTTTGATTATTGATTGGTGTGGTTCAAGTGTTACTTAGGAGTTATTTGAAATGCTTTTGGTTATGTTTGAGAGAAAAGGTGGTGAAGAAAACCGAATATAATGGTGTTGTGTAGTGGAGAGCTTGTTAATAATATTTGGAGAATAAAGAAACATAAGGTACATGAATAAAAACAAAAATGGCAATATTTAATGGGCTAAATTAATTTTATATTTTGTTCCAATGATTAAGCTTCTTTAAATTTGTTGATGTTGCATATTTTACAATCATATTTTACAATCACAATTTTATGCTTTTAAATTTTTCTTGTTATTGTTTTTCTTTTTGGTAGATTAAGTTGCATATTTTACAATCATGGATAAGTCATAGATGAAAATGAATAGAATGTCAGCTGAGAATGGTTTAGGGATTGAGATGTTTATTAAAAATGGTCTACAACATTCAAATATACCGAATGTCATGAGTTGTCCATGTTTAAAGTGTGTGAATGCAAAGACTCTAAATGTGAACAAAATAAGAGATCACTTATTTTTTAATGGTATAGATCAAAGTTATCAGACATGGATTTTTCACGGTGAATCATTACCGATTAAGAGAAACAATGAAAATGTGTCTACTAGTGAAAGAGACGAAGTTGATGAGGATGATGTTGATGTTGATGACACAGTTGGAATGTTTGAGGCTGCATACAATAACTATTTTAGTGAAAAATCTGATAATTTTGAAGAACTATTAGATGATGCGAAGAAACCATTGTACTCAAATTGTAAAACTTTTTCCAAAATATCTACATTGGTAAAGTTATATAATTTGAAAGCTAAATTTAGATGGAGCGATAAGAGTTCCACTGAGTTGTTGAAATTAATTCATGACATATTACCTAGTCCTAATGAAATTCCAACTTCTGCTTATGAAGCAAAAAAGATGTTGGGTACTCTTGGAATGAAGTACGAGAAGATTCATGCATGTAGAAATGATTGTTGCTTGTTTAGAAAAGAACTCTCTAATGCAAATGTATATCCCATTTGTGGTACGTCAAGATGGAAGCTTCAAAAAAATTTAAAGGAAAGGGCTAAGAATATCCCAGCAAAAGTCATATGGTATTTCCCCCAATTCCAAGATTTGAAAGAATATTTCGAAGTAAAGAAACAACAAGTTTACTGACGTGGCATGCTAAAAAAAAAAGAAACAAATGGTTTATTAAAACATCCCAAAGATGCCCTATCGTGGAAAAAAACTAGACAATGTGTG
Source organism: Benincasa hispida (assembly GCF_027475165.1). Lineage (NCBI taxonomy): Eukaryota > Viridiplantae > Streptophyta > Magnoliopsida > Cucurbitales > Cucurbitaceae > Benincasa > Benincasa hispida. The sequence goes on from NC_143485.1 coordinate 16,113,812, forward strand.
GCCAGAGTTTAGGTCAGAACCTAGAAATCTTCGTCTTGCTCTTTCGACAGATGGGTAAATCCACATGGAGATCTTAGTAGTAGATATAATTGTTGGCCAGTGATGTTAGTGATGTACAATCTACCTCCATGGTTGTGCATGAAGCGAAAATTTTTTATGTTGACTACATTAATATCTGGTCCTAAACAACCAAGAAATGACATAGATGTTTATTTAGCTCCGTTAGTAGATGACTTAAAAAAACTTTGGAAAGATGGGGTAGAATATTACGATGCATATGAAGAACAACATTTCATGCTTAAAGCTATTTTATTATGGACCATTAATGATTTTTTTGCGTATGGTAACTTGTGTGGTTGTACGGTTAAAGGATATCATGCATGTCCAATTTGTTGAGAGAATACTTCATCCACTTATTTACCAAAAGGGAAGAAGATGGCATATCTCGGGCATCGCAAGTTTCTACCCCGCCATCATCCATATAGGAAACAAGAAAAGCTTTTAATGGCGCACAAGAATTAGAATTTGCTTCAGAACTATTGAGTAGGGAAGAAATTCTTGCAGAAACAAGTAAGTATCAATATTCATTTGTTAAGAAAACTATCAAGGAAAAGAACAGTGGAGATAACTCTTCAACTTATTGGAAGAAAAAATCTATTCTTTTCGAGTTAGAATACTGGAAGTATCTTGACGTGTGACATTGTTTAGACGTGATGCACATTGAAAAGAATGTATGTGCAAATCTTATTGGCATATTGCTTGATATTCCTAGTAAAACGAATGATGGAATAAAAACTCGATTAGATTTGGTGGAGCTGAACATTAGATCAGAGTTAGCCCCTCAAGTAGGAGAGAAAAAAGTCTTTTTACCTCCCGCATGTTATACATGAACACGAGCTGAGAAATTGAGCTTTTGTAAGGTACTATCAGAAATTAAAGTACTTGAAGGCTATTCATCGAACATTCAAAGTTTAGTGTCACTCACAGATTTGAAACTTTACGGACTTAAGTCGCAAGACCATCACGTTCTTATGCAACAATTATTACTGGTAGCTATTCGTGATATTTTACCCAAACATGTAAGACTTGCAATTACTCGCCTATGCTTCTTATTTAATGCTATATGTTGCAAGGCGATCAATTCATCTCAGTTAAAGGGTATGCAAGAGGATATTGTTGTCACTCTATGCCTCTCAGAGAAGTATTTTCCACCATCATTCTTCACAATAATGGTACACCTTGTAGTGCATCTCGTAAGAGAAGTTGAGTTTTGTGGACTTGTTTATTTAAGGTGGATGTATCCTTTTGAACGATACATGAAAGTGTTGAAAAGTTATGTACGAAATAGAAATCGACCAGAATGATGTGTTGGAGAAAATTATATTGTCAAAGAGACTATAGAGTTTTGTTCTGAATTCATATCTGGTGTCAATTCTATTGAGCTAAACTCATCAACAAAGAAAGCGAACTCAAACATTGATAGAGCATTGTTAACTGCTTATTTTACCAGACTGAGTAAGGATGAGTTAGATCAAGCTCAACTTTATGTCATTCAAAATGTAAATGATGTGCTTCCTTACGTCGAGTATGTAGATCTCTATCTTATTCTCGTTTTAGGTTACTTGATTATTCAATAATCTACTAACTTTGTCATTTATAATAGGCAGCATATGGATATTTTTTCTAATCTTAATTCTAGTAAAAATAAAAGTAGAAAGTGGCTTCAAGAAGAGCATAATCGTACATTCAGTTGGTGGTTTGTCCACACGGGTAATCTCTAGAGACCTACTATTTGATGTATAATTAAATGTTAACTACTAAAATATTATGAAATATATCGTAGATTGCACTAGCTCTCAAAGTTCCCAAAAATTCCATATCGCCTTCTTTGAGATGAATAGCTAATAAACCTTCTCCAACTGTGGCAAAATATTCTGGTTACATGGTCAATGGTTACTACTATCACACAAAGAATCGCGATGATGTTAGGAGGGTTCAAAATAGTGGCATTAGTATAACGACTACCACAATGCAAGTCTCTAGTGCTAAGGATAAAAGGTCATTATATCATATATGACCTTTTATGGTGTAATACAAGAAATATGAGAGCTTGACTATCATGGATTATCATTTATTTTATTTAAATGTAATTGGGGTTAAGAATAGAACTGGAATCAAAACAGACAAGTATGGGTTTACTATTGTGGACCTCAATCGTATTGGACATAAATCAGACCCATTTATTTTAGCCTCTCAAGCAAAACAAATGTTCTATGTAAAAGACCCCGAAAATTCTGGTTGGTCAATTGTTTTAACATCTCCACAACGAACAATTGAGGATGATTTTTATGAAGATGAAATAGGAGATATGCTACAAGAGTGTAGTTATGAAGGTATGCAAAGGATGCCCAATGTTAATACATCTATTGAGATTGATGATACAACATCCACATACATTAGAAATGATTGTGAGGGTAGATAAGTTGATAAATAATGTATTAAACATGGTATGTCATTTACTATGGTTATATGTATTTAAATATTAAGATTATATGTCATTTACTGTGAATAATTTTTTTTTTTTTTTTGTGCAGATTGACATGGAAAATTCAACAAGTAGTAGCGAGGATGATAGAAATATGATCCCACAAAAACATAGCAGAATAAGTATTCCATATGGCCCAACTACAATGTCTGAGTTGGCACAAATAAGAATATCTGGGCAACGGTTGACCATTGATTATAATGAACATGGACAACCGATTGGATTTGGAGCAAAGAAGATGCAAAGTTATATAGGAGTCAACAAATACCTATAACGTATAATTCTTGGAAAAAAGTTCCAAACCATTTAAGAGACAAACTTTTTTATTGTGTAGCGGTATGTTTTCTAAAATTTTAATTCACGTGCATAGTAGTTTATTAGTTCATTGTTTAACTACTTTTTTCATTGTGCAGATGTTGTTCTATGTGGACTCTAAGTCTAAACATTGTATACTCATGTCTACATCTAGGAAGTTTCGAACTTTCAAGATAATATTGACTCAAAAATTCTTACTTCCATTTAAGGATGAACCCTCGGTCTTGCAATTTCCTCCCCAACAATATTCTTATATAGAGCAAGATCAGTGGACATCGTTCATCAATGAACGATTGAGTAAAGAATGGGATGTAAGTCATTCACAATAAATTAAATGTCAACATTATCATTGTTCTGATAGGTAACTTCAACTAGATTTGTTGTACAGAAAATCAGTCGTCTTAAAAAAGAAAGATGTGCGAAATGTGTATATAATCATCACATTTCTCGAAAGGGTTATGTGAATCTTGCCCAAGAATTAGTGAGCTTTTCGACTTAAATTAAATCTTTTATTCTAATATGTTTATGCTAATTAAATATGTATGTTCATGTAGAACCTATCAAATGATCCTTCTTATCGGGCGACTTTATGGAAAGAAGCAAGAAAAGGAAAAAATAATGAATACTTTGATGAAGCTCCTCGAGAATGTGCCAATCAAATTGTAAGTTTATATTGTGCAAAGTTTAAGATGACATATATATAATGTTTGGAACTTGTGATGATATAGATATTATGTGAAAATTGTAATATGTTTTACAAGATAAATTGGCCGAAGTCTATAAAGGTGAAGATGTTCTAACCAAAGCATTGGATATAAAGGAACATTGGGGACGTGTTAGAGGAATGAGTGATTTTGTTTTCCATTCCCAATATTTCAAATTAGTAAAACCAAAGTCCTCAATGAGCCAAGAAATTGAATGAGGCTCTCGTGAAAAAAATGTTCGACATGATAAAGTGTCAAGAGAAAGAACTCACAGCAAACAATCTCATCAGTCCAAATCATCTGTTGGAAGTGTTGCACTAAGTGTATCTGAAGAAGAAGATACTGAGAAGATGCCTAAAGAAGATTTGGAGGTAATTTATTTGTTGTGACTTTTAAATTTTAATCATATTGTACGTGCTTAACCATGCATGACATCAGTTCTTTTAAATTTGTTAAGGGGACACCATGCCACTCGGCTATAAGAACTGTAGATAATATTATTGCAGTAGCCACAACATTTAATGATGATGTGTCATGCTTAACTGCTAAAGTTCTGATTGACATTGTCATTAGAGAAGATTTGCCTATACCAATTCCTGTGAAGGATAAAATAGAATCCTTAAATCAAGCAATGGGCAACTTCGTAAAATGGCCTCGTGAACTTGTAGTTATGATTGACGAGAAAAAAATATGTCTCTTTTTTAGTATATGAGTTTGGTTATTTATTATTTTTTTCTACCTTGAATTTTTGTAACTTTGGTTATGGTAGAACCATTCGACAATTAAGAGCTTTAGCCAGTTCTCCAAATATACTGACGCCAATGGTACCATCAAACTATTGAACGGACATGCCATGCATAACATGAACGATGTAGACATGATTCGTATCACTTTGGACGAGCATATATTTGGAAGAGACAAATTTATTTATTTAGGCCGCGATGATCTGATCCAATATTGCAATATGGTTGAAATAAGCTACATGTGTATTTTGACATACATTGCGTAAGTATTACTCATCTGGATTCACTAATGTATACTTTGTTTCATGTTTAAATAATAACTTTTACTTTGTTTAGGAAAAGTTCTTAAGTTATTTTTAATTTGCATTATACACGTACTAATATTTCAAAATTGTTGCTTATTATAGTTATCTTTGGATATTGATTGTAATCAATCTACAAGAAAATTGTGTTTATGTTTTGGACTCTCTTCGAAGTAAGGTTCAAGAGGATTTTCATGGAGTTATAAATATGTAAGTGCAATTGAACTTTCTTAGCTCTTAATTGAAGTATTTATGTTTAACTAATGTTTCAAACTATTTAGTGGATTGAAAACATGGCAAGCCAAGCACGATCTCCAACACCATCGGTCTTCTCCAAAATGGAAACCTGTAAAGGTAAATTTGCATTCATTTTTTAACAATTTATGTTCACTTGAACATAAGAATAATTGTTTTCAACTTCTTTATATGCAGTGCCCCCGTCAATTAGATTCTATAGGATGCGGGTACTATGTGCAAAAATATATAAACGAAATAGTGCATAATCCTACTACTCCCATTACTAGCTTTGTACATAAATTATTTATTTTTTATATACTAGCATTAATTTAATAAATGGACGTAAACTTATGTTGAATTTATCTTCCTTTTTTTTTTCCTCTTTGTAGTTCAATACAAAAAATGCATATACCCAATGCGAGATTGACGTAATTCGAACCCAATAGGCAAGTTTTGTTGGCCGATTTGTGTAAGGATGTAATTTTTGTTATGTGTCTCAATAGAATATAAATGCTAGCTTAGAATGAATGCAAATTTATCTAATCATGATCTGTTTATTGGAAGATTTATGTATAATATTTTTGTGTTCATGGGGTATTTGGTGTTAAGTATTCATGGAATTAGTACTAATTGATATTTGTGAATGAGAGAAATGATGGCTTGGTGTAAGTATTCTACGAAAGTATGTTATTGTTATGCAAATGTTGGTGATTAGTGTGTTTATTTCATATTTTGATGAGTATATGTAATGGATTGAAAATATTGATTCTTGTTTGTGGATAAATTCATAGGTGGAAGACAAATATTGATGGCTTGATTCTTGTTTGTGGATAAGTTCATAGGTGGAAAACAAATATTGATGGCTTGCCATACAATTTTTTTTATACTTTTTAATAAAAAACAATGACGGACATTTCCTGAGCCAACACGAGACATATAATGTTGTTTTTAACTTCTTGACCAAAAAAATGAATTTGACAACGAAATTTAAAAAAAAAGCGAACAATAATTGATAAAAACGGACAGATGGGCTTCAATGTCGGTTAAGAGGGTTTCATTTGAAAAAATTCTTCAGTTACAACCGACATTAAAGGGATTTAATGTTAGTTGCAACCGACATTGAGGTCCTTTAATATCGGTCGAAAATTTCATTAAAGACCTTTAATGTTGGTTGTCAACCAACATTAAAACCCTTTAATGTCGGTTTAAAATCGACACTAAAGCCCGGAATTTTTCTAGTGAGAATAATTGAAAAGTTCAAAGTGTACAAAACTTGTTAGGTAAAATAAAACCGAAATACTTCGATTGAATTAAAGTATATAAAGTTTGATATTTCTAGGACTATTTGATAGAACATGAAATCCAGTGAAAACTTTCTATACCTAGTTGCCTTAATTGTTTTTCCAATATCATTCCAATTTTAAGGTATTTCTGAAATCCATATGAGATATGGAGAACTCACAAAAGTTGTTTTATGATATGTAAAAGTTGCTTATATAGTTCAGAAATCTGAAAAGATCGATATAAGTATTAATATCGAACCCTTAAGAGTTGGAATATTGTTCGAGTTCACCTTGTATTATTTGTTTCCATAAAAGCTTGCAATTATCAATAAAGAGTTATTGGTTGAAATTGACACTGTAAACAAAAGTTGTTTCAGATAGATTATATGCATCTTACTTAAAGAGTTGAGAATACCTCGATGTAGTGGGAGGAATGTATGACTTCCTAGCCATTATTGAGAAACAAGAGTTGTGAAAATAAAATGAATTCCCCATATAGTTTAATAAGAAGTCTATTATACACTAACATCTTTATAGCAATTCTCTTAGCTAAAGTGTATGAGAATCTCCTAGTAAGACTAGGACTACCAGGTAAATAACCTAGGGCAAATGAGAGAAAAAATCGGGTATGGGATACCAAAAGGTAAACCATGGGTATGTAATGCCTTAATTTATTTTATTTCTCTTTTAAAACTCAAAAACTCAGTCTATATTCAAATATATATGTTACTACTGGAGTTTTAGTCTAAGTGGGAGTTTGTTGGGTTTTATGTCTTAAAACTCGTGGTTTGTAAACAATAAAACTTATTCTGAAAATTCAATAAGTTGTTATTGAATATATGAATTTTTTATTTCGTTTTAGAAATAAATCCAATGAACTAAAAGATTCATGACTATTACATGAGTACTTGAACTTTATGTGGAGACATAAAGTGGATCAGGTTCGAGTAAATAGTCAAAATGGTTTATAGTATCTAAATAAGGTTGGGTGCCTTATTCTGGTAACACTATCGGATACGGCCCACTTCATAGTTGTTACAAGGAGTTGTAAAGTGCTACAGACGATGTGATCCTAATTCATACATGTTATGACATGAGGAGTGGGGGCGTCCTGTGCAATAAGTTTGTACAAGATCGGACCACGAAATTAGTCACTTTTACCTTATAACACTGTTTACTGTTTAAGACTGACTATTTCAAAGTGATGACCTAGGTAACTTGACCTTAATCTTGAGCTAACTATGAACTCTTGTTTATTCAGGATTATTCTTAGATTTGCATAGGTGAGAGTTGGTTTAATAGCGCCGGCTCAATAAACCTCTATTTCAGGGGTAAGACTGGGTAGATAGCTGGGGACATAGGTTGCAAGATGGAATTCACTCCTACTCGCTTTCAGGGATAGTAGAGAGGTTGTTCCCTTAAGTGCTGACTCCGGGTCTTGAACAAGGGGTCCCACCCTCTCATTGGCCCGAGAGGGACTTAGTTTGTTGTCTGGATCACAAACTAATTGTTCATTAGAGGATCAGTGGGACTTAAGGAACAAGAGGTAATCTCGGTGGTAAACAATCATTTGACCCAACCGTTATTACAAACAACCTGTGAAGGGTTAACTTACTAATCATGGTTATATCGAGTGAACATAATATATCTATAGTGAGGGGAGTGCAACTTTGGGCTTTAGTGGAGTGACCCAATAGTTAACGAATAAGAGTTAATTCGATGTAAAGAGTTTAGCCAATTAATCTCGGATCGTTGAAGCCCATGATCTGTAGGTCCACGAGGTCCCCCTACTAGCTCATAAAACGTGATAAGTTAATTTGAAAGGTTCAAATTATAATGAAGGGAATTAGTAATTATTTGTGATATAGTTACGCGTTTAATTTTGGAATTAAACGGAATTGGAGAATCAATTAATATTTAAATATGATTTAAATATTAAATTCATGAGTAGGAATTCATGGTGGAAGATTTTTTGTTAAATTAATTTAATAATTGATATTAAATTAATCATAATCAATAAAATTGTTTAATTAATTAATTGTTATTAATTTTATTAGAAAATTAATTATCAAATTAATTTTGTAAAATTAATAAAGACTTCAATTTTGAAAAAAAAAAAATTGATTTTGGAAATCAATTTGTAAATTCAAAAATTGAAAAAGATTGAAAATGGAAAATCCCAAAAATGGGATATCTCCACTTTCTATCCTAATAACTCACACATTCTCCACTCCTTTCTTGATTCAATCTTTCAAGTATGAGGTGCATTTCATGCAACAATCCTCTTTGCATGATGGTCTTGTAATAAATGGAGAAGATTGGCCTTGAGAATCGGGCATGCAACTGATGCATTTGTTGAGTTTTTGTTGAAAAACTTGAGGTTGAAGAAGGTCTTCTTCCATGGTGTAGTAATGACTTATTCTCCAAATTCCATAGCTTATTTTGAATCCCACAATTCAATCTAAGGCACCAAGAGAATAGTATGGAAGGCCATGAGGTGGTTCACAAGTTGATTTGAAGAAGATTTGCAACTGGAATCGAGATTCAAGTGGTTCTACAAAGGTATGTCATGAAACCCTCTTATTAGTTTATGAGCATGCTTAATTTAAAGCCAAAATTAATGAATTAGAATGCATATTGATCTGTTATACTTCCGCTGCGCGTTCTCCGACTATAACATAAAAATATTTACAAATATAATAAAATATCACAGTCTATCAAATGATAGTTGTCTATCATCAATAGACAATGACATTTTTCTATATTTATAAATATTTTGGTTAATTTTATATATTTGGAAATAACCTAATTTTTTACTATAAAAAAATGGTCTTGTAACTTTTGTATATATATAAAAGAAAAAAAAAACCAACATACAAATTCCATACCTCTAAACAACTCTCAACCTCAAACATAGATCTCATAAATACATATTAAACAACTCAAACACAAATTAATTCATAGGAACAGTTGCATATATAGCTATCAAGTTAAAATTATTTGTAGATATAACATAATGTAAAAGAATTTGTAAATATAACAAAATTTAGATTTTACGTTCGAAGTATCAGTGATAGACTATATCAATATTAGAAGTGATAGACCATAGAAAGTCAATCGACATAGATTTTATTACTAATAAATTTTAATTCGGTAAAAATATTACTATATACTTAAGAGGGCGTTTGGGACAAATAGTTGGGTTTATAACAGTTTGTGTTGGGGTGTAGATAATCTTAATTTGGATTGTAATAGTATGTGTTTGAGGTGTAAATTATTTTAGTTTGAGAAGAAAATAATAAACACTGTACCAAATAATAAGAAAATGATGAATGTAAAATAATAACAACGGATAGAAAATGACCATTTTGAAATAATGTTGAATGTAGTTAATTGAATATTAATAAATAGTATTTACTGTAGTAAGAGGTGGTTATTTTAGGATAGTCCAAACCCCAAATGCGCCGTTAGTTATTACCTTACAACCCAATGCAAACGAAAATGGCGGGCCTCAACACCTGACCTGTTATAGGCTCTATAAACCAAAAAAAGAAAATAGATGGCCCAAAATGAAGGGCAAAAATGAAAAATGGGTATCTTTTCGAAAAGCAGTGAATTTTGGTTTTCTGCTTATGTCATCACTGTGTGAAATTACCTCTTAACCCAAAATGCATGCTTATTCTATTTCTTTGTTTTGCAGCGTTCTTTTTTCTTTTTTCATTTTTTTATGAGTTTCTTCTTCTTCCATCTTATTTTTTTTTCTACGACTCTTTTTTATGCATTTCTTCTTTCCCTTTTTTCCTACTTCTATCTTTTTTCTTGCATTTCTTCTTCTTCTGTTTTTTTTCTGCATTTTTTTTTTTGCGTTTCTTTGCATCGAGCATCAAACGTAGAGTATAGAGCATTAGAGCATTGAACATCAAGTGAACTTCTGAATCGAGTATAAAGCGTAGAATATCGAGGATCGAATAGCATGTAGCTAGTATATAGCATAGAGAGTAAAACATCGAGTATCGAGTACCAAACATCAAGTAACATATAACTAATATATAGCATAGAGCATAGAGCGTAGAGTATCAAATATCGAGAATCAAGTTCAAGTATTAAGTATCAAGAAAACTTGTAAATTATAATGTAGGAATGGTTTTCAAGATCGGTAAATTCACAAGTGCTGATATAAGCAGAATACCCATTTTCATTCCATTTAAAAAGGACCCATTTTTCATTTGACTTCCCAAAATTGGCCATCCGTAAAAAAAAAAAAAAAAAAAAAAAGAAAGAAAGAAAACCGTGTTTCCCTCCCACTCCCAGCAGGCCCTCACCTTTCTCCAAGTTTCTCTGTCTCGTTCAGATTCCCCGATTTTTTTGCTCTCCCACTCTATCTCGGTTCTTCAACCTTTTGTTTTTCCTTTCATTCCACTTCAATGGCTTCCACTTCTGGAGATAGATCTTCTCTCGATCCACCCACCTCCAATGACTCGGAGAACCCTCCAATTGAGCCTATAAGGATGCCTACACTCGAAGAGATTCGCGGCCAAGATATTTGGAACAACTGTGCAGTTCGCAGCGTTGTTAGTGGAGTCATGGGTAGGTCACCCAATTTTCTTTTTGCTTTTCTTTTGTAAATTCTCCTCGGCATTCTCACTCACGTACTCTGCTCTAGTTTCTCTCGCATTAGCCAAACGAATCTTCATTCTTTTGATCGATTACAACAGTGGTAACTCTGCCACTTTCTCAATATGATGCTTTAATGTTACGTTGAATCGTTCCTATTTTGGTTTTTAAATGAGATAGATTTATGTAGTTTCGGTCTGGGCAGTATATGGATTAAGATCGAGAGGCTTAATCTTTCTTATATAAACATTGTTAGTTTACTGGAACAACCAACTGTATGCAGGTTGTGTATGCTGCCTTAATAATAATATTTGAGTTATTATTAGTTATTTACTTTTCTCCCTGACTAGGAGGTACTTTCTGTTCTGAAATGTATGCAGGCGGTGGGCTTGGATTGTTCATGGGATTATTTTTGGGGGCATTGGATAATCCACTGATGCAAGACGAGATGACTGCTAAACAGCAATTTGTTTATACTGCAAAACAGATGGGACGACGGAGTTGGGGTTCTGCAAAAGCGTTTGCAGTTATGGGCTTTATTTTCTCGGCTGCAGAATGTGTTGTAGAAAAGGTATCAATTTCGTGTCTTGTGCACATGGTTGTTTATTTTATTTACCCCTCTCAGTATGTGCCTGTTATTTTATGGGATCTAATTCCATATCGATGTGCTTAGGCCCGAGCCAAACATGATATGACGAACACAGTAGTTGCTGGTTGTGTAACTGGTGGTTCAATATCAGCTAAAGGTAGGTCTTCTTACCCATCTATGTACTTGCCTTATTTTCCAGACAAGTGTTGCATACGTGTGAATTTTCAGCTAGCCATGTAAAGATCTTTATGGAAACAATCTGATGATTCAGACATTCAGTATTCTGGTTGCAACTAAAATATCTGAAGGGTCGTGCATCTTATATTAAATTGTTTTCAAGAAGAAATTATAGTCACAATCTTACTGAACAAGATATGTTCTATTATCTACATATGCATCCTTGAATTTTAAGAGTACTATCATAACCTCTTGTCTTTTAGGTCACATTACAAGGAAATTTGTAGGTACAGGCAGGTTGTCAATGTGTATGCATAAGTAGTTCAACTGTCTCGCTAATTTGTTGTATCTCCGTAATTTCTGAATCTGATCACATTTTGTTGATATCTCATCTTTTAAGTTGTCAGGGAATAATCTGTTTATTTTTCATGGTTGGCATCAATAACACTGCTGTGTCTGCACTAGCTTGTGCTGATCTTTTTCTTTTCATTTTTTACGATTCGCTAATATGCTTGATAATTCTTTGGTAATTAGTAGCCTTGTTGGTAAATTTTCTATATTTTTAGATTAGAAACAATCTCATTGATGGGTAAATTTTGCAAAAGTAAAAGATTTATGGAGTTTGCTCATAGATGCCCTGAATTTGTTTATATATGGGAGGGGAGTAATTACGAAATTGTTTTGAACAGAATCTGCAAAGAGAAGCAACAAAGGCAGTGATCTCCCAAAGTGTTGGAGGATCCTTGAAAGTTTCTCCTACGTCTGTTTAGCCCAACCTCACTTAGAATAATTTTAGAAGCATTTAGTCAAACCATTCTAGCTATACTTTTACCTTACAGAATTGCCAAGGAGAGTATACTTGGTCGAGAAGGGCATAGCCCAGCTCATCTCAGAAGCACAAAAATTTGTCCACAACAACTGAAAGGTAAAGGACGAGAGAATAAAATGTCTAGCATTCTCAGTATATTCTTGCAAATAAATTGCAATTTGAGAAACAAACCTTTGCAGATTCCTTTCCTGGTCGTGTCCTTTGTTTAAGTCTCCAAGTAAAGTCCAAAGTGAAAGTTTTACCTTCATTGGATATATGTGTCTTTTCCCGAGAAGTTTATCTTCGTTTGTGTAAGCCTCCAAGTGAAATCCAAAGTGAAACATTTACTTTCATTGGATACTTGTCTTTTCTTTTCCTGATTAACCTGTTTTTCTCAATTCTCACTGCTAACATTACAGTTTTTCAGCATCAGACGAAGGATTTTCCATTCCTAAATCTTCCTATCTTTCAAATTTCCATGCAAATTAAAGCACAAAGAGCTTTGTTAGTGATCCCACCCAGACTGCCTTACAGATACAAGTTTACTACTAGTTAGACCATACAGCCTGTGAATGGCATTTGACAGTGGCTGGTCCATGATTCAAATATCTTAAAAAATTTAAAATATTTTCTCTGCCAACACGTTTAAGGAAATCTCAACTTCTACAAAAACAATGATGGATAAAACTTGGGGGGAAAGACGAGACCATACAAGAACATAGGCGAAACACCCAACAAAAGAACCACCTAAAAATTACCACAAGAAGGGTCGGGGGGTTGATAGGTTGGTTCAGAGTTGCTTCCTCTTTGACTGGTAGTCGGTGTCCAATTTTTTTGCATGCCATTCTTGCACTGGCTCATACAGCCAAAGACACATACATTTTTAATGTGGAGAAAATTATAGGACAGGACAAGAAGAGTTTTGGTAAAGCTTTAGGAGCAATCTATGAAAGTTCTCTTTAGCATGATCTATGCACGCCATCTGATTATCACTTGGGCAATATTGTATAGTACTTGTTGACTTAACTTGCACGGTCATGCTCTTGTTGAACCTTTATAGTATTCCCTGATTTTAAAAGATTTGAAGTAGAAGGCAAGCAACTGCCATCTAACGCTCCTTGGCTCCTCCACTGTTAGCAAGAGCAAAGCTAAATTTATTGAAGAGCTATTTTAGTTTGAAGTTATTAATGTTGCTTGCCTTGGTATTTTAGACTAGACAATGAGGGATGGACCTCCAATGGGTTTTTGGATAATAAGAGATGGTAAAAATTCTATTCGGGTCTCTATACCTTGGATCTCATTTTATTTTAGTCATTATACTTTCAAATGTTCAATTTGTCCCCGTACTTTCATAAATATTAAAATTAGTCCTCATTGTTAGTTTGAAGTTATTAATGTTGTTGTGTGTGTGTTTTTTTTTTTGGGGGGGGGGGGGGGGGGGGGGAGGGGAGGAGGAGGGGGGGCTTGGTAAAGTAGTAATAATAATTAATTTTATAACGAAAATCATGATGTGAATAATGCTTCTAAAATATGTAGAGGGAAGAATGAAGACTCCCTCCAAGCCTTTCATCTGAACAATAAAACGCTTAGATGAAATGAGTTAAAATCATGGTAGCTACCTACCTAGAATTTAATAGTCGAGACTAGTTTATTTATATATTTTGTAAGTTAACAAAAAAAAAATAAAAAATAGTGAGACTCTTTTTAAGATTTATTGAAAATATAGGGATGAAATTTAGACATTTGAAAGTAAAGAGAGGAAATCTGGTCAGTAGTTCCTGCTTTTAACTTTACATAGTTATGCAACTTAGTGACAATCTCTTTAGCCTCTTACCATTATTTTATCTATTGAGCAATGTTTCAAGAATGAATGATTGCCAGAATAACATAAATGGCTGTGTTAACTGAGATTGTCTTTATTTTAACAACGTTGATTATCGTTTTTAATGCGCTTCTCGTGTTCATCCCAAGATGCCATATCTCATCTTAAGTGGTCTTTATCTCAGGTGGCCCAAAGGCAGCTTGTGCTGGTTGTGCAGGCTTTGCTGCATTCTCAGTCTTGATAGAGAAGTTTTTGGACAGACACAGTTGAGCTGCGTTTGTGCTCACAATTTTCTGATAGTAAAAGCAAACCAATGGTAGAGAAATAATAGTTAGCCTGCAGTGTAACCATTCTTTTCATCATAAAAATATGAACTTTCTTTTTTATTTGGGATGACTTTAGAATATTGTCCCCATTGTTTTAGTAACATTATCCGCAATCCCATTTTGTTTGGAAGATATTTATATTCATAGAAAATTAGGCCATTTGGTTTGAATCTCATGTCATAAGTTATCAAAAATATTCGTGAACTATTGAGAGTTGGTTTCGATTATATCCTAAAATTTTGAAAATTTCCATTTAAACATTTGAATAAAGATTTTTTTCCCAACAACTTTTGAAGGCTTCTGCCGTTAAATTTATTGACTAAATTGATTTTGTTTATTTATTTGTTGCTTAAACGAATAAATCTAATCACATAGGAGAAGTATATGTGAGGTTTAGAGCCAGAGGTATCCAAAAAACCATAAACAAAGGAACAAAAATGGGAGACTGCGGGCTTATTGGATGAAGATTTACAACGAGCATGGTTCACATAAGCACTGTCCTCTTTTTTTTTGTTCGTTTTTTTTGGTTGGTTTTTTTTTAAAATTAATGTATGTACGTGTTTAGATTTGTTTTCATAAGCATATATACGTTTTTTTGCTAATAATTTATAAGTAAAATGAAATTTTTAATGGTTATAATTGAAACCAACTCATAATATAAGTTAATGATAGATATAACAACACATGAGACTCTAATAAAGACTATATTTCAATTACGTTCAACTTTTTCATTATTTACAAGAATATTTAAGTGGAATTTTTAACTACACAAATATTAGGTTCGAATTACTTTTTTGTCCTCAATCTATTACACCTACACCATGTTTACTTTGGTGGATGAAAAAGGGTGTAACCTGGGGTGATTCCAATTGGACCATCAATTGGAATGACAGGTAAAATGATTTTAGAGATTTCTACATAAAAGACCTAAATACATATTATGTTAATATCTTGAACTATTTCATTTTTTTTTCAAAAAAAAAAAAAATCTATTGGCCTCTCTATTTTCACTAATACCAGAATTTAGCCCACACACACACACATATATATATATATATATATTTATTTTTCTCTCCTCCATGCATACTCTCTCTCCCCCTGCATATATTCTCTATCCCCAATAATATATTTCATATTCTCTCCCCATAATTCACATCAATTTTCCCCCTCCCTCTCTTTTCTCCTTCCAGCGGTTGAGATGCAAGCGGTAGACGATTGCGTGGGGCGAATTGATGGCTCAACACGAACAACTTGGGACGAATCGATGGCGCGGACAACATGGGGCAAATCGATGGTGACGGGATGAGCAGATTCGATCGACGGCACGACGGGGCGACCAAATCTGATTGACGACGATGAGGAGAGAGATTCGTGGCGGCCATGGCTAAAGAAGAAGAAGAGATGAAGATGGAGAGTTATATATTATAAACTCCCATATGAAGATGAACTTTATTTTTTCCTATTTTTTACATATAATGTGATATATATGTATTTTTTTTTAGCTTTTGTCGGAAATTTAATATATACTATGGTATATGTATTCATTTATTTGATATAAACGAGTGTTTTTTTTTTATTTAGACTTATTGTATTATCATATATATACTGTAGTGTAAATGAAATTTATGAAGATTTATATACTATGGTATATTTCATATAGTGGTTTATACTGTGATTTATGTCAAACATTGAGTCAATATCTAATTTATAAAATATAATATATTTCATATATTAGTTAGAATATTTTCAAATACCTAACAAAATGTTCTAAGGTATATTTAAAATAATCATGAATCCGTAAAAAAGTTCTAAGGTATATTTAAAATAACTATTAATCTGTAAAAAAAAAAAAACTCAATAAATTAATATGTGAAAACCAACATAAATAGAAAATAAAATTTCATTAAATGCATTTTGTTCAAATTGGAAAATAGAAAAAAATTAAAATAAATGCATTTTCTCTCTCCAATTGATAAATGGAAAAAACTAATTAAATGCATTTCTCTCTTTATAATAAATGTATTTTATCTCTTTATAATAAATATATTTTTTCTCTCCATCATTAAAGTAGCTTTGAAAATAGGAAAAAAATATAAAACAAATATAAATAAATATAAAAAGGGGTAAAACTATCCAAAAATAACACTAAAAGTCCTTTTTTTTAAAAAAAAAATATCAAATTTAAAGACATTTATGAAATTATACGGCCAAAGATAGGTTTCTTATGTAAAAATCCCATGATTTTATTGTGTTTGTTGGTGTTTACTCATCAAATTTTTCAAAAGCAGTGTCACTGTCTTTGAGGTAGTTTATTCCACATTACTAATTGAAATGTAAAATTAAAAAGACTAATTACCCTCATCAAAAGTTTTCCGATCAATAACACGCCCATTAACGAGCATTTCAAACAATCTATTGACCGTTTGAGACCATTCCTCTTCGCTTTGTCGAGCTTCAACTCTGTACTTCCATTTCCTAGTGTTCCTTAGAGCAGTTTATTCTCTCGCCCATCTGTAAGTTGAACATTTTCTGCCATTAAACTTGTTTTTTACTTCGTTTTACATTGTTGTTGTCTTCATTACATGTTCAAACAACTATAGTTAGGGTTACAATAAATGTATACGTCCTACCGATTCATTTATTCAAACTTGCTTGTTTGCTGCCACTACTTCTCTAGTATTAATAAGGTGCCATTAGCCTGTTCATAAGTGAGTCAGTAAGGCCTTCGTTTATCATCACTATTATCGACATGACCTGATTTACTATATGATTTGGTTCTACTTACCTACAATAATATCGTTCGTCCGTCGATATGAATGTTGTTTGATGTTTCGTCCTATCCCTATTGTTTAATAGCAGTAAGTCGATATCTGTAAGTCGATAAGTTGATAATGTGAACCAACCATCCTCCCACGAGGCATCATTGCTACCGGTCAACTGATCGCAATCGAAAAGGTAAGGGGAAGGTGAAAGAGGTGGGGTGTGACATCCCAAACTTTTATGTAATTTAATTTTTTTTTTTTTGTAATATTTGAGAATTATTTTGAATTTTGATGTTAAATTGAATTATTGGGAAAGGATAATTCAATTTTAAATTTTGTTTAGCAAAGAATTTTGGAATTTAAGTTTTAAATTTAGGAGAATTTGAGATTTACTTTAAGTTTAATTTAATTTGAAAAATTGAATTAAAATTGGGAGATTTGGGTTGCTTTTATAATTTGGAGAAGATAGTTAGAATTAAATCAATTGAATTGAAATTATTTTCCCAAAAGAATTGAAATTTAAAATCCAAAAAAAGGACTTGGATTTTTGGAAATTGAGAATGAAAAGGGAGGGGTTTGAGTTTCTATAAATAAGTGGTGGGTTAGGGTTTAAGTGTTTAAAAGAAAAGGAAAAGAAAAGAGAAAATTAGAAAATAGAGGGAAAAAAAAGGAAAAAAATTCTCTTTCTCTCTCGTGCACGAACGTGTTGTTGGGATTGATGCCGTAAACTCTTGTTGGGTCCTGTAGTTTGTAAACACTGTATTGAACAAACGCTTGTGATGTAGTAATATATGATATTTTCTTCACTATTGTCTATGAAACATTAGATGTTTTAATTGCTTTATCACAAACTAATAAACTAAGATACTTGGTTATCGTTGTAATTTAAGCATGTATGTGGAGACATACAGGTGGATCATACCTTAAGTGATAACCAAAATGGTCTGTAGTATATGAATATAGGAGGGAAATCTTATTCTGGTAACGTAAGGATGTGGCCCGCTTTGTAGAATAGTTATAAATATTGTGACTTGCTACAGATGGTCTGATCCTAATCATTCATATGGAGACATGCGAGCGAGGGCGTCCTATACAAAGGAGTTTGTATAAGACTGGACCACGAAGTGTTATAGTTTCGTTATATAACGCCGTTCATGACAGAGACTTCACTTCACTAGGATGACCATAAGTAATATGATATCAATCCTGAGTGAGTTGGGAACTCTTGACTTTGAGGGTGGTCCTTTGATTTGCATGGGTGCGAGTGGTCAGATTGCCAACTCAAACCTACCACTTTGAGGATTCGTCTGATCTGGGAGCTAAGAACTCAGCTACACAAGATAGAATTCACTCCTTCCCTAAAGCACGAGTAAGTAGATAGATTGTTCCCTTAAGGGCTGATTCCGGGGCTTGAATGATGTGGCGCCACACACCTTCTCATGGCTCGAGAGGTGTCCACACATAACAGGACTATGTTGTATTGTTCATTAGAGGGATCAGTGGTACTTAAGAAGTTAGATGTACCTATAGGGGCAAAACGATAAATTGACCCAATTGTACTTACGAGCATCTGTGAAGGGTTTCGTACTGTTGGTTGGTTATATTCGATGGACACAAAAATATATAGGTGGTGAGAAGAGTGCAACTGTCGGTCTTTAGTAGAATGCCTGGCAATTAATGGATGGTGGATCTCGTGGCTAAAGAGTTTAGTTAGCTATTCACGTACCGTTGGACCTTCGGGCCATAGGTTCATAAGGTCCCATTGGTAGCTCAATGGACTCAAGTTGAGAATCAGTTTTTTGGATCAATTTGAACTGTTCAAATTGACAAGAGGGAGTTCGATTATATATGATATGATTGAACTGGTCAATTATATATGATATAGTTGACATGATGTATGAGATACATTAATTTGAGGAAAATGATATAAATATGATTTATATCTAGTGGAGGAGAAAAGGACTATGGTTCATATGTTGCATATGATGTGATACTAAACCATAGGTTATAAATATAATATAATTATATTTATTTTTTAATTAAATAATTATGAGATAATTGTTGGCGATTTTTTCTCCGTAATCGAATGAGATAGTGGGAGGTTGCAATCAATTTTCGTAACTGAAGGATAAAATGAAAATAGTTTTCTTTTTTAAAGAAATAAGATAATCACTACATGAATTAGTACACTGCCCATCGCCTAGCAAACGAGAGCATATACAATAGCTTAAAGTTTACTAAATGATCGTGTACACGCGCAGCTTACCTAAACGATCGCATAATATTTTCTAAATGATCGCACGCACGGAACGATTTACCTAAACGATCGTCTTAGCGATCAAGCCCCTTTTACTACACGATCGTGCACCTTTTACTAAACGATCAAGCAATTGTCTATATGATAGACTTCAGATATCTCTCACTTGCTTGGTTGTGGTAAACGATCGTTCCTTTCTCCTTCTCTCTACCAAATCCAACAGAGCCCACACCTCCTAGATTCTCACTTCGAGAATACCGAGGTTTCCGAGTGGTTGTGTCCTCCTTTGTTCTTGTTCGTGAGAAGTCCATTTGGTGGTAGACGATAGTGAGATTTAGTGGACGATAGGCTTGATGATCTCAGCGACAGCGAGAGTTGCTGGCTTGACGAGAGAAAGAGTTCAAAGAAGAAAAGTTTTTCAACTGGTATGTGTCTCGTCCCTTTGTTGTTTAATAGTTTAAAGCATGCCATAATTTTTTGTTCGATGCATAACTTGTATATTTGTTTGTGAATGCGGTGTTTCTGTCACAATGAATTTGGAACGATCTTACTTCCGCTTAGAGGTACTCTATGATAAAAGTTCCTTCACGTGTCAGGCTCCCTGTTTTTTTCCCCTCCTTTTTCGCTTCGCCAACACCAACACCTAACCCTAGTTGAAGGATCTTTTGACGAAGAGCATCTATGAGCGTGTTCGGATCTTTCCGATTTCACCATGACCGAAATACAACATATACATTTTAATATACACTTATGCAAACAAACAGTAATTAACGGCATGCTTTGAACAATAAAAAAACAAAGGGAAAGAGATCTCATACCAGTTGAAGACCCTCTTCAAGTTTGAAACTCTGATGCACCTGAAGATCTCTACGCGATCTCTATCACCCAGCAAACAAGTCGTTTGCAACAACACGAACTATCACGAATAAGTGAACAATAGCGGGGACAACACCACCAAAATGGAGCCCTAGATATTCTCGGAGTGAGAACCCAAAGTATGGTCTTTGGTGAGTTTGGTAGAGGTAAGAGGAAGAACAAATCGTGTAGACGATAAGCAAGTGGGAGAGAAAAGGAAGCTATCGTATAGCTAAATGCTTATTGTTTAGAAGAAGCTACATGATCGTGTAAGTTTACTAAACGATCGTTTAGTAAAATGTGGACGATCGTTTAGAAAACACGGCACACTATGCGATTGTTTTGAAAAGCTCAGCGATCGTTTAAGAACTAGCATGTGGTCGTTTAGGTGCGAGATGTGCGATCGTTTAGGCGCTGAGCGACTATCATATAGGCTCTCGACTATGCAATCGTTTACGTTTCCATACCGATGCCAATTTTTTTCGAACCTATGTAAAATGAAACTTTTTCATTTTATTCTTCGGTTACCATAACCGAAGCGGCTACTCCCACTAACGCACGTCCAAGAGAAATTTTAGGTCAATTATCATATAATTAACTAATTAAATTATTAATAAATATAATCATATTATATTCTTACCCTATAGTTTGATATCACATATCTACTATAATAATTTTTTCTCTACTTGATATAAATCATATTTATATCTAATTTCCTCCAAAATAATGTATCTCATACATTTAGCCAATTATATCATATATAATTAACCAATCTAATTATATTATATATAATCGAACTTCTTTTTGTCAATTTGAACATTCAAATTAACCCAAATACTGATTCTCGACTTTATCCAAGCTGCCTAGGAGACCCAATGGATTTATGGCTCGAAGCTCCAACGGTCCATGAATAGCTGACTAAACTCTTTAGCCACGAGATCCACCATCCGTTAACCGTCAGACATTCC
This sequence comes from Benincasa hispida, assembly GCF_027475165.1. Taxonomy (NCBI): domain Eukaryota; kingdom Viridiplantae; phylum Streptophyta; class Magnoliopsida; order Cucurbitales; family Cucurbitaceae; genus Benincasa; species Benincasa hispida. The sequence goes on from NC_143485.1 coordinate 16,135,119, forward strand.
AATAAAGACCAATAGCTGAACTCTTCTTACCACAGATATATTTCTGTGTCCATCAGATATAACCAATCATGAGTACGATGGCCTTTCACAGATGCTCGTAAGTACAGCTGGGCCAATTTACCGTTTTGCCCCTGTAGTTATATCTCACTCCTTAAGTACCACTGATTTCTCTAATGAATAATACAACATAGTCCAACTATGTGTGAAAACATCTCGGGCCAAGAGAAGTTATGTGGTGCCTTCTCGTTCAAGCCCTGGAATCAACTCTTAAAGAAGCTATCTATCTACTTGCCCTTGCCTTAGGGAAGGAGAGAATTCTATCTTGTGTAGCTGAGTTCCCAGCTCCCAAATCAGATGAATTCCCAAAATGGTAAGTTTGAATCGGCAACCTGGCCACTCGCACCCATACAAATCAAAGGACCACCCTCAATTGCAGGAGTTCCCAACTCATTCAGGATTGAGGTCATGTTACCTATAGTCATCCTAGTGAAGTGAAGTCTCTATTATGAACGGTGTTATATAACGAGACGTTAACACTTCGTGGTCAAGTCTTATACAAACTCTGAATGCCCTGCTCGCATGTCCCCAACACGAATGATCAGGATTAGACCATCTGTGACAAGTCATAACACTTGTGACCATTCCACAAAGCGGGTCGCATCCGTAACGTTATCGGGATAAGGTTTTCCTCCTATATCCATATACTACAGACCATTTTTGTTATCACTCAAGACATGATCCACTTGTATGTCACCATATACATGCTTAAGTTACATACATATAACTAGGGATTTTAAGTTTATTGGTTTGTGTTAAAACAAATAAAACATACAATTGAGCAAAAAACAAGATATGAAGTAAATATCATGTACTATACAACACAAACGTTCGTACAAGCTATTTACAAATTATAGGACATGAGATTTTAGGACATCAATCGCAACACTAGCAGCCTTCATCGTGCTGCCTTCCTGTCACTAGCTAGCTCCGTCCAGGGCCATCTACCCAAGCCAGCCTTAGCGCTACTGACTCCCGCCACCTTTCCTCATTCGCTTAGCTACTGACTGAAACCTAGCCATCGACTCTAGCCCTGTTTCTATTTCACCACCATGTCATTTATGTTGGATTGTATTAGCAAGTAGTAGAAGTTACAAGGATCATTAAACACTCTAATTCATTAATTTTAGCAGAATATAAAGCATGCTCTTGCGGAAATAAATGGGTTAAGTCATACCTTTGTAGAACTCTTGAAATCTCGGTTTCCATCTGCAAATCTCTGCAAATCTCGTAATAGACCACCACAAGATCTTTCCAACTATTCTCTTGGTGCTCTAGATTGAGTTGTGAGACTCAAAATAAGCTTGAATCAAGGAAACTTGGAGAATAACACACAACATCAACCCACTCGAAGAACTCCTTCTTCAACCCGAATTTTTAGCAAAATTCTATCTATTGCATTTCTCAAATTCACACCAATCTTCCCAATATATTGTAGACAATCATGCAAAGAAAATGGCTACATGAGATACAGCTCATTCTTGGAGTAATTAAAGTCTTAAAATGATGGGTTATCGGTAAGCAACTATGAAGATGTAATGGAAAATTCCATTTTTCCATTTTCAAATTCCAAATTTGATTTTAGAAAAACAATTTGATTTCAAAAATAAAAAATATTAATTTTATAAATTAATTTCTTAAATTATTTTTCTAATAAAATTAATAAATAATTATTTAAACAATTAAAATAATTATAATTAATTTAATATCAAATATTAAATTAATTTTACACAAATCCACCTTCATATATTTAAATCATATTTAAATATTAATTCTCCAATTCTGTTTAATTCTTAAAATTAAACATGTAAATATCTCATATAATTACTAATTCCTCTAATTCTAATTTGAACGTTTCAAATTAACTTATCACGTTACTCTAAATCTAATCCATTTATGAGCTAGTAGGGGGACCTCGTGGACCTACAGATTATGGGCTTCAACGATCCGAGATTAATTGGCTAAACTCATTAGACTACATTAACCCTCATTCGTTAACTAATGGGTCACTCCTTTAAAACCCATAGTTGAACTCCCCTCACTGTAGATATATTATGTTCACTCGATATAACCTGATTAGTAAGTTAACCCTTCACAGGTTGTTCGTAATAACGGCCGGGTTAAATCTCTGTTTTACCCCTGAGACTATCTCTTGTTTCTTAAGTCCCACTAATCCTCTAATAAACAATTGATTTGTGATTCAGTCAACAAACCTTGTCCCTTTCGGGCCAATGAGAGGGTGGGGGCCTCTTGTTCAAGACCCAAAATTAGTACTTAAGAGAGCAACCTCTCTACTATCCCTAACAACGGGTAAGAGTGAATTCCTTCTTGCACCCTATGTCCCCATCTATCTATCCCGTCTACCCCTGAAATGGGAGTTTATTGAGCCAACGCTGTTGAGCCAACCCTTACCTATGCAAATCTATGGATAATCCCGAATAAACAAAAGTTCATAGTTAACTCAGGATTAAGGTCAAGTTACCTAGGTCACCACTTTGAAATAGTCAGTCTTAAATAGTAAACAACGTTATAAAGTAAAAGTGATTGATTTCATGGTCTGATCTTGTATAAACCCTTTTGCACAGGGATTCCCCTACTCCTCATGTCATAACATGTACGAATTAGGATCACATTGTTTGTAGTACTTTATAACTCTTTGTAACAACTACAGAGTAGGCTGCATCCAATAGTGTTACCAGAATAAGGCACCCAACCTTATTTATATACTATAGATTATTTTGATTATTTACTCGAACCTGATCCATTTTTATGTCTCCACCATAAAGTTCAAGTACTCATGTAATAGTCAAGGAACTCTTAGGCTTATTGGATTTCTATTAAGCAAAACATCTATTCAATAACTTATTGAATTTTCAGAATAAGTTCTATTGTTTACAGAACTACGAGTTTTATGACATAAAACCCAACAGTTTAGCCCAACTGCCTCCAACCACTAACATTCGTCCGCCTAATCCAATCTTTCTCGCTGCTAGATTTTTCCGTGCCTCATCGAAAAAGTTGATTTTGCGGCACGATTTGAGTTTTATGGTTTTTCTTTGAATATTTTTAGTATCCATTTGAATTTGGCCAAATTTGACAATATCCTTTATGTCTTGCCATAGATTCGAGCTTTAGAGAAATTTTAAGGTTGAAGCGTGTTTTCCGGCATTGTGAAGGATTAAGTTTGGTTGGCCAACATAATTGGGTTTGGGACCCAATTTTGGACCAAGCTACATTTTTCAGTAAGTAAAATTAGAGACTTTTGGATGAATTGGACTTGGACTTCAAAGGTTTAATTTAAAATTTGGGTTTATTATTTTAGGTATTGTTTTAAGGTCTTGTTTGGAAAGGAGATGATAAGCTCACTTGAATTTATTTGGAGTTAGTTTTGAGGTAAGTAATCTTACTACTGGAACCGCCTCTATATTAAGCGATAAATTTAATAATGGTTTTGAGGATTCTAAGTCTGTTTGCATCGAGATGCATGAAGAAAAACAAGTTGGTCTTATTGTGTATAAAAGCATGTTATGGGTGTAAGCATGAGCCAAATTATTATGTTTATATGATTTTCTAAATAGACATTGAGCACGATGATATGTATTTGTATGTTGTGGGACTATGTTTTATGATGCATGTTATGTCTATGAAGTGATAGTTATCCCTACCCATAATTAGATTTTCACCATAGGTGGTGATCTCCTCCGGGATTTTACCAGAGGTTTGTTTTTCCTTTGGGATTCACCAGAGGTTTGTGTTTCCTTCGAGATTCACTAGCGGTGGTGATCTCCTTCTGGGTATTTGCATTTCTTTCGGGATTCATCAGAGGTGGTGATCTCCTTCAGGACTTTGCTTGAGATTTGTGTTTCTTTTGGGATTTATCAGAGGTTTGTGGGTATATCTCACTTACAATAGAGTGGGTTCAATTATCCACTAGTTAGCCTTCCCATGGAAAATAGAGGATTATGCATGTCCCACTAGAGAGTGACATCTAGAGGACATAAATGCTTAGCCTGATCCCGGTAGTGAGGTTACTTACTGAGTATTTTATACTCATTCTTTCTCATGTTTATTTTTCAGGTAAGGGTAAGAATATCTTGGCGAATGACAAGCAAAATCCATGATCGAGCTACTGGGATTAGTCATATGCTTTTGCTCATATTTTTCAGGATTTAATGTTTTAAAATTTCTAATCTTCATGTTTGAACTTAGAGTTTTGGTATTTGGGCTTTAAAACTTTATAGACAAATTCTTAGTTTTGTTTTATGGTTTTAAGGGTACCCTATTAAATGAACTTTAGTTATTTACTTTTAAAGTTAATTATTTTGTGATATTTATTTGTTTTTATTAAGTCAGGAAAAGATGTCAATTTGGATTATATGCATGCATGTCTATAGTAACAGCCTAGTTTAAGTCCTAGGGAGTTGGGTCGTTACATGGGGAAGAAGCGACTGCTAGAGAAGAACTAAGTGGCATGAAGGTCCAGAAGAAGAACCGTAAATGCACACTTATGCTCATATCCAGTGATTCTTACGAGGGTAGGTTCTTCTTCTTTTGGTGCTTGAGGAATGGAGGCGTCTGGGGCTTTAACATTTTTTGTTTTTTTGTTTTTTTTTTTTTTTAGTTTAGTGAATGTGGAACCCCAACCCCATTATTTTCTTTCACTTAAAATCATGTTACATATTTCTAACTTTTTTTTTTGTATGAAATGAAATTCTTATAAATCGTTTATTTTTGTTTTATTGTCCATATTTTATTTGCTTCATGAGGTTGCCTTTAGAATATACAACTGTATGACTGAAGATATAAGAAATTGATAATAACACATGCATGCAACGAACAGGGTGACTCAAAACGAACTTGCCCTAGTCTAAACGTGGCATGTCCTATAGACCCATACTCTGCAAGTGACCCTTAAACACCTTAGCCGTGAGGGCCTTTGTAAATGGATCAGTAATGTTGTGTTCCGAAGCTATCTGCGTGACGATTACGTCCCCTTGATGCACAATATCTCAGATGAGATGATACTTCCGCTTTATGTGCTTCCCGCACTTATGACTTCTAGTCTCTCGAAAATTAGCCACAACACCACTATTATCACAATAAAGTGTGATGGGCTTTGACATATTTGGAACGACTTCCAGATCGGTCAAGAATTTCCTGAGCCAACCAGCTTCCTTAGCAGCTTCACAAGCCACTACATACTTAGCCTCCATGGTGGAGTCAACAATGCACCCTTGCTTGTGCTCCTCCAGACTATTGCCCCTCCATTAAGAGTGAACACCGATCTTGATATGGATTTTTTAGAATCCTTATCAGTTTGGAAACAATGTCCGTGTAATCTATAAGGATCAGATCCTTAGAACCATACACGAGCAAGTAATCCCTTGTTCTCTGTAGATAATATACATTAAGGATATTCTTAACAGCGGTCCAGTGATCAAATCCTATATTAGACTGATATCTACTGACTATCCCCACTGCATAGCAGATGTCAGGTCTAGTACATAACATTGCATACATCGGGCTGCCAATAACGGATGCATAGGAGATCCATCTCATTTCCTCAACCTCTTGAGTTGCCTTAGGACACTATTCCTTAGAAAATATAACTCAATGCCTGAAAGGCAATAAACCTCTCTTGGAATTCTGCATTGAATACTTGATGAGCATTTGTCAATGTACGATGCTTGAGACTGAGCTAGCATTTTGTTCTTGCATTTTCTAAAGATCTGAATTCCCAGAACAAACTGAGTCTCTTCCAACTCTTTCATGTGGAATTGGGTCATTAGCAAATTCTTAACTTCAGTCAGTAGACCTACATCATTCCTAATGAGTAGGATATCGTTTACATACAACACTAAAAAAGCTACTGAATTGTTGATGATCCTCTTGTATACACAAGGCTCATCAACATTCTGATCAAAACTATAAGATTTTATTGCAGTATCATGTTGGAATACAACTATATGCAGCGGAAGAAAACAGGATCATTAAGGATTCTAATTCCTTAATTTTGATATCAAAATAAGCGTGTTTAAAGAGAATCAAGAGGGTTTCAACACATACCTTTGAAGAACCTCTTGAATCTTGATATTTAGCTGCAATCTCCTTTCCTTTGGTTATGAACCACCACAAAGTCTTCCCTACTATTCTCTTGGAGCCTTAGATTGAGTTATAAGACTTAAAAAAAGCTTGAATTAGGGAAAAATGGAGAGAAGGTCATTGGTTTACCAAGGTTAAAGACAACCTCCAAAATTTCTCAGCAAATTCAGTCAATTGCATGTTAGTCTTTTAGCTTGAAGCTTATGTGATATATCTTGGAATATCATGCAATCCAATTGCATCATATTCTGCCAGCTCCAACTCTAATTTTGGGAGTGAGAAGTGAATAAGGTGCTCGGTTAGAAAGTGGAAAAACGCCACTTTTGGTGGGTTTTTCCATTTTCCAATTTTCCATTTTTCTATTAATTTTGAATCCATTTTCAAAATCAAATATCATTTTCAGTTTTTTAATTTTATAATTAAAATTGAAAATTTATTAATTTTACAAAAATTAATTCAAAATTAATTTTTCTAATAAAATTAATAATTAATAATTAATTAAATAATTTGATTAATTCCAATTAATTTAATATCAACTATTAAATTAATTAATCACAAATTTCACTACCAAGAATCTCTATTCATGAAATTAATATTTAAATCACATTTAATATATTAATTGATTCTCCAATTCTGTTTAATTTCAAAATTAAACGTGTAATTATATCACATATAATTACTAATTTCTTTAATTCTAATTTGAACGTTTCAAATCAACTTATCATGCTATTCTAAGGCTAATCCGTTTGTGAGCTAGTAGGGGGACCTAATGGACCTGCAAATCATGGGCTTCAACGATCCGAGATTAATTGATTAAACTCTTTAATCGAATTAACCCACATTTGTTAACTACTGGGTCACTTCATTAAAGCCCAGAGTTGCACTCCCTTCACTGTAGATATATTTGTTGGGATTGGTGTCTTAATTCTCCCGGAGTCTCGTAGTTTGTAAAATTTTTGTACACATTGTTATTAATAAAATAAGTGTTATTTTATTTGCATTTACTCATATCCAATAAACTAAGATTCGTGGTTATTTTATGTAAACTTAAGCATGTATGTGAGACATACAAGTAGATCATGCCTTAAGTAATAACCTAAATGGTCTGTAGTATAAGGATAAATAAGGGATACTTTATCGTGGTGACACTACGGATACGACTCGCTTTGTAGATATTTACAAGTGTTGTGAAATGCTACAGATGGTCTGATCCTGACCATTCATGCGGAGACATGCAAGCGGAGGTGTCCTATACAAAAAGTTTGTATAAGACCGGACCACGAGATGATTAGTCTCTTGATAATTGAGACTTATATTTCACTAAAATGACCATAGGTAACATGACCTTAATCCTGAGTGTTTTGGGAATTCCTGCCTTTGAGGGTGATCCTTTGATTAGTATGGGTGAGAGTGGCCAGATTGCCAACTCAAGAAGCCTACCATTTTGGGAATTCATCTGATTGGGGAGCTAGGAACTCAGTTACACAAGACGAAATTCACTCCTTCCTCAAAGTAGGGGTAAGTAGATAAATTATTCCCTTGAGAGCTGATTCTGGGTCTTGAACATAATGGCCACACCCTCTTTGGAAGAGAGGACTCAGTCGTAATAGATATATGAATTATTGTTCATTAGAGGAATCAGTAGTACTTAAGGAGTTAGATGTAACTATAGAGGCAAAATGGCAAATTGGCTCAACTATACTTACGAGCGACTTGTGAAGAGTTATCGCACTGTTGATTGGTTATATGGACACGGAAATATATCTGTACTGAGAAAAGTGCAGCTGTCGATCTTTAGTGGAGTGCCCGGTAGTTAATGGATGGTGGATCTCTGACTAAAGAGTTTAGTTAGCTATTCACGTACGGTTGGAGCTTCAAGCTACAGGTTCATAAGGTCCCCTTGGTAGCTCAATGGGTTGAAGTTGAGAATTAGATTTTGGGGTTGATTTGAAGTGTTCAAATTAACAAGAGGAAATTCAATTATATATGACATAATTGGTGTGATGTATTAGATACATTAATTGGAGGAATTAATACAGTTCCTGGAAAACGTTTCCACAGGGAGAGATGACTCTTCGAGTCGGTACTGGTGAGGTTGTTTTAGCTGTTGCTGTAGGTATGCTGAAGTTATTTGTTGACAAGAAGCATTATCTGTTACTGGATAATGTTTTTGTAGTTCCTCATATTAAGAGGAACTTAATCTCGGTTTCTTGTCTCATTGAACAACACTACACCATCTCCTTTTCTGAGAATAAAGTGTTTATTTTCAAGAATGGAATGGAGATTGGTTATGGTTCAATGGAAAATAACTTATATGTACTAAGGCTGTTAATCATAAAAGCCTTGTTTAACACTAAAATCTTCAGTACGCAACAACAGCTAAAAGACCAAAGGTTTCTCCAAAGGAAAACGCCCATCTTTGGCATCTGAAGTTAGGTCACATCAACCTCAATAGGATTAAGAAGTTGGTGCAAAGTGGACTTCTAAAGAGTTTAGAAAAAAACTCATTGCCGGTATGTGAATCATGCCATGAAGGGAAGATGACCAAACGACCTTTTACTGGAGAAGGTTACAGAGCCAAGGAAACCTTGGAGTTTATACATTCAGACCTTTATGGTCCGATGAATGTTAGAGCTCGAGGTGGATATGAATATTTCATCTCTTTTATAGATGATTATTCAAGGTTTGGGTATGTCTTCCTAATGCAACATAAGTCTAAAGCCCTTGATAAGTTCAAGGAGTATAAGGCTGAAGTTGAAAACTTGTTAGGTAAGAAGATAAAAACACTACAATCTGATCGTGGTGGAGAGTATATGAACCTCCAATTCCATAACTATATGATAGAACATGGGATTGCGTCCCAACTCTCGGCCCCTGGTACACCTCAGCAAAATGGTGTATCAGAAAGGAGAAATAGTACCTTGTTGGACATGGTTCGGTCTATGATGAGTTATGCTCATCTTCCAGACTCGTTTTGGGGTTATGCAATGCAAACTGCATGTTATATCCTAAACAATGTTCCCTTGAAAAGTATTTCTGAAACACCTTTTGAGTTATGGAGAGGCCGTAAAGGTAGTTTACGCCACTTCAGAATTTGGGGTTGTCCGACACATGTGCTTGTGACTAATCCAAAGAAGTTGGTGTTGGATTTTATGTCCTAAAACTCATAGTTTGTAAATTAATAAACATATTTTGTTTTGTTTTTCGATAAAGTTGTTATTGAAATTGTAATCTTGAATCCAATAAACTAAGGTCCTGAGGCTATTTAATGTAGTTTAAACTTTATGTAGTGACATAATGTGGATCAAGTTCAAATATATAGCCAAAATGGCCTATAGTATATGAATGAGGTTGGACGCCTTGTTCTGGGGACACTATGGATGCGGCCCACTTTGTAGTTAGAACAAACAATGTGATCCTGAATCGTTCATATAGAGATATATGAGTGGGGGGATCCTATGCAATGAGTTTGTATAAGACTGAACCATGAAATAGTCACTTTTTACGTTCTGAATGCCGTTTTATGTATAAAACTGCTTATTCCTGATGACCTAGGTAACTTAATCTTAATCCTGAGCTAACTATGAATTTCTGTTCACTCGGAATTATCCTTAGATCTGCATAGGTGAGAGCAGCTCATTATCACTGGCCCAATAAGCCTCCCATTTCAGGGGTAAAATCATGTGGATAGCTGGGAACATAGGGTGCAAGATAGAACTCACTCCTACCTGTTATAGGGATAGTAGATAGGTTGTTCCCTTTAGTACTGAATCCAGGTCTTGAACAAAGGGCCCCACCCTCTCCTTGGCCCGAGAGGGATTTGGTTTATAGGTTGGACCTTAAACCAATTATTCATTAGAGGATCAGTGAAACTTAAGGAATAAGATGTAGTCTTTGGGGTAAAACGGTTTTTATGACCCAGCTGAGATTACGAACAACTTGTGAAGGATTATTTTACTATCATGGTTATATCAAATGGACAAAAATATATCTATAGTGAGGGGAGTGAAACTACGAGACTATAGTGGAATCATCCGTTAGTTAACGAATGTTGATTAATTGGGTTAAAGAGTTTTACCAGTTAATCTCAGATTGTTGGAGCCCTTGATCTGTAGGTCTATTAGGTTTTCCTACTAGCTCATATGGAATAAACTTAGAACAGTATGATAGAATAATTCGTTCAAATTAGGTAAAGAGAGAGAAATCGACAAGTATATGTGATATAGTGGTCGGTTTTTCAGTTTAGAGATACAACTTTAATATTTAAATGTGATTTAAATATCAAGAATATGAATACGTTCATATTCGGAAGCTCGAAAATAATGAAAATGGTCAAATAAGTAAAAAGTCAAAGAGTTGATTTTTTACTTTGAAAAGTTAAACTTTGACCAACCTTATATTCAAATGTGATTTGAATTTTGAGAAAATGAATGCGGATTCATGCTCAGGAGGTCAAAATTTATCAACACGGAAAAATCATAAAAATTCAAAATGTTGACTTTTTGGTCAAAGTTTGACGTTGACAAATTGACTATTTTTCCCTTTGACTAAAGTTAGTGGAAAAATCCAAACTTTTGTTGGATAATTCCACTAACAAAATAGTGGGCTAGGTGTTGGCTTATAGTGGAGACATTAAGCCTACTTAGTGGATTCTAGGTGTTAGATTTTTATGAATTGATTTCATGCAATTTTTGCATGGCTCTTTTCTATAAATATGGGCTTTAAATTTGGATTAAAAACTTTTGGCCATTTTTCCAAATTTTTTTTCTAAATTTGAGCTGGAAAAATCACTTCTTTGGAGAAAATTCAAAACCCAAACCAAATTCCATTTCTTTTTACATCTCTTTCTCTCTCTCGGTTTTCTTCATCCATCGGGTCCCACAACCCGGTTTTGAGTCCAAAGGATAGTAGGTCAACTCTAGTGATGGTACGGAAGAGTTTGGGTCGAGATTCAGCGAGGAAAAGCATTTTTCAGGAGCTTTAAAGGTTGTATGCTATCCATTTTAATTTACTGTTTTTTCCTTCAATTACATGCTAATTTCCTTTTCATTAAAAGCAATTAGAGTGTAATTAGGTTCTTTTTCCGCTGCGTATGTCTCGTGTTCCATCAGTTGGAAGCGAACGAAAGGAGGAGACTTCTATCATCCGAGTGAGAACAAAGTGTTTGTTTCCACTAATGCCATCTTCTTGGAAGAAGAGCACATGAGGGATCATAAGCCACGAAGTAAGCTCGTTTTACGTGAGATCTAGTGTGAGACTGAGACTGCTGAGAGTTCAACAAGAGTTGTTGAAAAGGCCGACAGATCAAACCTTTTAGGCTAGACTCGTGGCAAAGGGTTATACCCAGGTTGAGGGATTTGACTATGAGGAAACTTTCTCACATGTTGTCATGTTGAAGTCTATCACAATTCTCCTGTCCATAGCCACATTTTATGATTATGAAATATGGCAAATGGACGTCAAGACTGCATTTCTTAATGGTAATCTTGAGGAGACCATCTATATAACTCAACCAAAGGGGTTCATAGTTCCAAATCAAGAGCAAAGAGTTTGCAAGCTTAATCGGTCCATTCATGGGCTGAAACAAGCATCTCGATCTTGGAACATCAGATTTGACATTGTTGTCAAGTCATTTGGCTTTGATGAGAATGTTGATGAGCCTTGTGTTTACAAGAAGATCATCAACAACTCAGTAGCTTTCCTGGTGCTGTATGTGGATGATATCCTACTCATTAGAAATGATGTAGGGTATCTGACTGACATTAAGAAGTGGCTAGCTGCCCAGTTCCAAATGAAAGATTTAGGTAAGGCACAATATGTTCTCGGGATTCAGTTTATTCTAGATCGCAAGAACAAACGGTTAGCCTTGTCTCAGGCATCGTACATTGATCAAATGTTGATCAGGTACATGATGCAAGATTCCAAAAGGGGTTGCTTACCCTTCAGGCATGGAATCATTCTGTCTAAGGATCAATGTCCTAAGACACCTCAAGAAGTTAAGGAGATGAGACAGATTCCCTATGCTTCTGCTGTAGGCAGCTTGATGTATGCAATGTTGTGTACCAAACCCGACATTTACTATGCAGTAGGGATTGTTAGTCGGTATCAGTCCAATAATGATTTGATCACTGAATGGCGGTCAAGATGATCCTCAAGTATCTTCGAAGAACGAAGGATTACATACTTGTATATGGAGATAAGAACTTGTATATGGAGATAAGAATCTAATCCTTACAGGATACAACGTTGTTAATCCCTTTACAAAGGCCCTCACGACTAAAGTGTTTGAGGGTCACCTAGAAAGTCTGGGTCTGCGATACATGCGACATCTTGTCTAGGGCAAGTGGGAGATGATACTGGGATATGCCCTAGTTTATTGTATATTGTACATTTTTATGTTGTATTGTACATTAGTCTCCCGAGTCAGGAATTGTGTCCTAAATCTCCCAGAGTCTCGTTGTTTTGTAAAGATACACATTGTTCGATGAATAAAATAAGTGTTATTTAATTCTGGCATTTACACATATCCAATGAACAAAGATCCTTGGTTATCTTATGTGAACTTAAGCATGTATATGTGATATACAAGTGGATCATGCCTTAAGTGATAACCTAAATAGGTATGTAGTATAAGGATTAAGGTGGGATACCTAATCTTGGTGACCCTACGGATACGGCCCAATTTATAGAGGTTTTCAAGTGTTGTAAACTACTACAGATGGTAGATCCTGACCATTCATTTGGAGACGTGGAGCGGGGATGTCCTATACAAAGAGTTTGTATAAGACCTGGACCACGAGATGACTAGACTCTGTATATAACGCCATTGATACTAGAGAATTGCATCTCACCTAAACGACCATAGGTGACACGACCTAATCCGGAGTGTTTTGGGAACTCCTTCCTTTGAGGGCAGTCCTTTGATTAGTATGGTTGAGAATGGCTAAATTGCCAACTCAACATGCCTACCTTTTTGGGAACTTGTCTGATCTGGGAGTTGGAAACTCAATCCACAAGATGCAATTCATTCCTTTCCCGAAGTAGGGATAAGTAGAGAGATTGCTCCCTTAAAGGTTGATTTCGGGGCTTGAACATAGTGACCACAGCTTCTCTTTGGAAGAGAAGACTCAGTCATAGTAGGACTATGACTTATGTTCATTAAAGGGATCAGCGGTAATTAAGGAGACAAATGTAACTATAGGGGCATAACGGTTATTGCCCCAGTTGTACTTACGAGCGATATGAGAAGGGTTTTCGCACTACTCATTGGTTAAGATGGACACATAATATATCTGTGGTAAAGAGAGTTCAGCTGTCGGTTTTTAGTGGAGTGCCAGGCAGTTAACGGATGGTGAATCCCGTGACTAAGGAGTTTAGTCAGTTATTCACGTACCATTGGAGCTTCGAGCTACAGGTCCATGAGGACCCCTTGGTAGCTTAATGAATTCATTTGAGGATCAGTTCTTGGTGTTTATTTGAAATGTTCAAATTGACAAGAGGTATTTTGATTATATATGATATAATCGATTTGATATATGAGATACATCTAGTGAAGGATTGATATAAATGAGATTTACATTAAATACCATGGAACAGAAAAAGAACTATGGTTTATATGTTTCATGAGATGAAATATTAAAACTACAGGTTATAAATATAGTATGATAAGTAGGTTATCATTTATATTTATAATAATATTAATTATTGGATAATTAATTCTTTTTCTTTTAAATAACCAAAGTAGTGGGTGGTTATTGAATCAAGGTAACCATGAGTTTAAAAGGAAAATGGTTTTCCTATTTTCAAGTTGAGTTTTACAAAAGATTGAAAATGGTTTTGAGTTTTCTCTCGCGAAAAAGAAACTCACGAAGTCGTCAAGTAAATTCGGATTTACTAAACGACGGTTGGACGAGCTAAACGATCGTGCAGAGTAGAGCTAAACGATCGCATAATTTTGCTAGACGATCGCTGGCCCAAGGTAAACGATCATGTAGAGTCTGTAGGCAACAGACCGAGATAAACGATGAACTAACTGATCGCATAGCTTTTGCTAGACGATCGCTTAGCTTTATCTAAACGATTGGGCATCGACCTATACGATAGGTCTCTGCCATCTCCCACTTACCCAGTCGTGTACGCGATCGGTGTTTCCTCCATTCGTTTGCCTCATACCAAGTTTGAACAGATCCCACCCTCTAGATTCTCACACCGAGAATACCAAGGTCACCTTGTTGGCGGTGTTAGACTCAACTCGACACTATCGAGGTTTTCTAGAGGCCGTTCGTGGGGTAGTAGAGGCCATTCGTGTTGCTAAGGAGTTAATGGCCGAGGCAATCATTGAGGACGAGTGCAAAGAGTTCGTGCTGAGGCGAACGTTGAGGACGAGCGCGAAGTGTTCATGCTGTGTTGCGGTCGTGTAGATCGAGCGCTCGTGCTTGCTGTTGTTCGATCAGAGTCACGCAACGGAGCGTGGAGACGCTTCTACCATTTTGCATAGAGTTTTCCCTTTATGCATTTGAGTTTATTCATGCTATAATTTCTCTATATGAATTGTGTAACCGTTTGTTTGAAGTCGACTGCAAATGCATTGTTTATTCATGATTGTAATTTGGACTTATCGTTCTTGTTCCGCTGCTCATGGGAATCTCGAATCTGATTTCCTTCACTATGGTGGGTTTTTAAACTATATATCAAACACTTTGCCATATAAATATTCATCACATGGATAATAAACAAATGTTGATGAATTGGGTAAAATTGCCTCAAATCTACAAAAATAAAGCTAACTATTAACAAAATAAGGAGTCTCCAACCATCGTGTACCAAACTCCCCGCGATCTTTTACACAAAAGAACAAACACTTCGCTCTATCGTTTACCAACGCTCCCAGAGCAAAACGATCGTTTAGCAACGATCATGTACCTTTTACTAAGCGAGTATGCGATCGCCTAGCGCGCTTCGCACAACGCCAGCCTTACGCGATCATTTAAATGACTACGATGCGGCAAAGCACCATCACTTAAACGATCGCTTAGCGATCGCCTTCGTATCATATACCACGATTGTGTAGGTAGTAACTAAGCGATGAAGCAAGCTAACTACACGATCGTCTAGCACGCGCCTTTTACTAAACGGTGAGCATCATATGCTCCTACTACGATCGTCTACCTCCAGCGTCTACGCGATCGGGCAACCAACACTATACGATAGAGTAAACAATTTACTATGCTAAACGATCGTTTAATAAATACTACACGATCGTATAGAAAAATCTACACGACCGCTTAGATAAATCCCAACGATCGTTTACCTTAGGCTACACGATATGACCAACTCTTGATCTTCTTCCTCGCTGAGAACTACATCTCCATGCTTTGAAACTTCGTCACAAACGACTCGAAAAACTCAAACCCTTTGAATTATAGACTTGATTGCATGTTAATTACGCCCAAAACACAGGGGCCCTTACAAATTAACACTTTGTAATCGAAGAAAGGCAATTAAAACCGTAAACATTCACAATTAAACACAAATGCAGATAACCCACCCAGACGAAAAAAGAAGTTCATAACATAATTGGAATTTGGAATAGCCAGGTTACCAATTGAAGGAAATCGAACATAAGGATTTCCATGAGTAGCGGAATGATCTTTCCAAATTTCAATTGTATATGAACTTTACAATTACAATCACAAACGGAAACATACGATTATGCAAAATACAGAAATTACAGCATGCTATACACAATATCAAGGACAAGAGCAACACACTTTTGTAGACTCATCTTCAAGTTCCTTTGTCACAAACGCTTGATCACCGCAACACACCAACACACGAACGTTCGTCCAACATGACCGCTACATTGCACAAACACCACGCACTCAAACTAAGCGATAGCCAAGGTCACGAACGACCTCCACAGAACCTCAACCGTGTTGAGTAGAGTATGACACTACCAAGAAGGTTACCTTGGTATTCTCGGTATGAAAAGTCAGAGGGTGGGCTCTGTGTGGACTTGATTTGAGGCAGAAAATAGACCGATGCCCAATCGTTTAGGAAAAGCTATGTGATCGTCTAACAAAAGCTATGCGATCGTTTAGCTCATCGCTTAGTTGAGTGTCTATCGCCTAAGAACACTCCACGATCGTTCATCTAACTCGAAGTTGTCACTTAGTAAATCTAATTTACTTGACAACTATCCGTGAGATTTTTTCGAGATTGGAAATCTCAAATCACAATTTTCTTCCTTCTCTTTCTTTCTCATACTAAAATTTGGAAAACATTTTTCCTTTTATCTCATAGTTACCATGAAACCACCAATAATCTCTCATTCAATTGGTTATTAGAGAAAAAGAGATAATTATCCAATAATTAATATTGTTATAAATATAAATGATAACTAATTTACCATAATATATTTATAACTTATAGTTTTAATATTTCATCTCATGAAACATATAAACCATATCTCTTTTTCTATTCCATGGTACTTAATGTAAATCTCAATTACATGAATCCTCCAATTGATGTATCTTATATACCATACCGATCATATCATATATGGTCAAATTACCTCTTGTCAATTTGAACATTTCAAATCAACACCAAGAACTGATCCTGAACTTGAATCCATTGAGCTACCAAAGGGACCTTATGGACCTATAGCTCGAAGCTCCAACGGTACGTGAATAACTGACTAAACACTTTAGTCACGGGATCCACCATCCGTTAACTGCCAGGCACTCCACTAAAGTCCGACAGCTGAACTCTCCTTACCAGAGATATATTATGTGTCCATCTTAACCAATCAATAGCGCAACAACCCTTCACAGATCGCTCGTAAGTACAACTTGGCCAATAACCGTTATGCTTCTATAGTTACATCTAACTCCTTAAGTACCACTGATCCCTCTAATGAACATAAGCCATAGTCCTACTATGACTGAGTCTTCTCTTCCGAAGAGAAGCTGTGGCCACCATGTTCAAGCCTAGAAATCAGCCCTTAATGGAGTAATCTATCTACTTACGCCTGCTTCGGGGAAGGAGTGAATTTCATCTTGTGTATTGAGTTCCCAGCTCCCAAATTAGACAGGTCCCTAAAAAGGTATGCATGTTGAGTTGGCAATCTGGCCACTCTCACCCATACTAATCAAAGGACCGCACTCAAAGGCAGGAGTTCCCAAAACACACAGGATTGAGGTCATGTCACCTATGGTCATTTAGATGATATGTAAGTCTCTAGTATCAACAGTGTTATATACAGATTCTAGTCATCTCGTGGTCCGATCCTATACAAACTCTTTATATAGGAAGCCGCTTGCATGTCTCCACATGAATGGTCAGGATCTACTATCTGTAGTAGTTTACAATACTTGCAAACCTCTACAAAGCAGGACGTATCTATAGTGTCACCAAGATTAGGTATCCAACCTTAATCCTTATACTACAGACCTACTTAGGTTATCACTTAAGGCATGATCCACTTGTATATCATATATACATGCTTAAGTTTACATAAGATAACCATGGAGCTAGGTTTATTGGATATGAGTAAATGCCAGAATGAAATAACAATTATTTTATTCATAAAACAATGTGTATAATTACAAACAACGAAAGTCCGGGAGAATTAAGAAACCAATCCCAACACGCGATGCAATAGAGTAAACACTTTAACCCATCGTTTCACATTGGCTATACGATCGTTTAGTAAATACTACACAATCGTGCAGAAATTTTCTACACGTTCATTTAGCCAAATCTCAACGATCGTTTAGCTTGAGCTACACGATGCGACCAAACTTTGGTCTTCTTTCTCGATGAAAACTACATCTCCATGCTTAGAAACTTCATCACAAACGACTCAAACAACTTCAAACACTTTGAATACAAACTCGGTTGCTAGTTAA
This sequence comes from Benincasa hispida, assembly GCF_027475165.1. Lineage (NCBI taxonomy): Eukaryota > Viridiplantae > Streptophyta > Magnoliopsida > Cucurbitales > Cucurbitaceae > Benincasa > Benincasa hispida. The sequence continues at coordinate 16,153,187 of NC_143485.1, forward strand.
TTATGCCCAAAAATGTAGGGGCCCTTACAAATTAACACTTGTAAACTTAAAGAAAGCTTTAAACAGAGGCAATCATCCCGTAAACATCCATAAACACATCCACAAGCACATTTAACTCTTAAACGCATTGCAGAACAAACTTAAAACCCACCACGACTGTAAAAGAAGTTCAAAACAGAAATGGGATTTAGAATATCAGAACAACCTGGCTCTGATACTAATTGAAGGAAAGCACAAATAGAGATCTCCATGAGCAATGGAAATGGATCGTTCCAAATTCCATTCGAATGAACACAAATAATTACAGACTTAAATGGAAACTAACAAGATTATGCATCTACAGAAATTACAGCATGATACAATGGGATTCAAGGGATAGGGTATGCGTACCTTTGAAGAACCGTTCTTCAAGTATCCCTCGATTAGTCTCCCATGCGGCCACAACAACACTCGGACGCACTGACCGGAACAGCCAATAGCATGAACATGAACACAGCCTCCACGAGCGCCTGAATGCTCCTCAAACCCAATTGAGTCCAACTCGATTCATGAACTGAGTAAGAACACCACCACAAGTGTTACCTTGGTATTCTCAGTGTGAGAATCCAGAAGTTGTGGGCTCTGTATGATCTTGGATTGAGGAAGAGAGGAGGTATATGATCAAGTAGACGATTGAGTAAGTGGAAGATATCAACACTGTCTATTGCATAGACAATATACTCGATCGTTTAGAAAACGCATGCCTATAGCATAGACTTTGCTACTCGATCGTGTAGCAACAGTAAGCTGAGCAACTATCGTATAGTCAACTCTAAGCAATCGTGTAGACTCTCAATGGGTATCGCTTAGTAAAAACAATTTTACTTGATAGCCTATTCCGTGAGAATTATCCGAATGGATAAACTACTAATTTTGGAAAAGAATTTTCCTTTTATCTCACGGTTACCACAAAACTTCCAATAACCTCCCACTCAAACGGTTATTAGAGAAAAAGAAATTAATTATCATATAATCAATATGTTATAAATAAATATGATAACCAACTTATCATATTATATTTATAACCTATAGCTTTAATATTTCATCATATGAAACATATAAACCATAATTCTTTTTCTATTTTATGATACTTAATATAAATCATATCCTTGGTAAGAGGAACTGACATGATTGGTAGCACCTGAATCAAGAATCCAGACATAATCATCATTCTCTACCAGACATGTCTCCAAGACAAATAAATCATATTTACTGTGTTGTCTCCTCTTATAGAGAGTAGTGGGATGGAGGTCGTTTGCCACGAACTTCGTTGCACACGATTCTTTCCACTATATATAATCGGTCATTTTTAAAAGCTTTAAACGGAAATAGTAACGAGTTGCTGAAAAGAAAAACACATTGACCTATGTTAGGTTTTAAGCAAATACCCGTTGTAAAACAAAACAACATCCAATAAGGTTTTAACAAAACTAACATGAACCCTGTGTGACATCTAGTTTCACAATGACGCTTTAAAGGTTTAGGACAAAAGCTGCCGAAGAGAGGTCAGATATCCCCCCTCTGAATTGAGATGTTCTCAACCAGTCATTAATATCAGAACAACTCTTGGTCCTATAACGACAAGCCATCATTGATTTGGCCAAGAGATCATTAACTTACTTAACAATCTCCTGTAAGTGTGACCTGCCATTTTAAGCCCTAAAGGTCCATCCTAAAAGGCCAATCCGAAGGGGAAAAATCCGATTGGAGCAAAACCTAAAGCGACCCTATCCATTTCTTGAGTTTACCTTTATATTGACCAACTGCACAAAACCCATCCGAAAGGGGACGCTTCGAAGGTGACACGAGGGCGTACAAAATGATCTCACGATGTGAACCAATGATAGAGACCATAGGACGTGTTGGCACACACCCTTCACCCACTTACTATAAATACTCTCTCCGTTCACCTTGATATTGACTCATGCAAACACCATCCAAAGGGGGATGCATCCTGGGCATCTCGAGGCCAAGCATGAATCTCACGATGTGAACATACAGGGAGAAATGTGAGTGGAATCATAGACATATACAATACGCCTCCTCCTCCCACTGAGTATTTTATAACCAAGGGTTTAGCTTACTTAGAAAAAACACGGCTAAGGATTTCAACTAAGTGACTTTTAGGTTTTCCTAAGAGTAACTTTTACCTTGGATAGTTGAACAACTTTTCGATTATCATCCATTAAACTTTTTAACAGAGTCTTTGACCAAAACGTCGCATGCTGTTGAAAATCTATTTAATTCACCTTTCCAGGTAGGTTCCCAGGTAGGGGTGTTATGTTTTCGTCAACTTAAGAACCCCAGCCTAGCCAGAACTTGCTTTAAACAAAAGGTCCCTTATAAATAGGTTTACAACAAATTTAATCTTTTATTCAACCAATTTAATCCTATTAAATTGATTTTGAAAGATTAATCTAGGTTACTAAACTCTTTAGAACCATTTGAACTTAGGGCTATCTCAGTCCAATTTTAAAAACCCGTTTTAAAAACTTGAGTTTACCCTAAGTCCGCATGCAACTCTGAATTATTGATTTTAGGTCTAATTTTCTTTATAACACTTATAAACAGAAACAACCACCATGCTAAGCTAACACATGCAAGGCATTCATAACGATTATAAACAGCTTAAGTATCATGCTCAATGCATTGTCCATTCATTGCTACTTCTTTTATATAACACTTAACAAAATGGCAATGAAATAAGCAAGACATGCTTCCATTCACCCTTAGACTATAACATTTATAATAAGAGGATGATGCATGATAATGCTCACTGCATGCAAAATATAACTCTTATATTTCATGATGCATGCACATGCTTTCAAGTAATTTCTTCATGCTCGATTATAACATTTATAATACATGATGCATGAATAATTGCACAACCTAAGGTGGGTTTTAACTATATGACAAACACTTTAGCATATAAGAACCATACATCACATGTATAAGCAATCAAAGTTGATGAACTGGGTAAAATTGCCTTAAAACACAAAAAGGGAAGCTAACTATTAAAAAGACAAAGAGTCTCCGGTTCAAACAGGCGAACTGGGTCTTGAACCGCTTGGCAAAGCATCGCTTCTCCTACCATCGTGTACTAAGCACCCCGCGATCATCTACACGATAAAACAAACACTTTGTTCTATCGCTTACCAACGCTCCAGAGTTAAATGATCGTTTAGCATTTACTATACGATTGTCTAGAAAAATCTAAACGATCGTTTAGTTATTACTACACGATCGAGTACCTTTACTAAGCGATGAAGCCTGAAGTACACGATCGTTTAGCGCGCTCCGCACAGCGCTCGCCTTCCGCGATCATCTAAGCGACTACGATGCTGCAAAGCACCATCGCCTAAGCGATCGCTTAGCTAACGCCTCCGTATCGCATACGCGCGATCACATAGGTAGTAATGAAGTGATGAAGCTTGCTAAATACACGATCGTCTAGTGCGCGCCTTCTACTAAACGATGAGCATTACATACTCCCACTATGATCGTCTACCTCCAGTGCCTACGCGACCGCGCAACCAACGCTATACGATATGGTAAACGATTTATCCTATCGCTTAGCATTAGCTAAACAATCAGTTAGAAAATACTACACGTTCATATAGAAAAAACTACTAAACGATCGCTTAGTTAAATCCTAACGATCGTTTACCTGAGGCTACACGATCCGACCAACGCTTGGTCTTCTTCTTCGTTGAGAACTACATCGCCATACGTCGAAGCTTCATCATGAACGACTCGACGAACTCGAACTTTTCGAATTACAAACTCAATTGCAATGTTAATTTCGCCCAAAAACACAGGGACCCTTACAATTAACACTTTGTAAAAACTAAAGCTATAACAAAAAGGCAATTTAAACCCGAAACGTTCATCAAATTCATCCACAAATGTATAAACGGTTAACCACAAATGTAGAAACCCACCGCGACTGAAAAATGCGATCAATTCAGATCTGTAATTTGGAATATCAGAGAACCTGGCTCTGATACCAATTGAAGGAAATCAGATTCGAGATTCCCACTAGTAGCGGAACAAGAACGATAATTCCAAATTACAATCATGAATAAACAATGTATTTACAGTCGACTTCAAATAAACGGTTACAGAATTCATACAGAGAAATTACAGCATGAATAAACTCAAATGCATAAATGAAAAACTCTACGCACAATGGCAGAAGCGTCTCCACACTCCGTTGCATGACTTTGATCGAATAACAGCAACCACGAGCGCTCGATCTACACGACTGCAACACAGCACGAACACCTCACGAACACTTCACGCTCGTCCTAAATGTTCACATCAGCACGAACTCTTCGCACTCGTCCTCAACGATCGCCTCGGTCACAAACTCCTCAGCAACACGAACGACCTCCATAGCACCATGAATGGCCTCCAGAAAACCTTGACGGTGTCGAGTTAAGTCTGACACCACCAACAAGGCGACCTTGGTATTCTCAGTGTGAGAATCCAGAGGGTGGGCTTTGTTCGGACTTGGTATGAGGTAGACGAACAAAGGAAACACCGATCGTGTACATGACTGGGCAAATGGGAGATGGCGGAGACCTATCGTATAGGTCGATGCCCAATCATTTAGATAAAACTAAGCGATCGTCTAGCAAAAGCTATGTGATCGTTTAGTTCATCGTTTAGCTCGGTCTGTCGCCTACAGACTCTACATGATCGTTTACCTTGGGCTAACGATCGTCCAGTAAAACTATGCGATCGTTTAGTAAATACTGCACGATCGTTTAGCTCTACTCTGCACGATCATTTAGCTCGCCCAACCATCGTTTAGTAAATCTGAATTTACTTGACAACTTCGTAAGTTTCTTTTTCGCGAGAGAAAACTCCTCTTTCAATCTTTTGTAAAACTCCTCTTGAAAATAGGAAAACCATTTTTCTTTTAAACTCACGGTTACCATGATTCAATAACCACCCACTACATTGGTTATTTAAAAGAAAAAAAATTAATTATCCAATAATTAATATTATTATAAATATAAATGATAACCAACTTATCATACTATATTTCTAACCTATAGTTTTAATCATCTCATGAAACATATAAACCATAGTTTTTTTTTTCTATTCTATGGTATTTAATGGAAATCTCATTTACATCAACCCTCCACTAGATGTATCTCATACATCAAACCGATCATATATAATCAAAATACCTCTTGTCAATTTGAACATTTCAAATTAACACCAAGAACTGATCCTCAACTGAACCTATTGAGCTACCAAAGGGACCTCATGGACCTGTAGCTCGAAGCTCCAACGGTACGTGAATAACTGACTAAACTCTTTAGTCACAGGATCCACCATCCGTTAACTGCCAGGCACTCCATTAAAGGCTGACAGTTGAACTCTCCTTACCACAGATATATTATGTGTCCATCTTAACCAATGAGCAGTGCAAAAACCCTTCACAGATCGCTCGTAAGTACAACTGGGCCAATAACTGTTATGCCCCTGTAGTTACATTTGTCTCTTTAAGTACCACTGATCCCTCTAATGAACATAAGTCATAGTTCTACTATGACTAAGACTTCTCTTCCAAAGAGAAGCTGTGGCCACTATGTTCAAACCCCGGAATCAGCTCTTAAAGGAGCAATCTCTCTACTTATCCCTGGTTCGAGAAAGGAGTGAATTCCATCTTGTGGATTGAGTTCCTAGCTTCTAGATCAGACAAGTCCCCAAAAAGGTAGGCATGTTGAGTTGGCAATCTGGCCACTCTCACCCATACTAATCAAAGGACTGCCCTCAAAGACAGGAGTTCCCAAAACACTCAGGATTGAGGTCGTGTCACCTATGGTCATTTAGGTGAGATGAATTTCTCTAGTATTAACGGCGTTATATACAGAGTCTAGTCATCTCGTGGTCCAAGTCTTATATAAACTCTTTGTATAGGACACCCCGCTCCACTTCTCCACATGAATGGTCAGGATCTACCATCTGTAGTAGTTTAAAACACTTACAAACCTCTAGAAAGCCGGCTACATCCGTAGCGTCACAAGGATTGGGTATCCTACCTTAATCCTTATTCTACAGACCTATTTAGGTTATCACTTAAGGCATGATCCACTTGTATATAACATATACATGCTTAAGTTCATATAAGATAACCAAGGAGTTTTGTTTATTGGATATGAGTAAATGCCAGAGTTAAATAACACTTATTTTATTCATCAAACAATGTGTATCTTTACAAAACAACGAAACTCCGGGAGAATTAGGACACCAATCCCAACACATAGGTTATACAATTTTTCATGCATAATGTATTATAAATGTTATAATATTGCATGAAGAAAGTACATGAAAGCATGCACATGTATCATGAAATATAGGAGTTATATTTTGCATGCAGTGATCATATTCATGCATCATCCTTTTATTATAAGTGTTATAGTCTAAGGGTGAATGGAAACATGTTATGCTTGTTTCATTGCTGTCTTGTATAAGTGTTATATCAAAGAAGTTGCAATGAATAAAAAATGCATTAAACATGATGATGCTTGATTTTATTGAAGTGGAAATGTGAATGATATGCGTTGATGAAATTGTGTTGTGCACTCAAGTTTCCTCAGCGGAATCCAAGTGTAAATTCCACTAAGTTTCCTGGTAAGTCCAGGGTCGAACACAGGGACTTGTGAAAACAGGTTGCGTTGGTAATTTTTATAAAAACTTTGCGATGGCCAAATAAATAAATTGTTGGTTTGTTGTTGATTGCGTTAATGAAAAAGTAAACAAATGCGACGGATTTGAGAAAAGTTAGTTATGTGATAGATGCACTGAGTATACGATGAACGGGTTGAGAAGATCTTTAGCTAGCGTTACTTGGGAATGCGTCAGACTATGCGATCATGCTACAACCATGCACAGTAAGTCATTTTCCAATGTAAATGCGATGCTTCTAAGTCTAGGACATATGTGTTGAATGCAAAAGTGTCCATAAAGCTTATCCCTAAGTCTCTACTTTTAACCTATACGATGATGCAAAATGTATAAAAGCAAGGTGACCGCATACAATCATATCCTATCTCTAGGATGCATGCGATGCGTTAATAGCAAATAGTGCTTATTCCTAAGCTCCTATCTCTTGATTATACGTTCTAATCTGACTCTCTCGAGCCTAGATTCAAACTTGACCTTCCCAAGCCTAGATCCTGTCCTTAGACTACCCTCTCGAGTATCTCTAATGGACGAACGAAGCACTCATAATACAAGATAATCGTATAGAGTGAAGATTCCCTAGTTGTGCTAGCTAAATGCTTTTCAACCCATTCAAATAATTTAGCTACTCATGCGTAAATAACAGAGAGTGAACAGATATAGAGAAGTAGATTCCATTTCAGTAAATGAGTTGATTACAAAATAACAATGAAAGTTGAAGGTAGAGAGCCTGGTAGCAATTCCTTGCTGGTCGAGGCTTTTACATTCTAATCTCTATTTGATTCTAAAGATGTTTCCGCTTTCGCAGGCATCGACTCTCTCTCTGTCCTTGAAGGTTCTGGTGCTCTCCCAAGCTTACCAGAATGATCGATCGGCACAACCTCCTCTCTCGCGTCCGCCTTAAAACAAAAGAAAATTATGTACAAGGGCGTGCGAAACTTTGAACTAAGGAATGATGAACTGATCAACTGCTTAACCCCTTTTCTAAAGGTTGCCCTTGGTATTTATAGAACATCCAAGGTGAACGGCAACTTCTCTTTCATGATTTCACAGATGGGACGACTTTAATTCTCCTGACTGATGCTCCGAATATTTGTCACCAAAAAGCTGAATATACTTGTGATCGTTATCGGCTGTCAACTTAATTAGGATTCGACTGTCATTAGCTTTCTGTCCCATCGCGATTAATTAGCCTTTCACCAAGATGCACCCACCATGTTGCGTTGACCAAGTTGCAGCAATCCTTCTCGGGCAAATGTTTGCGAACACAATCATCGCAAAGCCTTGCAATGAAGTTGCGCTTGACCAATGATTTGCTATTCTTGCATTGCGTCAATGCATATTCTGCATAAAAACACTAAAATCAACTGTTCCTATGCGATGAATGCATGCGACAGCAATATTATGAAATTGATGCTTGATGGATGCAATTTAACATGTTTTATCAACGCAATCCAACATTGTTTAAGAACTTAGCACTATGATAACGTGCATTTTTGCCCGTTATCACATGACACTTAGGCTATTTATAATCGTTATGAATGCCTTGCATGTCTTGGCTTTTCATTGTGGTTTTGGTTGTTTCTGTTTATAAGTGTTATAAAGGAAATTTGAACTAAAATCAATAAGAAAGAGTTGCATGCGGACTTAGGGTAAACTCAAGTTTTTTAAATGGGTTTTAAAATTGGATTGAGATAGACCTATGTTCAAATGGTTCTAAAGAGTTTAGTAACCTAGATTAATCTTTTAAAATCGATTTAATGGATTAAATTGATCGACATAAAACATTAAATTTGTTTTAAATCTATCTATAAGGAACTGTCTATCTAAGGTGGGTTCTGTCTAGGCTGGGGTTCTTAACTGATGGAAATAGAACACCCCTACCTAGAAACCTACCTGGAAAGGTGAATTAGATAGATTTTCTACAAGCATGCGACAAATGGTTAAAGACTCCGTTAAAGAGTTTAATGGATGATGATCAAAAGTTGTTTAATTATCCAAGGTAAAAGTTACTCTTGGGAAAACTTAAAAGTCACTTAGTTAAAATCCTTAGCCATGTTTTTTCGAAGTAAACTAAACCCTAGGTTATAAAATATTCAGTGGGAGGAAGAGATGTATCTGATATGTCTATGATTCCACTCACATTTCTCCTTGTATGTTCACAACGTGAGATTCATGCTTGGCCTCGTGGTGCCCTGGGAGTATCCACCTTCGGATGGTGTTTGCATGAGTCAATATCAATATGGACGGAGAGAGTGTTTATAGTAAGTGGGTGAAGGGTGTGTGTCAACACGTCCTATGGTCTCTGTCATTGGTTCACACTGCGAGATCATTCTGTACTCCCTCGTGGTGCCTTGGGAGCATCCCCCTTCGGATGGGTTTTATGCAGTTGGTCAAGATTAAGCTGAACTCCAAAAATGGATAGGGTCACTTTAGGTTTTGCCCCAATTAGATTCTTTTTCCATCGGATTGATTGCTTGGGGCAGATCTCTAGGGCCTAAAATGACAGGTCACACTTACGGGAGATTGTTAAGTAAGTTAATAATCTCTTGGCCAAATCAATGATGGCTAGTTGTTATAGGAGCAAAAGTTGTTCTGGTATTAATGACTGATTGAGAACTTCTCAATTCAGAGGAGGGATAATTGACCTCCCTTCAACGGCTTTTTTCCTAAACCTTTGAAGCATCATTGCGAAACTAAATGTCACACAGGGTTAATATTAGTTTTGCTAAAACCTTATTGGATGTTGTTTGTTTTACAATGGGTATTTGTTTAAAACCTAAAGTAGGTCAATGTGTTTTTCTTTTCAAAAACTCGTTAGTATTTCTATTTAGTGCTTTTAATATGCCCGAATACATATAGTGGAAGGAATCGTGTGAAACGTATTTCGTGGCAAACGATCTCGAATTTGTCATGGTTGAGGAGTGTCCTCAAGTCTCGACGCTTGATGCACTGTGAAGTGTTCGTAATGTATATGAGGTGTGGATGAAGGTTAATTCATTGGTCTGACTTCACATTTTGGCTAACATACCTGATGTTTTGGCCAAAAGGGTTGAGAACATGGTCATTGAACGCGAAATCATGGACTCGTTGCACGATTTGTTTGAACGTCAGTTCTTACTTGTCAAGCACAAAGGGATGGATGCTAAAACCAGTAATGTCAGTTGTTCTGACATTGATACCACTACTCTCCCAAAGAGGAGGAAAGACGGTAAATCTGATTTTTTGGTCTTGGAAACGTGTTTATTAGAGAATGATGATTCTGCCTGGATCTTAGATTCGGGTGTTACCAACCATGTTAGTTCCTCTTACCAAGGATTAAGTTCCTGGCAAACATTGCCACAGGGACAGATGACTTTAGAGTCGGTACTAGTGAGGTTGTTTCAGCTGTTGCTGTAGGTAGGCTGAAGTTATTTGTTGACAAGAAACGTTATCTGTTACTAGATAATGTTTTTGTAGTTCCTCATATTTAGAGGAACTTAATCTCGGTTTCTTGTCTTATTGAACAAGGGTACACTGTCTATTTTTATGAGAATAAAATGTTTATTTTCCAGAATGGAACAGAGATTGGTTATGGTTCAATAGAAAGTAACTTATATGCACTAAGATCGTTAGTCATAAAAGCTTTGTTTAACATTGACATGTTCAATACGACAACAATAGCTAAAAGACCAAAGGTTTCTCCTAAGGAAAACGCCCATCTTTGGCATCTAAGGTTAGGTCACATCAACCTCAATAGGATTGAGAAGTTGGTGAAAAGTTGACTTCTAAAGAGTTTAAAAGAAAACTCCTTGTCGGTATGTGAATCATGCCTCAAAGGCAAGATGACCAAACGACCTTTTACTGGAAAAGGTTACAGAGCCAAGGAAGCCTTGGAGCTTATACATTCAGACCTCTGTGGTCTGATGAATGTTAGAGCTCGGGGTGGTTCATGCTTGGCCTCGTGAATGTTCACGTTGTGAGATTCATGCTTGGCCTCGTGGTGCCCTGGAAGCATCCCTCTTCAGATGGTGTTTGCATGAGTCAATATCAAGGTGGACGAAGAGAGTGTTTATAGTAAGTGGGTGAAGAATGTGTGTCAACATGTCTTGCGGTCTTCTTCATTGATTTGCACCAAGAGATCTTCTTACACGACCTCGTGGCACCCTAGGAACGTCCCCCTTTGGATGGTTTTTGTGCGAGTTGTCAATATCAAAGTGAACTCCAGAAATGGATAGGGTCGCTTTAGTTTTTGCCCCAATCGGATTTTTTCCCTTCGGATTGGCTGCTTGGGGTGGAACTCTAGGATCTAAAATGAAGGGTCACACTTAAAATATTAAGCAAGTTAATGATTTCTTGACCAAATCAATGATGGCTAATCGTTATAGGAACAAGAGTTGTTATGGTATTAATGGTTGGTTAAGAGTGTCTCAATTTAGAGGAAGGATAAATTGAGTACCCTACGGTGGCTTTTGTCTTAAACCACTGAAGCGTTATTGTAAAACTAGATGTCACACGAGGTTCATTTAGTTTTTGTTAAACCATATTGGATTTTGTTTTAAAGAGTATTTGCTAAAATCTAATGTAGATCAATGTATTTATTTTTTCAGCAACATGAATGATTTTCCGTTAGTTGCCTAACCTTTTCCAGTAAAAGGTCGTTTGGTCATTTTGCCTTCAAGGCATGATTCACCTACTCGTAGAGAGTGTTCTTCTAAACCATTTAGAAGTCTACTTTTCATCAAATTCTCGATCCTATTGAGATTGATTTGACCTAATCTTAAATGCCAAAGATGAGCATTTTCTTTAGGAGAAATTCTCGATCTGTTTACAGTTTAGGAGAAATTCTTAGTTTGTTTATAGTTGTTGTTGTTTTGAACATTTTAGTATTGAGCACAACTTTTATGACTAACGGCCTTAGTACATACAAGTTATTTTCCATTGAACCAAAATCTAACTCCATTCTATTTTTAAAAATAAACACTTTATTCTCAGAGAAGGAAATGAAATAATTTTGTTCAATCAGACAGGAAACAAAAATTATGTTCCTTTTGATATGAGGAACTACATATACGTCCCCATTTGATATGAGGAAACAAAAATATCGTTTCTTGTCCAAAAATAACTTAAGCCTGCCTACAACAACAGCTAAAACGACCTAACTAGTACCGACTCTAAGAGTCATCTCTCCAGCTACGAACTGTTTCTAGGAACTAAATTCTTAATGGGAAGAACATACGTGGTTAGTGGTTAGTAGCCCCTAAATCAATTATCCAGGCAGAATCATTATTCTCCACAAAGCACGTTTCTAAGCTAAATAAATCATATTTATTGTCTTTGGATTTCTTCATTTTCTAAAGAGTAGTGAGATCAGTACCAGAATCGATATCATAAACTTCAAGTTTCATTTCAGAGGACAATCCTCGTCGATGAACTTCATCAAAGTTAGCAACAATTGTTTCTCTGTTAGTCCCTTGACATTCAATATGGACTGGAGATTATCTTGGGAATTGACACTATTGGTTTCATTATCATTAATCCCGTTTTTCTTGAATAGTGAGAACTTACGTTCAAACAATTCTCGTATTGATTCCATGATCTCATGTGCAATGACCATGTTCTCAAACCTTTTGGCCAACAGGTATGCTTGCCAAAATGTGAACTCGGGCCCTGGAATTAGCCTTCATTCACACCTCATATGCATTACAAACATTTCGTGGTGCATAGGGGTTGGGACTTGAGGACAATCCTCATTCATGACAACTTCAAGGTCATTTACCACGAAAAACGTTTTAGTGGATTCTTTCCACGTCATGTAATTAAAACCAGTCAAACTTGAAAAGGCAACAAAAATCGCTATTTGACATTTTGCTGAAAAACAAACATATTGATCTATATTAGATTTTAGAATAACTCTTAAAAAAAATCCAACCAGTTTTAGCAAAATCTAAATGAACCAAAGGGTAGTCAATTTCTCCCTTCACTAAATTGAGACACTCTCAACTAATCATTACACCAGAATAAATCTTATTCCTATAATGATCAGTCATCGTTTATTTGGTCAAGAAATCATTAACTTACTTAATAATTTCCTATAAGTGTGACCCTTCATTTTAGATCCTAGAGCTTCGTCCCAATGAGCCAAGTGAAGGAAAAAATCGATTGGGGCAAAAACTAAAGCGACCTATCCATTTTTGGAGTTCGCCTTGATATTGACCAATTGCACAAACTATCTGAAAGAGGACGCTCCCAGAGTGCCTCGAGGTCGTGCAAGAAGGTCTTAAGGTGCAAATCAATGAAAGAGACCGTAGAACATGTTGACACACATCCCTCTCCCACTTACCATAAATACTCTCTCCATTCACCTTGATATTGACCTATGAAAACACCATCCGAAAGGGGATGCTCCCAGGGTGCCTCAAAGCCAAGCATGAGTCTCAATGTGTGAATATTAAGGGAGAAACATGAGTGAAAAATTGTAATACCCCGCACATTTTTTAGTAATAATGGAATTTCAGTAATTGTTATTAGTTAGAGGGCAATTTTAGAATTTTGGACTTCAAGTGTAAGTGCGGGAATTTAATTGTTGGCGTGAAATTATTCAAATTGGAAATTAATGGCAGGAATTAATTTTCTTTTGAAATTGAAAGGAATTTAATAGTAAAACGGAAAGAAATTAAATGTAATGAAATTTAATAGTAAAACGGCACCCTAAAAACAACGTTTTTCCCCTTTTTGACAATTGTTCGACAGTTCCCTATTCTATTTCAACATTAGATTTGAGTTTCCTACTTCTTAATGGCTTTAAATTTCGAACAACAACCAACAAGGATTAAAGTTGTTTTGCATGTTTGTTTGATTCAAGGTTCCATTGAGCAAAGAAGAGGTTAAGCTTCTAGTTTCTAGACTTTGCGATTAGAGGTAAGTAATCTTACTACTGGAACTGGCCACGGGCCAAGCATTAGAGTTTTGCTAGCATGTTAAATGAAGGTTATGGCATAATGACAGCATGAAAGATTGATAGTATAACATGATTAAAGTATGTTCTGTTATGAGATCCGAAATATTTATTTATGCACATAGACACTTGAATGCTAGTATGAGATGGTATGTGCTTCCATGGTTGTATTTGATCTGATGATGTTGAGGTATACATGTATGTTGTAGAACCATGATGTTGAGGTATATGTGTATGTTGTAGAACCATGATGTTGAGGTTTATATGTATGTCATAGATTCGTACAGTGATGATTATGATGTTGAGACTGTGCAAATGTCCTTATTGATTAGTTAGATGCTCATTAGATTTTGTGTTTCCTTCGGGATTCATCAGTTTGTGTTTACTTCGGGATTCACCGGTTTGTGTCTCCTTCGGGATTCACCAGTTTGTGTTTCCTTCGAGATTCACCAGTTTGTGTTTCCTTCGGGATTCACCAGAGGTAGTGGACATACTTAACTACAGTAAGATAGGACTCAGTCTCTTTTTTGTTTCATGTGTATATATGTCCCATGAGGACTAGAGCAGTTTATATGTTTCACCAGAGGTGGGTATCTAGAGGACATAGGTGCCTAGCCTGACCCTAGTAGTGGGGTTATTTACTGAGTATTTTATACTCATTCTTTCTCATGTTGTTGTTTTAGGTAAGGGTAGAGATGCATCGGCGATGGACAAGCGGAATTCGTGATCGAGCCACTGGAACTAATTTTTACGCTTCCGCTCATGAGATTTAGGGTTCTTTTTATGTTTCTCTTAACTTTTAGTTTTGATGTTTAAAACTTATTTTTAAGAATTGTTTTTCAGACTTATTTATTATCCTTTATGATTTATGGGTACCCTACTATTGTTTTAATATTTGAAATTAATGAAAGTCTTTGAACTTACCTTATTTAATTAGCATTTATTTCGCCATAATAGAGTGTCGTTTTGAGTTCCATGCATGCATGTATTTAGTAACGACCTAACTTAAGTCCTAGAGGGTCGACTCGTTACAATTGGTATCAGAGCCCTTGTTTTGGGTTCTGTAGACTGGCTTACTATGTAAGTCCAGATTGTCCCTGTGGCCCATGAACGGATTCCTCGTCATCGCCATGTATATCTTATCAATTACAAGTTTTATGATAGTTGTGCATTAAAGTATTTGTTTTGCTTAAATGCACCAGTTATGTTCTAATGCTAGGTCTGTGACTCGTTAGAAGTTACTATAAGAGGATTATAAGGTACGATACTACAAAAGGAGACAAATAAAATAGAGTAAATTATGAGGTCACTTGGCGCTAGTTAATCTCATGGAAATTATGTTAGAAACGAACAAATATATACCTCAGTTCAGCAATGCTAAAGATTGATGAAACTATGTAGAGTTATGACAATTTAGGAATGAAGGTATTTAAATGTTTAAGCCAATGAATAAAATTATCGAGACGAGAATTGATCAAGGACTAGTGTTATGTTTTTGTGTTGGATAGTGCAATCAGTGGTAGTATAAATACACAGGCTAGTACTCAAGTATAAGGTTAAAAGTTGTTTTATGAATAAGGAGGGAAAAAAAAAGTCTATAAATTTATTGAAGGTTTTGAGGTATTAAGAACCCAACATTTCGAGAAGAATTTTAGAAAGGATTCATAAGCCCGAATTGGAAAAAAAAGGGAGGTGTCTTGAATTTAGTGGTTTTTATCATAGATAAGTGTGAATGAGAGAAACTGTAATGACCCGATTCCCTAGGACTTAAGTTAGGCCGTTAATAAAAAAAAACATGCATGCATGGAACTTAAAACGACACTCTTTTATGGTGAAATAAATGCTAATTAGATAAGGGGAGTTCAAAAGTCCTTTATTAAATGCAAATGTTAAAACAACAATAGGATACCCATAAATCATAAAGGTTAATAAATAAGTATGAAAAACAATTCTCAATAATAAGTTTCAAACATCAAAACTAAAAATTTAGCAAAACATGAAAGGAAATATAAGTCTTATGAGGGGAAGCATAAAAACTGGTCCCAGTGGCTCGATCACGGATTCCGCTTGTCATTCGCCGATGCGTCCCTACCCTTACCTGAAACAACAACATGAGAAAGAATGAGTATAAAATACTCAGTAAGTAACCCCACTACTGGGGTCAGGCTAGGCATCTATGTCCTTTAGATGCCTACCTATGGTGAAACACATAAACTGCTCTAGTTCTCAAGGGACACATATACACATAAAACAAAAGGAAACTGAGTCCTATCCTACTGTAGTTAAGTATACCTACTACCTCTGGTGAATCCTGAAGGAAACACAAACTGGTGAATCCCAAAGGAAACACAATCTGGTGAATCTCGAAGGAAACCAAACTAGTGAATCCCAAAGGAAACATAAACTGGTGAATCCCGAAGGAAACACAAACTGGTGAATCCCGAAGGAAACGCAATATCTAATGAGCATCTAACTAATCAGTAAGGAAATTTGCACAGTCTCAACATCATAATCATCACTGTACAAATTTATGACATACATATAAACCTCAACATCATGGCTCTACAACATACATATACCTCAACTTCATGGTTCTACAACATACATGTATACCTCAATATCCTCAGATCAAATACAACCATATGGAATCACGTATCATCTCATGCTAGCATTCAAGTGTCAAGGTGCACAAATAAATCTTTCAGATCTCATACCAGAACATACGTTGGTTATAATATACTATCAGTCTATCATGCTGTCATTCTACCATAACATCCATCTATCATGCTAGCATACATCTAGAGCCTGGCCCGTGGGCAATTCCAGTAGTAAGATTACTTACCTCGATACTAGATTCAGATATCGATCCAAGTGGCAGTCTTCAATAATAAATCTTTAAATTCAATTCCCCAACGAAGCCTAAGCAACAACCACCCTCAATATTCCCATCTCCAAATTCTTCCTTCAATCAGACCCTACTTCCAACTTTTAAACAAGAATTTAACTCACTCCCTTCCATAATGAAATTAATTCTTGACACTAATTTCAAATTAAATTTGTGTGACATTAAAATTCCAATTTCCATAACTTCCCTCTGATTAAACCATTAAATTGAAACACCCATTCCTTCCAAAATGAAATTAATTTCTGTCATTAATTTCCAAATTAAATAATTTCAATGCCAATAATTAAATTCCCGCAATGACACTTAAGTCCAAAAATTCCAATACCCTTAATTAATAAAAATTACTGAAATTACATAAATAATAAAAATTCGGGGTGTTACATTAATGTAACACCCCACACATTTTTTTAGTAATAATGTAATTTCAGTAACTTTATTATTTGGAATTTCAGTAATTTTTATTAGTTGAAGGGTATTTTTGGAATTTTGGACTTCAAGTGTAAGTGTGGGAATTTAATTGTTGGTGTGAGATTATTCAAATTGGAAATTAATGGCAGGAATTAATTTTCTTTTGAAATGGATAGGAATTATTATTATTAAATGTAATTATATTTATTTCATTTATTATTATTATTATTGTTTTTTTTATAAAAATCAAACCCCACCCCTCTTTCCTTCCTCACGCACCCGCCGACACCCCTCTTTCAATTTCTTCTTCCTCTAGCCGAGACCTTAGCTGCCGCCCAAAGCCGTCGCGTCAGTTTCTTCTTCATGAATCGATTTGGGTAAGATTTCTGCCGTTTGGGTTGTTTTCGATTGATTCTTGAATACTCATTTATTTTTGGCATCAATTGGTTGATACCCATTGTGTTTCAACTTTGGATTCAAGTTTGGGAAGGTATTGAGGTATTGTTCAGTGAAGTTGGAGTTTGTTTTAGTGAGTTTTGGTAAGTTTTATGCTTTGATGACCCTCTAGTGGATTAATTTTGGTTGTTGAGAAATTTTGGTAAAGTCATTTGGAAGTGATTTTTTTGACGAAGCTACATATGGATAATTTATTTGAGACATTGGTAGTGAAGTATATATTTGATTCAAACTTTAATCATGTAAGCCTAATTTCAAATTATGATTAGGGGGTTGATTCAAGAATTTCATTCAAGATGAAGAAGAGTTTGGTTTGCTAATTATTTGGGCTTAAAATTGGAGGTTTGGAAGGTGAATTCGAATTGGACCACACCTTAGGTAAGGTTATCTGGAAATATTTTGTAATATTTGGGTGTTTGGATTTTGGCCTTAACTATTAATTTTAAAGCTTGGTTTATGTTTAGGTTTGATTAAGGATTCAAGAATTTCACAAAGATTCAATTGCTTTATAGTTTGACCTAATATCAAGGTAAGTAATCTTACTACTGGAACTGCCCACGGGCCAGGCATTAGATGTATACTAGCATGTTAAATGAAGGTTATGGCAAAATGAGAGCATGAAAGATTGATAGTATAACATGATTAAAGTATGTTCTGTTACGAGATCCGAATTATTTATTTATGCACATAGACACTTGAATGCTAGTATGAGATGGTATGTGTTTCTATGATTATATTTGATCTGATGATGTTGAGGTATACATATATGTTGTAGAACCATGATTTTGAGGTATATGTGTATGTTGTAGAGCCATGATGTTGAGGTTTATATGTATGTCATAGATTCGTACAGTGATGATTATGATGGTGAGACTGTGCAAATGTCCTTACTGATTAGTTAGATGCCCATTAGATTTTGTGTTTCCTTCGGGATTCACCAGTTTGTATTTCCTTCGAGATTTACCAGTTTGTGTTTCCTTCAGGATTCACCAGTTTGTATTTCCTTCGGGATTCACCAGTTTGTGTCTCCTTCGGGATTTACTAGTTTGTGTCTCCTTTGGGATTCACCAGTTTGTGTCTCCTTCGGGATTCACAAGTTTGTGTCTCATTCGGGATTCACCAGTTTGTGTCTCCTTCAAGATTCACCAGAGGTAGTGGGCATACTTAACTATAGTAGGATAGGACTCAGTCTCCTTTTTTTTTCATGTGTATATGTGTCCCATAAGAACTAGAGCAGTTTATATGTTTCACCAGAGGTGGGTATCTAGAGGACATAGGTGCCTAGCCTGACCTCAGTAGTGGGGTTACTTACTGAGTATTTTATACTCATTCTTTCTCATGTTGTTGTTTCAGGTAAAGGTAGAGATGCACTGGCAATGGACAAGCAAAATTCGTGATCGAGCCACTGGGACTAGTTTTTATACTTCTGCTCCTAAGATTTAGAGTTCTTTTCATGTTTCTCTTAACTTTTAGTTTTGATGTTTAAAACTTATTTTTAAGAATTGTTTTTCATACTTATTTATTATCCTTTATGATTTATGGTACCCTACTATTGTTTCAATATTTGAAATTAATGAAAGTCTTTGAACTTACCTTATTTAATTAGTATTTATTTCGCCATATTAGAGTGTCATTTTGAGTTCCATGTATGCATGTATTTAGTAATGGCCTAACTTAAGTCCTAGGGGGTCGGGTCGTTACAAAAATGACATATCATATACATCTTTTCCTCCCACTGAGTATTTTAACAACCTAGGGTTTAATTTACTTAGAAAAAATATGGTTAATGATTTCTACTAAGTTACTGTTTAAGTTTGCCCAAAAGTAGCACTTACCTAGGAAAGTTAAACAATTTTGATTAACATTCATTAAACAATTTAACAAATATTAATAAACAATTTCATGCTTGTAGAAAATCTATCTAATTCACCTTTCCAGGTAGGTTCCCAGGTTAGGGTGTTCCGTTTCTGCCAGCTTAAATACCCCAGCCTAGCTAGAACCCGCCTTAGATAAAAGGTCCCTTATAGATATATTTGCGATAAATTTAATCTTTTATTGAAATCAATTTAATCCTACTAAACCGATTTTAAAGATTAATCTAATTTCTAATCTCATTAGAAATTTGTGAATTTAGGTCTATCTCAATCATATTTTAAAACTATTTTAAAAAATGATTTTATCTAAGTTTACATGCAAATCTTGGTTATTGATTTTAATTTCTAATTTCATTTATTTATAACTCTTATAAAGTAAATGAAACAAATTAAAACCGACATTGCAAGCATTGACATACTTTATAAAATTATAACGTTTATAAGATCACCTAAAGTAATGTCATGCATCATGCAATAATCATTCATTACTAATATATAACATTTATATAACTAAGTAATGAACCATGCTATAACATACATTCCATACAACCATTCAACCTTATATTATAACATTTATAATATAAATGATGCATGGATATGCTATAATGCATGCATACATATACTATAACTTTTATATTATATGATGCATGAGCATGCTTTATGTAATTTAAATCATGCATACTAGTATATTATAACAATTATAATATAAAATGATGCATGAAAATAAATGCATAACCTATTGTGGGTTTTAAAGCTATATGACATACATTATGGTATATAATAAAAACATACATCATATGTATATTTATACTAAAAGTTGATGGACCGGGATAGAAACTCTCTAAAACAAGAAAAAACTAAGGCTAACTATTACAAATATGAGTCCACCGGTTTGGAACAAATGAACCGGGTCTTGAACCACTCGCCTCGAACCGCTCCACAAAGAACCCTTGCAGCTGATCGTGTAGCAAACGCCTAATTGTCAAGCAGTGAGGCGTCGAGTATATACAATCGTTTATATGTGGTCGCGTAGCTTATGACTATGCGATGAGCATGAAAGTCTACACGATCGTGTAGTAAACATCCATGCGTCGAGTATCATATACTATGCGATCGTGTAGCTAATGGGTATGCGATAAGCATGATAGTCTGCACGATCGTGTAGCACACAACGATGCGTCGAGCATCCAATACTGCGCGATCGTCCACCAAGCGAGCACCTATATGATCATGCATCCAATGCAACACGATCGTGTAGCAAACTTTACACGATTGCGTAGCATTAGCTATGCGATCGTTTAGCAAATGTTACACGATCACATAACAAAAGCTATCTATTTGTTTAGCTCTAGCTACACGATGCGACAACCTCCATTTCGTCTTCTCCATCGAAACGCACTGCAACCTTTCTTCTGAAGCCTCACGAATGACTCAAAACTTAAATAAATACAGTCTCACTTATAAATTATGCCAGAAAAAGCAGGGGCCCTTACCATACAACTTTGTAAAATTTAAAGAAAGCCTTAAAACAAGAATTCTACCCCAAAACATCCATCACAATTCATCCACAAACATTTATCATATAAACGCAATGCAGATTATAAAACCCACCAGTACTGTAAACGAATTCAATACAAGAATGGAATTTGGAATCAGAAACCAACGACCTGGCTCGATACCAATTGAAGGAATCTCAACATGAGGAGATCCTTGAGCGGAAGCGAATTGTCTAAATTCCATTAATTATTGAATACAAAATTTATAGTAAATATACACAAAGATATGCATTAGAGGTTAAATTACAACATGCTTTTAGATAAAAATAGGTTTCAACAAACCTCACCTTTGAAGAACCTTTCTTCAAGTAATCCTTCGTACAAGCCACGAACAGAACTCCTTCCTCGCGGATCTCCTTCTTCACGCACGGATACTACCAGTCGAGAACCCTTTGTATTCTCTTTTGGGATTCAAAGACTCAAGTAGGAGTTGTGGGCTTTGCTGAGTCCTAGGAAAAGGGAAGGAGATGGAGAAGATGAAAGGGGAGTTTTCCTCAAATAACCTTTCTCTTTCAGATAAAACATCTCTGTTTTTTTTTTTTTTTTTTTTAATTCTTAGAAGAAGATGATCTCTCAACTTCTTTTATCGCAAGTTAGTTATTGAGAGAATAATGGGAAGGAGTTAACTTTTCCCCTTTTATTAATTTCAAATAAATTAATAAAATAAAAAAATATAATAACTACTTTATTATATATACACTATATGTTATATCAAATATAACATATAGCCTATAGTTTTATATTACATCAAATACAACATAAACTATAGATTTTATTCTCTCTCAACCATACATGACATTTTATTAAATCACATCTATATTAAATCCACTTATATGAATCTCATTCATATAAATGATATTTAGATCATATCTAAATATTTTATTCCTCTCTATATAAATCATGTTTATATTTAATTACATGAATCTCATTCATGTAATTGATATTTAAATCATATTCGAATTTCTCTCATATAAATACACTATAATTAATTATATCATATATAATTACTTTCCTCAATTAATTTGTACACTTCAAATTAATCCAAAGATTAAATCCCTGTTGAGCTACAGTGGGGACCTTATGGACCAGTAGATTGAATCTCCAAAGGTACTCAGATAAATAATTAAACTCTTTAATTAAGTTACCCAACATCCGTTAATTGCCGGTCACTCCACTAAAGACCGACAACTGCACTATTCGCACTACAGATAAATTTTTGTGGTCATCCTAGTGAAATGTAAGTCTCAAATATTAATAGCATTATGTAAAGAGACTAATCATTTCCTGGTCCGATCTTATACAAACTCTTTGTATAGGATACCCCTACTCGCATGTTTCCACATGAATGATCAGGATCAGATCATTTGTAGCACTTTACAACAGTTGTAACACCTATAAAGAGGGTCGTATCCGTAGTGTCACAAGGATAAAGTACCCAACATTTCTGTAGCCATTGGATATAACAAATCAACAGTGCGATGACCTTTCACAAATTACTCGTAAGTACAACTGGGCCAAAATACTGTTTTCCCCCTATAGTTACATCTAACTCCTTAAGTACCACCGATTCCTCTAATGAATAATAAGTTATAGTCCCACTATGACCAAGTCCTCTCGAGCCAGGAGAGGGTGTGACCACTATGTTCAAGACCCGAAATCAGCCTTTAAGGGAGAAATTTATCTACTTGCCCCTGCATTGGGGAAGGAATGAATTCCGTCTTGTGTAGTTGAGTTCTCAGCTCCCCAGTCAGACGAATCCCCAATATGGTAGGCTTGTTGAGTTGGCAATCTGGCCACTCTCACCCATACAAATCAAAGAATCGCCTTCATAAGCATGAGTTCATAACTCACTTAGGATTCAGGTCATATCACCTATGGTCATCCTAGTGAAATGTAAGTCTCTATTATTAACAATGCTATGTAAAGAGACTAATCATTTCGTGGTCCTGATCTTATACAAACTCTTTGTATAGGATACTCCTGCTCGCATGTCTCCATATGAATGATCAGGATCAGATCATTTGTAGCACTTTACAACACTTGTAACACCTACAAAGAGGGTCGTATCCGTAGTGTCACCAGGATAAAGTACCTAACCTTATCCATCTACTACAGACTATTTAGGTTATTATTTGAACAAGATCCAATTGCATGTCTCTACATACTTGTTTAAATTACATGAAATAACCTCAGATATTAGTTTATTGGATTGAGTATATGCTTATAAAATAACACTTATTTTATTAACAACAATATGTTTATACGGACTTTACAAACTACGAGATTACAAGGAAATTTAGGACACCATTCCTAACAATCTCCCACTTGTCCCAATTTTCCCAAATTTTATAGAATGTAAAATTTTATAGAGACATAAAAAAATTGATGAATCTAACAAATAAAATACAACATGCTAGAAAAAATAAAAAGAGAAAGAAGAAAAGATAAAAATTTTAGAGTTCAAAACCCTTACCTTTGAAGAACAGTTATTCAACTGAAAGAATTCCCCCGAACTCCAAATGGGCACTACCGTGAAGGAAACCTTGGTATTATTTGGGTGAGAATCCAGGAGGATGTGGGGCTCTGACTATTTTGGTGAGGGAATTACAGCAGAGCAAGAAGATGAAGAGGAAGATCGTAATGTGGTAGCTCTAAAAAACACTTTCTGTGTTCTCTGTGAAAGAAAACACTAGAGAAAAAAGTTGAAACTTTCTGCCCCACTATCATGTAGTGGAGAGAAGGAGGGGGAAGAGGAGGTTACAAATCCCTAACTCCCTAACTCTCTAAAAAAATGATTTAAAATTAATTAAATAATAGTTAATTAATTTAATAAATCATTTAATATATAAATTTATATAATGACTACTTTATCATATAATATATATATTAAACTATATGTTGTTTCAAATATAACATATAACCTATAGTTTCTTTATTGTATCATATACAATATAACCTATAGTTTCTATTCTCTCACTAATGACATTTAATATAAATTTCATTTATATTAAATTTAATCATATGAATCAAATTCATCTAACTAATATTTGAATCACATTCAAAAAAAATTTCCTCTTAAATAAACTTTATATTATAATGTATCAAATACATCATAATAATTATATCATATATAATTAAAAATAAAATTAATTATATCATATATGATTAATTCCTTCAATTAGTTTGAACAAATTCAAATTAATCCAAAAACTGATTCTCATTTATTCCCGTCGAGCTACCGGGGGGACCTCATGGATTTGTAGCTTGAAGCTCCAACTATACGTGAATAATTAATTAAACTCTTTAATAAAATTATTCATTACCCGTTAACCGACATACACTCCACTAAAGATTGACAGCTGCACTCTTCGCACTACAAATATATTTCTGTATTTATTGGATATAACAAGTGAACAGTGCAATGACCCTTCACATTGCTCGTAAGTACAGCTAGGCCGAAATTATCGTTTTCACCTGTAGTTACATCTAACTCCTTACATACCACTTATCCCTCTAATGAACAATAAGTCATAGTCCAACTCTGACGAAACCCCTCTTAGGACAGGAGAAGGTGTGGCGCTTCATTGTTCAAGCCTCGGAATCAACCCTTAAGGGAGCAATTTATCTACTTACCCCAGCCTCGGGGAAGGAGTGAATTCGGTCTTATGTAGTTTTGTTCCCAGCTCCCCATTCAGACGACCCCCAAAATTGTAGGCTTGTTAAGTCGGCAATCTGGCCACTCTCACCCATACAAATCAAAGGATCGTCTTCATAGGCAAAAGTTCAACACTCACTTAGGATTTAGGTCATGTTACCTATGATCATCCTCGTGAAATGTAAGTCTCTATTATGAACGACGTTGTTCATAATAGAGACTAAACATTTCGTGGTACAGTCTTATACAAACTTCTTTGTATAGAATATCTCCGCTCACATGTCTCCACATGAATGATCAGGATCGGATCATTTGTAGCACTTTACAACAATTGTAACATCTACAAAGCGGACCATACTCGTAGTGTCACTAGGATAAGATATCCAGCCTTATCCATCTACTATAGACCATTTAGGTTATCACTTAAACATGATCCACCCATATGTCTCTACATACATGTTTAAGCAACAAGATAACCTTAGATATTAGCTTATTGGTTTGTGGTTAATGCAACTAAACAAATAAAATAAAACATCACATATTTCATTCCATAAATAAAATGTTTGTACATTACAATTACAAACTATAGAATCCTATGAGATTTAGGGCACCAACCCTAACACACAAAATGACTAGTTTCATTATATAACGTTGTTCATAACTGAGACTTACATTTCATCGGGATGACCATAGATGACATGATTTGAATCCTGAGTGAGTTGTGAACTCCTACCTATAAGGGCGGTCCTTTGATTTGTATGGGTGAGAGTGGCTAGATCACCGATTCAACAAGCCTACCATTTTGGGGTGTTGGGATTGATATCCTAATTCTCCCTTAGTCTCGTTGTTTGTAATGATACACATTGTTTTATGAATAAAATATATGTTATTTCATTTTGGCTTTTACTCATATCCAATAAACAAAGATCCATGGTTATCTTATGTAAACTTAAGTATGTATATGTGATATATAAGTGGATCATGCCTTAAGTGATAATCTAAATAGGTTTGTAGTATAAGGATTAAAGTGGGATACCTATTCCTGATGACACTACGGATACGGCCCGCTTTGTAGAGGTTTGCAAGTGTTGTAAACTACTACAAATGGTAGATCCTGACCATTCATGTAGAGACGTGCGAGCGGGGGTGTTCTATACAAAGAGTTTGTATAAGACCGGACCACGATATGACTAGACTCTATATATAACGTCATTGATACTAGAGACTTACATCTCACCTAAACGACCATAGGTGACACGACCTCAATCCTTAGTGTTTTGGGAACTCATGCTTTTGATGGTGGTTCTTTGATTAGTATGGGTGAGAGTGGCCAGATTTCCAACTCAACATACCTAGGACTTGTCTGATTTGGGAGCTGGGAACTCAATATACAAGATGGAATTCACTCATTCCCCGAAGCAGGGATAAGTAGGGAGATTGCTCCCTTAAGGGCTGATTTCGGGACTTGAACATAGTGGCCACAACTTCTCTTTGGAAGAGAGGACTCAGTCATAGTAGGACTATGACTTATGTTCATTAGAGGGATCAGTGGTACTTAAGGAGTTAGATGTAACTACGGGGCATAACGGTTATTGGCCGAGCTGTACTTACGAGCGATCTGTGAAGGGTTGTCGCACTATTGATTAGTTAAGATGGACACATAATATATCTGTGGTAAGGAGAGTTCGATTGTCGATATTTAGTGGAGTGCCTGGCAGTTAATGGATGATGGATCCCGTGACTAAAGAATTTAGTCAGTTATTCACGTACTGTTGGAGCTTCAAACTACAGGTCCATAAGGTCCCCATGGTAGCTCAATGGATTCAGTTGAGGATCAGTTCTTGGTGTTGATTTGAAATGTTCAAATTGACAAGAGGTAATTCGATTGTATATGATATGATCGGTATGATGTATGAGATACATCTAGTGGAGGATTAATGTAAATGAGATCTACAATAAGTACCATGGAATAGAAAAAGAGCTATGGTTTGTATGTTTCATGAGATGAAATATTAAAACTAAGGTTCTAAATATATTATGAGAAGTTAGTTATCATTTATATTTATAATAATATTAATTATTGGATAATTATTTCTTTTTCTCTAATAACCAATTGAGTGGGAGGTTATTGGTCGTTTCATGGTAACCGTGAGATAAAAGGGAAAATATTTTCCTAATTTTAGTAAGTTTTTGGCAAAATTGTGTTTTTTGAGATTTCCTCTCTCGAAAAATTCTCACGGGAAGTTGTCAAGTAAATAAGATTTACTAAGCGAGAACTTGGAGTTAGCTAAACGATCATGGAGTGTTAGTAGGCGATAGACACTTAGCTAAGCGATGAGCTAAACGATCACATAACTTTTGCTAGACGATCGTATAACTTTTCCTAAATGATTGGGCATAGACCTATATGATAGGTTCTTCCATCCCTCACTTGCTCAATCGTTTACACGATTGTGTTTCCTCCAGTCGTCTGCCTCAAACCAAATCCACACAGAGCCCACCTTCTAGATTCTCACATCGAGAATACCAAGGTAGCCCTCTTGGTGATATCATACTCAACTCGACACTGTCAAGGTTCTGTGGAGGCCGTTCGTGTTGTTTGGGGTGTTCATGACCTAGGCGATCGTTGAGTTCGAGTGCGCGTTGTTCGGTTTGTAATTGTAAAGTTCATATACGATTGTAATTTGGAATGATCTTTCCGCTGCTCATTGAAATCCTCGTGTTCGATTTCCTTTATGGGGGTCGTCTGAATGGGGAGCTGGGAATACAACTACACAAGACGGAATTCACTCATTCCTCAAGGTCGGGGTAAGTAGATAAATTGCTCCCTTAAGGGCTGATTTAGGGGCCTGAACAATATAGTGTCACACCCTTTCTTAGCCTGAGAGGGGTTTGGTTATAGTTGGACTATGACTTATTGTTCATTAGAGGGATCAGTGTACTTAAGGAGTTAGATATAACTATAGGTGCAAAATGGTAGTTTTGGCCCAACTATACTTGAACAATTTGTGAAGGGTCATCGTGCTGTTGACTGGTTATATACAATGGAC
Source organism: Benincasa hispida (assembly GCF_027475165.1). Lineage (NCBI taxonomy): Eukaryota > Viridiplantae > Streptophyta > Magnoliopsida > Cucurbitales > Cucurbitaceae > Benincasa > Benincasa hispida. The sequence goes on from NC_143485.1 coordinate 16,180,766, forward strand.
ACAGAAATATGTCTGTAGTGGGAAGAGTGCAATTGTGGAGTGCCTGACAGTTAATGGATGTTGAATAATATAATTTAATTAATTATTTAAGTACAATTGGAACTTCAAGTACCATTGGAACTTCAAGTTATAGGTCCATGAGGTCCCCTCTGTAGCTCAACAGGGATTAAATGATAATCACTTTTGGACTAATTATTGTTCAAATTAATTATATGTGATATAATTAATTTAATTTAATTTAATTATATATGATATAGTTACTATATTGTATTTGATAAATTATAACATAAAGTTTATTTGAGAGGAAATAAATATTTGAATATGATTCAAATATTAATTATGTGAATTGGATTCATATAATTAAACTTAGTAAAAATGGGATTTATATTAAATACTGTGCATTAATGAGAGAATGAAAACTACAGGTTATATTATATTTGATACAATATAAACTATAGGTTGTATATTATATTTGATATAACATAAAGTTAAATATATATTATATAATAAAGTGGTTATCACATAAATATATATTAATGTTTTATTAAAATATTTTTTCTTTAATTAATTTCGATTTTCGAAATGTTATTTTGAAAACTCCCTCCCCTTTTTCTCTCTACAACGTATGTGAGTGGGAAGGTGCAGACTTGTCGGTTATGATCTTCTTCCCCAAAAGTTTTTTATACTAAAAAACTTAAAGAAGTTTTTCTTTGAGAAATTAGTTTTTTGTTCTTTCTCTCTATTCCAAAAACTAAGAGCCTACAACTCATCAGATTCTCATCCTAGAGAATACAGAGGAAGCTTTTGTGGTGGTGGCCAAATTAGGGTTTCGAGTTCGTGATTTTTTGGAGAGGAGGAATTATATAAGAAGATTAGATCTTCAAGGGTTAGTATATTCTTCTACTTATCTTTATTTCTAAATGCATGCTATAAAATTTTATTTTGATGCATAATATTTCCTGTACTATTCTGTAAAATTTTGGGGGTCCCCACTTCCGCTCTGAACCTTAACCAGTTCCTTAAAAAATTGTATCCAATCTTGTTCATAAACGCATTGTTGTAGAATTGGAGGTAACTCTTCGGAAGAGTTTTCAGAATAATGCTAATTTGGCTGGCCTCATCTATGACAGACTCATTCATCTCGGCCACGTTGAAGTGGACTATCATATTAATGACATGCTCCCTGATGGATGATCGCTCATTCATGCGGCCGTTAAAGATGTTCTTTAGAGTATCATGCTTGAGATGCATGGTCGGTTGGCTAAACATCCCACACAGTGACTCCATGATCTCTCGGGCTGAGACCACAGGCTCGTGCTTTTTGGTGAAAACGTTAAATAAGCTTGCCAAAATGTAGACTTTGGCCTTGTCGTTGGCATTGGTCCACCTGTCATAGGCTTCATAAGCATTTCGTGAAGCATTGGGCCCAAGAATTGAAGGAAATTCCTCCACTAAGACGGATTTTAGGTCGTGATGACCAAAACTGTATTAATCGTATTCTTCCATGTCGCGTAATTATCGACATTTAGTTTATCAACGCCAAACAAAGAGATTATTGCACTAGTCATTTTGTTGATACAAAACAAATAACTTATTTTAGACACTTATGCAAAAATTCATTTTGACCTAATTAGTTTAGCAAAACAGTAATGAACCCAACACCATTTTATTTTATAATGATACTTCAATTATTTAGACTAAATGCTACCTCGGGGCGAACATTTACTCATTCATTGAATTGAGACATTCTCAATCAAATATTACACTAGAATAACTATGATTCATATAATATTTAATTATCATTGATTTGGTCCAGAAACCATTAACTACCTTAATGTTTTCTTGTAAGTATAACCCTTCATTTTCAATCCTATAACCTCGCCCTAATCAGTCTTCCGCAGGGAAGAACATAATTGGTACAATTGATTATAGCGATCTTATCATTATATGGAGTTTGTTATGTCCCTTTCCCATGCAAACACCTTCCTAAGTGGGACACTTCTAGGATGCCACGAGACTGAGCATGGAAATGACATTCCAAAAAAATGAAGGAGATCGCAAGATGTGTTGATACACTTCCTTCTCTCACTTACTATAAACACTTTCTCCATTCACCTTGATATTGACCCATGCAAATATCTTCCTAAAAGAGAGCGCGCCCAGGGCACCAGGAGGCCGAACTGCTCACCTTGTGAACTTTTAGGGAGAACGTGGGTGGAAAAATGATAGATCATATACATCTTTTTTCAAAACATCTATATTGATATATCATTTTTCTCCCACTAAGTGTTTTGCAAAAATGAGTTTATTAACTTAGAAAAAACCAACTAATTAATTTTAACTAAATCCATTGTTAATTTGCTCAATATAACATTTATACTGAATATTTTAACAATATTTGATTTCATTTATTAAACTCTTTAATAAATTCAATCATTTATTGCATACTTATAAAATATTTGCCAAATTCACCTTTCAAGTCGGTTTTTAGGTAGAGGTGTTATGTTTTTGACAGCTTAAATACCTCAACCTAGACAGAACGTTCCTAAGACAAAGGTCCCTTATGAGTAATTATTTTATAAATTTAGGAATTCATTTTAATCCTATTAAAACAAATTAAAAGATTAATCTATTTCTAATCTCATTAGAAAACCTTTCAACATAAGTCTAAATGAATTAATTTTAAACAAATAAAAATTAGACCTATATTTGCATGCAGCTCTTGATTATAGATTTTAATCTATTCCATTAAATATATAACAATTTTATATTAATGCCATATTAAAACCTATAATTTGTATCTAATGACGTCGATCAAATATAACAATTATATTTATCTAAGTAATGTCATGCTCAATGCAAGATTCATTTTCATTGGAAAAATATCACACTTATATTCATCATTCATGAAAATTAAACATACATATTCTTTATTCCACCATACATTATAATATTTATAACATTGTATGATGCATAAACATATTTAATGAAACGTGTATCAAAATAATATAACACTTATTATGATGCATGAGCATGCTAATAAAATCATGCAATTATAAATAATATAATACCTATATTAAATATGATGCATAAAAGTGTTTATCCTAAGGTGAGATTCTAAATTTATATGACATACATTATGCAATAAAAATTCTTCCATTAATTTATACATACATCAAATGCATAATAAATTAAATAGCAAATATTGGACCAAATTTTGGCACCCTAAAAGATTAACTAAATTAATATAACTAATTTATATTAATTCAATTAATAAAAAAAATAAAATTACGAAAAACAAAAGAAATCTGTTGCAAACACCAGAGAGGGGATTCGAACTCACGACCGCCGAACTCCTCATGCGTGCCTGTGAAGCTCAGAGCATTGTAATGCTATGGATATTGTCCACCTTGCCTCGACTCGCAGCATCGTGACGCTGCAATCTAGAAACCTCACCTTTGTTGCGTTTTTCTTCGAACTTGGACCGAAAATCTTCATTGTTCACTAATCTCTTCAGCAATTGTTAATCCTTGATTGACATAGACTTACGAAGTCAATAGAAAAACTTAAATACCTAAAAATAATGGGCCCTTACATTTTAATCGAATTAAAACGTAAAACCAAGTGCCAAAAAATATAAACGTCCAATATTGCAAACTTCTCATTCAAAATACAGATTAAAACCCATATTTCTTGATTTTTCTTTAAAAAATACGAAAAACAAAAATTCAAACATTGGCTCTGATACCAATTGAAGGGAACCAAATTCTCGTGGAAGCGTGAGATCGTCTTACATTTGGTTTTTTTCATTTAAAAGAAACAAAATCACAGCAATCCATATAAAGACACAATTAAAAATAAACATCATATTGAACATGCTATTGAAGATAGAGAAAAGAGAAAACATAGCTTACCTTTGTTGAATCCCAAACTTCTTGAAAAATCCTTTCTTTGATCACAAACACCTCTTCACGGTCAAGGACACTACCATAAGAATAACCTTGATATTCTCTAGGATTACAAGGATTGGATGAGTGGTCTCTAACACTTGAAAAAGGAAGAGTTGGAGAGGAATTGATGAGAAAGTAGAGAGGATTTTAGTGTGGAGGCTAGGTATTTTTGCACGATGAATTGCTCTAAATGGGCTATAAGGATATATTTATAGGGAGAATGTTAACCCCTTTTCACCTTCTCCAAGTATTTCCTTTTATATCCTTAGTGTCAGTTAATCAAATAACCCTTATTTAATTAATTAACACATTAATTAAACAATCATATATTAAATCCTGTTTAATATATAATTAAAACATACTAACATCACATATTTATATGTATCCACCTCTTTAACATTATGATTAATTAATTCTTCGTGAATCTAATTCACTTGAATTTAATGTTTAAACCCCATTCAAATATTTCTCTCTTACATAATTTGGATTATAGATCACATCTATGATTAACCATTATATATTAATCTCATTAATATAAAATTTCCTCAATTGATTTGAACAATTCAAATCATTCCTCATTACTATCCTTTAGCGAACTAACAAGAAGACCTTATACACCTACAAATTAGAAGCTTCAATGATATGAGATTAATTGATTAAACTCTTTAATTAAAAATCAATATTCATTAACTACCGGTCATTCCACTAAAGACTAATAGATGCACTCTTTGCACTACAAATACATTTATGTGTGCATGGATATAAATAATCAATAGTGAGTCGACCCTTCATAAATCGCTCAGAATTATACCTGGGTCAAATTACCATTTTATCCCTGTAGTTACATCTAACTTCTTAAGTACCACTGATTCTTTTAATGAACAAACAGTCTATAGTCTAACTATGAACTAACACCTCTCGGGTCAGTGAGAGGTTAAAGCCTCATTGTTTAAGACCCATAATCAGCTATTAAGGAAACAATTTACCTAAAAGTTGGAAAGGAGTGAAATCCATCTTGCGTAGTTGTGTTCCCAGCTCCTTACGCAAATAAATCCTCAAAATGGTAGGCTTGTAGCGTAGGCTAACATAGCTACGCTTACCCATACAGATCAAAAGGATTGCCCTCATAAACAAGTTCACAACTCACTCAGGATTAAGGTCAAGTCACCTATGATAATTTCAATGAAATGTGAGTCTCTTCTAGTAACGATGTTATATAGAGAGACTATTCATTTCGTGGTTCGGTCTTATACAAACTCTTTGTATAGAATACCCTCGCTCACATGTCTCCACATGAACAATCAGGATCAGATCATTTGTAGCACTTTACAATAATTGTAATAACTACAAAGCGGGTCGTATTCGTAGTGTCACCAGATGGATAAGGTACCTAGCTTTATCCATCTACCACAAAGCATTTAGGTTATTACTTAAACATGATCCACCTGTATGTCAACCACATACTTGTTTTAAGTTACATAAAATAATCTTGGATCTTGGTTTATTGGATTGAATTAATGCAGTCAATGTTAAAAAAAATACCTTTTATTTTATTAAATATATGATTTGTATTTACAAACTACAAGATACATGGGATTTATGACACCAAATCCAATAAGACCATCATTAGAAAGAGGCGATGACCTTCACTTTTTGTGCCTATAAATAGCCCATCCAAGAAGTTGGAAGGAATCTTCATCCATCAAGAGAGGGGAAGTTTTATCAAAACCCTGCCCTAATCCTCCATAACCATCATTCCTTCAAGCTTTTCTTGTGAGAATTTTGAGTAAGAACTCGATGTTTTCTGGGAAAGAAGAGGGAGTTCCTCCATATCATTGCAGACAGCATAAAGTAGTCACCATTAAAAGCCTTATAAAGCAAGAGATTGTCACCTACGACTTGATTTTTTCACTTCTCTTTTATTTGTTACATCCTTTGTTCCATTATATTTGTATTAATTGTAGTGATTGAAGAATATTATCCTTAATATGCATGTTATTCCTTATATATTCCATACATCTCTATCTTCTTCTACAAGCATGAGTAGCTAAATTATCTATCGGTTGAGGGAGAGTAGTTAACCTTTTTCACTAAGTCATGCATAAGTAGGTGTTCATTTTGTTTTAACATGTGCTTATTGAATTGGTAAGATGAAATCGAGAGATTGATCTAAGTACAAAATAATCAACTTGAGAAAGGAAGAGATTGTGGAACTTGTTTAATAAGGAAAGAAGTAACTTTAGAGATAAACATAGTATTTCGCAATCAAAACTCATCGTATGCATCTTAGAGATAGGGTAGCGTGGCATCAAAACTAAGAGGTGAAGTTAGTTAATTATGAGTTTCTTGCATGAACGCATTGCTTAGGAAAATGTTGGTGAATCTTTCTCAACCCTATTCATCTATTTTTATTTCATCCGTACTTGTCGCATACTACTTTATTTTAAATTGCAACTATCACCACATCCGTTTCATTCATCCCATCGCCTAGATTAAATAGGATAATTAAATACATACAATTCAATCGCCTACTTTGTAATCAAAACACTACGTCAAGATCGAACAAAACCTTACCGCACATTTTTATCGTGTGTTTCTGAGTTCGCCACGCACCTAGGCATACTCTAGTTAGATTTATACTTGAATTTAATTAGAAAAAACATTGCATCTAGATTAAGAAATATTCATATTGAAGAGTACGACATGAAGCATTTCATCGCATCAATCTAGCATGACGTCATGCTCATTACTCGTGAGTTAAACTTCCTTTGACTTAAATTATAGATTATTTAGAAGTAATTAGTAATTGAGGTCAATTTTGTGGGTTTTAATTCTTCAATATGTTTTTTTTAACAACAAAAAATAGCACCTTTCATTTTAAGAGATATTAAGGCTTAAAAGGATAGAAACTTTAATCAAAGTGAAAAGTAATGAAAATTACAACAAATGGATTCTAATTTAAATCAATTTCATAAAAAAAAAAAAAAGAACAATCAAAATATACTCAAGGATTAATAACGAGAGTGTGGAAGCCACGGCAAGTAAGAATGAAAGTGACCATCCAAACTTTCACTAGGGGTGTTCATGGGTTAGATTTTAGACACAACCCAATTGTTCGAGTTGTAAATCTCTTCAACCCAAATAACCCTTATTAAAAAATGAACCCAACCCAACCCAACCATGAAATATTTGGATTGGTTTGGTTCTGGTTAATTGAGTCATTTACTTAAAATTTTGTCCTAAAAAGAAGCAAAACATAAATATGTAAAAGTCTAATTTAATTATTTTCATATATTGAATTAAGATTAATGACCCAATTTCAATTTATATAGTGAAAAAAGTGCAAAGAAACTACTTTTTAAGAGTCGTTGAAGAATAAATTATTAAAAAAGTATTGAAATTAAATAAAACTAAAATCAATATATGTATAAATAATTGTGTTATAAGTAATAAAAAAAAATATATTTTAAAGTTTATAATAAATTCAGGTTGGTTTGGATTATATTAGGGGAACTCATAAAATTTTCATTTATTTGAACCCAACCCAACTTAAATAGTTAATAACCCAACCTAACCCAAATGAGTTGATAACTCAACCCAAACCGCACGAGTTGGGTTGAATTGATCGTCTTTTTGGGGTTATCGAGTTTTTTGAATACCCCTAACTTTCACCATACTTTCAACATGTGATGCAAGCAGAATGTCATCAAATTTTAATTTTATAAGAAGTGAGTCTTTTATTTATTTATGTTTATTTTGGCCGAGAAGGGACCATTAGTATTATTTTTAAGAATGATCCAAAGTAAAACTAAAATATGACAGGAAAAATAGAGGAAAAAAAAACACGTTTTTGGTTCCTCAGTTTTATATCTAGTTTTCAAATACTTAATTTTTATTTGGTACTTAAGTTTTAAAATGTTACATATTTAGTTCTTAAGTTTTGAGTTTAGTTTTAATTTAGTTCTTAAATTTCAAAATGTTACAATTTTACCTTTGAGATTTGAGTTTTATTTCAATTTGATTTGCTCTCTAAATTTCTAGAATTTACATTTTAACTTCAATTTTCATTAAATAGTGACTTCCAATCATTAAAGTCAATATCTCTAAATTGATTTTAAATAATTATAAAGTGAAAATTTAAATTTAAATTTAAACATGATGAAAATTTGTGAAACTTAATTAATTATTTTACATTTATTAACACCCATTAATACTAAAGACGGAAAAATGAGTATATAGTGAAAATCAAAGTCAAAAGTGTAAATCTTAAAATCGAAGGACTAAATTAAAAAAAAAAAACTCAAATTTCGAATGTAAAATTGTAATATTTTGAAATCTATGACTAAATTGAAACCAAACTCAAAATTTAAAACTAAGTCTTCTTTTGCTAACCATTTTATTTTTGTTTTTGAAAATTAAGCATATGAACACTACTTCCACCTCCAAATTTCTTCCTTTATTATCTACTTTTTACTAATAGTCTAAAAAACCAAAGTAAATTTTGAGAACTAAAAAAATAGCAAAATTATTTTTATTTTTGGAATTTGACTAAAAATTCTACCTTTGTACTCAAGACGCAAACAAATGGAAATGAAATAAGATTAATTTTAAAAAACAAAAATAAAAAAATAAATAGTTACCCAAGAAAACTTAAATGTGTAATATTTTAAAATTTAGGGATCAAATAAAAATTAGACTTAAAATTTCAATATATATATATATATATATATATATTCTAAAAAAGAAAAGAAAAACAAACATTACCGAAAATAAGTAAGTAGAAATGTAGAATTAATAAAACTGAAAGAAAATGGTATATATTTGAAGGCAATTGAAACTTAACCAGAAAAGGGAAAATCGGTGCAGCGGGTCCCCCTGCGTGAAATATTCATTGTGGTCATCATTGATTTCCTGAGGTGAGCAAATCAGATATTCCTTCTTCCACGACCAGTGAACTGAAGACCTGAAGAATTAAAGAATCGAAGTGAAAGGTAAGGCCAATTTCTTCACCATAGAGATGTCGACGACTCAGAATCCCGAACTGGTTTGTGTCACCGGCGGCAGCGGCTGTATCGGATCCTGGCTCGTTCACCTCCTCCTCCTCCGCGGCTACTCCGTTCACGCCACCGTCCAAAACCTCAGTTACACTCCCACTCATACTTATCTTTCTCTGGCTTCTTCTTCATTCTTTTCAAACTTTCGGTTGTTTGCTGCTTATAGTTACATTACTATTTGATTTCCGCTGAATGATTTGCATGCTTGATCGACAAATGCAGAGGACGAGAGCGAAACCAAGCATTTGGAAGATTTAGAAGGAGCGGATGCTCGTCTTCGTCTCTTCCAAATCGACCTCCTCGATTATGACTCCATTGTCCCTGCCGTGACTGGTTGCGCCGGTGTCTTCCACGTCGCGTCTCCTTGCATTGTTGAACCTGTAGAGGATCCTGAGGTGTGATATTATCTCACGAGCACTACAAACCATGAAATACAAGTTCTATTTTATGCTTTGAGGTCATAATTTGTAGAAAATAACTCTCGCATCGTATTTATAGAGGGATTTGTTGGATCCGGCTATCAAAGGAACCATCAACGTCCTGACGGCGGCTAAGGAGGCTGGGGTAAGACGCGTAGTGGTGACTTCTTCCATTTCCGCCATGATTCCGAACCCTAACTGGCCTGCGAATGTTGTAAGGAATGAAGAATCCTGGACCGATATTGATTACTGCAAGCAAAAGGGGGTGAGTGATTTACCTGCTTTGAATCTTTACTTTCCCCCGGCTTGAGAACTATGGCAATAGGAATTCCCTACTCGCGAGCGAATTGGATAATGAAGAAACTACAAAGTAAAAGGATAAAAGGGGATTTGGAAGGCCAATAATTCCTGATTCTTAGGCTAATCTGTTCTTTTTCTGGTTTGATCTTTTTCCTTCTGTTGGTTATAATGGGAGTTCTTCTTTCAATGCCATACTATTGAAAGTGCATGTTACTTTTTGCCAATCAATCTGAAGCTTGTATTCTTTTGTGGCCAGGTTTTCTAATTTCCCTCCTATTTTTGGAATTTTCTTTTCTTCTTGTAGCTGTGGTATTCAGTTTCAAAAACTCTAGCAGAAAAGGCTGCTTGGGATTTTGCCAAGGAGAAAGGATTGGAAGTGGTGGTTATTAATCCAGGCACAGTCATGGGCCCTGTGTTTCCTCCCAGAATTAATGCAAGCATGCAAATGCTTTTAAAACTTCTCGAGGGTAATTTCTCTTACTTGATTTCTAGCATACTCTCTTCTAGATGGCACCATTTTTAGTATGAAGAAATTGCCGATTTTCATTTCGATTTTGACTGTAACAAATTGCAGCTAAAAAATCCAGAATATGAAGACATTGATTTGCAGCAGGGTGGTTGTTGAACCGTTTAGTTGGAAATAAATTTCAATTTCCTTTCTCATTGAACTTTAAAATCACTCTTAGATTGTTCGATGGCTTCCTAAGGCCCCTTCAAATTGCATATTTTGTACGATTTCTTTTTTAGAGAAATTTTCGATTATGGTTTTCACCTTTCTTAAATGAAAGATCCATTTAGATTCCTAGTCAAATTCTAGAAACAAAAGCTACTTTCTGGAAATTACTTTTTTTTTTTTTTTTTTTTTTTTTTGAAAAAATCAATAGAAAGTAGATAACAAAAGATAAAAACTTAAGGGTAGAAGTAGTGTTTATAAGCTTATACCAAATGGTTATCAAATGGGCTTTAACTCTATGTGTCTCCGACGTTTCATTTTTCCATTAGAATGATATGAAAAAGAATTCACATAACAATTCGTCTACGAAGTCTCCTTGAATTCCACACAGATCATGTCTTTTTTTGTTCTTCGGCAGGGTGCAGTGAGACATTCAAGGACGTTTTTATTGGAGTAGTGCACTTTAAAGATGTTGCATTAGCACACATTTTGGTCTATGAAAACAAATCAGCTACAGGAAGGCACTTTTGTGCAGAGTCCATAGCTCGTTACTCTGACTATGTAGCGAAGGCTGCTGAACTCTTCCCTCAGTATAAGGTACCCAGGTAAGGGAAATTCATGTGATCCTATCGAGAAGTAAGTAGACTGCCAAGTACTATATAAGTAACAAGAAAGCACAGGATTTTCAAAGATAAAAAGAAAATTTTGTTAATGTTTTTTTTTTTTTTTTGTGATCTTATACATAACATAGCATCTCGCTACCATGGTCTTCACAAGTTCTCTTTTATCACAACATTTATTAGATTACCTTGGACTGGTCATGTTTTTTGTATTAATTCTCTCCAATGGGGCCTTCTCCACCTCATTAGGTCCTTCCCCTTTTCATTTTGATTATTAAGAGATGTATTCTAGGGTGCACCTATTTCCATACATCTCTTTCAATCACAAAAGGAAAAGGATATTAAAAAAGTATCTATTTCAAAAAAGAAAAGTGTTCCACGTGACAATTTGTGATTGGACACTTAGGCGGGTTACACAAAGATGCACTACCAGGATGCATCCAAATATTTTTTTATTAAGTTTCAGTTTGCTTTTCTAAATATCATGAAACAACAAATAAAAAACAGAGTTCAATCTTAATTTGAACTTTATCGTGCCTTTCCAGTCCTATAATCTAAAAAAGTTTCAAGTTACTCTTAAACGTTTTAAGGCTTGGGTCTATTCAGTCTTTGTTTAGTTCTATTTTAAAAGGTTTTAATAATCTCAGTTTGAGCTCCTGACCTCGTACACTTCCCCTTTCAGATCGATAGAAGATACACAGCCTGATTTGGTGAGAGCAAAAGATGGAGCCAAGAAGTTGATGAACCTGGGGCTGGAATTCATCCCAATGGAACAAATCCTCAAGGACGCCGTTGAGGATCTAAAAAAGAAGGGCTATATTTCCTGAATATAAAATCATATGGTTATCTGTAAGTTCTCCTTTCAGTTAGCTAGTCCTATCACTGTGACTATGAGACCACCTTCTTTACTGTAGTATTGATATTGAAGGTTCTGTTGATCTGGGCGGTCTGAATTCTTTAAAAATGTCGATAAACGAACATTTTTAATCATATAAATAATGATCGACCTTCTATGCCCTCAGATTAAGAAATAAATTCCTTCGCTGAATCTTTGGACCATCCTTGATGGTTGCACTTCAAATTTGTGATGAATATAAATTCTATTTTATTTTATTTTTTAATTTTTCTTGTTAGATCAGAAGTCATTTGTTCAAGTAATTGAAGTTGAGATAAATCTAGGATCTATCATTTATGAGTTGGAAATTTTATTAAAGTTGAAAATGAATTGCTCACGAGTCGCTAGATTAGCAACACAGTGTAAATATAAAACTACGAAACTTGGTTGTTGCTCGTGGAGGATCTCATCAGTTATCAATTGTGTCTCATTGGCATATTGGTCATGTTGTGAGGGTAGTTTCCATAGAATTAGAGAATCAACTTCTGTCCAAATAGAAAAGAGACGCATCAATTGTTGCAAGATTAATTCCTTCACTCTACATCATTGATGCAGCAAGTACAAATGATCCAATAACTACCTTCGAATTTAGAGGTTCAATCTTCCACTCCACAATTGTCGTATTCGGAAAAAAAAATATATGCTACATACTTGAGATAAAAAAAATTACCTTGGGAAAGTGCTAAAGGCATTATTAGCAAGTTGCATGCATGTTTATAACAACATTTCAATTTTACGTATATGTCAATAAAATAGTCATATATTTGTGAAAATTATGTATTAATAGTTATAAAACAAAGATGGTTAGACTCATAGATGAATCCTCGTATATATTTGTTCCAATGGGAGGAGTTTAAGGATGTGACAAATGGTTGACACTAACGATCTCCATATATGTATTCCACACAAATGATCTATTGGTATTGGTCCTACATTGTACTAGGGTAGTGGCAACTAGCATTAAAAGCAATATCAGTAAAAGGATACTCATTTTGCAAAGGCAGAGAGTACTAACATTGAAACGTTGTTGGGAGTCAGAAATGCTAGCCTTGGAAAAAAGGGGCTCTGCATCTACTGAGATGTGTCTTTGGTTAATATGGGTGCACAAACAGTCTGTTGATACCTCAAGCCATGTATAAATACTATACCAGATATAACAAGGCCAACATTCATGGTCACAACTAAGATATTAAAATATATATATATATTAAAAAGGTCATAGTTATAATGACTGATCACATCAATCACCTGTCTAGACATTATTTTTTTTATTCACCAATGATGAAGTGTAGAGTTTGATTATCAGCTAAGGAGAAAAGTTCTTTACTTCAAATAGCTATAACCTATTTAAGGTAAAAGAAGATAGATAAAAAGACATGGTCAATATAAATATCTTGATATGATAATTGATAATTAGAACAATACTTGTAATTGGTCTTCTACAACTAGTAGACAATAGATGTGGCAAAATTCTTCTCGGAATTGGGTCCCTCGAGTCCTCGACTCGATCGAGGTGGGAAATCCTCAGTTTGATCGGGTATGGAATTGAGGATTTAAATTAGATTCCCGATGGATGGGAAGGGTCCCGTCCTCGCCCCGACCTAGATTTTTTAATTGTTTATTTATATATATAAAAAAAGTATATACATACATACACACACATATATGTATAAAACTATATATCATTTTAATGCAAATATTAAATTTTAATTAATTTTAAATAATAAAAATAATAAAATAAAGAACAGAGATTTTTTTTTTTTTTTTAAGGGGACCCAAGTCCCCGAATGGGGATTTCCTGACTCCAATCTGACTCTCCAAAACAGGAAATAGGGTGAGAATGGTGATGGAGAGTGCTTTCCTAGCCCCGCCCCATCCCATTGCCATCCTTAGTGGACAACAATGCATTGGTTGAGAAACCTTCTAGTTTAAACACTAATGTTGTTTCTTCTTTGTTGACATTTTTATGAAGTCAAGTTTTCACACGACCAAATAAGGAACCTAAATATGTGAGTTTAGGAAATTTACTAAGGATCGTGATATGTTTTTGTTTTTAAGAACTTTATCCATTTGTAGAAAAAATGGTTTATACTACAACTCTGCCATGATCAATCTTTGTCATAACAAAACAAAGGAGAAAATTAGAATAATATTGTCCTTTTCAAAACTATTTATAAAATATTTTTGTTTCAAAACTATTTATAAAAATATTGTACTTTTTTTTTAAATTTAGGTTGTCGAGTTTTGAAAACTTGACAAAGAAGGTCGAGTCTTCAAAATTCGACAAACCTAAGTTGGTTTTGAAGATTCGACCTCCATTTTTTTTTCCATTATGTTAGTTTAATATTTCATTTTCCGTTATGTTATCTTAATATTTCAACTCCCTTTTTATTTTATTATTTAGTATATTCCACTTTACATTTTATTTTATTATTTTATTATTTTTTAAACCATCTTCTTAACTTAACTTTAAAAAGAACAAATTAAAAAAAATAATATCTCATAAAAATAATAAAGTGTAAATTAAAAGATCTCATTTATATAAAAATAATTATAAAAATCAACGTGTCCCACAAGGCGGACGTCGTCGATTTCAAACTGGTTGTCGTCGTCGACTTCGAACTTGAGGTTGCTCTAGTTCTTCTTGATGTTGCTCTGTAGCTCTGTAGGCGCTTCATAATATAAATATTCATTATGCTCTCCACGACCCCGACCATATCCATGCACGTATGAAGACGATGGACCAGCCTCTGAGTCATAATGTCTTGAACCAAATGCTGGCATTATCATCATCGAATTAACATAATCGGTTTGGCTCTGCGTCTGCATCACAGGGGCAACTCTTCCACATTGTAGCCAACCTCATCGAACTCATCTTCTTCTTCTCGAACAGGTCCTCTACGTCTAGGAGCTGGTGGAGGAACAATAGGTATATAGTACATATAATGTATCTCCTCCATATAGCTCTAGTTGTCATTGCATATAGCAAAAACCTGGTTCGGATCATTCGCAACATCACAGAGTCTACTGTTGTTCGATCTCTGAGAATTATAAAACAATTAGATAATATTTAAAATAAATTTAAATTAAAAATAATTAGATAATATTCATTCATTTACCAGATGACCCACAATTGCTCCTGAACGAGTAATTCAAACTATTCAATAGAAACCCCACGACAATAAACCTTGCACGATAGTGCCATCGCACTACCAAATGTGCAACTTTTTTTAACCAATCTCTAGTCCTTAAGTCAATATCATGCCATAGGGGTTCAATATTACAAGGCAATGGACATCATGCTAAAAAGCGAATTGTTTGGTATTAATGTACCTGATCAGGTTGAAGTAGATCAAACATATATTTGTACTGGCTGACTACATGTGTGGTTGTCCTAGTCACACAAAATTTGTCTCTCCATCTAAAATTTTAAATTGATAATTTAGATTCTGAATTAACTAGATCAGTCGTATAAAAATTAAATTGAATTAAAATAACATACCGAGAATCATAGGCTCGTCCAGCTAACTGAGTGTCATTTACATGTTGGAGATGTAGAGCCATTGTTGGAAATCGCTCCCAAGCCCATAGTTGCAAAAGTATGAGAGGCCCAGTTATCTCACGAACTTCAGGTTTTGTTGCTTTGCACAATTGTCTATACAACCATGCCAAACATGTTCCACCCCACGAATATCGTCCCACATCATAGAGGTTAGCTAACAGTGGCAGGAACATCAAGTGAACAAAATGACTTGATTTGTCGGAAAACAGACTTTCACCCATCATTTGTATTATATATGTTTGCGCATATCTCATGACGGTTTTCTCATCTGTATCATTTGCGAGCTCATGGAATTGTTCCCTAACCATATCAAACTTAACCTCGATCCTTTAATTTTGTTGGCAGGTGGGGTCACACCGAGGTACAATTGACAAACTTGTAACCAATCATCATACATCACTTCGGTGACCGGCTCACCGTCAACAGATAACCCCAACAACACCTCTATCTCTTATAGAGTGATAGTGCACTCTAGACATATGAAATGTATGTGTCTCAGCCTCCATCTCTCAACTAAGGTTGTGATCAGATGCCAAACTAACTGAATAAATCTCAATTTGGCAATCCCATAAAATCCAGATATATGGAGTAGCGGTAGTATTCGAGGGTGGAGTGGGATAGTGCGCTAGACAACTATCTCTCGACGCCTACAAGATATTTCTCCAATAGTACGATCTTGTCATACAACAGAAGATGAATGAATGGATTGGTCGTACAAAACATCGGATTAATAGGTCCAGGGTTTAAAGCCATGATCTAAAAGAAAAAATATATTTATTTCTCAATTAACTAATGTACAACTTTATAAATTATAATAAAAAAATTAAATATACAATAAAAGTATCATCTACACTTAATTAAATATACATGAAAAAACTATTTATTTCTCAATTAAATAATGTACAATTTAATTAGAAGAATAATGTACAACTTTATAAATTATAATAAAAGAAAATTAAATATACAATAAAAGTATCATCTACACTTAATTAAATATACATGAAAAAATTATTTATTTCTCGATTAAATAATGTACAACTTAATTAGAAGAATAATGTACAACTTTATAAATTATAATAAAAAAATTAAATATACAATAAAAGTATCATCTACACTTAATTAAATACACATTAAAAAATTTATTTATTTCTCAATTAAATAATGTACAACTTAATTAAAAGAATAATGTATAACTTTATAAATTATAATAAAAAATTAAATATACAATTAAAGTATCATGTACACTTAATTAAATACACATGACAAAAATTATTTATTTCTCAATCCTTGACTATCTGGAGCCCTCTTAGTAACTAAGGACACTACCCTTGATTATGGCCTAACTGATTACAAAATCCACATCATTGTCGATTGATTGGTTCTGTCCAATCCATCTAGTTATGATAACGTGAACTGTTATGATAACGTAAACTTTTTGGTCTACCAATTTTTCTCAACAACGATAGATCAGCATGTAAGACGGGCATATTAGGGTGCGTGATCCAGTAATCTTCATGCGGTACAGATTGAAATTGAGATTCAGCACATGTTGACAATTTATAGTAGTCCTCAATAAAATCTTCGTAGTTCATGTTAAAATGTGAGCAAACTGCAATAACATTCATCGTTTCTTTCACTCTCCACTCTACACGTGTTCCGAGATTGGTCTGCTTAACCATATATAGCCACCTGGGTAACAATTTGTATGACTCATCCTAATCACCGAACACTCTAGCCAACATTTTTCTTTTGCCCTCCCACACCCTATGGTAAGGAACATGATATCCAAACTTTGATTTTATGTCGGACTGCAGTTGTGCTACACTGATAGATGGTTTTTCTCTTACGGCATCACAGAACTCTAGTCCAATCATTGATGAATCCAATTACACATGACTTTGACTCAGTTCTTAATAAAAACGTGTATGTTGTTCATCATACTTAGTGATCTCGAACAAGCCATGCGATTTTTTCTTTATTGCACGAAGTCTCCATTTGCAACCTTCTTCTCACTTCTTATACCAAATTGCCTAAATCGTCGGTGTCAATTCCACAACCTTATATGGTGCGTGACATTTAATAGTAAAACATTTGACCGCGTGTTGTAGCATTTCTTTGTTTTGACAAATCATCCCTTTATACAATGGAGTATTGTCAATGTCCACAGGGGCTATAATTGGGTCATGTTCTCGAATGCTACTAGTACATTCATCCCCAAATCGTTGAATGTATCTGAAGGTAACTCATGTTCACAACCATCAAAATTCAACTCTTCAAATTCATCGTCCGTTTCTGTTATGAAATCTTTGTATTGATTGTTAGCCGCTATATCTTCATCATCACATGGCGCTGCAACTGACTCCGGATCAGGATTAATACATTGAGTTGGATCTTCAAACTGACTAAAGGGTGCATTCAAGTTTATATCCAACCCTATCCTATTTACATTTACATACAAATGCACTAAATTCGGGAGTGACATCACAATTGAGAACATTAAGTTCATAGCTTGTTCATTCGGAATAGAGAATGACATAAACCTGACTAATCCTGGTGGTTCTAGATTAAGATGTCTATATATTATTTCTAACTGAATCATATCTACACTAAGTGACATCACAACCATTTCAATGAATTGTTCAAATACAATTCTACTATTCACATTTATGCTAAAACCCCCCACTTGGTGATTAGTCATAATCAACTCCATCAATACCATAAATCTTATTACCATTTGTAAACAACATAAATCCCAAACTTTTGTCTGCCATTTTCTTAAAAAAAAAAAAAAAAAAAAAAACAATATATTACTAATTGTTCTACTAATTATCAAACTTAAACAAAAACAAAAATCACGATAAGAAATTTATAATAAATATATTTAAAAAACCACAATAAAAATCAGAATAAGGTAAACTTTTTAAAACTATTTTTAAACATAACAATAAATTAAACTATTTTTTCAAAGTCAATACTAAAAAAATCAAAATATATACAAAAAATCAAAATAATTTTTGTATTAAACTAAAAATATTAAAGTTTTTAAACAGTAAACATCAACTTTTTAAACATAACAATTAGGTAAACTTTTTAAAACTATTTTTTAAAATTTAATATTAAAAAATTAAAATAAAAATACTATAAGAAATATATTAAAAATTTCAAAATAATTTTGTATTAAACTAAAAATAATAAAATTTTTAAATTATAAACATCAACTTTTTAAACATAATAATAAAAACTTTTTAAAACTATATTTTCAAATTTAATACTAAAAAAAATAAAATATCATACGAAATATATTTAAAAAAAATCACAATAATTTTGTATTAAATTAAAAATATTAAGGTTTTTAAATTATAAACATCAACTTTTTAAACATAACAATAAATTAAACTTTTTAAAACTATTTTAAACTATATTTTCAAAGTTAATAATAAAAAAATCAAATATCATAAGAAATATATTTTTTTTAAAAATCACAATAATTTTGTATTAAACGAAAAATATTAAAGCATAAATGTCAACTTTTTAAACATAACAATATACTATACTTAAATACAAACAAAAACAAATAAATAAATAAGATTAACATGGTAGGTATAACATAATATAAATAAGATTAACACTAATAACAACTACTAAGATTAACACTAATAGAGAAAGAACTACTAATGTTGGGTGAAATTTAACTTTCAAAACAAAGAGGGAAAGGATTTTTTTGGTTGGAGAATCCCATATTGGAAAATTTGGTGTTAGAAATCTCCTTTATGTACTCCAACCTTGTGTTTTGGGTTTGACCCCCGAGGGATATTCATGTTTTGGAGGGAGTGAGGAGATAAATCAATGTGGGTTTGGTGGATGTCCCAAGTGACGTGCATGTGTGTGATGATTATTTTTTAATTAAAAAAAATTAACTAACATCAATATGTAAATATTATTGAATTCAACAACTACTAAAAAATTAACATGGTAGATCTACTAAATTAATTAGTGGTTTACTTTTTTCCCTCAAATTAATTTGTGTGATTTGAGAAATGAGAAGCTTGAAGGTTGAGTTTTGAAAACTCGACCCACATAATTAATTTAGGCGTTAGGAATTAAAGAGGGGAACATAGACTGTTGGAAGCCAACGGGACAAAGCAGCGTAGCTCTGGAGCCGATGGGACGAATCGCTGCCCATGCATCAGCTTTAATTAGGTCGAGGGTTGAACCCTCGACATGTCCTTCAGCATAATATTTTAAACCTTTTCCCAACCTCGAAATATTCAAAACAACTACAAATCTCTAAATACTTTAAAAACAACCATATTTCACTAAATAGTTTTCCAAACCATAATATTTTTTAAAAAATATTCCTAATAGAGAAAGAACTACTAATATCAATATGTAAATGTTATTGAATTCAACAAGTACTAAAAATTTAACATGAAGGATCTACTAAATATAAAAAAATAGTAAGAAATAAACAGTAAACTCACAAATTTAATAGTGGTTTTACTTTTTCCCCTAAAATTGACAATGGTCTCTCTTTTCTTTGCTATTTGTTATCCGGCAACAAAAACTATGAAAAAATAAAATATTATGAGAATATGGATCTACAACAAAAACTATGAAAAAACAAAATATTATGAGAATATAAGAATTTTGTTAACGTACCTCTTTGCTATTCTTTGTTTCCCAAACAACAACAAAAGCTATAAAAAGAATATAATAGTAAGAGAATAAGAACAAAATTTACAATTATTTAAAAAAAAAATGAAATTTTGTATAGTAAATATACAAACCTCACAATTTGATGGACGAATGTGTGGGAAGAAGAATATTTAGAACAAAAAAAAGGAGTGGTTTTTTTATAAGTTTTCAAAAGAGAAGAGGTTTGGCGGAGAGCAAAATTTTTCGAAGGAGAAGAAGATGAGCAGTTCTTCGAAGAAGATAGAAAGTAATGAAGAAGGCAGAAAGCAATCTGTGTGATTTGAGAAGTGAGAAGTGGAGCGGGGCTTAAAAGCTTGAAGGTCGAGTTTTGAAAACTTGACCCACGAAATTAATTTGGGCGTTGGGACTTAAAGAGAGGGAACAAAGAGCGTTGGAAGCTGATGGGATGAAGCAGCATTGCTCTAGCGCCGATGGGATGAATCGTTGCCCATGCAATAGCTTTAATTAGGTCGAGCGCTGAACCCTCCACATGTCCTTCAAGTAGGTCGAGGGTTGAACCCTCGACATGTCCAAAGGTCGAGGGTTGAACCATCGACTTGTACTTAATTTTTTTTGGACCCTCGACATAATATTTTAAACCTTTTCCCAACCTCGAAATCTTAAAAACAACTACAAATCTCTAAATACTTTAAAAACAACCCTATTTCACTAAATAGTTTTCCAACCCACAATATTTTTAAAAATATATCCATAATAGAGAAAGAATTACTAACATCAATATGTAAATATTATTGAATTCAACAACTACTAAAAAATTAACTTGATAGATTTACTAAATATAAAAAAACTAGTAATAAATAAATAGTAAACTCACAAATTTAATAGTGGTTTTACTTTTTTCCCTCAAAGTGACAATGGTCTCTCTTTTCTTTGCTATATGTTATCCGGCAACAAAAATTATGAAAAAAACAAAATATTATGAGAATATGGATCTACAACAAAAACTATGAAAAAATTAAAATATTATGAGAATATAAGAATTTTGTTAACGTTACCTCTTTTCTGTTCTTTGTGTCCCAAATAGCAACAAAAACTATAAAAAGAATATAATAGTATGAGAATAGGAACAAAATTTATAACTATTTTAAAAAAATAAAATTTTGTATAGTAAATGTACAAACCTCACAATTTGATGGACGAATGTGGGTGAAGAAAAAGATTTAGAATAGAAAAAGGGAGTGAATTTTTATAAGTTCTCAAAAGTGAAAGGTTCGACGGAGAACAAAATTTTTCAAAGGAGAAGAAGATGGGCAGTTCTTCGAAGAAGGCAGAGAGCAATCTGTGTGATTTGAGAAGTGAGAAGTAAGAACTGGAGTGAGGCTTAAAAGCTTTAAGGTCGAGTTTTGAAAACTTGACCCATAAAATTAATTATGGCGTTGGGGATTAAAGAGGGGAACAGATAGCGTTGGAAGCCGATGGGACGAAGCAACGTTGCTCTGGCGCCAACGGGATGAATAGCTACCCATGCAGCAACTTTAATTAGGTTGAGGGTTGAACCTTCGACATGTCGTTCAAGTAGGTCGAGGGTTGAACCCTCGACATGTCCAAAGATCGAGGGTTCAACCCTGGACATAATATTTTAAACCTTTTCCAAACCTTTAAATCTTCAAAACAACTACAAATCTCTAAATACTTTGAAAGCAACTCTATTTCACTAAATAGTTTTACAAACCACAATATTTAAAAAAAAATATCCCGTTGGATCAATAAGGATACAAAACAAATACATTCTCCAAGAGAACGACAATGATGAGCGGTGATCTTGGAATTTCCAGCAAATAATATTGTAGCGTTACTAATGCACTATTATCCTAATATAAGAGATTAACATCCACAAACTGAATTTATGGTGATAAAAATAACAATCCACTAGGATAAATTTTACCTGATTAAGACGAGGGATATAAGAAAGAGAGCAAGACGAAGATAGATATGTAGGAAGAAAAATATGGACACAAAATGGTATTATTGTATAAGTTATTAAAGTATTGGCGAAGTTTATACACTTAAGAGTCACTTAAAAGTTAAAATACGATGTACTTTTCCCTTTTCTTTTATTGGTCACTCCCAATTTTTCATTTTTACCAATTAGGTGAATATATTTTTTCATATGATTTTAAAAAAGTTAGAATTAGAATTTAGTACTTATGATTGGATAAAATTTCTATTTATAATTACATGTTTCAAAAAAGAAAATAATAAAGAAGTCCTTTTTTTAATTAATTAATTAAATTAAATTAAATTAAATTAAATTATTTTAAATCCTCCCCCAATCGTTTTCTACCGAAATTTTAAAGGTTGTTGTATACATTTTGTGAAAATATCAATATAATATTGATGTTGAAGGATACTTTTGAAATTACTACAAAAACAAGAATTCAAACAAATATATCTAAATTAATAAAGAAATATCTTATATTTTAAAACAAATTAAAAGTTCAAATACAACTTTTTATGGTCTCTATATTTTTTTCTTTTGATTTATATTTTTTTTTTATTTTGGTATATTTTGGAACTTGTATTTCAATTTTGATTCATTTTAATTATTGAACTTTTAAAAGTTGACTATTTTGATATTTTAAAAATGAAAAAAAAAAAGAAAATGAAGGAACCAAAATAGTTATTTTTTTAAAGTATAAGAACTAAAATTAATTAAAGTTGAAAAATGTAAGAATAAAAATAAATGTGTGTTTGGCATTTTTAAATATTTAATTTAAAAAATAAGTTATTTTTAGAAGAAATTGAAATATTTAATCAGAATAAAAATAGCTTTTTAAAAATATTTTAATAAATTTTTATGGAAAGTGCGCGAATACAAACGGAGCCAAATATTATGAGAGTACGTGTCAAAATGAAAACAAAATACGTGTGTCAACTCAATTTACATGTTAAATTGGTAGTTCATAGTTGGTTGTCAAATTACAGGTAAAAATATCGCAATAGAGAAGCAAAGGTGGAACAGATGAGGAAGCGAAAGGATATTCACAAATCCATAGCAGAGCAGGAAAAAGTTCATGTATATAGATTCCGATGAAAAAGTTGATTAATTTTGAATTTAAAATAAGAATATCTGTTATGTAATCCATGGAGTCTCCACCTAAACTCTGTTCCTTCCTTTACATTTTTTATCTCATATTCTTCCTCTCCTCTTTCTTCCTTCCTCTTTCATCTGCTTCTCCTTCCATAGCCGCAACCTCGACCTCCAATTATGGCACCCACAAAATCTCGCTCAAACTCTATTATGAGTCGCTTTGTCCTTACAGCGCCAATTTCATCGTCAACTATCTTGTTAAGCTTTTTGATGGCGATCTCATCTCCATAGTTGATCTCAGGCTCGTCCCTTATGGCAACGCAAGGGTTGGCCGCAATGATTCCATCACTTGTCAGGTCCTCTGTTTTAATTCATTACATTTCTGCTTTGATTAATTGCAAAATGAATTTCTTGTTTCGTTTCTTCTCTGCTCGATTTGATTTTAGGGTTTTCGTTGTGGTTACTTTAGGGATGACCAATTGCTAATTATTTGGTTCAATTTTATCATCAGGAAATCTCTATATATTTTGATAGGGGGATTTTATATTTCAAATTTCTTCTCTGTTTCGAGATTAATGTTCATCCTTAATTACGCAGCTTAAACTGTTTGATGCGTCTGTTTGAGTCTTCGTTTCTGTTCCGTTTTAAGTTGGTGTTCATTGTTACTAGCTAATAAACTTGTTGTACTGCGTTTTGGAATTTCAGCATGGCCCTAATGAATGCCTATTGAACACTGTGGAAGCCTGTGCCATTAACGCCTGGCCTGAGCTGGTAAGACTTTCTCATGGGATCATGACATTATGACACTAGTCAGTTGCTTAACAACATTTCCTTGTTTATTATACATTACCGCATATAACTCCATTTTTTTGTTTCATTTTAATTGCATCATTTGTTACCTGTTTGTGGTTACTCGGGTAACTACTTATTTGCTGATCGTCGATATTAGTTTCTTAAATTTTATTGGATTGGTACAAGAGCTTTTCTTATTAATATTGTTTTGCTATCGACTGTTCTGATGTAGTTGGGTGTACATTGTCTCTTTATATATGTATGTTTCTCTTTTTGCCATCTTGGGACTGAAATGTTAGAACTTAAAATTACCATCACATATTTATTAACATATGTTACCTCCATCTCCGTATGGAGTTATATCATTAGTTACTAAGGTATACAGGGTGATTGAGTTGGATTTGGGAGGACAAATTTCTTCACTTGTACTGATGAGTTTTGCAGGACGAGCATTTTCCTTTCATTTACTGCGTAGAGCATCTAGTGTACAAACGGAAGTACACCCAGTGGGAGTCATGTTTTGAGAAGTTGGGGTTGAATCCCAAGCCCATCAGTGATTGCTACAATACTGAGCTTGGGAAAAAGGTGAGTTTCTTTAATTAACTCGGTTCAGATTTTTGTGTTCATTTGAGTTTAATCGTAATGTAATCTTGGCACCTGTTCAACTAGACTTGCACGAACCTGTGACAATAGATTCCTGGTTTTCGACATATCTAGCTTACTTGGTTTTCTACTGTGAAGATTTCATAGATTTTGTTGACTGAGATATAGTTGTTCCATCCATAATCAGTTCACTGTCTCTGGTTTATGGTTAAGTATACAAACATAGAGATAATCAACGTGGCGTGTTCTTTGTAATTGGATTCTTACCATTTTTCTCCAGCTTGAACTGGAATATGCAGCTGAGACCGATAATCTTCAGCCTCCTCACAAATACGTGCCTTGGGTTGTTGTAGATGGGCAGCCACTATATGAGGTTTGTTTCCTTCTTTCTGTTCCGCGCACTCATCCTCCACAAGCACAAATTAACTACATAAAGGTCTAGGCATGGGTTATACTAACATGGAGACCGTCTATTTATTATTGACACTGTTTTCATCTATGAGTTTCTTTCCTTTATTATCTACCCTATGAAATCTTTTCAAAGATCGGGTCAAAATTTGAGATTCTTTTAAAAGGTATTTTAAAGACATAAGTTTGCTTTTAGAATTTAGCTAAGGATTCAAACCCTTACAGAATTGTGAAAATTATAGTTAAAAAAAAAAATAGCAAGGAAACAAACAAAAGTAGAAAAAATAGAAGAAAAAAAAAATAAGAAATTGTTATTTATCTATTGGTTAACAAAACACACATAGGTTTGGTGCAATGATATCAACCCTTCGTCAAGTGTGGTATACACTTTCATTAACTTGAAACTGATAAGGATTTTCATAATTCTCTTGCTGCAGGATTATGAAAACTTCATAAATTACATCTGTGAGGCATATAAGGGACCTGTTCTGCCAAGTGCTTGTAAAGCTTCATCCATTAGTGCCATTTGAAGATAAAAAGCATAGTCTAGCCTCCCAGATATGCCAAGATGACGAAGACGAGATGACAATAATGTTGTCGATTTAATATGCAAGAAAGCGATCGAGGTGATAATATTATCATACATTGCTTGAATTATATCTCATCGTACAACCTTATACATTTGAATTGAATTCTGTTTAATCAATAAATCAAAATAGAAGAAAATGTTTGCAATGTTTCTGTTTGAAATCAACTTTAATTGTTCATAATTATCTTTCAACTATAGAGTCTTACAGTATAGACTGATAAAAGAACCATTTCCAGACGGATGCAGGTTGGATGGATGGGTGCAGTATATTCTTGTATTTTCAAATGTTCGATTTTCGTATATGTTACTGTGAGCAATTGGGAATGTGATAATTGTGTATCATTCACTTAATTCACCCAAATATATAGGGGAGTTTACAACAAATTAACAAAACTCCAACTAATAAAATGATTAACTGACTAACAGTTTCTTAACAGAAGATAACTAAATCTCAATATTATTCTTAATACTTCCCTTCAAGATGAGTGGTATATCCGTAAAACACTCATCTACTAGGATATCGAGGGATACAATAATCTAGGAGGAAGAGACTTACTAGTAAAAACATCAGTTAATTGATGCTCTGAACGATTGGGTAACAACTTGAGGAAGCCATTTGCAACTTTTATCTCGTACAAAGTGGCAGTGCACCTCGTTGTGGTGGTTGGTTCTTTCGTGAAAAAATGCGAATGTATAGTAGTTTAATTGTCGCAAAATAGTCATGCTTGCCTTTGAAGAGGAGTTTGGAGATCAGTAAGTAAATATGACAACCAAAGAATTTCACGTGTAGTCAATGTCGAGGATGTGTATCTGGCTTTTGCTGAAGAACGAGAAATAATACTTTGCTTTTTGCTTCTTGGATTTTCACGATACAAGAGAATCGTCAAGAAAAATGCAGAAGCCAGTGGTTGGTTGATCGTTGTGTATCAAGGCAAGATATCCAATCTGAGTCTGGAAAGGCTTGTAGTTGAAAAGAATTTGTGGTGGTCAACAAAATTTCTTGTCATGGTGTAGCTTTAAGTATCTCAACAAGTGATTTGCAGTAGATAGATGCATTTTATATGGCTAGCAACATATTGACTAAGTTTATTCATTGCAAAGGTGATGTCTGGACGATATATAGTAGTAAGACATAGTAATCTTCCAATGAGTCTTTTATAAGCTAATGGATTTGTGAGAGTATCCTTATCAGAATGTTGTAATTTCAACGATAGATCCATTGGAACAAATATCTGTTAATCAACAAACAACTTTCTCCCCTTTAGGCAAAACTTTAGTGGGCTTGTATCCTTAAGGCAAGTTCATATAGATTTCTTCAAGTAAATCTCCACGGAGAAACACGTTTACATCTAATTATAATAAAGACCAATTTTTGGATATTGCCATAGTGAGGAGAACACAATTTGTTACCAGCTTCGTAACCGATGAAAAATCTTCATAAAATCAAGATCCTCTTGCTATATGTATCCCTTTGCAACTAAATGGGTTTTATATCGTAATGATGTTTTATCTTGTATACCCATTTGCATCAAATGTCATGCTTATTTGGCAATAGAGTAACAATTTTCTATGGATTATTAACTCCGGATGAGTTGAGTATATGTATTTTCAATAAATCTTTATATTAATTTCTAGATTAGTAGTTGATGTTAGTTTTTTTTTCCTTTTTATTTTTTTTTCAAAATCTTTAAATTTTTATTGACATGTCGAGATTTTCATTGACATTTCTATATGTTCATGGGAGTGGAACAACATTTTTATTATATCATAAAAAAATATATATTTTTAGTACAACAAGGATAAAAAGTTTGAATTAATAGATATGTAAGAAAATGCCATATTGTGGGTATAACACAAGCAATTAGTAAAATAACTTATTTAAATATATAAAATGTTTATTTATTAATTGAAGCCGTTTTTCAATTTTTTTTCTGTTATTATTTTTTTTTAAAGAAATATCTATATTTTTCATCGATATTTTTGTAAAATGAAACCTCGACATTTTAATTCTTGATTGTAATAGAAGATAGAGGTAAACAGTTCACCTAAATGTAAATTATATCATTCGCAATTTTGCTTAAATTGGAATCAATGTTCATAAATATTTTAGAAGAGCGAGCCACGTTAAAGGAATGTAAACCCAATCTGTTCGTCGTTATCCTTCCTTCATAAGATTAATTTCATTTTCATGGCATGTCCAAGAATGCCTACTGAAATTCAAAGATCAGGTTTTCGTTCTCCAAACTATAACTGAAATTCAATCGAGGTTGAATTTTTTCACGGAAATCCGCCAACATGCATCGAGGATCAGAATCAAACCGCCAGCGATGGAATTTCTAAAGAAGTAGCCTCTTCATTTGCAATTTTGCTTCGCAAATCGAATTATACCGTGTTATTGGATCCGTGTCCATGGATTCTTGGCCCAGAATTCCCTCATTCGTTTGCTTCTTTCATCTCCTACTCTTGCTATGCTCTCAGGTTTCAGCTTCAACAAGCCCTAATTATGGGATTGATAAAGTGTCTCTGGATGTTTACTATGAATCCCTCTGTCCAGACAGTGTGGAATTTATAAAGGACAATCTGATTGAGTTGTTTGAGGATGGGCTCGTCTCCATAGTTGATCTGAGATTAGTTCCCTACGGCAATGCAAGGCTCGGTCGAAACAGTTCCATCACTTGTCAGGTCCTCCTTTAGATGAGTATAATTTGTTGTCTTTTGGAATGAAAAGAATTTGATTAAAAAGTTTGTTTGGATGTTTGATGGAAATTAAAAGAAAATAAGGATTTTCTGAATTGAGCATTTCTATCCTTGGAATATGAAATCCTAGGATTTCATTTCAAGAGCTAAACGAAGGAATTCATTTCAATTCCAGTAGGATTCAAAATCCCCGATCCCTTTAGAAACAAACAGAGGGTTATTGATGATGATTCTGTTTTGATTGACTCGCGAATGGCGTTTAGAGCTAAAGCTAAGTAGGGTTTCATGATTTTGATTGTTTATTTCCTGGCCTAGGGTGGAGGAATCAGAGAAAGAGAAGGGAGTGTATAGTAATAATGTTTAAAGACGGGTACAAGTTTGATTTCCCATTGCTGCCTACCCTGAAAGCTTCTTCATGGGTGTTTCCTTTCACTCAACTAATCTATTTTCGCTTTGCTTTTTGCATTTTGCTTTTACCTTATATAGTTCAACCAAAATAAGAACAGACCCCACATTTAAACCACCCTTTTTAGTTTTTAACCATAGGAACTCTTTCTCTTGGACGAAATGCTAAAGGAATACTTGGAAACAACAAACATTAGATTTTTCAGTCTTTAATTGAATGATAAACAGGGCCAATTTCATCATCAATTATCCTTTTAAGCTCTTCGAGAATGGTTTTATTTGATTTAACAAATTTTGTTCATTATGAGGAATCTGCCTTGCAATTCCTTCTCTATAAGATATGGCTGGGGAAGAGGGAGCAGGGCTTTGACCCAGGAAAAATTCAAGAGATTTCTTCATGTTCTTAGTTCTATCGTTCATGAACTTAGATTGATTCTTACCTGTCCTATCATGGTTTTCTGTTCCATTTCAAGTTGACATTTTGTTTTGCCTTTCTACACCCAGGCTTAATCCTGGAAAACATAGCAATCACACATCATGCAAACACATATATGAAAATACTCTTGCATATATGCTGGCTGAGGAACTTGCATTTTGTGGTGTTGATTTCAGCATGGGCCTAATGAATGTCTTCTGAACACTGTGGAAGCCTGTGCTATTCATGCCTGGCCTGAGTTGGTAAGTCTCATTATGAGAGCTAAATGGTTAGCTGGTTATTTAACTTTTTGTTCAGTTAGGTTGGTTCCGGCATTCGTTGCCTGTTTTCTCCTTTCTCATTTACTTTAATTGATAAACTTATGTGGCATTCAGCCATGGAACTACTTATATTCAGATTACTTTGATTGAGGTGAGGGTGAAAAAGTTGTTACAATGTGCATGGATTTTCTGGAAAAGTATCATGACTTCTTATCATTTGTTTCTTCATATTCAATGAGTTAAATGTGGTTGGTGATAGTTATCCCTTTAGTAAATTGGTAGTCCATTAACTATTTCAAAACATGAGATTCTGAAAGTTATGAACCTGGTGATATAATTCGCATGTTATCTCTTTCGTTTTTTGAATTATGTAGTAGCACTTTCACTCGTTGGGAAAATGAACCATAATGTTAAGAAATTTGTTCGATAAGTTGGAATGCTAAATTTTGATTTAAATTTGTCGATGTAGACAGGGCATTTTCCTTTTATTTACTGTGTTGAGGCTGTGGTGTACGACCGGAAGTTTACCCAATGGGAGACTTGCTTCGAGAAATTGGGATTGAATTCTAAGCCTATTTATGATTGCTATTCTTCTGGGCTTGGAAAAGAGGTGAGTTACTAAAACCAACTCAAGTAAGGTACTTTGTTGTTTCCTCAAGTCCCTTTGTGAAAAATATAATATTCTATGCTTTGAGCGTTAAACTGCAACTAGATAAACTTTAAATCCATTGTGGCCACCTACCTAGGAATTAATTTTCTAAGAATTCCCTCGACATTCAAATGTTGTAAGGTCAGGCGGATTGTCTTGTGAGATTAGTTGAGATTTAGTCGAAATGCGCGTAAGCTAGTCCGGACACTCACGGATATAAAAGAAAGAAAACTGCAACTAGATAAACTAACTAGATTTATGAGGATCGACTCTGTTTGTGACCAGAATTATCATTTCTATGCAGCTTGAACTACAGTATGCAGTTGAAACCAACAATCTTCAGCCTCCTCATAAATACGTTCCTTGGGTTGTTGTTGATGGACAACCACTTTATGAGGTTTGTTTTTCTCAATATATTCACACTCAACACATCCAAACACACTCAAAAAATTGCCTATTGACTATAATCAATCATGGGCATGTTGATTCTCACAAAGTGATTGGTCATTAATTTATGTACAATACATTGCTTAAGCGTTTTGATTTGAACTCAACCATACTTCTGAAGCTTATAAGGATTGACATGATTTCATCTTTCTGCAGGACTATGAAAACTTTGTTAGCTATATCTGTGCGGCGTATAAAGGTTCTTCTGTGCCAACCGCTTGTAGAGCTAAATCCCTTAGTGCCATTTAAAGAGGTAGAAAAGAAAAGCTCAACATGCTTCGAAGAAAAAGATAATGTTGTTGGTTTTATCTGTCTGGAATAAAAGTATTTTGCATTTCAATAATATTTTTGTAAGATAGATAGGGGAAAGACTCAATACATAAGGAGAAAGGATTATAATGAGAATAAATTCTTATTGATGATTTTACAGTTAATTATCATACTTATAACTAATACTCTTCCTTAAGTTGGTTTCCATTTTGCTTTTTACAACATTGAGTGACTAAGTTACCTTCCACTAATGAACGGTGGTTAGTAGATCTATCCGTAGTACTTCTTGTCTAATCAACATCAGTATAAACTTCTAGAGATAGTTGTCTTTTAAACAATATGCATTTTTCTAGAGTTTCCTTCTCAAGATTCTATATGTTGCTCCGTTTCTGGTGAGGGCATGAATTGACTTACCCTGCATATTGTAAAGACAATATCTGAATGTGCGTGAGACAAATAATTGAGTCTTCCCACTAGTTTTTTGGTACTATTCCTTATCCTTTTCTTCTTCATTTTTTGTAACTTACAATTTCAAATTTGGTTCAATAAGTGTCTTCAGTTATCTTGCACCCAAGTTTGTTTCTCCAAGTAAATAAATAATATATTTTCTTTAATTCACGAAGATACCTCTTTTAAATCTTTGATCCGGAACGCACTTTAATATTCTCAGGTCTTTGATTTAAAACACACTTCAAGTTTTTTCTTTAAATTTGTTAATTTTACTTTATTATCACTTGTAAAAATAATGTCATCTGTATACAATAAAAACCATATTTTTGTTATTTGCAGAATGCTTGTAAACAATAATTTGATGAGCTTGACTTTGAAGGAACACAAAACTTGTTACTACTTTTCCAAATCATTCAAACCATGCTCTAGGAGATTTTTTGAGTCTGTATAGACTTCTTTTAGTCGACGTACTTTGTTCTTCTTAAGGTCAATTTCAAATTCTGGTGGTAAGTTGATAAAGACTTCTTCAATGTTACCATTGAGAAAAACAGATTTAGTGATGGGGCCAATCTAAATTTGTTCCAAGAATAATAGTAGTCTAAAGGAATTAACTTTAGCAACAAGAGCAAAAGTTTTCAGATAACCAATCCCATATGTTTGAGTGAATCTTTTTGCAACTAGCCTTGTTTTATATATATTTCAACCTTACCATCAATATTACATTCAATGATAAAAACTCGTTTACACCCTGCTTTTTTCTTATCTCTTGGCCATGTACTATTATTGTTTGCAATTTTTATTGCTATGTTGTGGAAGTATGACAGAAATGAACCCATGTTGAATTGGGTTTAATTTAACTTTTTTGAAAAATATGCTCAAATTTAAACCAATTAAATAATTTTTAATAAAATTAATAAGAACCATAACTGATGCTAAATAGCAATATTGATAAAAATTATGTAACAAAAATACTTAATCAATCTCAACTAAGAAAAGCATGCAATTAAAATTAAATGAAAAATAATTAGGAAAGATTTAGAGAAGAAGACATGGTAATTTTTATCGTAGTCCTGTCAAACTCGACTTACTTTCACTTTCTCAAGCACCTCTTGGGATTTAGATTAAAAAAAACTCCTTTGACTCTTTCCATGGATGAGAGTCGAATGACTATTTTGCTCTTTTTTTGGGTTCAAGAGCAAACTTGATCATTTTCACAGGTTATGATCTAACTCTTACAATGTTTTTGAATCTTTAAATCACACAACAAAATTCTCCAAAAAGAGTGGGTATACAAGTTTGAGCTTACAATATTTTATCCTCACAATATAATAAAAATATCTCTCTAAAATAAGATGAAAAGAAAGAAAATTGAAAGCTTATAGAAAGAGTAAATGGTGACTTATTGCAATTTTTGAGGATTATCAAGTTGTGAAAAGTTAGGGAACTTTTTGAGAAGATAAAGTTTAAAAAGAGAGGAAAGTGGGATAAAAGTAAGATTTCAATTTGGGTCATTGGGTTGATAAAAAAAGTGAGATGGGCGTTGGGAATTAAAGGTGGAAAAGTAAAAAAATAATGATGATAATAATAATAATAATAATAATAATAATAATAATAATAATATAATTTTTAACGGTAATTTGTGCATTTTTTTTTTATAAAATCATTTTCTTTTAATTTTAGTTTTTAAATGAAAACCAAAATCCATCCGTTGCAAATTTTAGTCACCCACCCAAAGCTCGAAATGGCTTCTTTTTAATTGGTCTAATTTGATGATTTGATCGTCACTTCACCATCTTGGAATTTTTTCATTAACCTTATTTTGACTATAATTTCTTCATTTGAGCTTCAAATTGGGTGATTCAAGAGGCATCGGAGTCATTATTTTGAGCTCTACGTTACGGACTATTCAAAATAATAAAATTATCAGTAAATAAAATCAAGTTTGTTGTCATCAAAATATTAATTAATTAATCAACTAAAATGAATTAATTTGAGATTAAAGGCAAAAAAACCAACACATTGATTAGAGATTGTTATAAAAATAATTGCCTAATGATTGAGAACCATGACCTCTATATAAAATACCTGTAGAACCCAACAAAAACAAAAAGTACCCTGAACTCCACACGGTTAGTCAAAAGCATGTGGTGAAGAAAAGTGAGTTAGGATCATCGATGATTAATTTTTAGTATCATGAACGTTGAAGTTTGATGAAAGTGAACTTATATTTTCAGTAAGAAACTCGTTTTAATTTTTTCATGGTCAATTTTTTGTCATTTTGTAAGGGATAGTGTTGGTCATTTCTCTTTTATTAAAGGGGTATTGTTGGTCATTCCTAATGAACTACCTTCTCGTTTTAATTTCTTTGCTTTTGATTAGAGATTTTTCTAGATACAATTACCCAATGATTCAAACACGTGATCTCTAACTAAAACCATCTGTATAATAATTTTTTTAAAAAAATCCCACAACGGTTGTTAAAAGTACTTGGTGAAAAAATATGGATTAGGATCATCACGCGCATGCTTTTAATTTACATTTCAAACTTACAGAAAAACACAGATAAATATAATCACATTCTAATTATGCATGCTTTTAAAGGAGAAAGAAATCTTATATTTGAAGACCGTCTTCAACGAAAACCCTTCTCGTACGACCTCTCATGAACACCAAACCTCTTCCTCAATCAAGAACTAACTAAAGAGACACTACCGCTAGTGTTATCTTACTATTCTCTAACAAGAACCGGATGGTGGGATTCAATTTTTAAAGGAGGTAAGATGAATTTTACAAAAGGATTTTTCTATAAAAAACTTTTAAGAGTGAGGGAGGTTTCTTGTGAGAATTGAGAGAATTCTTGGAATGATCAATCATATATCCTTATATCAAATCTCTTCAAAATTCACAATTAAAAAAGAGAAGTAGTTAATTGGAGTTACAACTCCCATTCACCAACTCGATAGATAATTCCAAATGGGAGTTATCTTATTCAACTTATTTATTTAATTTATATTAAATGTAATTAATATATAACTAAATAAATAATAATAATTAATTGAGATTTAATTAATCAAGTTAAATGTCACATACTTTACTATCACATACTTAACTAAAATTATATTAAGTTAAATATCACATATTTAACTAAAATTATATTTGAATCATATTCAAATATAATCCTGTCTCATAATCTATAGTTTTAATATGAATCTCATTTATATTAATTTTAATCTAGAGTATCATAAGAATCTCATTCATATAATTAATATTTAAATCTTATTCAAATATATCTCTCTTATAATATAAAGTTTAATTTTAAATCTTATTCAAATATATCTCTCTTATAATATAAAGTTTAATTTTAAATCTTATCCAAAATTAACCTGATATACATTATATTAATTGCATCCCATACAATTAATTTATATTCTCTTATTTAATTTGAACAATTCAAATTAATCCAAAACAAAATGATTTTTGTTTTATCATTAGTGAGCTAGCAAGGGTACCTAATGGATCTATATATTAGAAGCTCTAATGATATGAGGTTAGTTAATTAAACTCTTTAATTAAATTAATCAATATTCATTAACTGTGCATCACTCCAATAAAGGCCTACAATTGC
This sequence comes from Benincasa hispida, assembly GCF_027475165.1. NCBI lineage: Eukaryota > Viridiplantae > Streptophyta > Magnoliopsida > Cucurbitales > Cucurbitaceae > Benincasa > Benincasa hispida. The sequence continues at coordinate 16,215,617 of NC_143485.1, forward strand.
ACTCTTCGCGCAGTAGAATATTTCTGTGTCAATGGATATAACCAATTATCATTAAGTCAACCCTTCACAAATTGCTCGTAACTATAGCTGAGTCAAATTACCGTTCTACCCTTATGATTATCTCTTACACCTTAAGTCTCACCAATCTTCTAATGAACAACCTGTTTATAGTCCTATCATAAAATAAAACTCTCTCAGACCATTGAGAGGGAAGGGCCCCATTGGTCAAGATTCATCAATACTTAAGGGAGCAATTCATCTACTTACCTTAAAGACATGAAGGAGTGAGTTCCATCTTGTGTAACTATGTTCCTAACTCTCCACTCATACAATTCTCCAAAATGATAGATTTATTGAGTCGACAAGTCGGACCACTTTCACTTATAGAAATCAAAAGACAGCCCTCATAGACAGAAATTCATAACTCACTAAGGATTGAGGTTGAGTTACCTAAGATCATCCTATGAAATGTTAGTCTCTTCAGTCAACAGTGTTATAAAGAGAGATTAATCTATCTGCGGTCTGGTCTTATACAAACACTTTGTATAAGATACCCCTACTCGCATGTCACCAGAATAAGACACCCAACCTTATCTATATACTACAAGCTATTTAGGTTATTACATGAACATGATTCACCTATATGTCTACCATATACTATTTAAGTTGCATAAAATAACTTTAGATATTTCTTTAATGGATAATTGCATATATAAAATAATCAATCATTATTTTAAACTTATTAATTATGGGGCTTTAGGGCATACATCCCAATAATTTTTACTACTATGAATGATGAAGTTTGATGAAAGTGAATCCATGTTTCTGTATGAAAAAAAAACACGTTCCAATTTTTTTCGACACTTTTTAGTCATTTTTGAAAGGAGTAACATTAGCCAGTCTTCGTTGGTTTAGAGAGGCATCATTCTCCATTTCTAATAACTTGCTTTCTTGTTTAAATTTTCGTGTTTAATGATCATAGATTGTTCTAGAGTAAATATCCAATTATTTAGCCTCGTGAACTTTGAATAAAATACCTGTAGGACCCAAAAAAAGAAAAGAAAAAAAAAAACTAAGAACCCCACAACACTTAATTGAAAGCACAAGTTGACAAAAGATTACGTTATGGTCATCGTTTTTAATTTTCAGTCCAAAGGAAGTTATTTGATGAAAGTGAACTCATGTTTTCAATTTAAAAAAAAAAAAAAAACACTCCATTTTTTTATTGGCAGTTTAAAGGGATATCGTTGGTTATTCCTAACGAGCTACCTTTTTGGTTTAATTTCCATCTTTAATGATCAAAGATTGTTCTAAGAATAATTGTCCAATGATTTAAATCTACGATCTCTTACTAAAATGTGGAATGCAAAAAAAGAAGAAAAAAGGAACTCACAAAGGTTAGTCAAAGTATGTGGTGAAAAAAATTGAGTTAAGATAATCGTTTGTCATTTTCACAATTATGGATGTTGAAGAAGTTTGATGGAATTAAACCCATGCTTTCAATAACAAACACATTCCAAAAATTTCTAACAACCACTTTTTGGTCCTTTTTTTTTTTTTTTTTTAAAGGGGTAGCATTGTGAAGGAAATCTAAACAGACATCCATGTGAGCGAAAACGGATCACCAAATCCTATTGAGAAAGAATACACAATTACAGTCTAAATGGAAATGATTATGCATAAACAGAAAATTACGACATGCAACTTATAAATGAAGACACTGATGGAACACGAGACATACGCAGCAAAATAAGGATCTAATTACACTCTAATTGCTTTTAATCAAAAGGAATTTAGCATGCAATTTGAAGGAAAAAACAGTAAATAAAAGAGATGGGATACAACCTTTGTAGCTCCCGATCAACGCTTTTCCTCGCTGAATCTCGACCCGAACTCTTTCGGACTACTACTAGAGTTGACCTACTATCCTCTAGACTCAGAATCGGGTTATGGGACCTGATGGATGAAGAAAACCGAGAGAGAGAAAAGAGATGGAAAATAAGAATGAATTTGGGTTTGAGTTTTTTATTTTTCCAGCCCAATTTTGAAAATAATTTTGGAAAAATGGCCAAATGTTTTTAATCCAAATTCAAAACCCAATTTATAGAAAAAAGCCATGGAACAATTGCATGAACCAAATCCATAAAAATCTAACACCAAGAATCCACTATCTAAGTGGGCTTAATGTCTCCATTATAAGCCAACACCTAGTCCACTATTTTGTTAGTAGAATTATCCAACAAAAGTTTGGATTTTCCCACTAACTTTAGTCAAAGGGCAAAATAGTCATTTTGTTAAAGTCAAACTTTGACCAAAAAGTCAACATTTTGGCTTTTTATGATTTTTTCCGTGTTGACTAATTTTGACCTCCCGAGCATGAATCTGTATTCATTTTCTTGAAATTCAAATCACATTTGAATATAAGGTCGGTCAAAGTTTGACTTTTCAAAGTCAAAAGTCAACTCTTTGACTTTTTACATCTTTGACCATTTCCATTATTTTCGAGCTTCCGAATATGAACATATTCATATTCTTGATATTTAAATCACATTTAAATATTAAAGTTGTATCTCTAAACTGAAAACCGACTACTATATCACATATACTTGTCGGTTTCTCTCTCTTCACCTAATTCGAACAATTTGAATCATTCTATCATACTGTTCTAAGTTTATTCTATATGAGCTAGTAGGGGAACCTAATGAACCTATAGATCATGAGCTTCAACGATCCGAGATTAGCTGGCTAAACTCTTTAGACGAAGCTAATCAACATTCGTTAACTAACGGGTCATTCCACTATAGTCCCGTAGTTGCACTCCCCTCACTATAGATATATTTTTGTCCATTTGATATAACCATGATTAGTAAGCTAATCCTTCACAGGTTGTTCGTAATCTCGGCTGGGTCATAAAAACCGTTTTACCCCCAAGACTACATCTTATTCCTTAAGTTCCACTGATCCTCTAATGAACAATTGGTTTAAGGTCCAACCTATAAACCGAATCCCTCTCGGGCCAAGGAGAGGGTGGAGCCCTTTATTCAAGACCGGGATTCAGTACTAAAGGGAACAATCTATCTACTATCTCTATAACGGGTAGGAGTGAATTCCATCTTGCACCCTATGTTCCCAACTATCCACCCGATCTTACCCTGAAATGGGAGGCTTATTGGGCCAGCGATGATGAGCTGCCCTTACCTATGTAGATCTAAGGATAATTCCGAGTGAACAGGAATTCATAGTTAACTCAGGATTAAGATTAAGTTACCTAGGTCATCAATTAACGAAACAGTCAGTTTTATATATAAAACGACATTTATAACGTAAAAAGTGACTATTTCATGGTTCAGTCTTATGTAAACTCTTTACATAGGATGCCCCCACTTTTATGTCTCCACATGAACGGTTTAAGATCACATCGTTTGTACTAACTACAAAGTGGGCCTCATCCATAGTATCCCCAGAATAAGGCGCCCAACCTTATTCATATACTATAGACCATTTTGGCTATATATTTGAACTTGATCCACATTTATGTCACTACATAAAGTTCAAACTACATTAAATAGCCTTAGGACCTTAGTTTATTGGATTGAAGATTACAATTTCAATAACAATTTTATCGAAAAAAAAAACAGAATATGTTTATTAATTTAAAAATTACGAGTTTTAGGACATAAAATCTAACAGACACAAGGGATAGAGTATGCAAACCTTTGAAGAAATCTTCTTCAAGTATCCCTCGATCGTTCAGCAAATCGTTCAATCAATACGAACTCGAACGCAACGATCAGAACTCGATCTCAACGAACGTCTGAATGAACCTCGATCCCAATCGAGTCCAACTCGATCCTCGAATGGAACTAGAACACCACCACAATGTTACCTTGGTATTATCGGTGTGAGAATCCAGGAGTTGTAGACTTTGTATGATTTTGGATTAAGGAAAGCATGAGGTAGACGATTAAGTAAATGGAGATGAATGTTGTCTATCGTATAGACAAAATACTCGATCGTTTAGAAAAATGAAGCCTATCGTATAGACTTTGCTACTCGATCATGTAGTAATGAGTAAACGAGTAACTATCGTATAGTAAACTCATAACTCAATCGTGTATGCTCTCTATGATATCGTTTAGTAAAACCCAAACTTAATAGTCTTTTTGTGAGATTTTTTCGAATGAACCATCAACTGAATTTTGGAAAACCATTTTCCTTTTATCTCACAGTTACCATGAAACTTCCAATAACCTCCCACTCAATTTGGTTATTAGAGAAAAAGAATAATTAATTATTATATAATTAATATGTTATAAATAAATATAATAACCAACTTATCATATTATATTTATAACCTATAGTTTTAATATTTCATCATATGAAACATATAAACTATAGTTTTTTTTTTTTCTATTTTATGGTATTTAATATAAATCATATTTATATTAATCCTCAAATTAATGTATCTAATATATCGAATCAATTATATCACATATAACTAAATTTTCTCTTGTTAATTTGAACACTTCAAATTAATCCAAAATCTAATTCTCAACTTGAACCCATTGAGCTATCAACGGAACCTCATGGACCTGTAGCTTGAAGCTCCAATGATACGTGAATAACTGATTAAACTCTTTAATCACGAGATTCATCATCCGTTAACTGTTGGTCACTCAAATAAAGACCGACAGCTGCACTCTTCGCACTACAGATATATTTCTATGTTCATATGACCAATCAATAGTGCGATGACCCTTCACAAATCGCTTGTAAGGACAACTGGACCAATTCACCGTTTTGCCCCGTGTAGTTACATCTAACTCCTTAAGTACCACTGATTTCTCTAATGAACAATAAGTTATAGTCCTACTATGACTAAATCCTCTCGGGCCAGGAGAGGGTGTAGCCACTATATTCAAGACTCAGAATCAGTCCTTAAGGGAGAAATTTATCTACTTACCCCTACTTTGGGGAAGAAGTGAATTCCGTCTTGTGTAGCTGAGTTTCCAATTCCTCAATCAGACGAATCCCCAAAATGGTAGGCTTGTTGAGTTGGCAATCTGGCCACTCTCACCCATACAAATCAAAGGACCACCCTCATAGGCAAGAGTTCCCAACTCACTCAGAATTAAGGTCATGTCACCTATGGTCATTTTAGTGATATGTAAGTCTCAATTATCAACGACGTTATATAAAGAGACTAATCATCTCGTGGCCCAGTCTTATACAAACTCTTTGTATAGGATACCATGCTCGCATGTCTTCATATGAATGGTTAAGATCAGACCATTTGTAGCATTTTACAATACTTGTAACATCTACAAAGTGGGCCGTATCCGTAATAAGATAAGGTATCCCTCCTTTATCTATCTACTATAGACCATTTAGGTTATTACTTAAGACATGATCCACTTGTATGTCTCCACATACCTGCTTAAGTTACATGAAATAACCACGGATCTTAGTTTATTGGATTTGAGTAAATGCTTGTAAAATAACAATTATTTTATTAATAACAATATGTTCACAAAAATGTTTACAAACAACGGTATGACCAGGAGAATTAGGACACCAATCCCAACACATTGACATTTTTTCGACAAGTTAAAGAGGCATGGCTGACCATTCCTAATGAACTACCTCCCCATTTCAATTGACTTGTTTATTGATATGAAATTGTTCTAGAAATAATTATCCAATGATTTATAAAATACTTGTAGAAAAAAAAAAAAAGCCTAAAACTAAGAACCCCATAATGCTTAGTTATAAGCACGTGGTGAAAAAAACAACTGAGTTATGATCATCATTTGTAATTTTCACTGCTATGGATGTTGAAGTTTGATGAAAGTGAAACCTACGAAACCTACGGTTTCAGTAAAAGCACGTTACAAATTATTTTTATTAGCACTTTTTAGTCATTTTTTAGAGGGATAACATTGGCCATTTTTCACCAGTTTAATGATATCGTTGGTCATTCCTAACAAGCTACCCTCCCATTTTAATTTCGATGTTTAATGTTTAGAGATTATTATAGAGATAATTAACCAGTGATTTATCTCTTAACAAAGTACCAGAAAAACCTAAAAAAAAAAGAGCAAAACTAGGAACCCCACAATGTTTGGTCAAAAGCACATGGTGAGGGTAAACTTGAGTTATGATGTTACTACAAATGTTGAAGTTTGATGAAAGTGAACTCATGTTTTCATTAAAAAAATATGTTCAATTTCATTAAATTGCCAGTTTTTAAGGGGTAGCACTGGTCATTTTTCATCAGTTTAAAAGGGTATGGTTGGCCATCCCTAGATAAGATACCTTTTGAATCCAAAAAGAAACTAGAATGTCCACAAGGGATAATCGAAAGCATATGGTGACAAAAACAACGTTAGAATAATCGTTTGTAATTTTCTTTATTTTAGTTGTTGAAGTTAATTTGATGAGAGTGAACCCATATTTTTAAGTAAAAAATCACATTTCAAAAATATCTTGTTGTGGCTACTTTTTGTTCATTTTTTCAAGAGATAACATTGGCCATTTATCGTCAATTTTATTGGGGTATCATTCACGATTTCTAATGAGATATCTTATTTTAATTTTTGTGTTTATTGATAAGAGATAAATTCTCATATCATAGTCCCTAAATAAAATTTATGAATATCAATACCGATATTCACAATTTTAATTTTATGGATATTGGTAGATATGTTGATACACTGTCATTATTGTTTAATAGTTCTGTGAATAAAAAAATTAAAAAAATATTTAAATTAAAAATGGATTTTTTCTCTCTCCTTTTTTTTCGCATAAGATATATGTCTCATCGACTTTACGATACATTTGTTGGAATTTACGCCATTCATAATTAATAAGTATTTAATTATTTAATTATTTTATATGCAATAAAAATCTAAGGTTATTAAGCGGAATCTTGATAAGTATGCAATTGACATACATGTAGATCATGTTCACGAAATGAACTAAAGGGTCTATAATGTATGGATAGACTTGGGTGTCTTGTCCCAGTGACATTGTGGATACGTTGTTCCACTTTGTAATTGTTGCAAATGATTTGATCCAAATTATCATTCATATAAATACATGTGAGTGGGTGTATTTTATACAATGAATTTGTGTAAGACCGAAGTGTAAAATATATAATCCCTCTTTATAAATCCATTAATTGAAGAGATTAATATTTCACAAGATGATCATGCACGACTCAATCTGAATCCTTAGTGCATTAGGAACTCCTTTTTGGAGAGCATATCTATTTTGGGAAGTTGACCAAATGGGGAGCTAGAAACGTAATAACACAAGATGAAATTAAAAATTCATTCACTCCTTCCCTTATAGGTAAATAGATGAGTTGTTTCCTTATGTTGATCTTAGGGATTTAAACAATAGAGTCCCATACTCTCATTGGCCTAAAAAGGCTTGGTTTAATAAATGGATCATATACATATTTTTCATTAGAGAATCAGTAGAACTTAAGGTGCAAAAAGGTAATTACATGGTTAGAATAGAAATTTTAATCCATTTGTAACTATGATCAACTTGTGAAGTGTCGACTTGCTTGAAATGATTATATCAATGAACACAACTTGTCGTAAGTACAGTACATGATAGTGTAACTCTAGGTTTGAAGTGGAGTGACTCATAGTTATTGACTAAAAGTATATTAGTTAAAGCATTTAATTAATTAATTATAGATCATTGGACCTTATAACCTATAGGGCCACATCCATTATGTACCTTTGCTAGCTCATACGAAAACAAAATGATCAATTTTGCGTAAAGAACATTTAAAATGTTCAAATTGATTTTATTATATTTGATATATTAAATAAGGAAAACATATTTAATGTATTTCATACATTAAATATCAAATAAATTTATTTATGTATTAAGATGGATTAAATGAAATTATATATATTTAATTTGAATGAGTTTCAAATAAGAAAATAGAAATTAGGAGAATTAAAATATTTGAATGAGATTCAAATATTCAAATATTCAAATATATTTATTTTAATATAATATATTAAAATAAATTTTTTTAATATTATGGTTATGGTGATGTCAGATGATGCTCATTCTACAACAGACTCATTCTACGAGAAGAGTTCTCTACAGAGTTCTCTTAAATTCTCTTCTCTTTCAGAGAGCCTCTCACAATTGAGTCTTGGTTATGGTTCGAGGCATAGCGAGAAAGACCTTTGTGAAGATTGCTACCTTCTTGGACTTGCTGGAGTTGGAGAACAATGGAGATAAAGACCCACTGACACATTCTCCATTATCGAGGTATGTTAATGCTTTAACCCTTACTATTTATGTTTAATTCTAAATCAAACTATTGGTGATCGTAATGTTTTGATTGCGAATGAATTGTTCATTTACTTCGGCTTTTAGTTCCAAACTAAATTATATTTCTTATTAATAGTATTCATATTCATATTCATATCAGGAATAAGATAGAAGAGGTTGCCTTCTCAAGCGATCAATATTCTCTAGATCTAAACTTAAACGGAGATTTCACCTTGTGAAGCACACCAACAACGAAAAAGGCATGGTGATTGTGACAAAAGGTACGCAAGAGGGGGTTGAAAAAGATGATGAAGAGAAAAGAGATAAAAGAGGAAGCCACATCACTAGGAAAATAATATTAAATACAATTAATAAGCTAACTAACTCATCATTTAACAATCACATCTCATTTTACCTTTAGTCAACTAAAGGATCAACTAGTCTTACGGATCATTGATAATTATTTTTTAAAGTTTGGGACTAAAGCATTGGTTTTGAAATTTTAGTTATCAAATAGACATCAACTTCAAATCTGACCGACCAAAAGTATTTGACTTTTTTGTCTATATTTATGGAGTGTTTTTAAAATACACTACAAGCATTTTCACCTTTTCCTACGTAAAAAAAACATCGGGAAAAGTATTAAAAATGTCGGGATAGGTTATGCCAACGCATTTTTTTTGTGTCAGCATAATCGTCGTCGTATCCATTTCGGGAGAAGTTCCTCCCGTCGAAAACTATTTTCATTGACATAAACACCATTTTTGGCAACACAATTATTTGTGTCGGCATATGTTTTTTCCCAACAAGATACAATTTGCGTTGGAAAAAGCATAGTCCTAACCAACAAAATTTCTGTTCAATAGACAAATTTCTGCCAACGTTTAATTGCGTCGGCATAAGTTGTTTATAATTTTTTATATTTTTTGTAACTGTTGAAAATAGGGTTATTAACCTAGGGGCATTTATGTGATTTTGTAGGCCCCTAGGGTTTCCTACTATCTATTTATACGCTATGTCCCTGTGTATTCTGTGTATTAGATTAACTAATAAGAAAGAACTCTATATCGTGGTTTTTCTCCCTGTACTAGGGTTTCCACTTAACTGTGTGTTGTTATTCTCTTTTCCTCTTTTATATTTTATCATGGTATCAGAGCTAGGCAACGAAACCGTAGCCCTTATGGAAGAGAACCAACCACAGTCATCTTCAGTCGATGCAACTTCAAGTTTTGACATGAAGACAGCCATTCGAGCAGCCGTGTAGGAATGTTTTCAAGCAGCCCTACCGGAGCTGTTTCTAGCCGTCCAGCTGCAGTCGATGGAGAGTCGAGGCCAACCATCAATGGAGAGTTGCAATCGATGGGAGCTGCCACACCAGACAGAAGCCACGATCGGAGATCGAAATCAGAGTGGTGCTACCTTCGATGGATGGACGAAGACGAAGTCGATCGAGTCCAGCCACGGGTTCCTACCATCCGCGCCGATCACGCCGTTCCGGTCCTCCCCACCAGGTCAGATCGATCGCTGTGGAGTCGTGCCTGGTACTTTGCTCGAGCATTCCAGTCACTCGAACCAGGAGCTGATCGAGCCAACCAGCCACTCGAACTAGTTGATGCCACCTTGTGCACCGGACAGATACGAGGACCACCTGCAACCGCCGACAATATATTTCCAGCCGTCGGTGGCTGCCTCTTTTCCAGCCACTCGTGGTTCGACCCAATTCCCAGATGACGTTAGACAACGGTTGGTTTATCTTCAACAACAAATTTCATACTTGGATATGATTTTCAGCTCAAATCCCCTAACCAGTTCAACCAGCCTACTCAGAGAATCTGGTAAACTTGTTCTCTATTTTGCCAAATACTTCTTATTTATCTGGCTCCACGAGCAACTCTGCAGGATTTCTTGTAGGAGAAAAATTAAATGGCCAGAATTATTTCTCCTGGTCCCAATCGAACAGAATGGCCTTGGAAGGATGTCATAAATTTAGGTACTTGACAGGAGAGATTTCAAGGCCGGTACCAGGCGATTCTCAAGAACGAATCTGGAAAGGGGAAGATTCACTGTTATGTTCTGTCTTCGTGAATAGTATGGAACCATAAATGGGCAGACCATTATTGTATGCTAGAACTACTAAGGATATCTGGGAGATTGCACGAGATTTGTACTTAAAGAGACAGAATGCCTTTGCATGTGCCTAAAATCTCTTATAATCTGTTGTCTGTCAGTAAAATTACAAGGGATCTGAAGTGTAAGGCGATTTTCTCACCTGACTCCTTTTTGTTTTAGGATATGAAATCAGAGATGACGATTGGAACTGCCCGACACGATAAGGGACTCTATTTTCTTTCTGAAGATGCTTCCTCTAGAGATGATCATCAAACTGGGTTTATGTCTTTAAAATTTTCTGTTTCTGAAAATGACTTTATGTTGTGGCATTTCTGTTTAGGACATCCAAATTTTTAATATATAAAGTATTTGTTTTCGCATTTATTTCGCAATGTTAATACTTCCTCTTTAAATTGTGATGTGTGTATTCGTGCTAAGCAAAGTCGTGTTCCTTTTCGGTCTCAGCCTTATAAACCCTCGAGTCCTTTTACTCTTGTTCATAGTGATGTTTGGGGTCCTTCAGCAGTACCAGTTCTATTGGTAAACGTTGGTTCATCACGTTTATAGACGACCACACTCGACTTACTTGGGTCTTCCTCCTCACTAACAAATCTGAGGTGTCATTCATCTTCCAACAATTTTATACAATTGTTAAAACTTAGTTCAATGGGAAGATTGGAATTTTATGGAGTGATAATGGGCGAGAGTTCTTCAACAGCTCCTTTAGGGATTTTCTTGTTTCTAAGGGAATTACACCAGAGCTCGTGTGCTTATACTCCACAACATAATGGAGTAGCTGAGCGAAAAAATCGTCATCTGATGGAAGTAGCCTGGTCTTTTATGTTATCTACCATTCTTCCATCATATTTGTGGGGGGATGCTGTTCTTACTGCCGCCCATCTCATTAATTGGATGCTCTCTCGTGTCTTTAACCTTCATACTCCCTTGGATTTGTTTAAAGAGTCCTTCCCAACCACTTGGTTAATCTCTGATGTTCCTCTTCGAGTCTTTGGTTGCGTTGCCTTTGTTCATTCCCATGGTCCAAACCGCAAAATTTACTCCTTGTGCTTAGAAGTGTGTCTTTGTAGGGTATCCACTTCATCAACGTGGGTATAAGTGCTATCATCTGTCATCTCGTAAATACTATGTCTCCATGGACGTCACCATCCTTGAGGATCAACCGTTCTTCCCTGTTAGTCATCTTTAGGGGGAGAACATGAGTGAATAGTCTAACTGGTCTTCTTATGTTATTCCCTTAGAGTCAGCTCCTATTCATATTTCATCTGATCCTGATTTTGAGCATGATGACCTGGTTCTTTCTACCAACCAAGTTCCTTGGAAAATTTACTATAGGAAGAATCTCAAGAATGGAGCAGTATCACCTGTCAAACTAGAACCACCGGCTCTAGTACATGAGTCAGACCTGCCATCAAATCCAGGTACGTATATTCCTGAACCGAATGATGTTGATGTATGTACGGAGACTGACAATTGCAGGCAGGATAAGGGCGAAAGAAGTGGTAATACTGAAAATATGTCAGAAGAGGAGACAACTGAGAATGAAATGATACCAGTTAATGATGATGTGGAGGATACTAGAAATTCTTGATACATAGATGGCTGATCATGGTGAGAAGCTCGGAGAGTTTAAGGATCATGATGCCTCGCTCGATCTTTCTATAGCTCTGAGGAAAGGCATCGTTCATGTACTAAATATCTTATGCACAGTTACATGACGTACAACAATCTGGCACTCGAGTTCAAAGCTTTCACTACCAGTCTGGACAGTGTGATGGTTCCAAATGACATAAGTGTTGCAATGGAAAAGCCAGAATGGCGATTTGCTATTATGGAAGAAATGAGAGCTCTCGAGAAGAATGTAACTTGGGAACAGGTGGTTCTACCTGAAGGGCACAAGACAGTTGGATGCAAATGGGTGTTTACTATAAAATACAAGTAAGATGGGACGATTGACCGGTACAAGGCTAGGCTTGTTGCAAAAGGCTTTACTTAGACCTATGGAGTAGACTACTCTGAAACCTTTTCTCCCATGGCCAAACTAAACACTATCCGAGTGCTTTTGTCGGTTACTGTAATAAGGATTGGCCCCTACACCAATTTGATGTTAAAAATGCGTTTATGAATGGGGAGCTTGAAGAGGAAGTCTATATGAGCCCTCCTCCTGGATTCGAGAGTAAGTTCAAAAACAGGGTGTGCAGATTAAGAAAGTCGCTATATGGGTTGAAACAACCTCCAAGGGCCTGGTTTGACAGATTTACAACATTTATGAAAGCACAGGGGTATGTTTAAGGGCATTCTGATCACATTCTAACTACAAAAAGGTCGAGATCAGGGAAGATAGCTGTTCTTATTGTCTACGTTGATGATATTGTTTTATCTGGGGGATGATGATGCTAAGATCATGAGGCTCAAAATGAAGATGGCTGAAGAGTTTGAAATTAAAGACCTCAGTAACCTAAGATACTTTCTGGGAATAGAAGTGGCTAGATCAAAGGAAGGTATCTCAGTTTCTCAATGAAAATACACTCTGAACTTATTAAAGGAAACAGACATGGCTGAGTGTAAACCTGTTGACATACCTGTAGAGTACAATGCGAAGCTCGGTGAGAAAAATGATAGAGTTCCTGTTAATAAAGAGAGGTATCAACAGTCAGTCGGGAAGTTGATCTACTTGTCCCACACAAGGCCAGATATTTCGTATGTCGTAGGTGTTATCAGTTAGTTTATGCAGGTTCCATGTGAGAATCATATGACAGTAGTTGAACGTATCCTTCGGTACCTGAAAGGAACTTCTGGCAAGGGACTGATATTCAGAAAGTCCGATAAACGATCTGTTGAAGCCTACACTGATTCTAATTGGGCAGGTTCTGTTGTTGACAGAAAATTGACGTCTAGGTATTATCCGTTTGTCTGGGGTAATCTAGTCACCTAGAGAAGTAAGAAACAATGGGTCGTTGCTAGAAGTAGTGTTGAGGCTGAGTATAGGGCCATGAGTCTGGGAATATGTGAAGAAATCTGGTTGAAAAAAGTGTTATCAGATCTCCAGCAAGACAATGAGTTTCCGATGAAATTGTTTTGTAACAACAAAGTTGCCATCAGTATTGCAAATAACTCGGTTCAACATGACAGAACTTGAAGTAAAATAAGCTCAAGCATACAATCTAATATTCAACAACCTTTTACAGTTTTTCTTTATAGTTTGTTATGTATCTACTTGTATCAGACAAAATGTATAAATATGCATTATTTACAATTTGTAGAAACAATCTTACAGAAGCTTACAAGAAAGCTACAAGATCTGTAAAGAAAAGTGTGACTTAGCTCTTGAATAAAATTTCTTCTCCTTCCTATGGATGTAGGCACTGTATTGCTGAACCACGTATATCATCGTGTAGATCTCTTTCTCTTCTTTCTCATTACAAGATTGCATGTGCTTCTTCTTCTTCATTCTTTCGGCAATCACATGAAAATAATCAGAGAGAAAAGGGTTAGCAAAAGTTTTTCTGCAAACAGTAGAGAGAACGTAAGAGAGAAAGAAAGAAATTTATCTGAAAATAATTTCCCATTAGAGCATAAAGGATTTCCTTCCATCAGGTAGAAGATAGTGGATTATTCCACGTGTTGCACATCAGCTGGAAGATCATGGAGCAAGCAGAACCAAGTTTTCTACCAACCAAATTAATTTGGGGCAAAACAACTTGGGTTGATCACGGTTGGATAAGCGAAAGGGCCAGCTTCATCATTTGGGCTTTTATTATTTAAGAATATCAAGTGTGCAGGCCCAACAACACTAAACACGTAGAGATTGATAGACATTTCATTAAGGAGAGACTGGATAATGGAAACATATGCATCCCTTATATTCCTTTAAATCAGCAAGTTGCTGATGTGCTTACAAAGGGGTTACTAAGACATAGCTTTGACTATTGTATAAGCAAGTTGGGCCTTGTTGATATTTATGCCCCAACTTGTGGGGGAATGTTGAAAATAAGGTTATTAACCTAAGGGCATTTATGTAATTTTATAGGCCCCTAGGGTTTCCTACTATCTATTTATACGCTATGTCCCTGTGTATTTTGTGTATTAAATTAACTAATAAGAAAGAACTCTATATCGTGGTTTTTCTGCATGTACTAGAGTTTCCACGTAGGTGTGTTGTTATTCTCTTTTCATCTTTTATATTTTATCAGTAACAATTAAATAACCAATTTTTTATTTCCTTAATACCTAATTATGCACAAACAAAAATTAATCTTCAAACAAATCAGTTGGGGACAAATATAACAAAAGTAAGCTTATATATTTAAAAATAAGACTAATACTCAATACACAAGCTATAAAATTCTACGACAAAAACTGTATATACAATTAAATTTGAGCTTTTCTAACTTCTTACAAATCCCCTATACAAAAAAATGTTTAATCTTCCCTAAGCCAAAATAAATTAGATACTAAATCAAACTAAATAATCATCTCACAAATTCTTCTCGCAATCTCCAAAAAATGATCTTTAAGAATTTACACGAACAACCTGTAATAGGAAAAACAAAATGTTTAAAATGGTTATAAGGAATGATCCCTCTCTCAAGCTACAAACATTTTGTTAATGTTCATAATTACAACATGAAACCACAAACAACCATGATTATAATTCAGACGTGCCCTCCCTCCATTACAAGCATGTCGTAAATCCACTTAAACAAATAGATAAACGCTTTCTAAACCTTCAAACTATCGGATCTCTATAAATAAGCCAAAAACTTGTTCCTTTAAAGTCCACAATTAGGCTTCAAGATAATCTAAAACACAATTACAACATATACATCCTCTCTCCCCTCCCAAGCTACAAACGTGTTATAGTTCCACCTAAACGCCATTTAAACCATAAAGTAGCAACAAATGCATAGACAAGGTCGAAGTGAATCCCTCCCCCTAAATCCATCTAAATTTCTTTCAAATCTAAACCCATCATTCGATAGTCGTAAAAGCATATAACTCAACTCTCGGATTTTCCCCCCTCCTCCCTCCTTCTTCTCCTCCTCCCCAAGCTAAGAACTTGTCCTAGTTCCACCTAAATACCATTTAAACCACAAAGTGGCAACAAGTATACTAGAACACACATATTTAAAATGGCTACCATAACTGCAGGATAGCCACAAAACAAACAAATGAAGTTCCTAAATCCACTAAAACGCTCATATTGGAAGTGGCTACCATAATTGCAGGATAGCCACATAATAACCAAATTAAGTTTCTAAACCCACTAACCAAGAACTGAAAGTTGCCGTAACGTACCTAGTTGTTCAAAGGTCTATCTTCTTGCTTTTGTTGCACAACTAACTGTCTTGTGATTTCAGTCAATTGATCTTGAAAACCCGAAACTATTGACTTCAACATGACATTTTCCTCCTCTTGTGACCTCCACCTCAAGCTTTTCATAGTTATTCCCAGTATCTCTCTTAATTTGAGGAAGATGTAGCTAAATTTGGTTTTGGGTTCCATCCAAGACCTTTAGTGTGACCTGATCATTTTCCCAAAACCCCTTCACAAATAATTTCCTCCGTTGTTGGTTCAACCCCATCTTGTGATGATTTTCTAATGTCCTCTAGCATTGCCAATTATATTTATAATAGTTTTTTAGGTTATATATTATATAGAAGTTAATATAAAATTACACATGTATGATAGAACAAAACTTACATATGCTTCTTTGGCGGCTTCGCTTATCCACCTATCTTTCTTTGAGAAATGACTTTTGTAAA
Source organism: Benincasa hispida (assembly GCF_027475165.1). Lineage (NCBI taxonomy): Eukaryota > Viridiplantae > Streptophyta > Magnoliopsida > Cucurbitales > Cucurbitaceae > Benincasa > Benincasa hispida. The sequence continues at coordinate 16,231,813 of NC_143485.1, forward strand.
ACATTTTCTACTTGGCCTACTTTTTCACTCTTCTCAATCGTCTGTAATTCAATAAAAAAAATTTATTCTTTACATTCAATGAAAAATTAATAAAACAATAATGAATTTACATCATACCATACCAATTCATTTTGCACTTGAAGAAAGAATTTTGACCCACAATAATGGTTGAAACTGAGACATTCTCTACTCTTCTTGTTATTCTCCTTTTTTTTCCTACATAAATTATAATTTATTAGTACAAGCAATTTATGTAAACAATAAATACAACAAACACATAAAATTTACCTGCCATTCAGGATTCTCCCATCGATCATAAAGAATCTTCCAATCTTCTTTATTTGTTAACATCTGGTGGACTTTCACGAGCAATTACAGGATTCCTAAAGCTATAATAGTGCTTATGCAGTTTTGACCTATATTCTCTAAATGAGTTATGTATTTGTCAATTTATGTACTTATTGACGACATTCAAAGATAGATCCACAATAAAATGTGTCTACATTTTCAATAAAAGTTATGATAAGTACACATATGAAACTAATATATTAAAACCATAAAACTTGTTTGGCTTGAGTTGCAAAGATGAAGGGTTCATATGTATACCAATAATGAGATGTATTTATTGACATGAACCCTAAATCCTGTCGTACTTTATTTTTCTTAGGGTCTGTGTCAAACTACCTACATTTGAAAAGGATCACACGTCTTCCATTGCTATATTCTAAGTCCAATACATCAACTAGTATATCATAGTAATTAGTTTCAACTCATTCTGTTTCTCCAGACACCATAATGCCACTATTTTAAGTTGATCTTTTATTGTCACGATCAATACAGTGAAAGCGAACTCCATTGACAATGTAACCCTTGTAAGAGCGAACTTGATTAGAAGGACCAAGTGATATTGAGTAAAGATCATCAGATGCTTCTTCTCTTTGATGCAGTGAGTAAACCTATTAATATTTAATGGATTATTGAAACTCAATATTTTTTAACTCATTATTGATGTTCAAATATCTAATTGAAGAAGTATACTTACATGATCTTTGAACCAAGTAGAGAATTGTGATTGATGCCTTTGAGATAATTTTGATGTTGTGTCTGATCAAGTATGAATCAGTTTCAAATGTTCTCTAGTCATAAATTTAACACTAGATATAATATTGACTTTGAAAACTAAGGATATTAACTAAACATATAGGATTTGAAACATACCTATGATAAGATGTTATCTCAGAGTTGTTGTTCAATACGTACCAATGTGCCATTCGTTTCTCATTTTAGTTAGCGTCTTCGCAATTGACCCCCCTAATGGTCGTATATTTTGCCTAAACACATCAAAATATTCACAACTTGGGTCATGGAGAATTGAATCATCGTTACGTGGCTCCTTATTGAATCTAGTTTCTATTTCAGATAGATACATGGAACAAAAAGCCAAAGATTCTTTCATGATAAATCCTTCTGCTATTGAACCTTTGGGACGAGCTTTGTTTCTTACATATTGTTTCAAGGTTTGTAAGCTTCTCTCAGTAGGATACATCCAACTATACGTAATCGGTCCAACGACCTTTGCTTCGTAAGGTAAGTGAACAACAAGATGAACCATTACATAAAAAAAAACCGGTAGAAATTTTTTTTCAAACTTATATAATATGAGTACAATATCGGATTGCAATCGGTCCAAGTCTGTGACACATATTACTTTCGCACATAAATCACGAAAAAAACTTACATAGCTCCACAATAGGTGTATACACATCTTTTCGTAAGTATGCTCGAACACCAATAGGAATAAGTCGCTGGAGTAGAATTCGAGAGTCGTGAGTCTTTAATCCCCATAATTTTTCTTCATTCACACTAACACATCGTGATATATTTGAGGCAAACCTATAAGGAAACTTAACTGATTTCAAGAACTTACAAAAAGTTATCTTCTCACTTCTAGTAAAAGTATATGTTACATGTGGTTTTACAAATTTAGATCATTCTTTTTATAAGTGTAAGTCCTTTCGTATATTCAAATATTCAAGATCCAAACGGGCATTTGTCATGTCTTTCGTTTTTCCTTCAATATTCATCAAAGTCTCAAGCAAGCTATCACGTATGTTTTTTTCAATATGCATGACATCTAACCTATGTCGTAACATTAGTTTAGACCAGTATGGAAGCTCAAAAAATATATTTTTCTTTCTCCAATAATAGTCCTTTTTCTTTTCTTATCTCATTTGGATGGATGGTTTCTTAGTACTAGAAAGTTTAGTGCATTGAATTGTTTTAGGATCTCATCTCCATTCATTATAATGGGTAGAGGTCTATGTTCCAATTTACTATCATGTTGCTTACTCTTGCGCAAATTGTGGTTATTTGGAAGATACCGTCGATGACCCATGAAAGAGATTTTTCCTCTTATCTTAAACGACGATCTATCTTGTTTATGAATGGGACATGCTTGATAACCTTTGGTACTCCATCCTCACAAGCTCCGTATGCAAGAAAGTCATTAATGGTCCACAACAAACATGCACATAACTGAAAGTATCCTCCACTCATGCAATCGTAAGTGTGCACACCATTGTTCCATAACTCTTTCAACTCTTCAATCAGTGGTTGTAAATAGACGTCAATTTCTTTTCCAGGAGACTTTGGTCCTGATATAAGTAAAGACATGAAAAAATTAGATTCCTTCATGCACTTCCATGGTGGCAAATTGTAAAGAAAAAGCATCGGGGGCCATATGTTATACGCAGTACTCATATTCTTAAATGGATTAAATCCATCGGAAGTTAAGGCTAACCGAACATTCCTTGGGTCTGAAGCAAATTCAGGAAACTCTCTATCAAAACATTCACCCTTTAACATCAGTTGGATGTCGCAACACACCATTGGTTTCAACTCGTTTATCCTTATGCCATCGCATCTCAGAAGCAATGTGTTATGATGAAAACATTTGCTTCAACCTCGATATTAATGGAAAATGACGTAAATTTTTGTTTGGGTTCTTCTTATTCTTGTCATTCTTTATTTTGTATCGAGACTCACCACACATTGAACAACTTTGACAATTAGAATATCTTTTCCAAAATAAAATGCAGTCATACTTGCAAGCATGAATAGAATCATATTCTAGTCCTAGGTCACGTAATTTCCTCTTGGCTTCATAAAAAGAACTAGGTATACATGCACCAGTTGGAAAGACATCTTTCAACAAATCTAGTAACATATCAAAGGATTTGTTACTCCAATTATTGAGAAACTTAATATGCATCAATCTCACCAAGAAGTTCAATGAGGAAAATTTTGTACAACTAGGGTACAATGGGTTACATGCTTCATCCATCAACTCCTCAAAATGAAGTATCTCTTTTTTCGATGTTCTCAGGAATTTCATCTCCAAAGTCTTCGTCATCTTCATCATATGCCCCTTCTCTCATCGGTCCTTGCAAATCATTTAAAAGATTGAACAATCCATCATCATCATTGTGTGCAGTAGGTTCTTCCCTTAATGCATCATCTGCTGAAGGAGCTAAATGAGTCCTAACTCTTTGCAATTGAGCTAAATTTACCGGTTCTCCATGATAAATCCATTGACTATATGAAGGAGATATTCCATTAGCAAATAAATTTCGTTCTACTCCATCTAATGTCTAGATATTGAATTCTGAAAATTTTTACACGGGCATCTCGTTTTCCTCTCTCCATTTACATGACACTTTGCCACTTCCATGAATTGTGAAATTTCGTCAAGGTACTCTCTTGAGAATCTATCTATAAGCTTAATCCAATCCTTATTCATCGTTGAACCAAATAAATAAAACATGTCTAAGTTTTGGCTATATGAAGAAGATATTCCATTATCTCTAAGTTTTGGCCTTTATGATGAAAACAAGAAAGAAATCACTACATTTCTAGTGTTCCTTCTTACTTGACAGAAGGGTCGGTTTGCATCAAGCATGTGACGAGAACATTAGAAAGGAAAAAGGGTAAAATATTTACGATTGTGACCTTTATTGATAAAAGCTAAATAAATGAAGCTAAAAGGTCAAATGTTTTCTAATTTCTAATTTTTCTTTTTCAAAATTTTCATTTTTACTCACAATCTTTTTAATCAATCAAACAAAAAAACTCTTTACAAGAGTTTTTTTTAGATGATATGACATCAAATTTACCTTTAACTATCAACTTAAGTTTTCTGGATCAATCAATGATTTAACACTAGCAAGTTAAAAGCGTGAAATTTAGTTAATTTGCTTTAAACATCCTTAGCGATTCCATTTTAAAACTTAAAACATATTATATCCATAAAAATGAAAGATTAAACTTCTATTAACAAATAAATCTCATGTACAAAACTAAAACCAAAATACACAAATAATTCATCCTTATATCCATGCATATTATAGAAGAACAATTTTTTCATAAACAAATGAATATCCTAATTCCAATCTGAAACAAAATTCCTTATCAGAATAATAATATAGACATAATCCATCAATAACATTTATTAGAAAAAAGCAAAGAAAAAAAGAACCAACCAGTGCGTGCGACAGTAGTGTGCAGTGGTAATATGCGATGGCGTGCGAAGGTAGTGTACGTTGGGGTTCGGTGTTGGAGTGGTGGCCGTTTGTGTAAAAAAATGGAGGGGGAAAGGAAAAATAACAGGAAAATGAAGAGTAGAGGATGGTGGGGGGGAAAGGAAAGGAAGAGTGAGGTGGGGAATTGGTGAGGGGAAGAGTGGGGGGAGGGAGGGAAAGGAGGGTGGAGGTGAATTGGTGGGAGGGGGGACACGGTACAGAAAGGAAAAGGGAAAGGGGGGGGATTAATGACTTTTTCTCACAAATAATTTTGTCGGGAAAAGTTTCAATTTTCGTTGGTATAAATTTTTTTAAAAAAATGTGCATGTTACTCTATTTTTGCTGACGCATTAAATTTTATCGAGATAAATATGTCTATGCCAATGAAAAATGAATGCATTGGAAAAAAAAAATTATCGGAACAGGTAAAAATTCTTATAGTGATACAAGCCAAATTTGAAAATAAAAAAAGTAGTAATTAAAAACTTCTTTTTATAATTTGGCTAAGAACTCACATATTTACATTTGAACTATAGAAACCATGATAACAAGAAAATGTGTGAAACAAGCACAATTTTCAAAAACCAAAAATCCAAAATCAAATGTTTACCGAATGAGACCTGATTAATTTTTAAACCTTGTTTTTATTTTTTAAATTTGACTAAGAATTAAATGTTTCTTTTTAGAAATGTGAGAAAACCATAGAAATAAAATTGGGAGAATTTGAAAAAAAAAAAAGGAAAAAAAAAAGAAGAAACCAAAATTGTTACCAAATTAGTTTTGATATTTTAAAATTGTGCTTGTTTTCTAGCTATTTATTTACCATTTTTTTAACGGAACTATCTTTCTCAAGTAGAACATTTGAACTCTTAGCCAAATTAAAAATAAAAACTATTTTATTAGATCTTGTCATTTGATAACCACTTTGTTATTTGTTACTTTTTTTTTTAATCGAGCTCACAAACTATTTTTGCCTAAAATTTTTCTTGCTTTATTACGTACTTTTTAAATATGTTTTCAATACCTAAGCCACATTTAGAAAAGAAAAAAAAAATTGAAAACTTGATTTTGATTTTGAAATTTTGCTTAAAGTTCACTTTTGTTTAAAAAACGTAGAAAACTTGCCAACCAATTTTGTGACAAGAAAACAAGCATAATTTTCAAAAACAAAAAATAAATTGATTATCAAATCAATTTCAAAATTGTGCTCGAAATTTGAAAACAATCCTAAAGATGAAACCAATAAAACAAAGTAATAATCAATAGGGGAAAATATATACATACTTTTTTGTAAACTTTATTTATACAAATAAAAAATTTCAACCTTAAATTGTTGTATGTTAAAGTTGAAGCGTTGAATCAATATTAGAAAAAAGTAAACGATATATAGTAGATCCCACTTCTATAGTATAGAAAATATTAAGTCTATTTTTATATATGTTAATGAACTCGTTCCACATTAATATTAGTAGATCCTACTTCAGTTTAGTTCTAGTTTTAAAAGCATGTTGATGTACTCCGGTAATATAGGAAAAATTTTCAAATATATAGTTCAACTATATTTTTCTTTTTCTTAAAAAAAAGATACGAACACTTTTTGGAGGAGAGAAAAATAAAGCATTTAAATAAGATGGCGCACATATATATTGGAATTAATAAAGGTGCTCCCAAGTAGAGAAAAGGGTTTTTATTGATGGAAGAGAGAGAAATGGGTTTTAGTTGGTTAGTGAAGAGCCCAAAGAAAGAAGATGAACAACAAGTTCCTAATTCCATTTGGGAAGACGATTTTAAAGCCTTTTTTGAGCTCACCGATGAAGAAAACCCACCGCGGCCGCCGCTGCAGCAGCCGGATTATCATTTCCACGACGGCGCCTTTATGGAAAACAAGAACAAGATTTCTTTGAACTTAAATCTTAACTACGAAGAGGTTTTGGAAGCATGGTCCGACCGTGGATCTCTCTGGGCCGCCGCCGCGTCTTCTCTTACCGACGATGCAACTCACGACCCCTATGTAAGTTATTGCGTTAAACATCTGTTAGTTTTTACAAATTATGCTTATTTTCTTATAATTATAGAAAATATTTTGTCTATTGTTGTACCATGGTTATGTTGGCTTGAAAGTCAACTATTTTACTTGTTATAATTACGATCATGTCTTCCTTTTACATTTAATTAATGAATAAAACACAATGCGTACTAAAAAAGGAAAATGGATAACACATAATTAACAAAGAAAATTTGTAGTATATGTCAACATGAATATAGTTAAACTGACATAAAACTTATGTTATTAATTTGATGTTCGATTCTCCACTCACATGTTAAAAAAGAATGTATTTTAGTGTTTTAATATAGAGTGATATAGATTGGGTAAGGGGAGTAATGAAATAGTCTAAAATTTAAACAAAGTTATATTTATATATATTAAAATATTTGAAAGGTTAGTGTAATAATAATGTTGAATAATAATAAATAGATGGGAGAGGTTCCAAGAATGGAGGAAGAAAGAACAAGAAGGGTGCTGAGGTACAAGGAAAAGCGTCACACCAGATTATTCTCCAAGAAGATAAGATACCAAGTTCGTAAGCTCAATGCTGAGAAAAGGCCCAGAATAAAGGTGAATCATTTTCATTCATTAATACTTACAGTTTAACTGTTTTGATAACCATTTTAATTTTTTTTTTTTATAAAATATGCTTTTTTATTCGATTAACTTTTTTCACGTTTCTTAAAAATACAATTTTTTTTCTAAAATTTATTATTATTATTATTAAGTTTTTGGATTTTAACTCAGTTGTTGAAGGCTTTTTAAAGAGTAGATAATAAAAGGAGAAAACAAGTGACCATATAAACTTGATTTTTAAAAATTAAAAACTTTGTTTTATTTGTTAACGATTTTTCTTTTTAGTATCTAATTTTTGAAATTTATATTTGGTTTCTTCTAGATATTCCTACTATGATTTTCATATTTCTTGATTTTTTTTTAATTCTTAGTCAAATTCTAATAACAAAAACTTTTTTTTTAAAATTTTTTTCTAGTTTTTTAAATTTGATTTTGTTTTTGAAAACATTGGTGTAAATTCAATAAAAGAAAATGAAACTTATAGGTGAAAATAGTGTTTATAAACTTAAAATGAAAAGAAAAAAAAAGAAAAAAAGAAAAAAAGAAAAAAAAAATGCTCTAAATCAAGGCCCATGTTGATAATTGTTTTGTTCTTGATTTTCTATTTTTGAAATTTATGCTTGTTTCCACACAAATTTTTTTAGTAAATTTTCCACTTCCTAAAAAATACATTTAAAATCTAAGCAAAATTTCAAAAGCTACTGTTTTTAATTTTTAAAATTTTAACTTAAAAATAATGCTTAAAAATGTAGGTAAAGAAGTAAGAAAGGTGTCGATAGAAATAGTGATTATAAACTTAATTATTCGAAACAAAAAATGCTAAAAAATAAAATGGTTACAAAATGAAAGAGAGGATAACTAAAAATGAAATGGTTATGAAACGAGTTATTTTGAAATTTCGTTCTCAAACAAGAGGTGTTTTTATTTCACAGGGGCGTTTTGTGAAGACTGTTGAATGAAAAAAGTTGAAAAATATCTCAACAAAATAAAGTATCTCCAACTTTTCCCTTTTTTTTTTTTTTTTTCTCTCTCTATATGTGAATACTTTTTCTTCATTCTCTTCTTCTTCATGAAAATATCTCAAATTTTATGCACTTTTTTTCACATCTGTGATATTCAGAACTTTTTCTGTGGATTTCATTGTCGTGGGCCTCTCCAAACCAAAACACAGCAACTTGCCATTAAAGATACACTCTGAATTGACCATAAAAATTTTATATGCCATTTTTGCTAATCAGTCCCTCAAGAAAGCATAAATTGTAGCAATAGGTCTTGTCCGTCACCTTTAAGAAGGTGTTTGGACAGCAGATTTAGACAGCTCTTTGATCTAAATGTTTCTTTTTCTTATCCCATTTTTGGGTTGGGTTTGGTGGACTTCACGAAAATTACTTTTTTAGTCTTTTGAATTTTGAAGAATCTATGTTTGGTCTTTGAATTTTCATAATATACATTTTTAATTCTCGAGTTTTGTAGAATGATACATTTGGTTTCTAAATTCTAAATATATCTTTTCAGTACCTTAATTCTTTTTAAAAGTTTAAAAGGTATTTATAGTAATTTTTTTATATATTAAATTACGTGTTGTCTCGAAAATTAAGATATATTTGGAACTCTTAAAAACTTAGACTCAAAACATGTAATCAAAGAACTTATAAATCAAATGTACTTATTCTAAAACATTCTAGATTAAAAAAAAGTATGTTTTAAAAACTCAACCAAATGCATATATTCTTCCAAATTCGAGAATTAAAACATTGTAATTTTTCCTTAAATTTAAGATGATAAATTTTGATGATTCTTAACTTGTATTTAAATAGTGGTTCATTGGAGGAAATTTGGGTAAGTTCATATACAATTTGAGAGGCAAGTTTAAATGGCATGAATTTTTGTACCATGGGAGTTGAGATTTATTAATTGAACTCCAAAAGTTTTATTCTTATAATGGTTGGTACAATATACTTTGTTGTGGGTGAATTTGAATAAAAAATAAAAATAAAAAAGAAGATAAAAGAGAAGATAAACACTAGATAAAATAGATTTATTTAATCATATCAAAGCCTAATTTATTAGGATTAGAAAATATTTATCTCACTTTTATTATAAGAGGAAAAGGTAAACTTTATCTCATTCTCCCTATAAATACATCATTATAGCTTCATATAAGAGAACGAAGAACTTGAAAAATATTTATATTATTTTCACAAACAATATGTTCACGGGACAAGGTCGGAAATGACATCTCGTCCCCGTCCCCACCCCATTTAAATTTTTATCTCCGTAAAATTCCCCACTTAATACTCTCTATGAAAGAATTGGTCATTTTCTATTTTAGAAATTAAGTTGTCTGAGAGATAGAGAAACAAAATTCATACCATGTATTAAGTAAGAATTTTTTTGCTTAAATATGGTTCAACTAACATGAAGTTTATATTATCAATCTTGATGTTAGAGGTTTGATCCTCTACTTCACAAAGTATTAAAAAAAAAAAAAAAAAAGAATTCTTTCGTGCCCAAGTAATTGAATAGTTTAGAGAGTTTTGTAGTTGAAAGGTTTTTTTTTAGAGTAAATTTTAAAGTTACATTACAAGCTTAATTAGTCTTTGAAATTTGAAGTTTATGTCTAATAGGCCCACTTGTCTTCAATTCTGTGTCTAATAAAAACCCAAATTTTAAATTTTGTGTTGATGGGGGGATTTGTGAATTTTAAAAATATTTTAGAAATCTAAGTTGTTTGAGAGATGGAGAAAATAAAAAGGAAGAACATTTAATACCATATATTAAATAAGAATTCTTTTGGCAAAATAAAAATAGCTCAACTGACATAAAATTTATACTATCAATCTCCATGTCACATATTCAATTCTTTGGCTACCAATTGTCGGAAAAAAAAAAAAAGAAAAAAAAAGAACACTTTCTTGCCCAAAGGGATGAATATGTTTAAGGACTTGTGTTGTGGAAGCCTTTTTAAGAGTAGATATTAAGGTTAATTTAAAGTTTGTGTTTAATAAAATCTCAAACTTTAAATTTTGTGTTGATCAGGTAGATTTGTGAATTTTAAAATATTGAAAAATTGAAAGATAAAATTTATAATTTAACCAAAATTTAACTTTATCTTTTTAGAGCAACAAATCTTCAAGTATTTTGAATTATTTCTAAAATAAATTACAAAAAAAAATTTAACTAGTTAATAGTGAGCAGTGAGAAGAGAAGTAAGGCAAAGCAATGAACTCCCTCCATGTGATTGAAAGGGAAATGTAAGATATTTTGGAGTTGTTTTCATTGCAACCTTTATTTATTTATTTATTTCATTTTGGTTTTTCTAATTACTTTTGGTGGTCCTAACAAAAAACAGCCAAAAGTGGAAGAGCTATAATGATTTTTGTTCACATTAATGAGATTCAGGAATCAGGGGGAAATAAATTGTTCACAATTATCATATGCTTTTAATTTTTGGGTCCTCAAAGATATGGAGATTTAGGGAGAGCTCTCCATTCCTTATCATGCATCCCTTTATTGCTTTTATAAAAATATAAATTAATTTTTCAGCTTAATATTGAAGAAATATACATATGTGTTTTAGTCATTACTATTGATTTTTCATGAATTATTTGGTATACTTTGAAATAATAATGTATATTTTGTTCTTTTGGATCAATGAGTATATGAATGTAGCTTTAAAACTAGAGATTCTTGTTAATTTTTTTTCTTTTTTTTTTTTTTTTTGCATGAAATTAGGAATTAAACCAAATGATGTATTAGTTTAAAAATTAAACAAGATATCTAACTAAAATGAGTTAAATATGAAAGGTTGAAAACAAAAAATAATAATTAATAATTAGACCTAATCAAAATGATATATAAGAAAAAGTCTGTCCATCCTCCCAGTTCTCATCAAAAGTGGGTCACACTAGGAACATCCATAATTTTTTTTCTTTTTTCTTTTTCCTTCTGAAGACTGGCTAAACGTGAATGGGATGGGGCCAATTATAACTATTCAATTTCCACTTTTACCCTCGTTGTATGTGAATCCGCCTCTATCTTTAGGGGTGTTCAAAAAAATCTGATGACTTGAAAAATGTAATTTTGGTTGGATTATCAATTTTGGATTCAAATAAATGAAAATTTTATGGGTGGGATTGGTTTATAGATTTATTTGAAATAACCCGAACTTATTATTAACTTTAAAATTTATAAATTTTTTAACCTTTGGTACAACTAAATATATAGTTAATTCAATTTAATTATTTTTTGGGATAATTTATTCTCAAAAACTCCTAAAAAAATGAAAAAATTTCATCAAATAAATTGAAATTGAGGTGTTAATTTTAATTCAATATGAAAATAATTAAATAAATTTTTTATATATTAACATTTTACTTCTTTGTAGAATAAAAATTTAAATAAATGATTCGATTAATCCAAAACAGTTGAATTAGGATGGATTCGTTGTTTAATAAGGATTATTTGTGTTTGAAAAAACAATTGAGTTGAGTTTACTTATTTTATGGGTGTATTTGGAAACGGTAGGTATTTGAATATTCTATTTAAGATATTATCTTTTTTTTAAAAAAAAATTGAAAATTAAAGATTTGATATTTTCACTGAAATCAACGGCCATCATAATTATTTAAAAAAAAAAATCAATAACTGGGAATTTCTTGAACAAGAGTATTGGTAGTGGGGTCAATTGTAGGGGAGGGAGAATATATATGCTGTGTAGTTGGGGCCGACGAGATGAATCAGGGACTGATGGACGAACCCACGGGAAAGAAGAACAACGCCCATAGATTTGAAGCTCGGTAACGCCGAGGCGGATGCTAATAAATGGCATTGCCATTTTCGAAATGAGAAGGAAGCTCTATGGGTGGAAAATTTATATAATTTATATAATTAACATTTTTTTCTTAACTCGAAAAAAAGAATACGCTAGATCTATGAAAAATTTCATTCAATTAGGTTACATATGATAAATTTTTGAAAATATGGGACAATAAAAGAATTGATTGAGCCGTATAAGGTAGAAAACTCTCAAATACGGTTCTAAAGGAAAGAGCTTACCAACCTATTCCGATCAAAGAGAAAAGGCCATTCGACAAAAAGATTCTGAAATTGTAGAGGCTTGGCTCATTCAAGTCATTGAGTATTAAAAACAAGCTATAACAATTACTCCCGGTAACATCACAAGGCGTTTAAAATAAGAAAACTTTGTTTATTTTATTTTATTTTATTTTTAATTTATTATCTGCTATGCTATTATGAAGTTTTTGTTTTTTTTTTTTTTTTTAATAAATATTTTCAAATTTGAATGTTATGTATAAATATGTAGCAATTATATCTAACTAGCACTGGGTTGGAACGTCAAGCGGCTCGAGATTCAAAGGTTGCCACTATAACCGAACATGGGGAAAGACCATTTATACGAAGAATTCCATTAGTTACGTATAAACGTTCTAACAAAAATACTTGTATGCAGCAAAAATTCCAGGTTCACCAGGGAAATGCATTTAAAAAGGGCAAATTTTAGCAGCCAATGCTATTATAGTTAGTGGCAAACTTGCTGTGGAAAAAAAACGTATTAGTAACTTATATGCCATGGGAAGGTTACAATTCTCAAGATGCGATACTAAGTAGTTACCATAGTAGCTTATATAAGGTTACAATTACACATGTTTTTGGTACCTTATAATTGTAAATGTATTAGTAGCTTATATGCTATTTACACTTCTTTCTACATCTGGAAATTTGAAATTCAAACTCATCTAACAAGCCACAGACTCGAATGAATCACTAACAAAATACCACATCTAGAAGCCCGCTTACTCCATAATTTAGACAAATGGAATTGTGATGCTGGGATCGTCATAGGTAGAGACGAGGAAAGTTTTCATCCCCATTTGTTTGTCGTGTTGGAATAAGATGAACTACAATGAAATCGGATGAACTCAAGTGAATTGGACAATTGCACTGGGGACGATGACTTGACAACTCGTGAAATATTGGTTTATATCAATTATTTCAAAGGGTTTGACACCTACAAATACATTGTCTACACATAGTAACAACAAGTTGTGCAGAACTATAAGGTATAAAAAAAATGTGTATCCGTGGAGGAGGATGCATGTTTATATTTTTTTTTCTTCTTTGGAGAGGGGATGAGGATGAATGGATGTTGGTTTGAATCATGGGCTTGATATTATTGTGTGTGATGATAATGTAATTAAGTGTCGGAGGAAACATGTGGGGTATTTGATGATTATTATTTGATTTGATCTTTATTGGGTTTTATATTATCGGACTCCCCATCCCCATCCCCGCAGGGGGTAAGGCGGGGACGGGGATGGAGATTCCCTGCCAGGGAGATGGATCCCCGCGGGGACCCATCCCTGACCTTTCTTTTTTACTATATATAAATATAAAAATAAAAATAAAAATATTTGTAATTAATATATGTGTGTGTGTATATATATATATATATATATATAAGAAATTTAATTGGTGCGGGGACGGGGACGGGGACGGGGACGGGGTGGGGATACCCTCCTCGTCCCCGACCAGGGACGATTAGGATCCTCGGTTTGACCCCATCCCCAGTCAAACCGGGCGGGGCGGGGACCCGACCTCACGGGGATTTTTGCCAACCCCACTTAAATTTCAGCTCTTCCATGCAAGAATGGTAACATCCCGACCTTGTATTTGGTATGTGATTTGATTGTTGGTATTTTCTAAATTTTTTGGAAAATAAATTATGGTTTTTTTTTTCTCACCACGTATTTGTGCTTATGGTTCGGGATTATTGATGAATTAATTTTTTTGTAATTTTATTTTGATTTATTTTAGTTTTTAGGTTAACATATACCTAGTTTGGGTTTTAATTTTTGGTGTTTTTGTGCAATTTTTGTATTTCCCTATTTTTGAAAATAACAAATCTTGGAATTTAGTCGAGGTTTTGTTAGTGTAGATTAGGAGATTTAATTTATTTTTAATTCTATTTGATTTATTTTAATTAGATTTTGTTTTTTAGGGTACATTTGTCCCTTTTTAAAATAAATAAATATATATATATAAAAAAAAAAAAACTATGCAATCAATCCTTTAAGGAAAAAAAGAGGATTAGATATTTTTCAAAAATACCTATTTAATTTAGACATATGTCCAATCAATCCTTTTTTTAATAACATGTGAGGTGGAAGATCAAACCTCTAACTTCGAGTTTGACTATACAAATTCTATGTCAGCAGCAGGTGACATGATTAGTAATCATAATAATTACTAACTAAATTATAGTGGTTTGATCATAGTTAACTATTATAATTTAAATAGTGGTATAATATCCTTATGGTTTGATAAGATAGGTAGTCTCTATTGCTTGGCTTCCATATAACGTTATTTATGTTCACCTCTAATCGTAAGTCGATTGACTTGCCAATTGAGATCATTTTGAAAAAAGTCAATGGCACCGATCTTGTTGCTATTTCCTCAACTTTTTTCGTCATATTAATTATTATGTCATCTACCATTGAGTTAGATATTATTATGGGATAGCAAAGGTTGGAGCGATGCATGAGTGTTATAATGATTGCATTTTACACAAAGGCCCCTTACATGAAGCCACTATTGAATTATTACCTTTTTGAAACTCACCAATAATATCATGCTTCTCCTAAAATGGGGGTTATTTGTTGCTTTATGCTCCTCTAATTTTCTTCCATTGTCATGGGGTTCGTAGTTGTCCTTCATGTAACAAATTACCAATTTGTTGTCTTGGGTTGAAACAATGGATCAAATGAAATGATAAATAATTTTGTTAGTTCTCATTATGATTGACAGATATTCACAATCCAACCTATAAAAGGGAATACTTAAATTTATATTTAGTTATTGTTAGACGATATATAAATTTTTAATTAACTTTCAATTGTGGTTATTGTGAGAAAATCACATTATGATAATCTCATTAAATAATTTGTCTAAAAGAACATTAGTATGAACTTACCAACTTGGATAATGATTGTAGGACCGGTATGATTGACCAAAAACTTTCAATTATGATAATCTGACAGTGTAAGTAAATAGTGTAACACCCTCATCCTCATAGGATTTTCATAGAGGTAGAAAAGAGCTTGGGGTATAAACTTTGGAAGGGAAAGTTTAACTAAATACCTAAACTATGCTTTGGAGGAAGAAAACTTTCTAAGTTTTAGAGGCAAAATAGTTTGAAGCCAGAATTTGGCTAAGTGTCCAAACTATGCTATGAGAATAAGAGTTGAGCTCACAACATAGGAGAGAATGAGAGCCTTGGACGCATGGAAGCATAGTGAACGTATCCCAAGGGGAGTTTTTGGACAACTTGGATGTTTAGGTGGTGTGGGAAGCTACGCTATGAGGTGAGTTAAGGGAACTATACATTGAACAACAGGATGAACACATAGAGAACCATCATGGATGGATAAGGAAGGCATGATGGACGAATAGGATATTCTAGGAGAGGAATTGGCTAAGTGTTGGATATCTAGGATAACACAAGTGGAGAAAACCCTAATGAGGGAAGGGTTGGATGCATAGATGGGTTTTGGGCGCATCAAGAGCCATGTGACACATGTCTTGGAGGGAAAAGAGAGACAAAGAGGACAGATGGCTATGCCTTGAGTTTGAAGGAGTAAGCTATGCTTGGAGAAGAAGATAGAAACTAAGGGAGAAGAAAGAATAAGAAGGATTGACGCATGAGGTTGGAGATGGGTGCATAGGACTAGAGTTTGGCGCATAGGAGGTCTTGTGGATTCCATTTTGGATCTATGAGGAGCAAGATGGAAGAATAAGACAAACTCTTAGGAGAGAGTTACACCAAGAAAGCCCAAGAACCCTAGTTGGACGCATGCCTAGGAGGAAAAAGGGTAAGGTGGGAACATACTATAGCTTTTAGCCAAATAAGAGAGTTTTGCATGAGTAGGAGACAAGTTGGTGGTCTAGTTAAGAAACCATATGACCAAACCTAGAGGACCATCCGTTGGAAACATCAACATGGGTGCAAAAGAGAGATATGAATGCAAAGAGGGTTGTCGATGAAGGAATCATGCGTCCAACCCTAGGTCAGCACGCATTGACTTAGAAACTTGGAGAGCAAGGTCGGATTGACAGCAAAACGGAGTATGTGACTCAACCAAATGAAGCTCCAATCGAGCCTAGGGTGAGGTAGACGCATAATAGGACATGCAAAAGGGCGGGATGACAAGTCAGGAGGGGCTATGCGTTGGACTTGCATGGTGAAGACACCTCAAGCTCGCATGCAAACAGTAGGTGTCAAGGACCTTTGCGCTGAACTTTGCATGGTCTTGACACTTAGGATTTTCATGAAAACTATGTGTAATGTGTTGATAGA
This sequence comes from Benincasa hispida, assembly GCF_027475165.1. NCBI lineage: Eukaryota > Viridiplantae > Streptophyta > Magnoliopsida > Cucurbitales > Cucurbitaceae > Benincasa > Benincasa hispida. The sequence continues at coordinate 16,248,389 of NC_143485.1, forward strand.
TAAAAGGGGTGATAAGGACCTTTTTGGGGGCCTACAAATACCCCAGGAAAACTTTATTTCAGTTTACAACTCAAATTTCCTTCAAAGAAGACTCAAAAAGAGAGTTTAAGGAAAAATTAGGGTTTTGGGATAAGGCATATGCGTTAATCAGGGGAGGCTATGTGCCCATGCATGAGTCCATGCATTGATTAGAGGAAATCTAGGGTTCCAAAAGGTGTTGTCATGCGTCCAACTACTTAGGGAAGGTCTGCCTTGCATCCAACAGTTGTTTTGAGTTAGTTTGAAGCTTGTTTCATACCTATTGAGTTGGTAAGCAAAGGTTAGGGCCATGAGGATATTCAAAAGTTAATTTAGCCCTAAACACGGGATCCTAAAATTATCTAACTCAAGTACAGACTCGGGATTTGAGGAAGAACTCGGGAAGCTAAGCGGAAATCTAGGAAAAAAAAGTTACTGCCAGTTAAGAGTGAGTGACATGTTTTTCAAAATGAATTAATGATTTCATGATATAAGCTTATTACATGCTTTACTTAAGAGTTTTCCCCCAACATACTATTCTTAAAGTTTTATAATGAGTTTTAAGTAGGCTTTTCTTATAAAATTTCTTAATCATACTTGAGTTTTAATGCTCGGAAGCATATTTTACAAAGCATTCCTTGAATTGAGATATTCCTTAGTAATTCTACATTTATGATGTTTATGCTACTAGAATGCTTGATGTTTTAAGATTCAATACTTAAATAAATTTGAGGTTTTATAATGTTTTAATGAGGAAACCCGATGTTGAATGACTAGGAGAAGGTATTTGGGTCAGTTATTGAGAAAAATCGATACTGAAGGACTAGGAGAAGGTATCTAGGTTAGTTATTGAGAAAACCCGATACTGAAGGATTATGAGAAGGTATCTGGGTCCCCTGATACCTAAGGAATGATAGTATCTAAGGCTTAACCACGTGCACGTACGTATTATTCGACGTTGGTTGTGTTGAGATTACTCCACACCAACTAAGGACTCGACGTTGAGCGATTGAGCAAAATAATTCTCCTCCAACTGAGGCTAGAGGATGATGGTTTCCAAACAAAGTGGATGTGATTCGATGTTTCCAGAGTTTTATAACATTTTCCAGAATGTTACACTTGATGTTAAAATTAGAAACCCCAAAGTTTACAAGATTGATATTTGAGTATGATTATGTTTGGACACATGTTTTAAATGTCACTCACTGGGCTTTAACTCATTTTTTTCCGTTCTTTCCCCAGGTAGCAGTCTACACTCTGGAGCCTAGTTGATCTATCAGTCTGCTACTCAAAGATCCAAAACTGTAGGGAATTCAGAGTTTAAATAGTTAGGTGGTTGAGTTTGTAAAGTAACATGTGCATATTAGAGATAAGAATTAACTTCAGAAGGGGAGGTTTTGTAATATTAACTATTTGAAATATATGTATAATATGAATCGTGTTTTTAAGATTGTTGAATAAATTGTTGAGGGATATTTAGTTGATTGCATGTCTTATCACTGATACACCAAGAGTGCGAGTGCCCAAAGGCAAAGATGGACAATAGATATTATAAGAGGGTTGACACCTGCTGTCATCACATCTCCTTCTAGATTGGAAGGGTAATTTGGGAGGGGGTGTGATAAATAGTGTATCAAGTCAATGATTTAAAAGGTAAAATCCATTCCAATTTCACATTTTATTTAGAGATCAACGTGTATATGTGATTTAGGTCCAACTCCAACAACCAGTAGATTCCACGCATCATCAAAATGTTGTTGACACCTGCTGTCGTCACATCTCCTTCTAGATTGGAAGGGTAATTTGAGAGGGGGTGTGATAAATAGTGTATCAAGTCAACGATTTAAAAGGTAAAATCCATTCCAATTTCACATTTTATTTAGAGGTCAACGTGTATATGTGATTTAGGTCCAACTCCAACAACTAGTAGATTCCACACATCATCAAAATATTGTTGTCAATGGTAATATTCACTACCTTTTTGCAATTTGTTCTTTTAAAACGTTCTTTTAATATTATTTTAAGAACTACTTTAGTTTTTGGGTAGTGATGGACATCATCTTCGTCCTTGTCTTGCCCCAATAACATCTCTATAATTAGTTTCAATTCAAAAACAAAATAGAAACTATATTAAAACTTTTTACAAAAATAAGAAGGAAAATTTGCAATTTTGGTATTTGGGGTATGAGCTTGGTAGCATTTTGCTCCCTAAATTAAAATGATTTTATAACATTCTGGTTAATGTAGTCAATTTATTGTTAATTACAAAAAGAAACTTGACATTGCAATATATACTGGTTAAAAAAGTTGAATTTAAAAAAATTGTTTAATTTTGTTTTTTAGAAAATACTTTTAGGGTGGGTTTGGTATGTGATAAAAGTAGAGAGTTGAGTTGAGTTGGTATTATCTGGAGAGTTAAATTATCTGGGGAGTTAAATTGTTTGTGTTTGTTTGCAGAGTTGAGTTGAGTTGGTAATTATTGTCTGTGTTTATTGTGTAGAGTTGAGTTGGTAATTATTGTCTGTATTTGTTGTGCAGAGGTTGAGTTGAGTTGGAGATCTGATGCAGTTTTTTGTGAATGAGATTAATTATATTTTTTTCTGTTTGTTTTTTTTATTTCATTCTTTTGTTTTTTAGTTTTATGTTTTGCTATTGTTGGTTAATTTTCAAATATACACGTATTTTCTCAAATCATTTATGACATAAACTGGACAATCTCAATTTGTAGAACATAACAGATTATTTTTCATATATTCTTTTCAAAAACTATAATAATTCTAATTCTCTTCAATCGGTAAAACATACCAACAAAATTTATTTCATATTGCTGCTCGATTAATTGGTATATTATATATTGTATGTATATATATTGAATGTTTGTATATATATTGAAGGTAATTATCCCAATTACTAATTGGTATATTGTAGGTATATATATATTGAATCTTGCTAACTTAACTTTATTATTTCACATATCAAACAGTTTATTTTCATATAATATGGATAGTATATTTGGAATTGAAATTGTACATAGGATAATTACCTTTCATTTGATTATGATGGTGAGAATGTGATGTACTACTGTAACATTTTTCATAAGATCACAAAAATAATATGAACCGACCGAACACGTGGCCGTTTCCAAAAAAAAATTCACAAAGTATATGTTCTTTTGGATACTTATAATATCTGTGTCATAATACAAACACAAAAATTACATGTCATGACGTATGCAAAAGTTATCATTCTTTTCAACATGACAGTCCATTGTCCATTTGCTGTTATCCAAAAGAACTATAAATAAAATATAGGGGTGTGGTCAGTCTACATGTTTCTTCCTAGTAGACGGAGGCAGTACCTCTTCCGTGCGTGTTCTGGTACTGCAAGGAAGCAATTTGTCTTCTGAATGTCTGTGACAAGGAGGTCAATAAGGGTGACCTGATCATCCTCATCCAGGCCATCAATGTTGTATATGGCATTTACTACTTCCTTCCGACGCCCGAACTCCAGCTCATACTTCTCCTTTTGCCATGATGCAAGTCTACCCATGTGTGTGCTCTACATTTCAACAGCCGATCTCATGATGTCGATCATTTCAGCTTGGAATGATGGCCTCCTCCTCTTCCTGCCTCGAGTTGACTCGGCAAGTACACTCGCTCTACCTGTAGATTACTCTGCTGGCTCTTCATCTATTTCATCTTAATTCAATGATGATTCTGTCTGACGAACCTCAGGTGTGTGACAGTCCTGTGATCCAAGTCGAATCTCATCTTCAAACTCTCTGAATGCATTCGTCGTCATCACATATGGGTCCTCACTTGATTGCCCTACTGCTTTGTATTTCCCAAATACGGTGGACAGGTCATCGTAATGTGGGAATGGCTTGTTCCACATCCCCTTCGCATTGGGATGACTCTTCATTGATACACATACACATTATTAATATTTATATTATAACACGTACCCATACATTTTTTTTTTCTAGAATCTTACTCGAACCCAAGGATCGAAAATCTCCCTCTCGACCTGGACACATTTGAACTCCTCGTTCCAGTCGAACCCCGACTGACTTAACATCTCTGATACTGCGTTGCATTGTTTCTTCAGACTCCTCACCTTGCACTCAATGGTGTTCTGATTCAGTGCGCACCCGAGCACTTTCTCATGATGAATTCGCTCCAAGTGTTGTAGGTATTCTAGTCGAAACGTCCCATTGTCGGACCTCCAACCGGTATCCACCAAATACAATAGAGCTTCCACAAACTTAGCGTCCTCCACCTTCGACCATACGTGTTTAGACCTCTTACCATTACCTGCAATTATGCTGCATGCATACGTTTGTTGAATGAAAAGATGCAATAAATTAAACACATGCACAAACAAAGGATAAAATGCTGAAATTATATGTTCCAATTTAACTTGTTCACAAAGAGTCTTGGCACAAAACATTTTCACGACATACTTGGAATGTTCCATAATTAAATTCCATTCAGTAGTAAAAGAAAAGTAAGCAATGAACATTGAATAATCAAGCTCTTTGCCATTGAGTAAACATTTCAGCCGCTAAGTCATCCCTGAACTTGGTCTCATTCCTCTGATGATTCAACAAATTCAATACAATCCCCATCAAGACCAACTGATGCAGAATTCTCCTCATCGGGCACGTCAAACATTGCACCGATTCCCATCTTCCTTGTGATCAAGTTGTGAAAAATCAACATGCAGTTATTGTTCGACATTGGACTTGTATTGGGTAGAATGGTTTTCCCCTAAGAATAGCCCACCGCCCCTTTAGCAACCAAAACGCTCACTCGATAACGTTCCTTACTGAAGAATGTTTCATGTTGAAAAATTCTCTTGCAGTTATCAGTGTGTTTCCTGCTCCACGCCAATCGAAGAGATAGTATCGTTCCCTTCTGTACGACACTAAGAATCCTTCAGCGTTGGGGTATCCAGTATCACATAGGTAATAATATCATGTACACGTTTCGAAATGTCATGTACATGTGTTGTGGCATGTACGCATGTTTAAATAACGCATATGGTTATTATAATACCCTTTGGAACCCTCAATCCGTACGATCGCGAAACCGCATCCCCAAGAACCCTTGAATCGGCTGCAGACCCTTCCCACCCTGGCAAAACGAAGACGAACTCCCCATTTTGATCACACACCGCAAGAACATACTTGTGGTAATCTCTCCCTTTCTTGTCCTATATCGAGGTCGATCGACGACACTAACATTCATTTTAATGTATGTGTCGTCTAGCGCACTTAGACAATTCTGTCTCTCAAGTGATCAGAATGAATTAAAAAAAAAAAAAAAAAAAAAACTATCGTTGCATGCATATTTATGACGTATTCATATAAAAAATTGAGTACTTTTTTTTACCAAAAACCACTTCCATCTTCCATCAGTGCATGTATTTGTGATCGGTTCTGGTTTTCTTAACAAAATAGTGTGAAGTTGTAAGACTGCCCTAAGAACTGCGTTGAAATATTTCAAAACTGTCTCACCAGACCTTGAAAAGTTTCTACGTACCACTTGATTCTTGACATCGTGTGCAAGAATGTGTAAGAATATCACAACCATCAACCATCTCTTCGACGTCCATACATCTTGTTGGTTCCAAACAACCAGTCGACCAAAGCATATTACATAGAATCGTAAAGGTACGTCTATCCATTCGGGTGCTTTCACGACATGCTAAGTCACTCTCGTAAATTAGGCGTAAGAAGGTCAACTGCCTAATGCAGTGCCTAGCATATGTCAATTGTCTCTCTATCCTTCGGTAGTTGTTCAATAACGTAATTAGTGTTATGAACAACTGTATTTGAGAGTGCGAAATAATTCTCATGATCAAAAAAAGGTCTTTAACAGTATCCATCTTTATAGGGAAATGAACGTATTATTAGATAAAATAGGTCTTCAATAATGTAAAGTCAAGTAAATAGAAATACTAAAAAAAACAATGAGGATCTCGCTCATGAAGATCCTCATGAGCGAGATCCTCCTCATGAACGAGATCCTCATTGTTTTTCACCTATTGAAATGAACGTATTATTAGATAAAAAAAAATTACATAACAGTACTATTTTACCCATAATTCAGATTAAAAAATATAATGTTGCCAACCATTAATAAAAAAATTTGTAAACTAGTATTCCCAAAAAAATGTGACCAACAATTAACAAATAACATATTTCCATAAAAAATAAAAATAAAAAAATAAGTCCTAAAAAAAGGGAGATACTCTGAACCTCAAATAACAAACCTCCTCAAACTAATTAGAAATGATTTGTGCAATTAGTTTGGACTCTACAAGAAACACAAAATAATGATAGTTAGATTAGAAATAAAATAAAATAAATTGAACTAAGGAGTAACCAACATAAAAAATAAATTGAACTAAAGAGTAACTAACAAAAGCAATACATTTTTTAAGGTTTAACACCCATAGTGGAGAAAGACAGTAGAAATATAAAAAGTTTGAGTGGGAAGTCATCTATAAATAGAAGAGGGAGAAAGAAGTGGTTGTTGGAGAGAGGTGCATTTATTATTAAAGAGTGAAATTAATTTAACCTCATTAATTAAAGAGTGAAATTAATTTGAATATTAGTTGAAAGTAAGTAACAGCCACGTTGGTAGTAAAGTCAAGTAAATACAAATAGTAAAGTCAAGTAAATAGAAATACTAAAAAAAAAATGAGGATCTCGCTCATGAGCAAGCATTTCTTTCCTAGCGATGCTCACCTTACCAGCGAGATTCAGCCCACATTTCTAGTGAGATTCCCTTCTAGAGTGAGATCCTCATCACAAAATTAGCGAGATTTCCTTCTAGAGCGAGATCCTCATCACAAAATTAGTGAGATTTCACTTGTCGAGGGTTGAAGTTTCGACTTATGTATGTCGAAACTTCAACCTTCAACAACCTTTTATACATATTGTTTCCAAGTTTTTCTTTGTTTGTCGAGTTCTCAACGTTTGATTAATGTTCGACCTATGTATGTCGAAACTTCAACCTTCGACAACCCTAATATACATATTGTTTCCAAGTTTTTCTTTGTTTGTCGAGTTATCAACGTTCGACCTCTACATTAATCGAGTCTTCAACCTTCGACTTCTAGTCTCGGTCTCCCCAAAAAAACAATATTTCTCTAAAAAGTTTCAAAACAACCTTATTTACCTAATAAGTTTTGAAAATAACCATATTAATATAAAAGGTCCTAGTTTTGAAGGGATAAAAAAGGAGAGTTTTGAGTGGGTAAAAAATGGTTTTAATAACCTATAAGTTTTCTTTATGGGCTTAACAAACATATCCACCCAACTCAATAACTCATACCTATTTATCAAACACCTCCTTAGTTCTTTAAGCTGTCGTTAGCTATTCATGATAATAGGTTTCTTTTCTTTTAGAATATGAATTAATCCAAAATTTGGGTGATTTTTGGATATTCCATATGAATGTCAAGGTTGAAGTATTCTGAAAGTAATTTTTGGATACTTCTCTTTTAAGGTGTCAAAGGCTATTCATGATAATAGGTTTCCTTTTCTTTTTGAATATGAATTAATCCAAAATTTGAGTGATTTTTGGATATTCCATACGGACGTCAAGTTTCAACTATTCTTAAAGTAATTTTTGGATGCTTCTCTTTCAAGCTGTCAAAGGCTATTCATGATGATAGGTTTCCTTATATGATGAAATAATCCAAAATTTGGGTAATTTTTGAATATTTCCGTGTGGATGTCAAGTTTGAAGTATTAAAGTGACTATAGCTTGTTGTATGTTGCATGACTTGAATTGGTTAGAAGAGATTTTCTTCAAGTTACCAAATTACCCAATTCCAAAAAAAAAAAAAAAAAAGAAAAGAAAAGATTTTTTTTCTTAAACACAAAGATTGAAATGAAATAAATGCCATAATATTAGTATATAATATTATACCAAACCAATTAGAAGGCAATTGTCGGACTCGAGCAGAAATATCGGCTCTATAAAGCATCGAGAAGAGGGTTGACGACATCGTCCAGAGCGAGGCCACAAAAATATTCCTCTGACGTCCGACAGCGATCGGCCAACGGAGCTCCAAATCCCCGATGATGGCAGTCACCAGCGGCTGGAGCCGGTCGAGGAGTTGCTCGAATGGAGCTTCCATCCTTGTCACGACAGCTTCGCTGAAGCCTCGAAAGTCGACGGCCTTAAGCCTCTCGAATGGGATGACGTTAAGGATGGTGGTAAACCAGAGATTTGTAGGCGTGGGATCAGCGCCAATGTAGCCAAGCCACTCTTCGGTGACGACGAAAGTGATGAGAATATTAGATTTTGTTAAGGCAAGCAACTTGAGAGGTTCATAGTAGGGTTGATATGGCCGCTGCCGGGGAAAGGCATCGCTACGACGTGGATTCCGGCCATCGAAAAAATAACTACGGAGCTAAAGATAAATTAGGGTAAGTTCATGGACAATAACAAATCACGGGGTCTGAGGTTTTACAACGTTTGTGGTTTTTGAGTGACACTGAATAGTCGACGTGTTGTTTCGATCTGATAGAAAAACTATGGGTTTGGAAGCTCGCGGTTTTTGGAATAGCAATACTAAAAAGTGAAGTGGGGAAGATCCAATTTTTACCCCTAATTGGGTCCAATCTCAGTTTATAACCTAAAATTCTGAACCTTGTTTCAAAGCAACCATTAATAAGTTTTTGTATTAAGGTTATTGAAGATCCCCATGAGCGAGATCCTCATTGTTTTTTTAGTATTTCTATTTACTGACTTTACTATTTGTATTTAGTTGACTTTACTACCAACATGGCTACTTACTTTCAACTAACATTCAAATTAATTTCACTCTTTAATTAATGAGGTTAAATTAATTTCACTCTTTAATAATAAATGCACCCAACTCTCTCCAACAACCACTTCTTTCTCCCTCTTCTATTTATAGATGACTTCCGAACTTTTTATATTCCCATTGTCTTTCTCCACTATGGGTGTTAAATCTTAAAAAATGTATGCTTTTGTTGGTTACTCTTTAGTTCAATTTTTTTTTTTTTTGTTGGTTACTCCTTAATTCAATTTATTTTATTTTATTTCTAATCTAACTATCATTATTTTGTGTTTCTTGTAGGGTCCAAACTAATTGCACAAATCATTCCTAATTATTTGAGGAGGTTTGTTATTTTGAGGTTCAGAGTATCTCCCTTTTTTAGGACTTATTTTTTGTTTTTTTATGGAAATATGTTATTTGTTAATTGTTGGTCACATTTTTTTGGGAATACTAGTTCACAAATTTTTTTTATTAATGGTTGGCGACATTATATTTTTTATCTAATACTTCTCAAATTTTTTATGAATTATGGGTGAAATAGTACTGTTATGTAATTTTTTTTTATCTAATAATACGTTCATTTCAATGGGTGAAAAATAATGAGGATCTTCATGAGCGAGATCCTCATGAGCGAGATACTCCTCATGAGCGAGATGAAGACCTCTTTTATCTAATAATACGTTCATTTCCTTATAAAAATAGATACTGTTGAAGACCTCTTTTCGATCATGAGAACTATTACGCACTCTCAAATATAACCACGTTATTGAACAACTACCGAAGAATAGAGAGACAACCGACATATGCTAGGCACTGCATTAGGCAGTTGACCTTCTTTTGCCTAATTTACGAGAGTGACTTGGCATGTCGTGAAAGCACCCGAATGGATAGACATACCTTTATGATTCTATGTAATATACTACGGTCGACTGGTTGTTTGGAACCAATAAGACGTATGGACGTCGAAGAGATGGTTGTGATATTCCTACACATTCTTGCACACGATGTCAAGAATCGAATGGCATGCAGAAACTTTTCGAGGTCTGGTGAGACAGTTTCGAGATATTTCAACGCAGTTCTTAGGGTAGTCTTACAACTTCACACTATTTTGTTAAGAAAACCAGAACCGATCACAAATACATGCACCGATGGAAGATGGAAGTAGTTTCAGGTACAAAAAGTACTCAGTTTTTTATATGAATACGTCATAAATATGCATGCGACGATAGATTTTTTTTTTTTTTTTATAATTCATTCTGATCACTTGAGAGAAACAGAATTGTCTAGGTGCGCTAGACGGCACATACATTAAAGTGAATGTTAGTGTCGTCGATCGACCTCGATATAGGACAAGAAAGGGAGAGATTGCCACAAACGTTCTTGCAGTGTGTGATCAAAATGGGGAGTTCGTCTTCGTTTTGCCAAGGTGGGAAAGGTCTATAGCCGATTCAAGGGTTCTTAGGGATGCGGTTTCGTGACTGTACGGATTGAGGATTCCAAAGGGTAATATAATAACTGTATACGTTATTTAACCACGCATACATGCTACAACACATGTGCATGACATTTCGAAACATGTACAGGATACTATTACCTATGTGATGCTGGATACCCCAACGCTGAAGGATTCTTGGCGCCATACAGAGGGGAACGATACCATCTCTCCGATTGGCGTGGAGCAAGAAACGCACCGACAACTGCAACAAAATTTTTCAACATGAAACATTCTTCAACAAGGAACGTTATCGAGCAAGCGTTTGGGTTGCTAAAGGGGCGGTGGGCTATTCTTAAGGGAAAACCATTCTACCCAATACAAGTCCAATGTCGAACAATAACTACATGTTGCCTTATTCACAACTTGATCACAAGGGAGATGGGAATCGGTGCAATGCTTAACGTGCCCGATGAGGAGAATTCTGCATCAATTGGTCTTGATGGGGATCATATTGAATTTGTTGAATCATCGGAGGAATGAGACCAAGTTCAGGGATGACTTAGCGATTGAAATGTTTATTCAATGGCAAATAGCCCAATTATTCAATGTTCATTGCTTACTTTTCTTTTACTACTGAATCAAATTTAATTATGGAACATTCTAAGTATGTCGTGAAAATGTTTTGTGCCAAGACTCTGTGTGAACAAGTTAAATTGGAACATATAATTTCAGCATTTTATCCTTTGTTTGTGCATGTGTTTAATTTGTAGCATCTTTTCATTCAACAAACGTATGCATGCAGTATAATGACAGGTAATGGTAAGAGGTCTAAACACGTATGGTCAAAGGTGGAGGACACTAAGTTGGTGGAAGCGCTATTGTATTTGGTGAAGACCAGTTGGAGGTCCAACAATGGGGCGTTTCGACTAGGATACCTACAACACTTGGAGCGAATTCTGCATGAGAAAGTACCCAGGGACCCACTGAATCAGAACACCATTGAGTGTAAGGTGAGGAGTCTGAAGAAACAATACAACGCAGTATCAGAGATGTTAAGTCAATCGGGGTTCGACTGGAACGAGGAGTTCAAATGTGTCCAGGTCGAGAAGGAGATTTTTGATCTTTGGGTTTGGGTAAGATTCTAGAAAAAAAAAATGTACGGGTACGTGTTATAATATAAATATTAATAATGTGTATGTGTATCAATGCAGAGTCATCCCAATACGAAGGCGATGTGGAACAAGTCATTCCCACATTACGATGACCTCTCCACCATATTTGGGAAAGACAGAGCAGAAGGACAATCAAGTGAGGACCCATATGTGATGGCGACGAATGCATTCAGAGAGTTTGAAGATGAGATTCGACTTGGATCATAGGACTATCACACACCTGAGGTTCGCCAGACAGAATCACCATTAAATCAAGATGAAATAAATGAAGAGCCAGCAGAGTAATCTACAGGTAGAGCGAGTGTACCTGCCGAGTCATCTCGAGGCAGTAAGAGGAAGAGACCATCATTCCAAGCTGAAATGATCAACATCATGAGATCGACTGTTAAAATGCAGAGCACACACATGGGTAGACTTGCATCGTGGCAAAAGGAGAAATATGAGTTGGAGTTCGGGCATCGGAAGGAAGTAGTAAATGCTATATAGAGTATTGATAGCCTGGATGAGGATGATCAGGTCACCCTTATTACCTTCTTGTCACAGACATTCAAAAAACAAATTACTTCCTTGTAGTACCAAAACACGCACGAAAGAGGTACTGCCTCTGTCTACTAGGAAGAAACATGTAGACTGACCACACCCCTATATTTTGTTTATAGTTCTTTTGGATAACAGCAAATGAACAATGGACTGTCATGTCGAAAAGAATAATAACTTTTGCATACGTCATGACATGTAATTTTTGTGTTTGTATTATGACACGGATATTAAAGTATCGAAAAGAACATATATTTTGTAAATTTTTTTTGGAAACGGCCACATATTCAGTTGGTTCATATTATTTTTGTGATCTTATAAAAAATGTTATTGTACTACATCACATTCTCACCATCATAATCAAATGAAAGGTAATTATCCTATGTACAATTTCAATTCCTAATATACTATCCATATTATATGAAAATAAACTGTATGATATGTGAAATAATAAAGTTAAGTTAGCAAGATTCAATATATATACATACAATATACCAATTAGTAATTAGGATAATTACCTTCAATATATATACAAACATTCAATATATATACATACAATATACAATATACTAATTAATTGAGCAGCAATATGAAATATATTTTGTTGGTATGTTTTACCGATTGAAGAGAATTAGAATTATTACAGTTTTTGAAAAGAATATATGAAAAATAATCTATTATGTTCTACAAATTGAGAAAAAAATTGAGATTGTCCAGTTTATGTCATAAATGATTTGAAAAAATACGTGTATATTTGAAAATTAATCAACAATAGCAAAGCATAAAACTAAAAAAATAAAAGAATGAAATAAAAAACAAACAGAAAAAAATAGAACTAATCTCATTTATAAAAAACTGCATCAGATACCCAACCCAACTCAACTCTGCACAACAAACACAGACAATAATTACCAACTCAACTCTACTCTACAAACAAACACAGACAATTTAACTCCCCAGATAATTTAACTCTCCAGATAATAATTACCAACTCAACTCAACTCAACTCTCTATTTTTATCAACATACCAACCACACCCTAGGAGCTCTTTCTTTATCTTCGACAAAATGTTGATGGGGATGGGAGAATTTGGATCGGACCTTAAACCAACTTAATTTGATCTATTGAGTTGTCATTCATGAAACCTGAGTAATAAGAAAGTTGTTGAGGTATAGAATTCTTGAAACACATCAGTTCACTGGATAAGTTTTCTATGTAAATGCAGATCATGGTGATGAAGTGGATCAAATTTCAGGACTTTCTTCAACACATAAAGCAGATCTTCGAAAAGTGTTCAAAGAAAACGATGGTAGAGTTATGGAGATTATCTTGGATTGCATATCGAGGGTGCCAAAAGCAGACTGCTTACTATTAACTTCTTTCTATGAATTTGAACCCAAAATGGTGGAAATTTTGAAACTGGAATTACCATTTCCTATCTACCCGATTGGTCCTACTATACCCTATTTTGAACTTGAAAATGAACCTCAAGTAGCTGATAACGATGGCTACAATTATCAACAATGGTTGGATTCCCAACCTCCTGACTCTGTGTTGTACATTTCATTGGGAAGTTTTCTTTCGGTCTCGGCTTCCCAAATGGATGAAATAGCTTCTGGGCTACGAAATAGTGGTATTCGGTTCTTATGGGTGGCCCGAGGGGAAGCTCCTCGGTTGAAGGAGCAATGCGGTGAGAAGGGGTTAGTGGTGGCATGGTGTGAACAATTGAAGGTCGTGTCATTCCTCAGTGGGTGGGTTCTGGAGTCATCGTGGCTGGAATTCAACTCTGGAAGCTGTTTATGCAGGGATTCCCATGCTTACCTTTCCTTTATTTTTGGATCAAAATCCCAACAGTACCCACATTGTTGAAGACTGGAAGATTGGGTGTAGGGTTAAACGAACCAAGGTTGGAAATGAAACATTAGTTGTGACATATCAGAGATTGTCCGAAGGTTTATGGATCTCAGCAGCTCTGAGGGAAAGCAAATGAGGGATAGAGCCAAAAAGCTAAAAGATATTTGTCACAGAGCAACACAGGAAGGTGGATCATCTCGCAACAATCTGGATGAATTTATAAGGAGCATTTCAAAAGGTGACACCAAATAGGATGGATTTCATCTATTCTATTCTGTATAATACTTGGGATTCTCAACCGAAAGCTCACATACCATAATGTTCTAATTGTATGGTAATGTGTTGAACCGAAGGTTGGCACCACCTTCTTAAATAAAGAAGGCATAATTTATTTATATGACAAGTCTTTGATGTAAGAATTATGCTGTAGAATAAATAATGAGTTTACAAGAATGAGTTGTGGAACCAGATTATGTACTTCGTTGCATTTCATCGTAAACTTCCCTAAGAAAATGATAATATCATGTGCTCACTACCTGACCCACGACCACAGTGATATCATCAAGCTTTCCCCCTGTTCAGAGAGAGAGGGAAAAAGGTCTAAGTTAACTACCAATGTAATTAATGGGAAATAGCTTACATTGTATGAGTCAAATCCTTGCCTGTAAGTTTCATTCCCAGTATTTTTTTCCAGAAAGGAACATCATAACCCTGTGAGGATTTATTGTGAAAAAACATAAGACATCCATTGAAAGGAAGCCAATAGGGAAGTCTAAATTTTTGTTTTGATAAAAGAGAGTGCAACCTTACACATCGAAGTAGTATGTTAACAAAGGATTTTACCTTAGATCTAGCCTCCAATGAATACGGTGATTCAAAGGCTTTATCCGCTGAATGACTACTTGCAAGGTTAGCCAGTGCCTTAGCTAGCAACAAGAAACAAATTAAACATGGTTAGGCTGATTGAATGATTGAGACAAACCTTCCAACAGATAGTGAACCAGATACCAGATACCACATACCAGCCTCACCAACATCAACGTATTTGGCTGCTGTTGCAACAATCTCATGGTCAAAAACATTATCAAAAAGACCATCCGAGCCCATAACTAAAATATCTCCCTCTATTAGCTCCACATTGCTAACCTGTTTGCAATACTAATACATGATATATCGTTGATATTGATGATCATGGTGCAATTAAAGATTTTACACGGTTAAAGGAACTGGTTAAGTAACCAAATTTTGAGGTCTAAAAGATAACCTTGTAACACCAAAATCTCATGGCATACTCCCTAGTTTATGATTTGGTCATATAAATTAGGAAATACCAAGTCCCTTGGTGGGGAAGATCGTTGTGTTTTGTTCTGACTCGTACGATACAACTCGTTTATCGTACAAGTGTAACAACATTGGGACATACATACAATGATACTTCAACTGAAGGAATATGGATACAGAAAAACATCATACCATGGCATCAAGGAATGTCTGGCCAATCCGTTCTGAGCTAAGTTGATACGGGCAGTCAAAATAATGCTCTTGTGGAGACGTGGAAAATATAATTTGACCTAAGGAAATCAAATTAATATTCATATAAAGAAATCAAGATTCAGAACCGAACGGTTGAAGCTGAATAGAAATAAAATTAAACATTAGTAGTACTACCTTTACGAATGATCTTTAATCCACAATCTCCAACATTAGCAATTTTGAGCATGCCATTCCTCTCCATCATTGCAACAATTCTGCCTATCCCAGTGAAAGGAAAGCTAAGGTAAATCATAAAGCTTAAACATTGCAGGTGCATGTTTCAAGTCAAACTTCTTATAATTTTAAACGGATTGGAAGATTTACACAGTAGCTGAACCAGTTGCAGAGGTAGCAGCATGTGCCTTCCTCAAAAGAATCCGAGGGTCGTCATTAACCTGCTCGATTACCACATCATACTGAAAAATAAGATAGAAAGAAAACACCGCATTGTCCAACAATAAGAAACTACAATGGTAATCAAACTCTTTCCATGGTCTAAATTATTGAGAATTTATAAACCATACAAGCAATTAAGTTAAAAGATGATTAAGATGATACAACCTCATCGTCATTCCCCACCAAATCTGAAGCGTTAGCCAAGAACTCTCGAGGGAACAAAGAAGGATCCACATTTTCTTCAGCCCAACTAGGCAAGAAAAAAAAATACAAGAACAACCATAACTGAACAAGATAATTGGAATATACTAATCTCCACTATAAGAAGAGAAAGATTCTCAACCCATACCCAGAGACACCATCAGCAACAGCAATAACCCCTCCAGAGTAGTTACTGACAAGGAAAGCGTCCTCCCCTCCTGTGAGTGCCTTCAAGTACACGAGAAAGATAAGAAAGTCGGAGTGAGCATTTCATTTGGCTGAAGATGTTTAACGGAAGGGTGCTGCAGCCTGCACTCACCTTGCTGGGGTGTGGAATGAGATGAGTTCCAACGCACAACGACATCTCTGATCTAAAAAAAAATGAATATTAACAGAAATTGCTCAGGAATTGGCATTAGGACTTGGAAGATAGAATTACAAACTGAAAAAAGTGCGTCATAGTAATAAATCACCCGGTAACGAAATTCGTAATACATCCACGAAAATCTCAATTTACTCAACAAGGAAACTTGAGAAAGGATTCAAGCATCAATTCGGAAAGAAATAAACCCCAATTGGGAAAAAGAAGTAAAAAACATACCGCACATGGTCGAGTTCTGGTGGAGCACAGAAGACCAAATTCCTTCTCTTCGAACATTGAGAGAATCTTGAAAGAGAAGAGGAAGGGATACGAATGAGTGGTTGAGACTGAGGAACCAATGCATGGAGCGCGAGTGCCGCCATTTCCCGTTTCAACCTTTCTCGCGTGTCGCCTCTCACAAAGAACATCAGCAAAATTTTGTATTCAATCCAAATTAGTTTATTCATTTTACAATTAGTTCATTCTTGTCCCAACAGGCACCAGTGGTCTAGTGGTAGAATAGTACCCTGCCACGGTACAGACCCGGGTTCGATTCCCGGCTGGTGCATTTTTGTTTTTCATTTTTAATTGTGTATTTCCTAAAAACTTTTGTTTTTTTAAAAAAAAAAAAAAAATTATTTCCTATGCTTGGTTTTAGATTCTTATCGGATGCTTCGGCGTAGAATGCCCTAATTGGCTATCGTCGGTCTCGTTTCGATTACAGAATGAACGCAACATTGAATTCTGGAATTGTTTTCTCTGAAGGTAGACACGGAGATGTTTTTTGTGTTTTCTGTTCTTTCATGTGATTCAATTTTCCCGAGTTCTTTAGCGATGATGTTTCTCGCAGAAATAGCCGACGGAAGTGATTCGGATACGAATTCTGCTGAAGGATCGGATTACTACGAGCCGATCTCGGCCATTGATGGTGAAGAATCCGATGAAGCTGGATCAGAGAACGAAACCTACAGCTCTGATCCTCATTTCCACCATTTATCAAACGGATGCGGTGTAGAGAATGCAGTTTCGTCTCTTAGTTTGAACGATGATGTGGAGAGAAGGTGCAGCGATGACGAAGAGGAGGAGAGGATGAGAGAAGCTTCTGATTCGGCGATAAGAATGGCGTTTAGAGAGGATGAGACTCGTCGAAATGCACCGCTGTCGCCGGAGAATGCAACGAGGATCATGGAGGCCATGCGCGGCATCTCATTTGGTGGCTCTGCTCCAGATTGGACAAGGATTGTTTCCGAGGATCGTTGGATTGATCAGCTTCGAAGGCTTAGGCAAACGCCTAGCGTTTCCAACAATTTCGGGAACTGAGAGATGGAACATTTATCATTTCAAAATTCAGATCCCTTCTTCGTTTTCCTCTTCTTCTTCATTCCTTTGGTTTGTTAAAGAATTATCATGTGATCCCTGATTATCCTCATGAATAAAGATCCTTCTGGGTTTTGATTCGTGAACAGTTCCTTCATTTCCCAATCACATGCGATTTCTTCGATATCATAATTGAATATCATTCAACTTATGCTTAGAATGAGTTTTATAATTCAAACTTCTGGTTTCCTGCTGTTAATCTTGAAAAAGCCATGACCTTCAATGAGCTGCTTGCTTTAAGCTAAACTAAGCTTCTTCACGCCACAATCTACTGATTTCTGCACTTTTGTGTAACCTCTTGTCAAACCCAGCTGGAACCTGATGAAATGGTTCCCAAAATAAGCTCAAAACAACCCCTATTTGAATCACCCTCCTTGTTTTCTATGTTCTTGCTTCCTTTAATATTGATGTGGAGCAAATGACTTGATGAAAATTTGGATCACCACCACATTCATTTGTTTACTATTTCAAATCCTTCACCATGTTATTATTTTCTACTCATCTTCTCCCCTTTATTATCCTGTCTATTATTTTGAAACAAAGACTATTTCAAATCCGTCACCATGTTATTATTTTCTACTCATCTCCTCTTTATTACCATGTCTTTTATTTTGAAACAAAGACTATTATAATTTACCTCTAATTATAATAAACAATTCAACGTCCCAAACAGCAGAGATAATATTCCAACTTTTGAATGAACATAAGTACTTTAACAAAGTGCAAAGTTCAGAGATTGCAAGTAGTTGGTATTTGCAGAGTGTGATCGTTTAGGCAAGTTTGAGAGGATTACTTTTAATTGTTTCGAAAAACAAGTCAGATGAGAATACAAACTAAGCAAATCAAAATCGAAAACTCAAATACTGGTTCAATTAAAATTTTAACTCATTTTGCATATTATTTCTAGTGGAAAGCTTCCAACAATGATGAATTGTCCTAGTAACTTATACATAAAGATTATCGTGCATTTGTTTAGAAACTTGCAGCTCTAGAACTAATTGTAACATCTGGAAGAAAAGGAAGGAGCTGAACAATGAGCATTGGACTAATTTCTGTTTGATGCTGTTGCCAATGATGGGGAGATAGAGCATCAAAGAGAGAGAACTTTGCAGCCATGAGTGAGTTGTTTGCTTCAATCTAGACTTCATCAAGCTGCAATGTTCTCAATATCTGCACTTTTGTCCACTCTCTTAACAATCCCAGCTATAACCTGTTGACCCAAAATAGGAAACATTTGTGAAAATAACCCATAATATAGTTTACCCAATATAAGAAAAAAAGTTGAGTTAAAATTGATGTAGAGTTTCATACCTTTCCAGGGCCTAATTCATAACTCTTCTTCAGCCCCTTGGTGAGTAGCGTTTTTACTGTTGTTTCCCACTGAACAGGAGAAGTCACCTGTAGTTTTGAAATGGGAAAAATGAACAATGTCAGCATTCATCGCCATACAGAAGAAACTGCGCTGACCCTGACCCCTAAACAAAGTGATTCATGTGTCGATTGTCTGTTCCTCAACTACTTTAAGGTGAAAACTAATAGGCTGGTCGTTTTACACAAGATGCTATATGTAATATTCATTCTGAATGTTGTGAGTTAATTTTACCTGACGTGCTAAAATTTTCTTGATTGTGTTAGGATCTGCATGTGGCTGTGCGTCGACATTGGATATGACTGGTATTCTGGGAGTTTTAATCTCTGTTGCTGCAAGTGCAGCTTCTAATCTTGAAACAGCAGGTTCCATGAAACTAGTGTGGAATGCACCTGCCACAGCTAGACGTACCTACAATGCAATGGTGCAGCCATTGCCAAGTGAGTTCTAATGGAACTGAAATATTTAACTTCAAAAGTCAAGTTCCATTACAGATAGTATGCATAGGTTAAATACCGTCATTCGAGCTTTGAATGACTTTGCCTTGGCTTCTACTACTTCTACTCCTTTAAGACCTCCTGATACAGCGTAATTGCCCTGTGACGGTACCAATGCATTGCATTAGAATGACAGTGTAACTATGCTAATGAAATTTAAAACATACAGCTTTTCAAGCTGAAGGATATTTAAAAGAACCTTACAGGACATAGGAAATTTGCTATCTGAACTTTATCGGCTTCATCAACTTCTTGATTAGCAGCATCACACAGCTGTTGAACCTTCTCCGAGTCTAGCCCTATGACACTGACCATAGCACTTTTTGCACCATCAGCAGCTGCCTGAAGAGAGATACAGGGAGAAGTTGGTTTCAGTGACAACAACAACATGCATGCCGCAAGATGAAATCGAAACATCCTTTACCCAACTATTTATGTTTACCTGCATTGCCTCCCCCCTCAGTTTGACCAGCCTGAGTCCATCCTCAAAGCTAAAAATGTAACCAAAACCAGTAGACCATGTCAATATGAGAACATAAAACATAATCAAATTTAAGATAAATGGCATTAGATTAGATCATTAAACTTATTTGATGCTATTTACTGGACCAATAATCTACATATGCAAGCGGGTACACATTTGGACTACAGTCAGTCGGATTAGACACCTGAAAGCCCCTGCAAATGCTAATGCAGTATACTCTCCCAAGCTTAGACCGCAAGTCACATCAACAGAATCAATTATCTGCTGGCCTCCATCACGTGCACGAAGTAGCTCAACTGCAGCTAGACTATTGACATAGATAGCTGGCTGCAATTGCACAATCAATTCAGCAGGTTCAAAACCTTGAACAGTGATAAAATGTCAACTGAACATCCACACGCAATATATATGCATAAAGTGACATATATACAGGCGTAAGAATAGACACAAATACAAATCAAAGAGGAATAAAGCTACTTTTAGTTCAAATGCAACATAGATGTAGTACTTCAGAAAGAGGTATCACGGCAAATCTATGTTCTATATGTATGGTCTGAATAACTAACTACTACTACCTCATAAGGTCAAGGGGTATAATAAGATTCCCCAGAAGATCAATCATTCCGGCCACAGAAAGGATAAATTTCTCGAAAACAAATCTTTTTCACATTAAATTGAATAGTGGCTTGCCTTGCCATCCTATGACTATATAAGTAAATAGGAAGCCATCTCACAGAAGACTGAATAGTTCATCAAGATAAAGCACCTGACTTATAACAGTTGAATCTAGTTTCTCCTTTGGCCCATTAGTGCAGACATCAAGAAGATCAAACCTGCAAACAAAGACTAGGTAACATTACACCACATAGGCAATCATTCCATTAATTGGTCATCTGAGAGGAGTGTCAACTCCCTATATATGGTTGACCTTGAACAAGCCAATACAAGGACTAATGCAAGATGGAGGAATATTAATAGGGGACATACCCTAAAATATCATTTGCTCTCTTGAACAATTCAGCTGCGGCAGGAACACTTTGAGACTCCTTTCCCATGCCCACAGCTTGTGCACCCTGACTCAGAGTGGAAAAAAGAAAAAAATGAAAAAGATTCATAAAAGAAAGAGAAAATCATAACTACTGTCTTCATGATATATGCGAGGTTTTTATGAAATTTGGTAAAAATGAGGTAAATCTAAGACAATGGACTGCTTCTTCTAGTCCTTGATCAATGTATACGCCATTACAAGCATGGCACCCGAACATGACTCAGCAAAAGAAACCTTCATAAAACACGACTCAGCAGAGTCATCATAGAAGATAGAATACTTGTTTCTCTTACTACGGGCCTATTTTTGTACAATGCAGGACACTGATGAACTCCTTGGCTATTGCTTTCAGAGAACTGAACTTCATATCCTGAGATACGGAAGGAGAACTAGCTTTTTGCAGATTCGTCTTCCATGTCCCTCAACTCTCGTGAAAATTGAAGATGACTAGTTAAAGTAAAAGAAAAAGATGGACAATGCCAATTTTTTAGAATTCCCATCGATGCAGAATAGTGACCGTCTTCTTTTATTATCATCGCTCCTGACGTTTTTCTTTTACGAAAGATGAATAACAAGTTTTGCACACGCCGACCAACGAAAAGAAGAAGAGAAAGAAACAAACACGAATCTACTTTTCCCATCAAAAAGCAAGAAACTATTTAAGCAAATCCTTATTTAGCCTCCTCAATGCCAATGTGAGTATCAGAAATTACAAAATCCTCAACCACATTTCACAACTGAAAACGTTGGCTTCAATTCATTCACCACTCCACATAATTTCCATTTCTCCTCAGAAAGTAATTCAAGTGCATAGTGCAAGCAACACCAAAACACAAAAAGAGGAAAAACCCAAATCCAGTACGAACTGACCTGACCAGGAAACAGAAAGGCAGAAGTGGGCTTGTAATCCAAGAACAGGGAATCATCAACCAACGTCTGCGATCCAACAGAAGCGCTCATGAAAACCCTAGATCGAGAGATGGTTGCAGCAGTAGAGCTTCGGAATCCATTTCTGAAAGAGGTGGATGCACTGAGAGGCAACTTCTTGAGGGAAATTGTGGAAGGGAGAGCGAGAGAAGAAGCCATGACGGCGGTGGAAATGGCAGAAGAGGAAGGCGATGGAGGTCAAATTGGGAATGTGAAGATGAAGGATGTGGCAGGATAAGAAGAAAGACAATCAGGTATCATGTAAGAAACAATGGAGGTTTTTATAGGTCACTGGAAATGCCAAGGTTTTTGCGGAGTTCCCGAAGGGTAGAGACGTTGGGAAGATGGCAGGGAAAAACCAAACAAAACCGCTCAACTGCCTTGTTAGTATAAGAACTAAGAACCCTTCTCTTCTACTTTTGCTTAAATCCTTCCACCTATTTTCTCTTATTGCAAAATTAATGTAAAATTACAAATGCTAGCTATGGACCTCCATAGAAGAAGTATATATTAATTATGTTGAGCTAGACTAACCTTTTCTACTCACCTCAAACCTTTGTGTCTCATCCCATCAATAATACCTCACATCATAGTGCATCTTAAACAAAATGGCCCAAACGCTTCAATTACTCTCGGTTTGACATATTTAAATAATAATATGTTTAATTAAAATATGGGTTATGTATGTGAGTAGAAGCTCATTTCTAGATAATTAGGGTTTAATGAAAATCCTAATTAAACTAATATAAATAGACCACTATGTCCCCAATATACCAAAACAATAAGTTATCATCTTTCTTGAATCTCATCTAAAAAGAGATTCCACTAAGGACATTTGCAGTTTTAGTTGAGGAAGACCATAGTCATCGATCATCATCTTGAAGCTATCATCAATTTTGTAATAGAATCCAATATGTTATTTTTGACAATTTGGCATGTATAATCTCAGGTTTATCTATTCAATATAGATATTAAGAATTTATACTAACAAATAGTATTATAAACATGAATTTCATGTTGGATTGTCGGTTTATATTTGTTTTCCATTGGGATTTTGATTATTTTTATTTTGGTTAAAAAATTAAAGAGAGTTAAAGAATTAAAAAAAAAAAAAGCCATGTGCAATGGAACGGCGATTGTAGCCTCGCCGGCGGAGGGACGTCACCGGCATTAGTTTGCCGGCAGCAATCTCATTGACTTCACCAAATCACACCGTCTGTCAAGCACTGTTTCCTTTTTAATTATCAATTTGATTGATAAATTAAGATATTGATTTTTTTGTTTCTTTCTCGGAGTTCTAAATTTCAGTGCACTATATATCCAGTCAAACTTTAATTCAATTATGAGAGTTAAATGGTTTTAATTTGATGGGGTTTCAATCAAAATAACCGGCAGGTACTTGATCTTGAATTACGTAAATTTATTCAATTCATGGGTTTTTCTAAAATTGGTTGATAATATTAAATTTGTCAACGATTTAAATTAATTGCCAATTGAATTTTTTACCAGCGTTTCTAAATTTTCTTGATTAATAACTTGGTGAACTTCTTGCTTGTGGTACTTTGATTTCGATTGTTGATAATTGCGTGAATTTAAATCTAGCTTTTAAATGCATAAGTTTGTTAATTTGAATCTAAAGTTTGATTGATGATTCAAGTTTAAATTTGATTAATCATGTTGTGGATTCAAATTTAATTGATCATGTTGTGAATTTAAATTTAAATTTGATTGATATTTTGGTGAATTTAAATTTAAATTTAATTGATGATATTTGGCAATATTCACATGTTTATGTTGCTTTAATTGTATTATGTGTATGCAATTATTAAGTAAATATTGGTAAGACTATTGGATGTTCTTCCTCTTTTATTTTTAATATTATTGTATCTTATATTTTAGATTGAATTGGTCAAAAATAATATGTTACCAAAGTAGCCTCTATTATCTAGATCGGTTTAGTTATGAAATATAAGATGTGCATATTCATGAATTTATGCCGATAATTATTGGCGCAAAGGAAGATAATTATTTGGCCAAATTGTGGGTATGCATGTGGTAATGAGTATGTGGCAATTATAAGAATTACTCATGTGAAAAATAGTCGGTCCAAAGAAAAGCTATTTTTTTACAGAGTTAATTATCAGTACTTTGATTATTACGTTGAGAGTACCATTTACAGTTGGTGTTTTTTGCCCAAAGACTTGACATCAATGTTGTGCTAAGTATTTTGTTAAAGGGGTCCACCACATATGTGAAATTATTTTGTTATATATTAATTGTGAGCACATGTTTTGTTATTTATTGTTTTAGTTGGTCTTACTCAAATATCTAGAAATCTGAATTCAATCCCTAAGTTGAATGGATCGAATTTCAAGATTTGGAAGGAAAGCCAAGAGATGCTTTTTGGGTGTATGGATTTGGACCTTGCATTAAAGACCGATAAATCTACTTCTATGGAGGAACAACCATGGCTAATATAGAGAAGTGGGAACGTTCAAATCGCATGTGTTTGAGGATCATTAGACACTCCATTCCAGAGTCTTTTCGGGACTTTATCACAGAAAGTGAAAATGTCAATAAGTTTCTTGTTCATATTGAGAAATATTTTGCTAAAAATGAAAAGGGGAAGCAGATAGTCTTTTGACTTCTTTAACTTCTATGAGGTATAAGGGCAATGGAAAAAGTACATTATGGAAATGTCCAATCTCATAGGTAAATTAAAGGCATTTGATATCGAGATAAATGAAAATTTACTCGTGCATTTGGTACTGATCTCTCTTCCTGCACAATTCACTCAATTTAAGATAAGTTATAATACTCATAAGGATAAATGGAGTATTAATGAACTTATCTCACAATGTGTGCAAGAAGAAGATATGATTAAGAGAGAAAGGACAGAAAGTGCTCATTTGGCAACAGGCTCTCGTGATAAGAAGAAAAGGAAATTTGTGGATGTTACAGATGGGCATCTCAGCAGAATAAAAATAAGAAACAAGCTATTGAAAATCCTTGTTTTTTCTGTAAAATGAAAGACCACTTCAAGAAAGATTTTCCCAAGTACGCCAAGTGGCGTGTAAAGAAGGGTAAACTTATTAATTTTGTTTGTTTTGAAGTTAATTTAGCTTTTGTACCTACTGATACTTGGTGGGTAAATTTTGGTGCTACTACTCACATAAGTGTATCAATGTAGGGTTGCCTGTGGAGCCGACCGCCAAGTGATGCTGAAAGATTCATCTATGTGGGCGATGGCAAAGCAGTTCCAGTTGAAGCTATTGGGAATTTTAGATTACTTTTAAAAATGGGTTGTTGTTTGGATTTGAATGAGACTTTTGTTGTACCGTCATTTAGACGGAATTTAGTTTCTATTTCCAGTTTGGACAAATTTGATTTTTCTTGTTCTTTTGGAAATAATAAAGTTAATCTTTTTCAAGATTCTAAACTTATTGGTACCGGTTCTTTGATTGATAATCTATATATGCTTGATTCTTTTGCTTCATTTAACAAGATCCTGTTATCTAATTCATGTGGTACAAAGCGTGAATTAAATGAGGATTCCGCTATGTTATGGCATAAAAGTTTAGGTCACATCTCTAAATAGAGAATTTAGAGGCTTGTGTCAGATGAAATTCTTAATTTCCTTGATTTAAGTAACTTCATCGTTTGTGTGAGTGAAAACAAACAAACATAAGAAAATTAGGTGTCAATAGATGTTCAGACGTTTTAGAACTAATACATATAGACATTCGTAGTCCATTCCCTATAGCCTCTTGGAATGAGCAACAATATTTTATTACGTTCATAGACGACTATTCAAGATATGGTGTACCTATATTTAATTCATAAAAAGTCTCAATCTTTGGAAGTTTTCAAGTCTTTTAAAGCTGAAGTTGAACTTCAACTTGGAAAGAAAATTAAGGCTGTCAAATCTGATCGTGGTGGTGAATATTACAGTAGATATGATGGATCAGGTGAACGACGTCCAAGGCCCTTTGCCAAATACCTAAAGGAATATGGAATCGTCTCGCAATACACTATGCCGGGCAAACCCAGCATGAATGGTGTAGCGAAAAGGCGAAATAGAACACATAAGTATATAGTAAGAAGTATGATTAGTCATTCTTCTCTACTAGAATCCTTCTCGGGTGAGGCACTAAAGACTGTCGCATATATCTTTAATAGGGTACCTAGTAAAGCAGTAGCTAAAACCCCTTATGAGTTATGGACAGGAAAAAAGCCTGGTATTAGACATCTTCATATTTGAGGTTGTCTAGTTGAGGCTAGGCCTTATAAGCCTAAGGAAAGTTATCTTTGAAGATGAATTACTTTCTTTTCTTCATGTGGTTATAAATGATGTTCAGGCTTCAATTCCTGACTTCATTATTAAACCAATTATAGAACAAGACGACATTGAAGTCCTCGTTATTGAACCTGAAGTTCAAACTCAACAACCTCAAGAAGTGTCACTAAGAAGATCTACTAGAGAGAGAAGAAGTGCAATTCTAGATGATTATATTGTGTTTCTTCAAGAACATCAGGATGATATGGGTGTGATGGAAGATGATCCAATCAACTTCCAACAGCCTTACAAAGTTGTAACTTTCAAAAGTGGATAAGTGCTATGGAAGAGGAAATAAAATTCATGAAAAACAATGGCGTTTGGAAACTTGTCGAACTGCCATCAGGAGTGAAACCCATAGGTTGTAAATGGATATTTAAAACCAAAAGGGATTCACATAGAAATATCAAAAGATATAAAGCTTGTCTTGTTGTAAAGGATTTACTCAAAAGGAAGGCATTGATGACAAAGAGACTTTCTTTCTGGTTTCATCGAAAGACTTTTTTAGGGTAATCATGACACTGGTAGCTCACTTTGATTTAGAGCTACACCAGATGGATGTAAAAACTGCGTTTCTCAATGGGAACATTGATGAGACGATTTAAATGGTGCAACCAGAAAACTTTGTGTCTGGTATTCAAAGTATATGGTAAGTAAATTGAAGAAATCCACCTACAGTCTCAAGCAAGCCTCTCGTCAATGGTATCACAAATTCCATGAAGTGAAAACCTCCTTTGGTTTTGAGGTGAACATAGTGGAAGATTGTGTATATCACAAGTTCAGTGGAAGTAAATCAATCTTTCTGGTGTTATATGTCGATGACATACTCATAGCTAGTAATGATGTAGGTTTATTGCATGACACTAAGAGATTTCTCAAAAGGAATTTTGAGATGAAGGATCTTGATGATGCTTCTTTTGTATTAGGAATTGAGATACTGCAAGATCATTCTCAAGATATTTTGAGATTGTCACAAAAGAACTACATTGAAAAGATTTTGAGTAGATTTGGCATGAAAGATTGTGCACCAGGAGATACCTCGATCGCTAAAGGTGATAAATTTCATTTACATTAATGCCCCAAGACCATACTCGAAACCAAAGAGATGCAAATGTTTCCTTATGCATCGGCTGTTGGAAATCTAATGTATGCTCAAGTATGCATGCGTCCAGATATTGCGTTCGTAGTTGGAGTGTTAGGCAAATATTTGAGTAACCCAAGTATAGATCATTGGAAAACAGCAAAACGGGTTATGAGGTATTTACAGAGAATAAAAGATTATATGTCACTTATCGGAGATCAGAAGTTTTGGAGATCATTGGGTATTCTAATTCTGATTATGTTGGATGTCAAGACACTTTGTGATCCACTTCAGGCTATATCTTCATGTTGACTGAAAGAGCTACATCTTGGAAAAGTGTTAAACAAACACTTATGGCTTCTTCCACCATGGCTGTAGAGTTTATAGCATGTTATGAGCATCCAATCATGGAATATGGTTGTGAAATTTTGTCACCGGGCTACAGATAGCGGTTGGCATAGAAAGACCACTAAAATTATTTTGTGACAATAAGTTGGCAGTGATGTATTCTAACAACAATAATGAAGTTAATGCATGTAGACGTGAAGTTTTTTATTGTTAAATAAAGAGTTCATAATGGTCAAATTTCGATAGAACACATAGGAACAAACTCTATGGTGGTGGATTCATTGACTAAAGGTTTACCACCTAAAGTTTTTCATGAGCATATTGCTCACATGGGTGTTATTTACTTTTCTGATTCCATGGTTTAGTAGGAGTTTGTTATTGAGGATATTCTTTGACCTTATTTTGTTAATTTTCTATATAGAATAAAGTTAATGGTTTATGTTTTATTATCTGAACTCGTTTATCATGCATGCAGTTTAGCATAAAGTTTTTAAGAATGATCTCATTCAGGAATTTGGACCAGTTGGAAACAGGCATGATCTAGATTAATTTGATGTAGTTTCCATACTATCCATCCATACTTGATCTATGTCATTGAATGTACTGGAATTGGTGATCAAGGAAGGTTTAGTTACAAGGGTAGTGACGAAAGTTGCCTTGATTCCGTGTTAATACAAGAGATGGACCAGATTGAACTAAAGGGGAATTCTATTATTGAAATAACCTGTTATGCGCGCTTAAGGTTTATGTGATTTAATTATATCAGGTACACAGACATAGTTGTTTGACATATTTAAATAATAATATGTTTAATTAAAGTATGAGTCATGTATGTGGATTAATAATTTATCACATTGGGTTATTTCATTAGATTGAGCCTATTATGTGATCTATTAATTAAGGTCCTAAATTCCTAATTGAGTATGGACTTAATGTGTAGAAGCTTATTCCTAGTGAATTAGGGTTTAATGGAGCCCTAATTGAACTAGTATATAAAGAGACCTTAGGGTTATGGTCCCAATATACCAAAACAATAAGCACTCAGTCTTTTTTTAATCTCATTTAGAGAGATCCCATTAAGGGGATCCTAGGGTTTATCTATTCAATCTAGATATTAAAAATTTATGCTAACACTCTCCATTTATTTTTTACTCAAATCAAATATTTCTTCACTATCAACTTGACAATTTTTTCATCCATAAAATTCATTATCATAACTATTTTTAAATCTTTAAATTTGGAATCATACTCAAATCCCAGTATAGGTAGGGATAAATCCGAGAGGATTCGTATGCCAAATCTGTTGAATTTTCTTGGTTGTCAAATTACACAAAATAATGCATGAGAAAAGATCCTTAAAACAAGCAATGTTATAAGTGTGGTTGCGGATGTAAAAAATTTTCTAGTGGATAAAAATAAACAAAAAGATTGAACAATGATAAATCGAGATATGTGAGGAAGGAGCCTACGTCTGTCTTCTTTAAAGAGTTGGTTATAAGACATTTCATAAAAAATAGAGTTTGCATAAAATCTTAACAAAAGATTCAGCCAAAAACTACTCTAGTTTATATTAAAATTTTCCTAATTTGAGGAGGGAGCACGCCATTTTTCCATTGTTACTCTGGTTTTCTTTTCCTCTCCACTATAAACACTTAATTCTTACCATTTTAGTCATCTTGGAGCTTCATTTCCTTAATTTGGAGGATGATTAGTGGGTAAGTTAACTCTTCTAGCTTGAGTTTGATATTTTCCTCTTTCTTAGGGTTTTTGTGAGACTTGTTCTTCAATAAACATTGTTCAAACCTTTTTACTTGAGTTTTAATTTGATTGTAATGATTATGATTAGCTATTTCTTGTTATTGATTGACAACCAATACTTGAATGTTGGTTTTTCATGCTTTAGATTTATCCTTGAGGTTATAAATCAATTAAAAGCAAAGGGTTAGTTTAACTTGTTCGTTGTGAGTTGACCATCAATGAGTATTGCTTTAATCAACCTTGACTTAAAATGATATTGAATGGGTTAATTAGATGGAGGAAATTAATTTGTTCATCCTAGCAATTTCCCTAAAGCTTAATGCGATCGGTTAATTTGTGTAGACCAAATTTGTTTCCTATGCATTTTGATTAATTAGGTAACTTGGACAGTTTATTAGGATTCTAATTAATTTGGCTAGGCTTAAGAAAAGTATATTTGATCTGAGTTAGATAAAAATGTATTAGGATTTACAAGTTGACATAAATCTTATTAAAGATCCAACCAAAAGCTGAGAAGACTTTAATGCATACATCAGTTCAACAGTAATAACCACTATTGACAGCGTCTACATTAGAAACCTTTTAAAGATGTAGAGAAGAACTTTTTTATTGTTGGTGCCTTTGAAATTTAAGAGAGAAAAACTAATGTAAAAGCTAAACACACACAGAAAAGTTGAGGTTTCAAGCTCGGAATCTGATGAAATTTCAGGAAATAGAATTACAAAGAATAATGCCAAAAAAAAAAAAAAAAATGTGATACAAATAATGTCTAGAATA